>NC_064629.1:261320633-261945633 GCF_023864275.1 Schistocerca cancellata
CCACCCCCACCTCCCAACCCCAGTTAATCATCGAAAATATCACAGAACCATCAGCTAAACAGGGGACAGTCGATTTAGAAAACAAATAACCTTGGCTGAATCGACAATTGGCGGGCATGATAGATGCAATTCCGTAATGTATTCCTCGGTATTCTGCAAGTCTCAAGCCTGAGATTACTCACCTTGTTAACAGAACAGCAGAACGTCGAAGGCAGTCTGAAAATAGCCTCAGCGAAAATGTCGTGGAATGCACCGTGGTTTCATAAACGCTACACTTCAAGAAGTGCGTTTGCAATCGAAGTTTCTGTATTATACAGCGTCATTCTGCGATGGTGTTACAGACTATCAGGTGTGATGGAAAAGGTTAAATTTATCAATTTGACGTAAAGGGCTCTGTTCCGCATAGGACTAAGTCGATATAAGCGAATATCGTTCTGATACCTATGACAATGGATCTCTCCGACAGCAAGCTCTTTTCTTCCAACATTTTGGGAGGAGAGGGTATGGACCAAATCAGGAAAAAAATTGTCTATCAAACATTGGCTCTAAAGTGTATAACTTAAGAACTACGAGCACTTGTTCATGTATGACTCTGTGAAACATAGTTCATAACGGATGCATTTTAGAGCATATATTTACTAGGATTGTTTACTGGTTTTGAACCATACTGCCCCCTTCCAAAATATGGAAAGCAAAGTACTTGCAATAGAAGAGACCTACTGTCAGAGGTATCTGCAAGATTTTCGTTTCTAAGTTTCGACTTGGTCGTTTTCCGACCAAGACTATTTAAGTCAGTTGATACATTTACCCTTCTCCATCATCCCTGAAAGTTTGTATTATCACGGAATCACCCTGTATATTTATACAGTTTCATTTGGCATATCACCGTTCGATAGTACGAAAAATAAGTTCCACGGTCCTTGTCATGCACTGCTTAAATCACCTGACGTGCTGTATAAGAAGAAATTACTGGTTTCGAGCAAAGCGAAACATCTTAGTGTTCAAGGCAGATGTGGAGAAAAGGAGATGAGAGTACAAGACAATTGCTGTGTATTCTATTATTGGAGTATTTGCAATAAATACTGAGTGTAAATAAATTATCCGTTCTTTTTGAATACATCTCGGGCCAAAAAAATAAACACATAAATAAAATAAAATAAAATGGGCCTTCCAAGGAGAATTTTAGTACCGCCCCTGGGTGGCACTTAACTTTTCGAATATTACACACCCCGTGGCGACCGTTGGAGATACAAATTTTCGCTTTTTTCCTTAAATGTTGACACCGAGAACAACTATCGACGTCCAACAGAACGTGTTTATCTATGACTTTTCGGAACAAATACTTTCTTTTTACAATTTTGTTACAATGGTCGTTTTCTGCCGCAAATACATATTATGTATGCTCTTTAACACTAAATATAGTTGTCATATGTGTGCTGCAGTGTAATTACGTTTAATCAAGGCGCGCCCTACCTGATGTTAAATAAATAAAAATTTTTAGTAGAACTATGTTGTAAATTTTCTTTCACATGTCTTGGCGGAATTTTTTTAGATTGAAGTATGTTGTTAATTTTCTATCACTTGCCTTGGCGAATTTCCTGCTTCTTCTCTAATATGAGTATTTTCCACAAATTCGTGTTACAAAAGCTCATTTTTTCATCATACTTTACTCTGCGTACATTGCATAACGTAAATTATTGTCAATAGCTACGGTAACTGATACATATGCTCCTGACGAGAAATGAGATTTCGAGAGAGAGAGAAATGGAATGGAAAGTGGAGTGAATATATTATAAATGTATTATAATACTGTTATACAGAATGAGATATTGTTGTATGTATATGTCCTAAAGTGGTGCACTGCATGTAAATTGAGAGGGGGGTGGGGATGAAGTGTGCGGTAACGGGAGAGGGGTAATGGCTTGTAATATAGGCGTTGGCGATATTTTAGAATCGACACTCAAAATATTTTTAAATAGTCGGAGTTGAAACACGAAAATGACCACATTATACCCTGTAAAACGGAGTTTTTTTAGTAGAAACTAACGTACAATTTGCAAGTTTTTGACCTTTGATTTTCTGTTATGCTAATACATATATGTCATAAAATTCAACAATGCTACGCAGTATTTTAGATGCATAGGGATTCTAACAGGTTTACAGCTTGGACTGACAGATTTTCTGGTGTCCCTGAGATAACCCGTTGATAATTCTTTGCTGATAAAGTGACTCAATGGCATCAACTGAGATTTCAAGGCGATACGTCCACCAACTAAACTAACGCCACACTCTCAGGCTACAAATATTCGTTATCAGGTGCCTACAGCGTTACACCCTTCCCTGAGCTGATCCCTTAGATGGTCTAATTTTCATCTCACTAGTATTGTGCACTGCCTAAAGTGCTTTGAAGTCGGATGCATTTCATCCTGCGGACGTCCGAACAAGACGTCAGATCGCACCGGCAGATACGTTTATTTAGTTTCTTTTTTCTTCCTCCCCCTGGTGATTTTATTTTAGTTTCGAGTTGTTCCTTTGTTTTTGGACGCACTGCCATAATGTTATTGTTTTCCACCCCGGAGCAAATGATGGGGTGCGCTGCGCGTTAGCGTGGGTGTCGCGGGCCTAATAACAGGCTTCCCGTAAACGGGCAGATTGGTTCTGCCTCATCCGCGCCTCAATATTCACAAACACATACATTCATAAAGTGCCAAGAGCCCGCGCCTAGTGCTTATTAAAAACAAAAACCTCCTAATTTTCGTGTCACGTCCCAAAAGGTAAAAAATATCTATATTCTAAGTCTTTTATAGGGACAATATGAACCGTATATCATGAGATGTTAGGCCGCCTCGTGTCGTGGCAGGGGTATCGAATAAAACGAACGCCGCCGCTGAGTCGATTTCCGGATGCAAAGTTCCTACCACAACTCCTTTCAATTCATCTTCAGAGATTCACTGTATACGCTTTCCTGGTGCGTTTCAGGATTCCAGTGAACATCTCTCTTTCGTGTCCGTCATGCTCGCTAATTTTCGCTTTGCTATAGGTGTTTTCTCAACTGACTCGACGGCGTAATGGGGATTCGGCAGAATCGGAGCTCAAATCCACGCCGCGGCCTCCAGATTTATATTTCTCCGTGGCCTTTCCGACTCTCTTAATGCGAATTTCAAATGGTCGTTTTTAAAAAAAGAAAAAAAGCAGCCGATTTCCTTCTCCACCCACTTCGTATGAAAATTACCTCTCTATCTCTGATGCTCTCATCGTCGACTTCGTTCCCCTCTTTCAACGGTCAAGAGGATAACTCTGCCTTCGACTTATCCGAAAGATTTGCGTTTTATCCACGTGGCGACTTCACAGGGTGGGCATACAAAGCTAATGCTGAGTAACGGGACAATGTAATCTAAATATGACATAAGATTAAAAACTCATTGAAATGGAATTCAATGACATTTGTTTTTGCACTCAATTATAAATATGAAAATCTTGATCAAAACTTTTATCTTATTTTCCTTTGACTTGTCGTTCATCAGCAAACATCATCTTCTGATTCTGTAATAAAGACATAGGACCTGTAACAGTCTTGGTTGTAATATAAAACGAAGACTAGTATAGATGAATGAACATCATAGCAAAGTAATTACAGGAAAGTCAGGTAGTACCGAGCAGCGGATTATATCGGACAGGAACTATTTCTAAATTCTAGCGCTAGTGGAAGCACGTAAAGCGCCACTACAGTGTGCAATGTGGCGAAACAAGATTGTCGACGCGATATTAAATCAAAACCACGGTCAATTTCGGATCGATAACAAGTTGTCTGTTTCTAGCGAGCTATTCGGAGCACGAACGTAACTTTGCAAGTAAATACTACTACACTTTTGTGCCTTTGTATACAGCTGACGTTATTTTCTATATTGTAGGCTGTACGATGTCTGGCACAAATAATAGCAACGAAAACTACTACAACGGTACGTTCCGGTTGTATCGGACAAAGCAGTTATGGTTACACTGGATTAAACAGATACTATAGAATCTTTTTCTTTAACAGGCAATTATGGAGATTCACGACATGAATTTGATGAAACTGACATGAGGAACGCCGTAGGAATATCAGACTTCTTGGAATGATAATTAGAGAAACTAGCGAGAAATATTCACATTCAAGACGACATTAGGTGACAGACTTAAAGCTTTGCGCAAAATCATAGAGGTGACCATGGAACCTGTTTCAAGAAATAAACATTTTTCCGAGAACATTCAGTTATCAATGGGATACAATGTTGGATTGTCAGTGAATCGTTCGAAGAGACTGGACTCTATGTAATATTTGTGAGGTTTGGACCCATACACAACTCAACAGTCTCTATTATGTGGGTGACAAATTTTTCACTAAAGGTTAAACTAAAATTTTGATTTAGGCCTACTTCGTTCAGCAGTTTAACCTAATAACTTTATTACAAATTTTTGGTTATTTGAGTAAACTTTCTCCCGACGTGAGAACTTAGTACTAAAGTGTATAATTTGTACCTACTTCATTTTAATGTTTATAAACATTGTCGACTCAATTAAAACTTTTTGTTACAAAAATAACTTTTCTACATGCCAAAGTTTCAAATGTGGTACAATCCTCCGAAAATTTAAACGTGCAAAATGCAAGGGGCGAAAAAATATGAAAATATCAATGAACCTATACTCTTACGAGATTGAGGTTCTATAATTCTGTTAAGTAATGTAACATGCTCCTGTTTAATGTGAGAATTGTCCCAATAGAACCTTCACAAAATATTACAATCACGAAAAAGCTCACTTATCAGGTGCTACTGGACATTTCCGTGACAGCTACATTCGACATTGCATCGCAGAATCTTAAGATGTCACCTATGGAAACACAAAAGATATGATCAAGATTTTCCTATTTATCATTGAGAGCTGTAATACAGTATAAACAGCAAAGAGGTTATTAAAAGTCGGGACAGGCACAAGCGAGTGGCAGTATTTCCTAAAGAGCCGTTGAATTCTTCATTAACTAAGGCAATTTACTTCGCATCAGACTTATAAACATTTCCCAGGCCAGTTTTATTTTGGATACACAGTACGTTTGCGCCAGAGTTCACCAAGCCTCTTGGGGTCAAACGTGAAGCTGTTTACTTGGTACGCAGATCACTAACGTGTTGTCAAGCCGATGGACTGAGAATGGACTCGAGCTTAAGTTAGGCTCACTTTTACCTTTATTTGTAGATTACTCTCTGAAATTCATTCCTAGGGTACGTTTTTAACCACAAAACGTGGTTGCGTCAACATTACTCGATACTTTCACGGTTTTCGAATCAAATCTCATCTTATTAGTTGTTAATTTCATATTACATATGTATCATTCGCAAAATGTATCGCAAAGTTAGTTGACGGATCACTTCTATCATTCACTGTAAGGCCTTTGGGCGTGTTAGTTTAGAATTATTAAACTATTTTGTAGTTAAGTTTTGTTTGTATGTTGACCTTCTTCCGATGACTTCATAGAACAGAAAAAGAAATTTAGTTTCATAGCAGAAGTGAGTATCTGCTTCTTTTGCATTGTATGAGTTTATAGTTCCCGAATAAAAATGATTCAGCGCAACAGAAGGAATCGTCCAGTAGGAACTTCTTTAGATTGCTTTAAAATTAAGGAGTTCTGTCTCTGAGGTATTTTCTAAGTAAATGATCAAATATTTTGATACCAGTATTATTCATCTCTTCAAATGGTAAGGTTGGATATAATGAGGACAAATGAAGGCTACTTTTTCTTCTAATGTGGCAGAATGGTCATTGTTGTCACTTCTGAGCTGTAATGGAATATTTACAAAAACAGTAATAATTTATGAAAGAATGTAAACACTGAGATATTGTAGTAAAAGTGCCTAACTCCTGAAATAGCTGTCTGTAAGATCATATACTGTTCTTACTGTAGCTCTTATGCAATAAATCCCTGTTTCTTAACAATGAGTTACCCCAAAATATACTTGCACTGGGCATTATTGAATAAAAACTGCTAAAGTGGTTAATTTTCTGATTTCTTCCTGAAGAGTACTGATGATAACCCGAGGTATGAAAGTGTCGCTGAACACAGTTGTTAAAACAGTACTGAAATTGTGATCAATACTTACAGGTGTTACAGATTGAATGGTTGTGCCTTATTATAAACCATCCACCACTGAGCTACGGAGGTGAACTTTTAACTGTGCTGCGTCAGTTAAAATTCGCTCTAAGGTCCTACCCTCACTGATACAGAAGTTATGCTCCCGTGAAATCGGGCTAATCTCTTTAAAACCACTTGTATATTCACATAGGGCATGGAAGATCTCTTTAACCTTGTCACGCGTACAATGGTAAAAAAAAAGTTAATATGTATCAGATTAACGAAGAAGTTATGTGAATGGTGAAAAATACCTGGAACAAACGAACCGATACTGTTAGTGATATTTATAATTTGAGCGTGATACTTTCGCTTCAAACTGAATTAGTCCTGAAGCTGAAAATCTCATTCTAGAATTACTCCTTTTGATATCTGATTTGAATAGTGCTATGAGGTGTATACGCTGGATCCACACTACGGAGGCGACCGTTCAAATCCCCTTCCGGTCATTCAGATTTGGGTCCTCTGTGTTTTCTGTATTCAGCTTAAGACAATTGATGAGACGATTTCCGTGAAAAGTAAACGTCCAGTTTTCCTCCTGTTCTTGTCCAGTCCGAATTTGTGTTCCGTCACTAATTTGGAAATTTGTGGTAAGGTCTTATGGGACCAAACTGCTGAGGTCATCGGTCACTAAGCTTACACACTACTTAATCTTATTTAAACTAACTTACACTAAGGACAACACACACACACACACACACACACACACACACACACACACATGCCAGAGGGAGAACTCGAACCTCCGACGGGGGGAGCGCGCGGACCATGACAAGGCGCCCTGGACCGCTCGACTACCCCGCGGGGCTCCGTCACTAATGACTTCGTCGTCGACGGGCGATAAACCGTATACTTAATTTCATTTTCTCTAAAATTTGTCCCGAACGACAACACTGGAAACTATAAAAGTTATACAGAAGACCAACGTTCGATTCCCGATACAGCAAGGAATATTTCCTTGGTGATAGGACTGTAATGAATACACTGAGCCTCATGACGGCAATGGAATGACTACATGATTGAGAAGTATCGGCTCCAAGGTCAGCAAAGCCGACAACGATGGAGAGAGCAGTGTGCCGGCCCCCGTGCTCCACCATATGGCATCCAAATGCCAACAATACTAAAGGTTTACGCTTACGTTGGTGTCACCGGTAAATTGTGGTAGGGGTCTCCCTGGCGGAAACTCACTATCTGATAAAAAAAAAAAGGTATCCGGACACGACTACGTAATGTAAAATTGAGCACCAGATATCGGGAGACGCGGACCCACCAGTATAAAACGAGGCGGGATCTATTCTGTTGTCTGTACAGAAGAAGTAACAGCAGAGGGGGCCGGTCATGAGAGCTAACTTCGAACAAAGACTAGTAAAAAAATGGTTCAAATGGCTCTGAGCACTATGGGACTTAACATCTGAGGTCATCAGTCCCCTAGAACTTAGAACTACTTAAACCTAATTAACCTAAGGACATCACACACATCCATGCCCGAGGCAGGATTCGAACCTGCGACCGTAGCAGTCGCGCGGTTCCGAACTGAAGCGCCTAAAACCGCTCGGCCACAACGAAGGACTAGTCACTGGCCATCAGGGACATTTCAAACTTTATGAGGCTGCCCATATCGACTGCTGCTGATGTGACTGTGAAGTGGAAACACCAGGCAGGGCTCATGTACTGATGGACACGGACCATCGAGCATTGCAGATGGTTGTAATTAATCGCATGTAATCAGTAATCGCTTTTGAGTTCGAAAGTGCTAATAGCGGTCCAGCTAGCACAAAGACTGTGCGTAGGTACACTATATGATCAAAAGTATTCGGACACCTGGCTGATAATGACTTTCAATTTCATGGCGCCCTCCATCGCTAATGCCGGAAGTCAGTATGGTGTTGACCCACCCTTAGCCTTGATGACAGCTTCCATTCTCGCAGGCATACGTTCTGTCAGGTCCTGGAAGGTTTCTTGGGGAATGGCAGCCCATTCTTCACGGAGTGCTTCACTAAGGAGAGGTATCGATGTCGTTCGGTGAGGCCTGGCACGAAGTCGGAGTTACAAAACATCCCAAAGGTGTTCTACAGGATTCAGGTCTGCACTCTGTGCAGGCCAGTACATTACAGGGATGTTACTGTCGTGTAACCATTCCGCCACAGGCCGTGCATTATGAACAGGTGCTCAATCGCGTTGGAAGATCCAATCGCCAGCCCCGAATTGCTCTTCAACAGTGAGATACAAAAAGGTGCTTACAACATCAATGTAGACCTGTGCTGTGATAGCGCCACGCAAAATTACAAGGGGTGCAAGCCTCCTCCATAAAAAACACCACCACACCATAACACCACCGCCTCCGAATTTTACTGTTGGCACTACACACGCTGGCAAGTAACATTCACCGGGCATTCGCCATACCCGCGCCCTGCCATCTGATCGCCACATTGTGTACCGTGGTTCGTCACTCCATACAACGTGTTTCCTCTGTTCAATCGTCCAATGTTTACGCTCCTTACACCAAGCGAGGCGTCGTTTGGCGTTTACCGGCGTGAGCAGCCGCTCGACCAAAAATCGAAGTTTTTCTCACCTCCCGCGTAGCTGTCATAGTACTTGCAGTGGATCCTGATGCAGTTTGGAATTCGTGTGTGGTGGTCTGGATAGATGTCTGCCTATTACATATTACGACCCTCTTCAACTGTCGGCGGTCCCTATCAGTCAACAGACGAGGTCGGCCTTTACGCTATTGCGCTGTACGTGTCCCTTCACGTTTACACTTCACTATCACATCGGAAATAGTGACCCTAGGGATGTTTAGGAGTGTGAAAATCTCGCGTACAGACGTATGACACAAGTGACACCCAATCACCTGACCACGTTCGAAGTCCGTGAGTTCCGCAGAGCGCCCCACTCTGCTCTCTCATGATGTCTAATGGCTACTGAGGTCGCTGATATGGAGTACCTAGCGGTAGGTGGCAGCACAATTCACCTGATATGTAATACGTATGTTTTTGGTGGTGTCCGAATACTTTTGATCACATAGCGTAGTTACGAAAATGGGGTTCAGTGGTCGAACAGCTCCTCACTGACTAAACATTACTGCAGTCAAAGCTAAGAAATACTTGAGATGGTGTACATAGGGACTTCCACCGGTCACTGAATGACTGGAAAACGAGGATTTGGGGTGATGAATCACGCTAAACCCAGTCGCAATGCGGTGGAAGGATTTGCTTTTCTTGGTGCTTGGAGAGCGTTACTTGTCATCATTTGTAGTCCAAACGGAAGCATGGAAGAGTTGTTGTTACGATATGAAGGTGTTTCTCGTGGTTAGGATGTGGTCCCAGTCGCGCTAAAAAGTCGCTAAATGTTGAAGGGTATGGATACATTTTACAGCATTGTGTACTGCGTACAGTAGCTGAACGGATCGGACACGATGACTGTGTGAGAATGACAATCCACCCTGCCATAAAGCAGCATCTGTCAGGCAATGGTTTGTCGCAATATGATTCCTGAAATTGACTGGCCTACCCAGAGTCCCGACCAGAACACATCGGCGATGAGTCAGAATCACGACTTCTCTCCAGACCCCAACGTCCAACGTTAGTACCTCCTCGGATTTCGCCTCTTCCTCGTCAGCCATTCGTAACCTTCGCTGAAACTTTCCCCAGCATACTCCAGGCTGTTGTAAAGGCGAAGGGGGACATATCTCATATTAATGTCCGCTTATAGGTGTCCGGATACTTTAATCAGATAGTGTTGGTCTCTGTATGATTACCCATTATATGTCTAGTCCAGATGTTGCTAACGCAGCAACAATAGGCACTTTACGTTCTCCGTTTCAACAGATGCAATTCATTTACAACCGAGGTGCATTATTTTAGTCAACAATACTGCAATGCATCTCCTACCGCTCAAAGCATCAGACGATGGCCCCTGTAGTTCCAAGACAGCAGTTTTTTCTTATGTAAGAGTAAATCCAAAGGTCGCCCCAGTAAGCTCGTTCAAGATGGAGAGTGAATACTTTAATGTCTTGAAACTGCCAGTGTCATCGACGAATGCTCTGAGCTGTAAGACATGTAGTGGGGCACACCCGACGCCAATCATGTCTCGCAGTTGTAACTAAATGGCCTCTGTTTAACCGGAGAACGCAAAACACATTTAGTTGCTATGATATCGCCATCTTGATTCGATTCACGTTGAGTAATGAACGAGGGACGGACAGAGGTGGCTGCACCAGTTAGACGCTGCCCACAACAACATGAAATAACAACTTACAACTTGCTCCAAAGTAAACTTTTAGTATTTAAATTAAACTCATCCTAAAGTTCTGATCTTAATTCATGGGGAAGGTATAATCCTTCGAAGTCGAATGATGTTTTTCAAACACCCTGTATTTAGACTACGTCTCAGAATTGCCTGTAAAGGTTCTTGAGCGTTCGCCTCTACCTTTCACAAAGATAATTTTTGCATCGTAGTGATTTACTGAACGTTTGTTTCACATTATGATCAATACAGCATTTCTGGCATCGTAGTGAAAATACTTTACAGAAATGAGAACGTAACGCAAAGGAGCCCACATGAAAGCCAACATCTGAATCTACAATATAAAAATCAGGCACCTTGGACTCAGAAGGTGAATAATTATTTATTCTTATTCAGTAAGTGAGAGACTGTCCAGCTTGAGCTGAACCTTTTTCTAATAGGAAGCAGCTGTTCGAAAAGCTTCTAATGGTTCAAAAACGACACATATTGTGATGACTATACGGTAGTCGAATCTTTCTTCCTTACTTAGTCTTGTTAATTGAACATGAAGTAAGTGAAAATATTATTCGTATTCTTTGCTTTTATTCCCTATTTGCCTTAAGAAAGGAACAGCAAACGTAGATGTTCCATCTTCAATACCCACTAATGGATCATTAAAGGTAGTAGCCGTGTTGAATGTGCGCGTGAAAAATTTGTAGTGTGCGCCGTAAGTGGTCTAGTTGTGAAACCCACGGCCTGTAATGAGGTTAAAATGCATGAAAATTATTAATTAATATGGCTCAGAAACGCTATTGCCAATCAGTTTATAAAATACAGAGTTTAACTCAAATATGTATTTCATGTACCTTTTACAACACATACTTGTTTCTTATATAAAAACAAACGTATTGCCAAAACAAATTTCGTGTATTGATTGTTGATCAAATAATTATCCTATTATCAGGAAACGTCCACTAATGCTATCTGCTAACTCCAGACATTTCGTAGACAGATCGTTGGTTATAATAAATAGTAACCTAGAAACAATGTGCGTTTTTCTACACTGCTAGTGATATATACGAGAACGTGTTGAAATGTAGCGCCTCAGAACTTTTATGCGAAAATTCTTAAAGCTTTTTACATAACACAAACTTTATTAACATTCCACATCTTTATTCTCAATATATACATATTTACAGAACTCTGCCGCTAGACGACTCCGAATTGCACCGTATAACATGACGGTGTCTAACATAACTGTATCACTCCGTGAGATTCAGATTGCTGTAATCGAGTATCGAATTCGAAGAATTCGTCCACACATGGAGCACGCTTTCCTCCTGCATGACAATCCCAGACCACACAGGAGCGCTACGACACCTGCAACGGTCCGACGCCTTGGGTTCACTGTCATTGGTATCATCCACAGAGCCCCGACTTGGCCCCTTCAGATTTTTATCTGTTTCCAAAGCTTGAAGATCGCCTTCGAGGATTTCACTTTGATAGTGGTGGAATGCTGAAGCAGAGGTGATGATGTGGCTCCGTCAACAAAGTGAAACATTCTACAGTGAGTGAATCAGTAAACTGGTCTCTTGTTGGGAGAAATTCGTTTTTCGCCAGGGTCACTATGTTAAGAGATAAATATGTAGACATGAAGGACAAAGTTGTAGAATGTTAGTAACGTTTGTTTTATTTAAGGGGGATAGGACGTCAAACGGGCCGACTTCGAGAAGGAGAGGCACCACAAGACATTTTAATTTGCACTGTCTATAATTTTACAAATAAATTCATAAAACTTTGTCAGCATGACCATAGAGGATTCAGGATTCACACTCATAGCAGTGGAAGTTCAAAAACACGAAAAAATAATATTTTTTAAATGTGAAATTTCATGATTTTTTTCACTTACTGTTGGCTGCATTTGTTGCTATAGGTATACTTTTCTTCATAGGTAAGAGAGATTTTTCGATGAATTTTGCACAGCTTACAAACCATACTTACAGGTGTATGAAACTCTAGAATTTATTTGATCTATGGAAAAATGAATGGGCTGTTACGTTCTAAACTTCATGTTTAGAGAACACTCGAATTTTATAGTTAATTATCTCAATTTTTATCACAGTTTTTAACAGATTTGGAAAATTCTAGAGTTTGATGCACCTGTAAGTATGGTTTGTATGCTGTGCAAAATTCATCGAAGAATCTCTCTTACTTATGCAGAAAAGTGTACCTACAGCAACAAATGCAGCCAATACCAAGTAAACAAATGAAGAAATTTCACATGTAAAAAAAATTTGTTTTGTTATGTTTTTGAACTTCCTCTGCTATGAGTGTGAATCCTGAATCCTTCCTGGTCATGCTAACAAAGTTTTATGAATTTATTTGTAAAAGTATTGACAGTGTAAATTAAAATGTCCTGTGGTGGCTCTCCTGCTCCAAGTTGGCCAGTTTCACGTCCTACCCCCCTTAAAAATCTATAAGAGATTTCGTATAAATAGGCCGGAAGCAATACTTTTCAGCACCTCCTCGCAGTTTTCTACGTAAGTTCTTTTGCGTCCCTAGAAGAGGCAGCATAGCATTATTAGCTGGAATCAACAAGAGAAAAAAGGGTCTCTCTCTCTCTCTCTCTCTCTCTCTCTCTCTCTCTCTCTCTCTCTCTCTCACACACACACACACACACACACACACACACACACACGTACGTACGCACTCACGCAAGCACATGTACATGCATACACAAGCACGCCTGCACGCATACGGGCGCATGGTTACGCAGTGTGTCTGGATTGAAGTCATATTGTAAGGCTTGATGGCACTCAGTATTATAACAGGTTGCCTATGTAAATGCAGTGTTTAATAATACGAATGTAGCTGTACTCATTAGGCGGAATCTCAATGAGCTTACAGTTTAAATAAATTAACAACTCTTCAAGCCGTTCTCAGGCCCAGTTGGGAAAAGGCACGCCTTATTTGGGGGAATATAAACGAACCGGTAATTACATGTGAACTAGACACTCGTTTCATTGCTGTCTTTTCGGACAGTATGAATGGAACTAGTGTTCCCTTCAGCAGGGAAGAAGACTGCATTATAATCCACCAAAGTGTCATTTCAAATTCGCCATAAACGTTTGATTTCTCCAGCGAAACGCTTACTAATCGTGATATTTCAGTCCCGCGTAAAATATGTTAGTTCAGTCATTCTTACATGAGTAGCGTGTGTTTTGCATATTGAAAACTAAACTTCATCCTTCCCATCATCTGACTAGCTCAAATGTTCCTCGTAATTAACTTCGTAGACCATTCTCGCAATCCTTTGGTGTAAGTAATTATTTACAAGTTTTGTCCAAAGAGCAAACGCTACACATTGGTCACAATTTCCAGGAACATGTACGTCGCGGAAATGCATAAACTGATACTGACTGTTATTGTTGTTTTTGTAGTCTTTAATTAGAATACTAGTCTGACGCAGCTCTCCACGCTAGTCTATCCCGTGCAAGTCTCTTCATCTATTCATAACTACAGCAGATGTATTTGAGTCTTGGTCCGACTCTACAATTTTTCCTTCCCACGCCACTCTCCCTTCTACCATTACCAAATTAACAATTCACTGATGCCTTAGGATCTTTTTATGTCAACGGACCCTTTCTTTTACTCACGTCGCGCCACAAGTTTCTTTCTTCCAAAATCAAAATTCGATTCAGAACCTAGCCATTAGTTCTCTTATCTACTTACCTTCAGCGTTCTTTTCTAGCACTACGTCTCAAAAGTTCATATTCTCTAATTACATAAACTCATCGTCCAAGTTACACTTCTGTACAAGGCTATACTCCAGACAGATACTTACACATACAGAAACCACTTTCTAACACATTTGTATTCGACTAGTGAACCGACCCGGTTTCTCACTGGTAGCAGTAAGTATCTACGGCAGAACGACTTTTCTGGCGTGTGGGTAGTAAATTATATACACAAACCTTCCTCATGAGTCAGTCAATGTATTAGTAAAAACCGTGTCGAAATCACTGTTTCCTGAGGTTAACCTTCACATACAAAAAAAAAAAAAAAAAAGTGACGGGGAAATTTAATTTCATCATAGTTCTGCCAATTCGCGGGAAATATTTGTCAGTTACATACACAGACCTTCGTCATGAATCTGTCAGTCTATTTTCAAAAAACGTATAAAAATCCCTGCAGTAGTGCCGGAGATTATCCTTCTCACACAAACAGATATTATAAGTCATAGTCTTTCATGATACGTATATAAATAAATACATATATAAATAAATTTGTCAACACACACACACACACACACACACACACATATATATATATATATATATATATATATATATATATATATATATATATATAATTTTACATTATCTCTAATTCAGCTATGAAACTTATTTTGGCGACCAAATAGGAAAACGCGACTACATTTACTGTCTCATTTCCTAACCTAGTTTCGACCGATGGCCTTTGTAGTCTGGTCCCTTCCACCCCCAACCCCACCCCACCCCCCCTCAAACTATTTTCATCACCTGATTGAATTCCAAGCTTATTCTGGTACCCTTGTTTTACTTTTGTTGACGTCCAACTTACAACGTCTTTTCAAGAGACTATACATTCCATTCAACCTTCAACGTCTGTCGTAGAACTACTACGTCTTCGCAATACCCTTGTATATTACCCCTGCTATCTCCAGACTTTGAGAGAATGTATTCCAATCAACACTGTAAAAATATTTATCTAAATCTACGAATGCAATAACCGCAGATTTCCCTTTCTCTAATCTACCTTCTACGACAAGTCGTAAGTTCTGATCTTTCCCGAGATCTGATCCCACCATTCTTCTGTAATTAATTCGTGTCAGCAATCATCACCCAATAAACAGATATGTGTCAGCGCTTGCTTTCTTTGAAACTGTAATTATTACATTTACAGTTACAGCTAATATCATTTCGTTAATATGTCCAATAAATTATGTTGTAAAATTTACATCCTGCGGTGAAGGCAGGTTTTAACCACACCACTGTGATTAAAATAATCTTCAATGGGAACCCGAATTGTTAACAACGTAAATTTTACTTTTGTGAAAGGTGTTCTGAAGGTAGCAGGCAAAAAACACAGAGATCGAATAGTTATCTACAATGCTTACTAGGCTGCAGTTATAAAATTCGAAGTGCATGGTAGGTAACTAGTTAAGATGGTAGTGGGACAGGCTTCTAGCCTATCCCTATTTTATTCAATCTTGACAATGAGCTAGCTGTGAAAGAGATGAAGCAGAAATTGGAAAAGGGAATATAGTTAAGGGAGAAGGAATGAAAACTTTGAGTTTTGCTGATGAAATTGTAATTCTCTCATTGATGACGGAGGACTTGGAAGAGCAGCTGTATGGAATGGAAATGTATTGAAAAGAGATTGTAAGAAGGATGTCAACAACAGTAAAACAAGAGTCCTGAAATGCAGCCGAATCACATCAGGCGATGCTGAGGGAATTAGATTAGGAACTGAGACACAAAAAGTAGTCGATGACTTTTGTCACCAAATAACTGATGATGGTCGAAGCGCAGAGCATATAAAATGCGGGAAAGCATTTTAGAAAAAGATGAATTTGTTAACATCGAATATACACTGACGGTAAAAAATTGCAACGCCATAAAGTAATTAATGCAGAATAATAAAATTACGAGAATACATTCCTCCAAGAAACATATTTAAGTGACAGGTCAATAATAACATTTCAAGATCACAGGTTAATGTAAGCACGAGATAAGTCATTGCAAATGTGAAGTACTGGTACATTACTAACAGGTGTAACCACCAGAATATTGACTGCAAGCATGCAGACGCGCATGTATTGTGTTGTGTAGGTTCCGGATATCAGTTTGTGGGATGCAGTTCCATGCTTGTTGAACTTAGTCGGTCAATACAGGGACATTAACGCTGTTTGTGGATGACGTTATAGTTGTCGTCCGATACATGTTCGATTGAAGACATATATGGTGATCTAGCAGGCCAAGGCAACATGTGACATTCTGCAGAGCATGTTGCGTTACAACAGCGGTATGTGGGCGAGCGCTATCCTGTTGGAAAACGCTCCCTGGAATGCTGTTCATGAATGGCAGCACAAGTCGGAACACCAGACAGGCGTACAAATTTGCAGTCACGGTGCGTGTGATAACCATGAGAGTGTTCCTGGTGTAAAACGAAATTGCAAAATGGTTCAAATGGCTCTGAGCACTATGGGACTTAACATCTTAGGTCATCAGTCCCCTATAACTTAGAACTACTTAAACCTAACTAACCTAAGGACATCACACACATCCATGCCCGAGGCAGGATTCGAACCTGCGACCGTAGCAGTCCCACGGTTCCGGACTGCAGCGCCTAGAACCGCACGACCACCGCGGCCGGCACGAAATTGTACCCAAGGCCATAATTCCAGGTGTAAGTTAAGTGTGTCTATCAGTCGGACAGGTTGTCTGCAGGCCCTCAACTGACCTCCTTCTAACCAACACACAGCCATCACTGGCACGGAGGCAGAGGCAGCTTTCATCAGAAAACACAACAGACCACCCTGCCCTCCAGTGAGCTCTCTCTTGACACCTTTGAAGACGAAAATGGCGGTGGTTTGTGAGTCAGTAGACTGCACTCTACGGGGAGTCTGTCTCGGAGCTGTTCTTGAAGTAACCGATTTGTAACAGTTCGTTGTATCACTTTGAAGCCAAATGTCTCTCATATTGCTGCAGATGAAGTACGAGGCACCACAGGCATACGTCGAAAACGATGGTCTTCCCTCTCGGCAGAGCTACGTGCCCTCCAGAGACCGGTCTTCTTGCGACCGTACTTTCTCGTGATCATCGCTGCCAGCAATAACGTACAGTTGCTACATTCCTCCCTGCAGTATCGCAGAAGGAACATCCAGCTTCTCGTAACCCTATTACATGACCTCGTTCAAGGTCAGTGTGGTTCTGATAATGACGTCTTTGTCACCTTAAAGGCATTCTTAACTGAAGTCAGTTCACCGCGTCCAATCTCAAAGTTTACTAACGCTCACGACCGCTACAGCCTGTATTTAAAGCAAACGTGTTGCATCCTCATACTGGAGCTACTAGCACCACTTTTATTCGATTGGGGCGAAAACTGGATACACATCATCTTTCAGAATCTATGAACTTTGGTTTACGTCGAACAACTCCTTCCTAAATATTGCGAGTTTTTTCTGTCAGTGTAAGTGGCAGTGGTAGAAAGTCTTCACTGAAGGTGTTTAAATAGCATAACATGGAAGTGAAACAGTACAGTGAGAAGAGCATAGAAGCTTTAGGAGTGTGGTGTTGCTGAAGAATGCTCAAGATATGTTGGGCGGATCGAATAACTAATGAAGGCGTACTAAAGCGAATTGGACTGCATATTGCGTAAGGATTTAAATCTAGTAAATCAGAAACAATTTTCTACTGTGATTCATATTTTTGCGCTGATATATCCGATGTGACTGCTAAAAATTACGGCATTTGTTCCGCACGTGAATAATGAATTTTGCAAAAATTTACATTGAGATTGATCCTTGCCAAAAGGCCAAAACAGCAATTCAAGAAATGGTTCAAATGGCTCTGAGCACTATGCGACTTAACTTCTGAGGTCATCAGTCGCCTAGAACTTAGAACTAATTAAACCTAACTAACCTAACGACATCACACACATCCATGCCCGAGGCAGGATTCGAACCTGCGACCGTAGCGGTCGCTCGGTTCCAGACTGTAGCGCCTAGAACCGCACGGCCACTCCGGCCGGCAAAACAGCAATTCCTGAGTGTTTTTTACGAAAGCAAAAAAAAAAAATTCTGTTCCACTGGGGTCAACGTTGTGTAGGAAAAACCACACACCCTGCTATGCAACGAACAACAGTGGACTGTCACTTTCCTCAGCATAAAAAAATTCTGTAACTAATTTTTCTATTTCCGTTGGGCATTTGATGAATTGGGAGAATTCTTAGGTGCTAGCCACAATCTCATCTTTTAGAATTATTTGGTCAGGGGAGCAGTGGAAATACGACTGATTGACAACTAGCTGAGAAAAAACAAGTCTTCTGTTTAAATAGCTTCTCGAATCCGGTTCTATCACGTCCTCATTCTGAGAGGTATCTTTGTTCTGTGTCTTCGTTAACTAACACTCTAAGACTTACACCGATTTGAACCTTGAAGAACCTGACTCATATTCAATCTCGATTTGAGGCTTCTACCAAATGTTTATCTGTTTGTATGCTGCCCTTTAATTTTGAAGGATAACAATTTTTAATAACTTGGTCTGATATTTCAACTACATCATCTATGGTGCATAAGACTTTAACTTCAGAAACACCTCTGAGTAACACTTTCATACGCAGAAATCAAACATCGTCTTCTCTTGACAATGTCATGAACATTTTAGCCGATACTTCGGAGGAGGAAATAATTTTGTATAGGAAGAAAGGAAAAAGATTAGAGTTTCATGTCACGTTGATGACGAGCCCGTTAGGAGCAGAACACATCCTTGAATTGGTAGAGGAAATCGGTTGCATCCTAGACTAACTATTCCTTCATTTGCCTTAAACGTATTGTACAGTTTCATCTCACCTCCGCAGCCTAAAGGTGTACGTCGCTGTAAATTGTGAAATATGTGCTGCACAAAATTCAGAGGCATCTGTGAAGAGATTCCATAAATCTTCAGTCAGTATCATGTAAATCTACTGTCTAGACTGTTTATATGCGAGTGACTTCATGTTACAGTGTTCTAGCTTAAGATATTGTGCACAACGATGCTGAGATGCGCAGATAATTTTTCTTGTGCAGCATGTATAAACAACCTGTGTGCCGATTGTTATCTTACTGTAGTGTAGTCACGGAACGCCGTGCAATCAAAGTGTTGGCCATCGGCATTCCATTTTGTCTGCACGTAGCCCATCGCTGAACGTATGCAGACGACACTGACAGACGCGCCAGCCAGTAATTATCAGCTCACTAAAGACTGAAATAAGTATCGTGCAACGCCGACTCCGAACAATGATGCACCAATAATTACGTGGTATTCAGAAAAAGTATCAGTCTTGGCAGTTCATCGAGAGAGACAAACGACGCGTGTCGGGCACTCAGTAATCCCTCGACGCAGACCCCGAGGCGAAGAAGAAAGTATAGCACACAGTTATTAATTCAAGGCGTCGAGGCCGGTCGTCTTGTTATATATTAGCAGGCCATAGCGTGAAAAGTTTGCTGTGAGCAGGAGATTGTGCGATAGGAGTAAGCAGACGCAGAAGTGGGAAGTTACGGAGTCACGATTTGAGCGCGGCCGCTTACTTATTCTTTCGTACCCTCGAGGCAATTAAATGATTTCTCGGGATCTGCCTAAAGAGCAGGGTTGTTCACAATAGAGAGCCTTCAGCGGTTCTCCGGAGCAACACCCATTGTGGCCAGGGCATTACTTGCAGAAACAGCTCTTGATCCCAGTCACGCAAACCGGTAATAATATCCCATTATCAGTTCAGCAGAAAATTCGTTTGATTTCGCAAGCGAAGCGGGTGCGAACTTCTGTCAGTTGAATCGCAGTCGACTATTATAGCGCCTGGAATGATAAGGTCTGCTTTGAAAAAGAAACTCATCTTACTTTCATATCATCTTTCCCTTCGTCACCCCATCGCTAACCACGATCATGAGATATCCGAAATGTCAGGGAACAATACCATACGGTTACATTCTTTTTCCCAGTTGTGAAAACATCAATATCTCTCAAGACGAAGCTTTGCATCCTCTTAAACGTGATAGTTGAGGATATCATTACATATCATTTCACTAAGTTGGGAGAGTCGAAGTGTTTCTGTTTACCTTTGTCAATATCAGGGAGAGAATTTGCTACGGAATTGATCATGATGTTTCTGGAAATGAAGCAACATATTCTAACTTTAACAATTAAATGAATACTGAACTTAGTTTTCATATCATAATTTGTACACAATAAGGGCTAAAACACTATATGTATGTTGTAAATAAATCTGTTGCATTTTTCACACTGAGCTGTAGTCTTCCAGTCGTTTCTCCCAAGAAAAACACAACAGTATCCTGCTCTAGCAGCATAATCTTTTCTGATTATTTGTAGTGGATAAACTTGAGGGTCTTTTCGCAAAATGTCAGCTATGAGTACCATCAAGTTTGACTGAAGAGAGGCTTCCACTGCTGTTGTTTGGTTCCAGGGAATAATTAACCGTCGACCAAGATTTAGGAGAAAGCTCTACCCTGAAACCACCTTAGCTCCTTCCATGGCATGCATATGTAAGAGCATCGGCTTTGTTGGGCTGCCCATAAAAGAAACAAATAGTCCAGCATCTTGTTTTTCGTGAGGTACTGTATATTGGCTATGGTGAGTAGCCCATAAAAGAAACAAATAATCCACCATCTTGCTTCTCATGAGGTACTGTATATTATTATTATTATCACCACTGTTACTATTATTGGAAATGTAACAGTTTTATACACTCCTGGAAATTGAAATAAGAACACCGTGAATTCATTGTCCCAGGAATGGGAAACTTTATTGACACATTCCTGGGGTCAGATACATCACATGATCACACTGACAGAACCACAGGCCCATAGACACAGGTAACAGAGCATGCACAATGTCGGCACTAGTACAGTGTATATCCACCTTTCGCAGCAATGCAGGCTGCTATTCTCCCATGGAGACGATCGTAGAGATGCTGGATGTAGTCCTGTGGAACGGCTTGCCATGCCATTTCCTCCTGGCGCCTCAGTTGGACCAGCGTTCGTGCTGGACGTGCAGACCGCGTGAGACGACGCTTCATCCAGTCCCAAACATGCTCAATGGGGGACAGATCCGGAGATCTTGCTGGCCAGGGTAGTTGACTTACACCTTCTAGAGCACGTTGGGTGGCACGGGATACATGCGGACGTGCATTGTCCTGTTGGAACAGCAAGTTCCCTTGCCGGTCTAGGAATGGCAGAACGATGGGTTCGATGACGGTTTGGATGTACCGTGCACTATTCAGTGTCCCCTCGACGATCACCAGTGGTGTACGGCCAGTGTAGGAGATCGCTCCCCACACCATGATGCCGGGTGTTGGCCCTGTGTGCCTCGGTCGTATGCAGTCCTGATTGTGGCGCTCACCTGCACGGCGCCAAACACGCATACGATCATCATTGGCACCAAGGCAGAAGCGACTCTCATCGCTGAAGACGACACGTCTCCATTCGTCCCTCCATTCACGCCTGTCGCGACACCACTGGAGGCGGGCTGCACGATGTTGGGGCGTGAGCGGAAGACGGCCTAACGGTGTGCGGGACCGTAGCCCAGCTTCACGGAGACGGTTGCGAATGGTCCTCGCCGATACTCCAGGAGCAACAGTGTCCCTGATTTGCTGGGAAGTGGCGGTGCGGTCCCCTACGGCACTGCGTAGGATCCTACGGTCTTGGCGTGCATCCGTGCGTCGCTGCGGTCCGGTCCCAGGTCAACGGGCACGTGCACCTTCCGCCGACCACTGGCGACAACATCGATGTACTGTGGAGACCTCACGCCCCACGTGTTGAGCAATGCGGCGGTACGTCCACCCGGCCTCCCGCATGCCCACTATACGCCCTCGCTCAAAGTCCGTCAACTGCACATACGGTTCACGTCCACGCTGTCGCGGCATGCTACCAGTGTTAAAGACTGCGATGGAGCTCCGTATGCCACGGCAAACTGGCTGACACTGACGGCGGCGGTGCACAAATGCTGCGCAGCTAGCGCCATTCGACGGCCAACACCGCGGTTCCTGGTGTGTCCGCTGTGCCGTGGGTGTGATCATTGCTTGTACAGCCCTCTCGCAGTGTCCGGAGCAAGTATGGTGGGTCTGACACACCGGTGTCAATGTGTTCTTTTTTCCGTCAGTGTCAGCCAGTTTGCCGTGGCATACGGAGCTCCATCGCAGTCTTTAACACTGGTAGCATGCCGCGATAGCGTGGACGTGAACCGTATGTGCAGTTGACGGACTTTGAGCGAGGGCGTATAGTGGGCATGCGGGAGGCCGGGTGGACGTACCGCCGAATTGCTCAACACGTGGGGCGTGAGGTCTCCATAGTACATCGATGTTGTCGCCAGTGGTCGGCGGAAGGTGCACGTGCCCGTCGACCTGGGACCGGACCGCAGCGACGCACGGATGCACGCCAAGACCGTAGGATCCTACGCAGTGCCGTAGGGGACCGCACCGCCACTTCCCAGCAAATTAGGGACACTGTTGCTCCTGGAGTATCGGCGAGGACCATTCGCAACCGTCTCCATGAAGGTGGGCTACGGTCCCGCACACCATTAGGCCGTCTTCCGCTCACGCCCCAACATCGTGCAGCCCGCCTCCAGTGGTGTCGCGACAGGCGTGAATGGAGGGACGAATGGAGACGTGTCGTCTTCAGCGATGAGAGTCGCTTCTGCCTTGGTGCCAATGATGGTCGTATGCGTGTTTGGCGCCGTGCAGGTGAGCGCCACAATCAGGACTGCATACGACCGAGGCACACAGGGCCAACACCCGGCATCATGGTGTGGGGAGCGATCTCCTACACTGGCCGTACACCACTGGTGATCGTCGAGGGGACACTGAATAGTGCACGGTACATCCAAACCGTCATCGAACCCATCGTTCTACCATTCCTAGACCGGCAAGGGAACTTGCTGTTCCAACAGGACAATGCACGTCCGCATGTATCCCGTGCCACCCAACGTGCTCTAGAAGGTGTAAGTCAACTACCCTGGCCAGCAAGATCTCCGGATCTGTCCCCCATTGAGCATGTTTGGGACTGGATGAAGCGTCGTCTCACGCGGTCTGCACGTCCAGCACGAACGCTGGTCCAACTGAGGCGCCAGGTGGAAATGGCATGGCAAGCCGTTCCACAGGACTACATCCAGCATCTCTACGATCGTCTCCATGGGAGAATAGCAGCCTGCATTGCTGCGAAAGGTGGATATACACTGTACTAGTGCCGACATTGTGCATGCTCTGTTGCCTGTGTCTATGTGCCTGTGGTTCTGTCAGTGTGATCATGTGATGTATCTGACCCCAGGAATGTGTCAATAAAGTTTCCCCTTCCTGGGACAATGAATTCACGTTCTTATTTCATTTTCCAGGAGTGTATTATGAAAATGTATGTTCCGTACTTCCTCCGAAACAACTGGACTAATTTCAACCAAACTTGGTACACATATGACTTACTGTCTGGAAACGTCGCTGTGGGGATAAGAAGCACTACCTATCAAAGGAATGGAGCTGGGCGTGGAAAATAACTGTAGCGCTCGACGCATGAATACCCAGAACTTATTCATCGAGGATTCGAGGAAGAGGGGACTTAGTGACTTGAAACAAACTTTATACATAATTACAAACTTTTATGAAACTTTTTCTCCCTGAAAACCCACACAAAATGACAAAGGAAGAAAAATAAATGTATCGCTTACTACTTTTCCGCTGTCCATGCAGTAAAACTGTCAGATCAGGCACGACGTTTAAATTTATTATTCCTTTACTAGTAACCGTATTCATAACACATTATACAGACATTATTCACAAATCTTACACAACTACAAAATTAAATGATTACACGACACATACTTCGGGTGACATGACGTCACAAAAATTGAGATGCCTTAAACTGCCGTATAGCGGAAGAAGTTTAAATTTATAACATATTTTCTACTAACATTATTCACAATTCATTTAGCACATTATCCACATATTTTCAAATAACTTAGCGGACTGCAGTCAGCTGACATCATCGGAAACCGCCGGTATTACCACAGGTGACCATTCTGTCATTTTCTAGGCAAAACTTCAGCAACTAAGCGCTTGTACTACGGAATTTAACACCTCGTTTTGCGGACCAGTTCCGGAAAGATAAAACACACACACACAGACACACACACACACACACACACACACACTAGCACCATTACGCAATCAAAGATCACTGACGGCCGGCCGTGGTGGCCAAGCGGTTAAAGGCGCTACAGTCTGGAACCGCGCGGCCGCTACGGTCGCAGTTTCGAATCCTGCCTCGGGCATGGACGTGTGTGATGTCCTTAGGTTAGTTAGGTTTAAGTAGTTCTAAGTACTAGGGGACTGATGACCTTAGAAGTTAAGTCCCATAGTGCTCAGAGCCATTTGAACCATTTTTTGATGACTGACGCCAAAAGTTATCGGTAGTGAAACTTACTAAACAAGGGGTGGGTTAGAATTAACTCTGTCCTCTGTACTTTGACAAAGGACAGAGCAGGATTCCACGCAGAACTTAAGCAAGAATCTCCATCTCTATTTACAAGGTTACTTGCTAATTTTATTTCAACTGCTTCCATAATAACTCTATGCCAATAGCTGAAACTGTATGCCAGAATCTCCATGTTGTTATATTGCATAGGACGACCGGTGTCAAGACAATGATCTGCAATAGCCGATTCGCTCGGCGTGTGACGCTTATGCTCAGTACATCGCTCCTCCACGTTCCTAATAGTCTTACCAATACATAACATACCTCAGCAGGGAATACGATAGACACCCGCCTTAGGACACCAAGATAATCCGTAACGGAACCTAAAAAGACTCTAATATTAGATGGCGGTCAGAAAACACTTTTCACAGCATATTTCTGTAAAATAAGACTATTCTTTGTAGGAAATGCTCCCTGCGTAAGGCAGAAAGACCTTAGGCCTTGGTGCTCACTCGGTGTTATCATCACTCGCCCGCTACACGGTTGCTCTCTTCCACTATATCCATTCTATCTAAAGGTAACCTCAAGATGAGTTAACTCTCAGCTAACAAACTCTCAGGGCCTGAAATGACGTGTGCCCTGTGAACCAAGATAGGAAGAACCCTTTATGCAGAGTCGGATGGTGACAATTATCAGCCTGTAGATAGAAGTCAGTGCGAGTAGGCTACCTCTAAACAGCACGTCCCAGTGTACCATCAAATTTCCTCCTCACCAACACATCAATGAAATGGAGGTAGCAATCCTTCCCATCTCCATCGTGGAACGGATGACGTGGTGGATTAAATTTAGGTGTTCTAAAACTTCGTTCAAATTCTCACTGCCGTGACGCCAAACAGCAAAAGTATCGATTACGTATCTGAAAATACAAGCGTGTTTCAAGCCGCCGACTCCGAGGCACGTTTCTCAAAGTCTTCCAGAAACAAATCTGCGCACTCCATCTACCTGCTCATAGTACAGTTCATTGAATAAAAAGTGAGTGAAATTCAACACTTGATGAGATAAGTTAATTAATTCAACACCAAACCTAACTTTAGTTATCCGTAACTAATCAGACAGAGGGACACGAGTGAAGAGGAAGACCATATCAAACTTACTAGAATATCAGCGTCATTCAGATTGCAGAGCAGCTCCCGAAACATAACATACACACAAACACACACACACACACACACACACACACACACACACACACACATGTCCACCAAAGTGTAACACAACAGCAGCAGTCTGTCGGGATATTATTATTTTACCCGTGGACAAGGGCAGTGGTACGGTTGTTTCGGGCAAGCTGCTTTAGGTTCAAAAAGTGCAGTGTTTACTACCTGATTCAGCTTATCGCAGGATCCGTGCTGACCCCCAAAAAGCGTTGAGAGAAAGACTAATAGTCTCCTGAAGAAAAGTTCCTTGTCGCAGGAGATTTTCAAGAGTCTTACTATTTATTGTGTTGTTTCCGCTAGATTATATGGTCTTCCAAAGATCCTCAAAGAAGCTTCCTCCGATAGTGAGTAACATTGATGCTCCGACATATCGTCTAACAAAACACACTGCTACTCTATTGAGCCCACTAGTTGGTCGGTGTGAGCATCACATTAGGAACTCAGCGGATTACCAACGTCGATTATAGGGAATACGTTTAAATGACTCTGATATTCTAGTAAGTTTTTATGTCGTATCTCTCTTCACTCGTGTTCCTCTGTCTGTTTCTTTACGGTTAGTTGAAGTTAGGTTTAGTGTTGAATTAACAAACCTATTTCAACAAGTGTTGCCTTCCACTTGTTTTTTATTCAATGATCAGTACTATGAGCAGACAGATGGACTTGATATGGGAAGGACGTTGTCACCTATAATTGCAAATTTGTTTATGGAAGACTGCGACAAACATACCGTGGCGTCGGCGGCTTTGAAATGTGCGTGCTTTTTTTGTCCAGATATGTAGTCGATACTTTTGTTGTTTGGCCTCATGGCAGTAACAATCTGAACGACATTTTAGAATATATGAATTCAATACACGCGAACATTCATTTAACGATGGAGGTGGAAAACGATGGCTGCCATCCCTTCCTTGGTGTGCCGATAGGATGAAGTTTGATGATACATTGGTACATGCTGTTTACAGGAAGCCTACTCACATAGGTTTGTATCTACAGGCCGATAGTTTTCATCATACGGCTCAGCGTGAAGGAGTACTTCGTAACTTGGTTCACAGGGCCAACTACATTTCAAACCCTGAGAGTTTATCAGATGAGTTAACCAATCTTGAGGTCACCATTTCACAGAATGGATATAGTGAAAGAGAGAACAGAGGTGCGTTGCGCTGCCTAGCATCCCTGCAGCGGGTGAATGATGAAAATAATAAGTGAGCACCGTGATCTAAGGCCTTTCTGCCTTAAGGAGGGAGCATTTGCAATACGACTAGTCTTATTTTGCAGAAATATGATGTAAAATGTGTTTTCTGACCGCCATCTAATATTAGGGTCCATTTAGGTTCCGTTAGCCCGCATCTCGTGGTCGTGCGGTAGCGTTCTCGCTTCCCACGCCCGGGTTCCCGGGTTCGATTCCCGGCGGGGTCAGGGATTTTCTCTGCCTCGTGATGGCTGGGTGTTGTGTGCTGTCCTTAGGTTAGTTAGGTTTAAGTAGTTCTAAGTTCTAGGGGACTTATGACCACAGCAGTTGAGTCCCATAGTGCTCAGAGCCATTTGAACCATTTTTAGGTTCCGTTATGGATGATCTTGGGTTCCTAAGGCGGGTGTCTATCGTATTCCCAGCAGCTGAGGTATGTTATGTATTGGCCAGACGTGGAGGACCGATGTAATGAGCATAAGCGTCACACACCCGTACAACAGCCGAGCGAATTCAGGAGATATGAAATTGTAAAAATTGAACTGCGTTAAAACGTAACTGCAACGCGAAATTCGCTACAGATACAGGTGAAATACGTGTATAAATATGTTAAATAAATGTGACGTATGCGGAACCGCGGGTAAAAAACTGGTCCTAAACCTCTAGATCGATTCCACTCATACTTGGAGCACGTATTACTTACTATCTGGAATAAAATACTGTGCAGGTAAGAACCAGGAACCTCCTGTCGAAGTGGAGTGGTACTATAGACGTAGGAGGGGGAGGAGGAGATGGACCCATATAAGGGGGAGGAGCAGGTGGACTGAGAGAGAGAGTGGGGAGGGGGGAGGGAGGGAGGGAGGGAGGGAGGGAGGGGGGAGAAGGGGACAGTGAAAGGGAAGAGGAATAGGTGGAGGAGGAGATGGTCAGAGAAAGATTCGAGGAGGAGACGTACAGAGGGAGGTGGTGGAAGAGATTGACAGCGAGAGAGAAAAGGAAGACATGGGCAAAGAGAGGGGAAGGAAGAGATGGGCAGAGAGTGGGGGTGGACGAGGTGCACAGAGAGAAGTGGGAGACAGAGAAGGAGGAGATGGACTAATAGAATTGAAATAAATACATTCCCAGGCAACGCCAGGTACTCAGTAAATATCATAAGACAGCTGCATACGGTATGGCTAAAAAAAATGAAGAAGCTGTACTAGATACTTAAGGCAGTGAGGAAAACAGCTTTTATTTTCGAGTTTTAGAAGCTTTAGAAGCGCTCGCACACGCACATGCTCATACACACACACACACACACACACACACACACACACACACTGTACCAATATTTTATGTAATTACGCGTAAGACTGCCCAGAGAACAGCGTTGACCAAATGAAAATTTGTTGTAAGCGGAAGTAAATCTGGAATAAGTCAAATAAGCAAAAGCTTCATTATCGAACACGTACAATCGCGACAGAAAATTCACGAGACTTCCCGAATTACTATTAAGCTATCTGTTGTGGCGTTATAGTGCGCGGCTGCATTTAGAACGTTAGCTGATTCCTTACATTGTAAGTTTCATCAAAGTCAGTGAACTCGGTGGTAACGAACGGACACCACCGAAAAAATTTCAGAGTTTTTGCAGGGATATTTTCTGAGAATTTTGGTATGAGGAACCTGTTTATGTACACCGGCTCATTACAGAGTAAGGGCACTTCGTTTGAGTTCTTATCCACATTTCTTTCTATCTGTATTACATTGAAAATATCTGCACGGCATTGCAAATGTCGATGGTATCCGCTGCGTGTCTTGTTTGAAAATAAAATTGTTGCATTCACTGACAGTACTTGCAACTGCTAATAGTAACTTTACTTTTCGCCCCAAAAGTTCAGCACTGATCGATTCTGTCTAGGGTTTGATTTCGTCTGAAGATTATTGTTTTATATGGTTTTTTGTTGTTCTTTTTGCCTTATCACGCTGTGTTTGAATTTTCACAGGAACGAGAATTATTGGGGTAACAACCAGTGTACCTACAACTACATATACACGATTACTCCGGAGTTCACGTTTAAGTGTCTGGCAGAGGGTTCATTGCACTACTTCCAGATTACTTCTCTACCATTCCAGTCTCAAATAGCACGTGGGAATCATGAACACCTATATATTACTATGGTGGTCATTTCTCCCTACATATGTGGGAGTCAACTTAATATGATGATATTCGGAGGAGAAAATTGACGATTAAAATTTCGTGACAAGATGTCGCATCAACGAAAAAGCCTTTCCCTTAATCATTACGACTGTAACTTGCTTATCATATCCGTGACACTCTCTACCTTATTTTGTGATAATAAATAAAGAGCTGGCCTTCTCTGAACTTTCTCGATGTCATTCGTCAACACTGTCTGGTAAGGACCCAGTATTGCGTAGCAATAGTAAGGACTAGGACGAACAAGCGTAAATCAGTAGACTTGACGCATTTCATGTTCTGCCAATAAAACACAATCGCCTTCCCCACAACGTTTTTATGTGATGATGCCAATTTAAATTGTTTGGAATTATAATCCCTAGGTACTTCGTTGTATTTACAAGTTTTATATCTGTGTGACTTATCTTGTAACCGAAAGATAACCGAATTTTTTAGTACTCACATTTTTTATTGTTTAGGGTCAATTGCTACTATTTGTGCCATACACATATCTAGCATAAATATTCTGCGATTTAGTTTTGATCTTCTGATGGCCACAGATTTCTCCTAAATCAGTTACACAGATTAAGAACAGTACAGGGCCTATAACACGTGGGGAAGACCAAATATCACTTCGGCTTAATTGGATGACTTACCGTCAATTTCTACGAACTGTGTCCTTTTTGACAAGGAATAATGATTTTATTTGCACAGTTGAGATGAAACTTCATGGTTATTCAATTTGGTTAGAACGGGAAAATGAAACCCGGTGTCAAAAGCCTTCTGGAAAAATAGAAACATGGAACCAACTTTAAATACCCTCTCGATATCACTCGTTGTTTCATGTGGATAAAGAGCCACTTGTGTTTCAATGAACGATATTTTCTGAATCCGTACTGGCTATTTGTCAGTACACTGTTTTCTTTGAGGTATTTCATGATGTTGGAATGCAGTATATTTTCCAACTTCCTTCAACAGATCGATGTCGTTAATATGGGTCTATAGTACAACGGATAAATTAGTTTCCTTTCGTGAGTATTTGTGTGACTTGACAAACTTTCGGATCTTTAGGTACTTCCGTCGTGCAAGCGGTTGTATATGACTGTTAAAAATAGAGCTGCTTCATCAGCGTACTACTAATTGGTTTACAATCTGGAGCAGAAGAATGGAGCTTAATATGTAATTACCCAGTAATGCTCAACCGAAAACCAATGGTCCATTGTACCTACCACTCAGTAAATATTCCTCTACAACGGCTTCACCCTGTACATTTAAAATCAACATATATCTGTATTTTTTTGATTGCTCACTATACTTGTGAGCGTCGTTTTTCGTGAATATGCGCAACAGCTCCAGCACTTTTGTTTCTCTTGCGGAACTCTCGAATACTTCCCTAGTAAGCTGCTTGTTTATTGCCGCTAATCTCAGCAATTCCCATTAAAATTTTCATAGCCTACGGATAAAGTTCAAGATCAGAAAACACAAACAGGGTAATACGCCGTTACAAATAGTTCCTTAGTACTGCGAAATATTATTTCTTTTAGGACGTCTCACTTAGACTCGTGAAATAGACGTTAGGTAGACATTCCTCAAAAGTTAAGCCCTCGGAAAAATATCACGCGCCGAGCGTAATGTGCTGGTGTAAGTGAAAATCGGGAATAGTATGCACTTGAGCAAAAGTTATTATTTTGAAATATTCATAAGAAAGAACTTAAAACCAATCGTATGTAATTTACTATAGCTTCTCAGCTTTCACTATACTAAATTAATTTAAACAAAAAATCATTACAGCAAACTTCACAAGTATTCTGCACGATTACCCACCCTAAAAGATAACTACTCGCAATGGTTGGGAAATCCTGTTTTCGCCGGCCGGAGTGGCCGGGCGGTACTAGGCGCTTCATTCTGGAACCGCGCGACCGTTACGGTCGCAGGTTCGAATCCGGCCTCGGGCATGGATGTGTGTGACGTCCTTAGGTTAGTTAGGTTTAAGTAGTTCTAAGTTCTAGGGGACTGATGACCTCCGCTGTTAAGTCCCATAGTGCTCAGCGCCATTTGAACTATTTTTCTGAAATCGCATTCTCGAAAACGGAAGCTTGTATTAAATGCTCTATGATCAGAAGTATTTGGACATCTATTAGTGGGCATTAATATGGGTTGTGTCCACCTTTCACCTTTATGACCGCTTGACCTCTGATGGGGATACTTTCAGTGAGGTATCTGAATGTCTGTGGAGAAATACCAGCCGATTCTTCTGAAGACTCGACACCAGAGAATATAGTGATGTTGGAAGCTGAGGTCTGGAATCCCCGACGTTATAAATTATTCCAAATATGTTCGTTGGGGTTTAGGTCGGGAGTTGGGGCAGGTTAGTCCATTTCAGGAATGTCATTGTCCACAAACCATTGCCTCAAAGGTGCTGCTTTTATAACAGGGTGCGTAGTCATGCTAACACTATCATCCCTCCCCTCCCCCCCCCCCCCCGAATTGTTCCTCTACTATACGTAGTACACAATGCTGAAAAATGTATTCATATCCTTCCGCATGTATAGTTTCATTTACAACAGACAGCCACATTGCACAGTGTGATTCATCACTCAAAATCTCTCGTTTCCACTCATCCACTGTCCGGTGATATCGCTCTTTACTCCTCCACAAGCGTTGCTTAGCAGTGACTACAGAAGTATGTGGCTCGTGAGAGCTGCTCGACCGATGTACCCCATTATTTTTATCGTCCTACATACTGATACTACGGTAGATGTACTACCAATAGCACTTTGGGACTCCTTCCGTTGGTTTTATCCGATTTCTTACAACCACCCTCCGCAATGCTCCACGGCCGCTGTCCACCGTTACATGGGGTCTGTCTGGTTTTGGTTTAGCTGTGGCTGTTCCTTCGCGTTTCCACTTCACATTCACGTGAATAACATCACCAAAAGTCTACTTGAGCAATTTTGTAAAGGATGAAATTTCTCTCATTGATTTGTTTCTCGTGTGACATCTAAGTCACTGAAATATCCTGACTGACCCATTCTGCTGTCACTGCTTTCTACTGAGAACACAATACTCTCTGCGACATTTGATAATGGCAGGTTGCCATCTTGTGACATATAGCAGTCAATTCCGCACTGCATAAGGTGTGTATGGATGATTTTGATCCGTTAGTGTACATGAGTGAAAATAATGGCCATTCCACTTATCTGCCAATACCTATTAAGAAATTAGAACATCGAAATGTATTGAATCAGTAGTTTTTTGAATGTTCACTTCTTGGTTAAGCAGTCATCACATACATAGTCTTGGGGTGCCTGCTCCAGTACACCTAACGCACTTTGAAACATGTGTGTTGTGATCAAAAGCAATGACTGCGCCCATAGGTAGTGATAGTTAAGCCCTGATACATCCAAACTGTACGTAACGTGTAATCCTTATGCCCTAGAAAATAACTTGGAAATGCCATCCAACTCTTAAAATTTAATGGAAATACTCACACACACGCATTATTTCATAAATCTGCATCGCTAAGAAAATAAGCTTCAATAGCTAATATTTGAATATTATACAGTGAGTAGATTTTTTTAAGCATTTTCCTTCAATGTAAAGAGGCTCTAAACCATATGAATGAATATATAAATTCTGAGTAGCATGTTTATGTAACATCATACTAATATACGAAACCAGTCTGGATGACGTGTAAGAAACAGCAAACATCGAATCAGCATCCGTCGCTCTATCTTATTTGCACGTGGAATGCAGCAGCATTCAAATAAAAAGTTAATAATGTTTTGTGTGATGGGCACTCAGTATTTTTATATCTGATACGCTAGAACATTCATGGATCAAGAAGCGAGTTCACGATGTTCAAGACATCGGCCGTGCTACGTGGCACGATGTTATGCATTTTGATAATCCTATAGTTTTTCACTGAGCACCGATAAATGACTTAACAAGCCTATATGTGTACTCAAGCCAACAGGTACAGGAGTCAAACTAACGACAAGTAATCGGGGCATGTGTTCCCAGTGTCACAATTTTAAAGACAACAGAAAGCTCAACCACGGCAAGTAATTAAAATGTTTCCACCCAATTTCCTGTTCAATGTAGAATCTTCAGAACAAGATAGATCGCCACCGAACGAAGGCAGTTCCTTCTCCACGGATCCATGAACTAGCAACCAACTGAACACGGAACAGATGATAGAATAGCTAATGCTCTTTTAAAACAGACGAGCCTCGTGGTTTGGAATTGGCGTAAGTTTCATATAGATCGAAAAACGAACTGACCCTCAATGAACTGTAATCGCTACAGTGAAAATGCAAAGAGGTTGCTCACAGAGTTCATATTGATTAATCGAAACTGATTATAGTAGAAACGCGTAAAGCAACTCAGAGATACATGTCGCAGTATTTTAACAGTAACAGTAAGACATAAAGGGAAGAAATTACATTGTCGAATGAACAGGCAGCTTCCACATGTACTTCAATTCTTCGACTTCACCTTCTTCTTCTCCGATGGAACATTACTCATCGGGTTCTTTACTTTGTGTTGGTAGCGATTTTAAAGAACCAGTAAACTGGTTGTCGTATTCACGTCATCATCATCATTAAAATTCTAGAATGAGATTTTCACTCTGCAGCGCAGTGTGCGCTGATATGAAACTTCCTGGCAGATTAAAACTGTGTGCTGGACCGAGACTCGAAATCGGGACCTTTGCCTTTCGCGGGCAAGTGCTCTACCAACTGAGCTACCCAAGCACGACTCACGCCCCGTCGTCACAGCTTTACTTCTGCCAGTACCTCGTCTCCTACCTTCCAAACTTAACAGAAGCTCTCCTGCGAACCTTGCAGAACTAGCACTCCTGAAAGAAAGGATATTGCGGAGACATGGCATAGCCACAGCCTGGGGGATGTTTCCAGAATGAGATTTTCACTCTGCAGCGGAATGTGCGCTGATATGAAACTTCCTGGCAGTTGGTAGAGCACTTGACCGCGAAAGGCAAAGGTCCCGAGTTCGAGTCTCGGTCCGGCACACAGTTTTAATCTAACAGGAAGTTTCATATCAGCGCACACTCCACTGCAGAGTGAAAACCTCATTCTGGAAACATCCCCAAGGCTGTGGCTAAGGCATGTCTCCGCAATAGCCTTTCTTTCAGGAGTGCTAGTTCTGCAAGGTTCGCAGGAGAGCTTCTGTTAAGTTTGGAAGGTAGGAGCACTCGAACCTCCGCCGGAAGGAGCCGCGCGACCTGTAACAGGACGCCCAAAACCGCGCGGCTACCCCGCGCAGCAAATTAGTGATAAACAGCTGGTGCAAAAGAAAAGGAAAAATTGTATTACGTAGGACATGTAGTTGGGAAGTCCATGTTTTGAACTCTCGGTTCACTAAGTGATTGCGGTATTTTTCGAAAGCTACACAACTTTTTTTTTTTTCGAGACAAGTACGACGATTATTTCCTAATAGTTCTGTGAACTATTGCTTTCCACCATTCACTGTTTTCCTACACTTGTCAGTAGCTGTTTTAACAATGGCCTCCAAATAAGCTCCTATAGATATCGTGGAACAAAGAGAACTGAACTAAAGCCTCCTATTTGTGAGGTCTCAGTCAGCTGTCTAACTTTCCCCTAAGATGTCAGAAGTCCGAACCCTGGTGACCTACAGGGACAGGGGGTCTACATAAAATCACGCAAACTTAAGAGCAACAATGTGGCGCAGTGGATGTCTTACTAACAGAAAACTACTAGGGGTGGACATGTCACACATGAAAGTATGGGCACCTCACACAGATATATTAATGAATGTGCTCTTCTAACTACAGAAGGATACTAGGGACCAGTATAACAATTTTGTTTGTTACCACAAGACATAAAAATGATTTACCCACTGAAATGATCATGTAAACATATAATAAGTAGACATAAGGCTGCAATTATGAACTACAGCATTGGCAGGGAAGGGGGTGGACACATGAAAGCATAAGACGAAACTGCATTGTGGTTACAGCCAATGACTGCGAAAATGTTTAGTGATTTAGAGAAAGGACTCCAGAAAAGCAAGTAGGAGCACCAATAGAACCGACAAAGTGCATGATTGGTGCAAGTAGCTGACTGCAAATGTTAAAACTGTACAGTTAAACACATACGTAAATTAATTAGCCTGGCGTTCCCCTCAACTCGGTGATTGCATCGCCATCTTGCATTAACTCGTTCAAGAAGAACGTCATGTATATTGTATCGTTCCGTGGCACTGTTGCTTGTAATGGTCAGAAACCGACGTCGGCCTAAGAAACATGGAATCAAAGGGTTCTGGAGGGCTATACCCAACGCAATGCAGGTTTTCAACGGCCCCACACAAGTGAGTCAGGAACACGCTGCTACGACCGTAAATGGTCTGTACAGATCATACAAAAGTGTAACAGAGATGCTTGAGAAACTTAAGCGTGATTCTTTGGAAGATTGACAACACTGTTCTCGTAATATTCTGTTGGGTAACTACAGAGTGGGAAGACAATATTTCGTAACCAGATTTTTAACTGGAAGACATTTCCATGAACAAATATAGAAACTGGCGATAGTGTATTGATTGTGACCTGCATTCTAAAACTAAAGAGAGTGCAAGAAGGAAGAAAGTTAAGGAGTTGGGACCTGGGTAAACTGAAAGTGCCGGAGGTAGCTGAAAATTTCAGAATGGGCATTAGGTCACGATTGACTGAAATAGAGGAAAGGAGTGGAATAGAAGAAGAATTGGCAGCTTCCAAACATGAACTAGTGAAGGCAGCAGAGGATCAAGAACACTCTCCAGTCATATTAATGTGAACAATTGTCTAAAGCCTCAACAACCATCTTTTGCAGTGCGGACCGCTGCTATACGTGCCGGAAGAGAGTCAACGACGTTCTGGAAGTTACCGACATGGATGTGGAGCCATGACGACACCTGTGCCTCGGCCACCTGCGCTAGGTTTCTCGGTTGAGGATCAGTGGCATGAATAGATCGATCGAGATGGTCTCATGCAGTCTCGATTGGGTTTATATCAAGGCAGGTTGGTATCCAGGGGAATAAGGTAAACTCATCCTGGTGCTTTTCGAACCAAGCACGTAAACTACGAGCTGTGTGACATGTCCATTGTCCTGCTGGTAGATACCATCGTTCATCGTTCACAGGAAAAACAAATTGCATATAGGGGTGTACATGATCTCCAAGGATAGATTCATACTTGTGCTGATCCAGTGTGCTTTCCTGAATGACGAGATCACCCAGGGAATGCCACGAAAATATTCATCAGAGCATAAACATGATTCATCTGAAAAGGGCCACCTTTCACCCTTCAGTGGGAGTCCAGTTGCGGTACTGGCGAGCAAATTCCATCCTTCCTCGCCGATGAACAGCAGTCAGCATGGGTGCAAGAACCAGACGCCTGCTGCGGAGACCCATACGCAATAACGATTGCTGAACGGTTGTTGAGAAAACTCTTGGAGCCCCTTTGTTCATCTTGGCGGTCAGTTGCTCAACAGTTGCACGTCTATTAGTCTGGACACATCCCCGCAGCCGTCTTTCACCCCTCTCATCTATGGCCCATGGTACAGCACTGTTGCCTCGGCGCAGGTTTTGAATAGCGCGTTTTGTCATGTACGGTATATTTTAACCACGGCAGCACGCCAACAGTTTACAAACATAGCCGTTTCGGAAATGCTTCCACCCCTGGCCCGAGAGCCAAACTGGTCTCGCATTCGGGAGGAGGATGGTTCAAACCCACGTCCAGCCGTTCAGGTGTAGGTTTCTAGTGATTTACCTAAATCGCTTCAGGCTAGTGTGGGGATGGTTCCTTTGAAAGGGCACTGCCAATCTCCTTCCCCATCCTTCCCTAATCCAATCTTGCGCTCAGTCTCTAATGACCTCCTTGTCGACAGGACATTAAACACTAATCTCCTCTTCCTCCTCCGAAAGCCAACGATCATGCCCTTTTGGACATCAGATAAATCGGTCCGTTCCAGCGTTACGACAACGACTGGACTGTTTTCAGGGTCCTCCCGACACGCTTTATACACGCTCCACACGCTCCAGTGCTGCTGCTGCCGTCTATGAGTCGTTATTGCACATTGATGTCCTACATAGGCCATGGTAACATTAATGTGACTGGACCGCGTACGTAGAACGTCAAGACCTTGTAGAAAGTTCTGTATCACACAATAGAAACTGAAATTAAATGACGAAAGGAGAAAAAATAAAAATGCAGTAGAGGAAGTAGACGAAAGGGAAAACGTACGTATAAAAAGTTGACAGAAAGTGCTAGATAGCTAAGTAAGGATATTTAGAGGAAATATTCAAGGCTGTAGAAGCATTCATAACCACGAGAAAGGTAGATGCTGCCTACAGGAAAATTTACAGAAAAACTTGGGGAAAAGAAAAGTCCTTGTTCGAATATCAAGGGAACAGAAGGAAGTCAGTACTAAGCAAGAAATGGAACCTAAAAGGTAGCAGGAATATACAAGAAAGATGAGCCTGTAAGCAGTGTTACGGAGGAGGAAGTAATTGACAATGAGGTGGCACATACGATAGTGCAGGAATAATTTGACAGAGCACTGAAAGACCATAGCTGAAACAATTGTAGACGACACTGTGTCAGAACGATTAGTATCATCAAGAGAACTAACCACGACGAAACTGTTCCACCTGGTGTGCGTGACTTATGAGACAGGCGAACTACCCTAAGGCTTCAAACCGAGTGCGTCATACCTGTGATACCACATACTAAAGAACACATCTGAATACAACAGTGATGTGGATTCTGGCAAGTAACAAGAGAATTGACCGTAGCAAGGAGTGTTCGAAATGACCACTAGCAGCGGAAATTCACGCTTCCGGTCTGGTAGAGAACGACTGCTGCATACGTGCCAGCATTTCACCTAACATTTCCGAGCAGGCTGCAGTAATACATCTTTGCATATCATCGGATACGGCTGGTATGTCCTTGTAGACAGCGTCTTTCAGTTTTCCCCACAGAAAAAAGTCTACAAACATCAAATCCGGGGAATTAGTCGGCCAATCCAATCCAACGATTTGGTAACAGTTCGTGAAGACAAGCTAAAATACTTCGTGCACTGCGGGCTGGACGTCATCATGTTGGTGCCACAGGTTCCTCCTAGTGTGCAGAGGAACGTCTTCTAGCATCCGTTGAAGATGGTCTGTTAGGAGGCTGCGATACCTGTGCGCGTTCAGTGTTCTGTCTATGAGACACGAGCCTAAGAGCTGATGGTTCACTATCCCGCTCCACACATTTACACTCCATGGACCATGACCTTCCACCAGACGAAGCCAACGGGGTTTGTCAACAGACGAATAGTGCGTGTTTCGACGGTTTACCTGCTCACGATTGTTAAATGTGGTTTCATCATTAAACAAGATGGATTATACATCTGGAGTAACCTGTCTTAATGCCCATGGACAGAAATTAACACGATTCTCATAATCGTTTCCAGGCAGTTCTTGATGGAGGGAGATTTGGTAGTGATGGAACCTATGTCGATGGAGAACGCTTAGGTCACTTGCCTGACTCATGCTACTTCCCCGTACCATTCCGCGGGAGCTAATGTGCGGATCATGTGCAACAGCAGCAAGGACTTTAATGTCCCCCTTTTTTGTCGTGATTTGTTTCCTTATGTTACGTTGTCTAGGTGTTTCACTAGCACTTTTACGTAACTGGTTGAAGAGGTTGATAAATAATTGCTGAGATGGTTGACGTCTGTTGGGATATCTTTCTGCATACACCGGACAAGAACGAACTGCATTCTTCCTACTCTCTCCTTATACTATGAGCATGTCTGCTTTTTCTCCATTGGTAAATTCCATCATCTACTCACGAGCTAGTGTTTGGACTGTCACACACTAAGTAACAAGCAGTTGCAGTGCACTCAAGGAACACACAAGCGCAGTGTAAGCAAACATAACAACATCGTACCTAGCAATGACGTAGGTTGAATGGTACAAACAAATGTCGGTTTGGAAACTTTTCAAAATGCGATATCTAGTAAACGACTCGCACTAGAATCCTGCAATAAACGCTGCTGACATTCTAATTTACGCTATTTTTAGTTTTTTATTGTCAACTGGCATTGTTACATTTAAGAAAGTGTATGTTTGCAAGAAAATACACTTTCTAAGTATTATTACAATCTGTTTATTGGCTACTAGTACGAGTCCCTAACTACCAAACAATTCTGTGAAAACCGAACACCAATAGCAGTTTTTCCATTTCCACAATATTTGCGGTCCAAGTTTTAGGTGATTCACCCTGTATGTAGGACTTACAATCAGTCCAAGCGGTGAGAATAGGAGAAAAGGCGGAAGGGAGACGTGATGAAGTCAAGTAGAAATAATAAATAAAGTAAAATAATAAATAAAATAAAATGATAATGAAAGTCACGTCCTGTTTCAGGTGACGTAAGACAGCATGCAGCTGAATTCATGGATTTGCGTCCTGTCTGATGTAGAACAGGAAACTCCTTGGGTGTGATAGTCCAACATCCCTGAGCAGAGATAGCAGTGAAAGATACACTGTCGTACCTCTGTGTTGTTCATAACGTTATAAGAGGCTATGAGCCATGTTGAAGTGACAGGACGTAATCATAAGGGATTTAATGGCTATAATCTGCTCTCTATACGTTTTTCATACTTATTTCCACAAGTGCTACTAATTCATCTGATGAGATACGATGATAACATCTAACGGAACACAAAGGCCATACTTGTGTTTTGTATAAGGGACAATTAAAAAGTTTCCCTTTTGGGAGCGTTGCTGCAGCGTATAACCACAGTAGCACGCCTCTTATGCGAGTATATAAGCACCGATATGTAGGCAAGCGATTAGTGTGGCGTACGTGTCTTTCCTACGTGCGTGCGGTAAATGCGCAAACGTGAACTATGCCTACGTAATTACCAAATGCGCCCAAATAGGACCAACGTGCTATTATTCTTCTCTTCGCTGTCAAAGGACTAGCACCGGTATACATCCATCGGACAATGAAAAATGTGTGTAGAGCTGTACGTCTGTCGAAAATCAGTGTTGTGGAATGGTGCGCAAAGTTCCATGATAGTTGCACGTCCCCATGTCGCAAATGTCGTAACCCAGAAGTTACGCCAGCTCAAGCGGGAGACACTGTAGCATTCACCATATAGTCCCGATTCCCGATCTCTCCCCATGTGGCTATCATGACTTCGGTCCCTTGAGAAAGGCCTTGAAAGGTCGACGAATCCTTTCGGACGAGAATGTGCAGCAGGCAGTTACGTACTTCTTCACGCAGCAGGACATTGTGTTTTTCCCGACGGGCATCTTCAGCCTGATGCCTCGAAGCTCACGGTGATTTTGCCTGATTGACATACCGATTCTGTTCTGTACTGCCTTCGAACGAAAACGTTTTTAATTGCCCTTATACGCCAATTTAAGAAATATTTGTTTGATAAGGCACTATTCTGTTTTTAACCGTTTAGGTAATATTCTCCCCAAATTTTAAATCTTTTGGTACTGTGTTTCTTAGTTTGGGCAGGAAAAGGTTAAAATGGAAAGTGAGATTCTGACGAGAAACCATTTTTGTCTCAAAGCTTAATTTGATTTTACCTCATAAGTGAGTGGTTGCATTAACATTGTTTCACGTTGGATAACTTCCATCGACAATTATATGATCATCAGCAAATTTCAATCTAAACCAAAGGGCCCAATTGAAATTTAAAAACTGGATATAGAATTTCGCCTTCAGAAGTTACTTTTCGGGTGTGTTGTTATATCAGCTGGACGAATGTTTGTCATCTAATTTAAACAGGTCGCTAGAAAGCACATTATTTGAAAAATGCTAGATATACCCACGCAGGAAGAAGAAACTGAGTTCTCGTCGTTGGGGTGAAACTCATCAGAAAAAAACGGTAACACAATTGAGTTGTTACGTCAGTGTAAGTCAAATCCTTAACTCGCGGTCACAACAGTAGACAATGCTCTTAAGACTCATATAATCGAGAAACGTGAACGCTCACGTTAAACTGTGCGTTCAGGGCGACACTGCATTTAAAATTCGTAATTCGAATTAAGACGCTTATGAAGGCCATTTAAGACAGAGACGTGATTTACCAAGAAGAATGGCAGTGAAGACAGCCGACTGATCTTAAATAACGGAACTTGCACTGAAATTTATCAGAGCAATTATAGCTGTGGCCGTTTAATTACATGTATTTGTCATACTTATTATGGCGTCGGACCTCTAGCCCAGGTGCGAGCCTCTGACTGCGTCCACTAATACGATCGCAGCGCGGGCCGCAACAATTAGTGATCCCTTGACCCCCGGCTAACTCGACCGGTGCATTACTTTTTATCTTTATTCTATTCATTAGATGTAGTTTTATATCTGGCACTAACCTCTTGTCCATTTATCACGCCAAGCCCTTTATTCTTCCGTCCTTAAGATCGTTCGGCATTCATCCCACCTAAGTTTGTCGAACACTGCACGTGCGTCCTCCACATTGGTTGGGGAAAAAAAGCTGGCGTTGGGATTTATGCTTCTGCCAGTAACGGTACGTTCTGTGAGAGAAGCCAGTCTGTAAGTAAGAGGCAGTACGTACATATGTCACAATAAAACATCTTAGCCGTATCATTTCACGTTCGTATCTGTTACTGTTTGGCCATCATGATACTTTTTGACGTGACTACGTTCATCGCCAAAGTAGGCATGTTCGATGGTCTGATAAACTTGTGTATCTTTTATTTTATTTCTGGCAACCAATAATTACACATGCATCGTTGTCGTATCATTATATAGCTTAAGGTATCAGCTATGTGGCCCCGTTATATGTTTTATTTACTTCTGCTATTCCAGTTCGCAAGAGGACGCAACCTTGATGCAGATAAACTGTTACAAGAAAGAGTGATTGTTCACATTGGTGCAAATAAACAATTGAATGTGTTGATCAGTTTGTGATTAAATCAAATTATACACTATCGCCAAGATAAAAGCGGGCCCGCGTGAGACACACACACGTTAAGACATAGTAACACATCAATGTATTCAAAACTAGTAAATAAAAAAAATTGAAAATTGTGACATATGTAGAATATAGTGGCCCCGCACCTCTACGCATTTATCTGCTCGCGAACTCTCATCGAAACACTCTTTACACAGAACTATAACTCTGATAGCTTCAATATTTATATCTCTACCCATATTTGCAAATGATCTGTCACCTAGTGCCTAACACCCGTCGTTCTTCCACAGTATTAAATCGTAACTGTAAATAATAAGAAATCCATTTGTTTTCTCACTAAGCAAACTTTTGATAACGGATCAGCTTCAAATACTCGTGAACTTAAAACGAATTAGGAAACAAAGATGTTTTAATTTAACCATTTTTGTATTAAGAAGATAGGAAAATCAGTAGATAGGAAGCAGTTTAAATTTATGGAATGCCATCGCCGATGCTGTCCAGGAGGGAGTACCTCAGAAAGGTATTGAGTCTCTGCTTCTAGGAACCCACTGCCTGATCTACTGTACTATTACTCGCCATCAGAAGACGTGAACTTCCGCAATATTTTGAGCCCCTCACCCTCAGTTGATGCGATCATACATCTAGGTTACATTACTCTACACGGAAATGTGTGTTTTCCTCTATTTACACATTTCTCTTACAACACAATATTGCAGTCTAGTGAACACTTAATTTCGTAACACTCCAGTAACTAAACATTTAGTTCTAATTTTACGTCTGTCTGTCTTCACTTCCACCTCTGCCGTCCGACCAGCTACCACTACTACTGTCGTACAGAGTGACAGGTATTGAACTGCATGAAAAATAAACGTAAATTAGTTACAAACTACAGTGTGCACACATTTAATTCAACATGTAAACGTCCCTACAGATATTCAGATTTACGTTATGACATGTTCGATATGCCTGCCATCACTGGCGAAGATGTGGCGCAGACGAATAGCGAAATTCTGCATGACCCGCTGAAGTGTCGAAACATCGATGATGTAGATGACATCCTGAATGGCTGTTTTCAGCTCGGCAATGGTTTGGCGGTTTTTGCTGTGCACCATGTATGATAATAACAAAATAATAATAAAACTTCAGTTTCTATAGGGAATCACATACCACTCTTGGAAAATGCCTCTCCGAGACTGATGTCTGAAATACTCCTCTGTGATACCGACAAGAGTGAGATTGAGTCAATAATTAAACCACCGAATACTAAGGACCCTGATGGATATGATGGAGTACTATTTGTTGCATTTGCATATACGAAAATGAGCAACCCACTTCTCCCACTCCCTGCTTAAGCGCTTAAGCTGCGATCTATAGATACATCGCAGCTAACACAGATATTTCAATTTCAGACTTAGCAAATCTCAACATTGCTAAACACGATACTGCAGCTCCTGGCGAATCAAGCCACAAATATTGTTCAACAAGCAATACCTGTAGCTCCAATTGCTGTACCGCCTTTTTGTCAGTTTAATGAACAGCAGCAGAAATGGCTTGAGTGGTTGCAATAGTCTGAAGCCCACGTAATCGCTCATAACGTCCCAGTGATACTACGTTACTATTTGTCAACGGTAGGAAGTGCAGTGTTTCGCCTCATTCAGAAATTATTCCCTAACGCAACTCAGAGTGACCTTCCTATGGTCAAGTTGTAGATTCGCTAACTAACTATTACGACCAACAAGTGAATGTGGTTGCAGCTAGGTAGCAATTCTTTAATTGCAAGAAAAGATCAGAACAAACTTATTGCAAGTGGGTAACAGATTTGCAGGATATGACAAGGCTGTGCAAATTGAAATGTGCTTGTGGTGCTTTATATTCAGATGTTATGTTGGGTGAACCAATCGTGTACAATGCAACTGATGTCAAACTTAAAGAACAGATTTTGGAACAGTCCGATCCATCATTTCAGCATGTAGTTCAAATACTAGATCAGTGCGATTCAGGTGCCGCCAATTTATCAGGTCGAGTCATCCCTTGTTCATGACTGGCCCAGTAGGCAGCGAGAGCTCGTGCGTGGCACGCCGCGTAAGCAGTTATCTACACAGGCGAACAGAACTCATTGCCTTGGTGCTATTCACAGCACAAACCTAGCAAGCGAACGGTTTGTTCAGTGCTATACCAGTCCAACAAACTTTTTGTTCATTTGCTTCTTAGTGGGAAACGTGGGAACTTTCAGTTGGGCATGGATGCCTCTGTTACGTTGCTGAATCGCAACGCACATGAACTGTTAGGCTTCTCACGCCTTTCTATAACCAGCACGCACCTGACGACTTATGATGGGCAAGACATTCCCGTCCTCAGAAAATGTACTTTGCCTGCCATGTATCACTCGCATACGCGAACAATGACATTTAAAGTGTTACAATTACGCGACTGTGAGAAAATATTTAGCCTTGATTCGTTTGATTTGTTTGGCTTTCAAATTCAGGACAATGTGTTGTTAGTGACTGCATTCAAAGCCAAAGACAGTGGCGAAAGAATTCCCTGAACTCTTTTCTGAAGTTTTACGCAATGCTAACAATTTTTTTGCCCATATTAATATGAAAGACAATGCTCACCCGAAACTTTGCTGGTCCAGAACTGTTCCCATTGCACTACGGGACAAAGTCGCTGCTGAACTTAAAGAATTGCGTGATAGTGGAGCCATTGCGCCAATCCAAGCTAGTCCATGGACAAGTCCACTGGTTTTATTCCCCAGACATTCAAGTCGCATTCGTCTCTGTGATGACTTGACGTCTACAGTCAACCCACAAACGCCACGCTCAGAGGATCTCATGGACAGATTAGGCGCTAGTCGCTACTTTTCAAATATTGATTTTCGCGACTCATATCTTCAAATACGACTAGATGAAGAAACTCAAAAAGTGTGTGTTGTGAACACTCATTTCGGCTTGTTTACGTATTCGCGTTTTCCTTTGGGCAGTGCTTCCGCACCCGCCATTTTCCAACGGTATTTGGAACAGGTGACTGCTCCAGTACCAAACTGTTCAAACTATTTGGACGATATTGTTATAGCAGGTCGTACATCTGAAGAACACGTTGCAAATTTGCGTGCTTTGTTTCGTGTGATACCTGATGCAGGACTAAAGTGTAGTCTCGACAAGTGTGATTTCTTTAAACCTGAGTTGCAGTATCTTTGTCATGTCATAAACAGTCAGTCAAGGTGTACACCCTCTTCAGCCACATTTGTTAGCCATATGGGGCGTGCCACTTCCTCGCAATGTCACAGAATTGCAGACAGTCTTAGGTAAAATGAACTATTATATTCGGTTCAAATCGAATGCTGCACAAATCGCAGTTCCATTGCACCGCTTGCGTCGCAAGAACTTCCTTTTGTATTTGGACAGATGAGTGCCAAGTAGCTATACAAAAACTTAAAGATGCATTGCTCAGTGATCGATGCTTGGTTCACTTTGATTCTGACAAACCAGTTGTGTTGCAAGTTGACGCTTCATCTTATGAAATCGGTGCAGTGCTTTCACACAGATTTGGTGATAAAGACAGACCTATTTCTTTCGCATCAAAACTGCTGTCCAAGGCTCAGTGTAACTATTCACAAATAGAGAAAGAGGCATTGGCTATTGTGTATGGTGTCACCTAATTCCACCACTATTTGTATGGCAGAAAATTGTACTTAGTAACTGATCACAAGCCTTTGCAGTCCTTGTTTCATCCGATGAAGACGGTTCCTCTACGAACTAGCCCAAAACTTGCAAAGATGGACTTTGTTGTTGTTTCAGTGCCAATACGAGATTGTGTATCGTCCGACAGCTCAGCATGGTACTGCGAACGCACTTCCACGTCTCCCGATTGGCCCTAATACACACTTTGACTCTTGTCACATCGATGATCATGATTCTGAATTGCTTCAATCCTTTCCTCTGAACTATAGGAAAACTGCCCAGTCCACGGGAGACTATCCCGATTTGCATATTTTGCTAAAATACATTCGCACATCTTGACCTCACTCTTTGCACAGCATAAAGAACTCCGTAGTGCGCCGATACTTCGCACGTCGGCATAATCTCGCTATACAGCAAGGTGTGATTCTTGTTCAAAATGACAATGGACAGTCACGTGTGTTGATCCCCAAAGCTTTGCGAGAAGAAGTGTTGCAGTTAAATCACGAAGAAGACTGCGCGTTGTTCATACGAAACAGTTAGCGCGTCGACACTGTACTTGGCATGGTGTGGACACTCAAACAGAACGAATGACGTCACAGTGTCACGCATGTGCGGAAAATCAGTCCACCCCGCCGCAAAAACTCTTTGCTTGGCCTAAGTCACAATAGCCATGGCAACGTGTGCACATAGACTTTGCAGGACTTTTTGGAACACTCGCTGGATGATTGTGGTTGACTCTACATCTAAATCTACATAAATACTCCGCAATCCACCATACGGTGCGTGGCGGAGGGTACTTCGTACCACAACTAGCATCTTCTCTCCCCTGTTCCACTCCCAAATAGAACGAGGGAAAAATGACTGCCTATATGCGTCTGTACGAGCCCTAATCTCTCTTATCTTATCTTTGTGGTCTTTCCGCGAAATATAAGTTGGTGGCAGTAAAACTGTACTGCAGTCAGCCTCAAATGCTGGTTCTCTAAATTTCCTCAGTAGCGATTCACGAGAAGAACGCCTCCTTTCCTCCAGAGACTCCCACCCGAGTTCCTGAAGCATTTCCGTAACACTCGTGTGATGATAAAACCTACCAGTAACAAATCTAGCAGCCCGCCTCTGAATTGCTTCTATGTCCTCTCTCAATCCGACCTGCTAGGGATCCCAATCGTTCGAGCAGTACTCAAGAATAGGTCGTATTAGTGTTTTATAAGCGGTCACCTTTACAGATGAACCACATCTTCCCAAAATTCTACCAATGAACCGAACTCGTATAGCAAGTTTCCTTTGGCTATGCCAGTGAACTCGACGACGCCACGTAGCACAATTCAGGTGCTGTCTTCGATATTTTGCCTCGAAGGTTTACCTGAAATGGTAGTGACAGACAACAGACCTCAGTTCACGTCAAATGAATCTGAAACATTCTGTGAACGCAATGGCATAAATCATCTAACTAGTACACCGTTCCATTCACAGTCAAACGGCAAAGTGGAGCGTTTTGTCATAACCTTCAAGCAGCAAATGGCCAAATTTCGCACCTCATACACCAGGGATCAAGTACTGCAAATGTGTCTCGCCTCCTATTTTCGCATCCACGAGATGGATCATCGCCGGCGGAACTGCTTCTCGGCCGCCGGCATCGGACACTGCTCCACGTGCTCCACTTTCCTCAGTGTCCGGCGCCGAAGGAAGGCCGCAAGTATCGCTTCGGACCACATAATATCGTGTTTTACAGGGTTTTTAGCGGCAGCAGACGGTGGGCGCGCGGCGAGATCCTTCGTCGACTTGGCATATATCTCATTTCAGGCCCAGACGGACTGCAGCGCCGCCATCACAATCAACTTCGAGAGTGTCATGTGCACGGTGATCCTTCTATACCTCTTTCCCCAGGCCGAACGGTTCTAGGCGCTACAGTCTGGAACCGCGCGACGGCTACGGTCGCAGGTTCGAATTCTGCCTCGGGCATGGATGTGTGTGATGTCCTTAGGTTAGCTAGATTTAAGTAGTTCTAGGTTTTAGGGGACTGATGACCTCAGAAGTTAAGTCCCATAGTACTAAGAGCCATTTGAACCATTTTTCTTCCCCCAGATTCACGGATACCGAAGACAGCACGGCCACAGCAGCCGCCAGTGGGTGTCATCACGACATCTCAGGGCGATACCATGGAGACAGAGCCTTCGCCCCCTCCGCCTCCTCTCGTCCTACCGATAGAGCTGGACCCGCCCACACCACAGCAGCCGATGCCTTCTACATCTTGTTATGGTTCTCAGGAGGTTGACGCGTTCCCTTCTGGTAGTTTTCCGGGGCACGTTTCCAACAGAGCGCTGGCCAGATGGCGGGCAACAACTGGAAGCCTGACGTCCCCTGCAGTCTAGAGATGGGCAAAACTGTTCTTTTCAGAGATTGGATCAGAACTGTTCACTCCCTGAAATGAATTAGCTCTTTTTCATGACTCACCACTCATTTACAATATAAAATAAATGGAAGGCACATTGCCCTTTAAACTTGGTTTATTCCAGTACTATACCTGTATTTTGATCTTATTTGATCCTATTTTGAAGTAACACAGATAATGAGTAAGAATTTTGTATTGTTTATTGAAATTTCCACGATATGACAGTTTTTGATTATTGATTTATTTTGCACTATCGTGGTTTTTTGGGTGATCGGAAAATGTTGTAACTTGAGATTTACATTAACAATATATTTGGCTATAACGTATTAAAATTTCATTAACCTCATACAAATACATCGCAAGCCATATATTTTTAAAGTGAACGTTTCCTTTCGAAGACGCCTAAAATCGCAAAATCCGTACCAGAATAAGAAAAAAAAATATAAATTTGACTGTAAAACGAAAGTGCTGCATATAGCCTTACGCAGAATAAAACAAGGAAAATATTGGTGTATCACATTTTGCGATACGTTTATCGGTTCGCTCGTAATTAAAGCGTAAATTCGAGTGTCTATAATAAAAATCCTATAGTAAGAGGAGTCATCAGGAACCTAATCTAATCAGTTTAAACAAATAAAAATAAAATAAAAACAATTGATGTATACATAACATAATAATGTAATATACATAGCGGCATTACTACGAAGAACAATATCCAGTGGGGACGAACTCCGATGCAGAGGCGCCGAGTCGAGCAGGTCGAGCCGCGAGCTGTTTTACTGCGTGAGCTGAGACCGCAGAGACCACAGTGACACCTGAGTCGCTTTGCTCGACGCTCTGGCTAGAGTCGAGACGGTGGGGCGAGCGTTGAGCGGGCGAGTTCCGAGGGAGGGGGTAGCGGTGAACTCACCCGCTCCGAGACAAATAGTTCGTTCCCTTGCGAGCGGGTTTTTGCAAGTAGTTCCTATGTTATCCGCTAGGTGGCTCTCTGTCCTGTTGCTCGCATCAACTGCCCAGAGGGCAGGACGTGCGACTGAAACGATCGCCGACAGAGTGCGATGCGAAGTTACGCTGCGCCAGAACACAAAATCCAATGGGGCACTGCACAATGCAGGCAGCCAAGGTAGAAGCAGGGCAGAGGCCGGCGCTGGCTGTGTTGTGTGGCGTGCACTGTGCTGTGACCAGCAGAGGCGCTGCTGATATGCTCCGTCTCTCTCTCTCTCTCTCTCTCTCTCTCTCTGCCGTGGGAAACGTTTGGAGCTACCGTTCTTTTTTTCTGAATCACTGATTGTTCACTCCTTTGAAAGATTGAACTCTATGAATTAGTTCAAGAGCGGATCCCCCATCTCTACTGCAGTCACAGCTTCCAGACCATCGCAGCATCTACGCTCCTGATCCCCCCCCTTCTCCCCCCCCCCCCCCCCCCCAACCGGCCAGTTTCAATACTAGCGACCTGAACAGAAGCATCAACTGTATTACTTCGCTTGATTTAGGATTGTTGATACTGAAGAGTCTTGCTTTTTTTGTCGGTCGCCCTTTGTTTGTGACACATCTATGTAATTCTCAAAGTTAAGTATTGTCATTTACTTTTTGTAATAAAACTCATTGATACTTTTTGCTTGAATTGTTGTCTAGCAATCCGAGAAACCCCATATTCGATGACTAGGCAGGATTCAACAACTTCAACACGAAAAGTAGTCTACTTTGATTAATTTCATTCGCTTATGATGTACGGTATTATATTTTGGGGTAACTCTTCACATTCTCAAAGGATATTTTTGGTTCAGAAACGGGCGGTTCGGGAAATAAATGTAAGTTTGCGAAACTCTTGTTGACCCCTGTTCGCTAGTATGGATATTCCAACATTGACCTCTCAATACATACACTCTTTAGCATCGTTTCTTGTTAAAAATATCAGCTTATTCCCAAGAATTAGTACCTTTCACTCTCTTAATAACAGGCGGAAATCCAATCTGCATCTGGATCGCACTTCCTTGACTTTTGTAAGAAAGGCGCGCAGTATACTGCTGTATCCATTTTCAATAAGCTACCACAAGAATTCAAAAATCTTAGCAGTAATCCATGTGCTTTCATATCGAAACTGAAGTGTTTCCTCACGGGTCATTCCTTCTATTCTGTCGAGGAGTTTCTTGAAAAATAAAGCTGATTTTTGTATTACACTGTTTATTGCGTTTACGTAAGCTTATGGCTGGTCTTTCTTTGGGTTCATAAACATTTTATTTTATCTGTTATTACTTTTATGTTGTAATTTTATGTACTGACGTGTTCCATGACCTTGGAGATTTGCTCCTCACTTTGGTCCTACGGAACTAGATGAGTAAAACAAAATAAATAAATGTAGCCCTCCAAAACGGAGTCGCATGTGTTCAGTTCTGGAGAATATGGCTGCCAATCGAGGCCCGTGCCAGTGGCATCTGAGTACCGCAGAGCCAGAATGCGGTCCCCAAAGTGCTCCTCCAGGACTTCACATACCCTCGTGTTTCGATCGGGTCGAGATCCGTCTTGCATGAACCACATCTTGTCGAAATCAGGGTCACTTTGTATAAGGGGAATGAAATCGTCTTCGAAAACCGTCTCATACCGTTCAGTAGTCACCGTGTCGTCAAAGAATATCGCGCCGATTATTCCGTGACTGGACATTGCACACCATACAGTCACCCGTTGAGGGCGAAGACACTTCACGATCGCGAAATGCGGATATTCAGTCCCCCAAATGCGCCAGTTTTGCTTATAGACCAACCCATCCAAATGAAAGTGGGCTTCGTCGCTAAACCATATCATGTACACATCAAAGTCATGTTCGTCAGTTCTGTGGACAATAGTGTTAGTGAAAGATAGCCGCTGTTCCATAGCCCTGGGGCTTAAGGCTGATTGGTTTGAGTGTTGTATGGGAAAAGATGCAGGTCTTCCACAACAGTTCGTCGCAGTGTCTCCCAGTTTATTCCCAACTGTCGTGCAGCTCGTCTCATCGATTTCCTGGTGCTAGTTTGAAACACAGCGCGCGTCTTTTCGATGTTTTCAGGCGTTTTCACGCTTCTTGGACGACCGACATTGCCAACACTGTCATCACGAACACTACCCATTCTCTCAAACTTGCGAATCAAATGCTTAATTGTTAGTACACTTGAACCGATTGTCTTCAACTTGAACTCGCCGAGAACTTCCTTCGAATCGCAGTTGGGCTGTTACTGCTCGCACAGTAGGCTTTCACAAGGGCTGTATCCTCAGGCCGTGACACTCTCATGTTCAAAAGGCCGAAATCGATAAGGCGGGAGCGCACGCGCGTACTAATTCCTACCACGCCCCGCGGACAGCCGTTCAGTTTGAACGTCCAAATGGAAACCGTTCAGAAGTTGTGACGATTTTATTTCACATAGTTCAATAACTGTCACCCTGCATGTCTCTCTAATACTGCCTATGGAGTCATTCGTCACCTATGATCGTTGCCACCTGCACTGTTGTCGCTGTACTCTCTGTGCAGTGCTATAGATATGCAGTCTGCACAGTTTCTGGGTTGTTCTACGAGGTCTGGTCTCTAAATGTATTGCCATTATGTCCTCGTGTGAGTATGCCAGTCGTCTTCACTTTAGTTAGTCTACTGTTTTAGGTTTTCTCGTATATATTTTAGATATTCTAACAGATAAAACTTACAAGCAGAAATGATTAGCCAACGAGACGGTCACAAACTATTGCTCATTGTCGTTTAATGAACCAGAATTTGCAGTTAACGAGGCATGTGGTACGATCTCCACCTTACTCGAGGAAAAAAAAGAAAAAATCGGGAATACTTTCATGTTCGTTTAACATGTTCGTTTAAGTATGAATTTGAAAATAATCGTTAGTTTCGACGGTGCTTTCAAGCAACATCGGACCAATATGAGGTCGAATTTTCTCACTATATCCTTTTATAAAAACATTCTGGTTTACTTTTCTCATAAAATCTGGATAAAATCACGAGCTTTCAATGAAATCCTCCATTGTCTTCGTCAGGAGCAACTGACTGTCGTGGCTGCTCTTGTGATGATCATTTACTGTCCACACACGGATTGTGGTTTGTCAGGATACGTCACCATTACGTCATTCTGCAAGAGGTTGTGTCCATGTCTGGATTGGTGGTAGCAGCTCTCACATCGGAACGCAAACGATTCAGCACATTTCCTTGTGTTGTCTTCGCGTCGAAAGTTCGCTTCCATACGCAACTAGATTTAACCCGCTGTCCCGGTTGAGGCTGTTTCTGCTAGTTCTAATTTTTACTGCACAATGAAAGGATTTCCCGTTCACCATTAAAGATTATTCTGACTATTCACAGGGTCACAAAGGTGAAACGAAGTTTCATCAATCACGAAATGCAGTGCCGGGTCACGATCGCCGTCCACAATAATATTAAGCAACCACTCACAATACTTACAGCTGTTTTCTTCATGAGCCGGAAATAAAGCATGGACGCATAAAACGCGGTAATGTTTCAGGCACAAGGTCTTAAGTACACAATATACTTTCAACACTTGTCTGTTGCGAAAGCCGGTTCACAGATTTTTTGCGGGTAGCAGTAATTTTTGCATAATGTTTCCAACCGAGTCGGTAAATCTAATTGGGATGCTACAGTTAGGCCCAGAATTACACACATGGCCAGTGGACCGCCTTTTCGATATCAAATTCTGAAGACAATTTTTGGAGGGAATACTGTAGTGCATGATTAGTTCACCAAAAATTTCGCAATTCTTCTGACATTTATCAGTACAGGCTTAAGCTTCAACAGTAAACATGTTTTCGATGACCACTAATCACGTCCCTCACGCAATCAGTTGACTGGGCGAGGGGAAAAAAGTAAAAGTACAGAGTGTTACTTACGGACCCGGGACACTTTTATCTTTGATGTACAGTGTGCAACAAGAACCTAGTAAGACAGACATAATAACAATAAAGTTTCTACTGAGCCAAAATAATTACAATTGCAGCAAATACATTTCCATTTCTACTGCGCAGAAATACACTGACGAGCCAAAGAAAGTCGTACACCTGCCTAATATCGTGAAGGGCTCCCGCAAGCATGCATAAGTGCAGCAACATGACTTGGCATGAACTCGAATGCTGTCTGAAATAGTGCTGGAGGGAACAGACACCATGAATTCTGCAGCACTGTCCATAAATCCCTAAGAGTACGAGGGGGTTGAGATCTCTTCTGAACGACACGTTGCAAGGCATCCCAGATACGCTCAATAATGTTCATGTACGAAGACTTTGGCCGGCAGCGGAAGTGTTTAAACTCAGAAGAGTGGTCCTAGAGCCATTCCGTAGCAATTCTGGACATGAGCGGCGTCGCAATGTCCTACAGGAATTGCCCAAGTCCGTCGGAGTGCACAATGGACATTAACGGATGCAAGTGATCAGAAAGGATGCTCACGTCTGTGTCACGTATCAGAGTCGTATCTAGACGTATCAGGGTCCCATATCTCTCCAACTGCACACGTCCCACACCTTTACAGAGTCTTCACTAGCTTGAACAATCCCCTTCTGTTATGCAGGCTCGATAGATTCATGAGGTTCTCTCCATGCCCGTACACACTCGTCCGCTATATACAGTTTGAAACGAGACTCGTCCGACCAGGTAGAATGTCCAGAGTCGATGTTGACGAGCCCAGGCGACGCGTAAAGCTTTGCGTCGAGCAGTTATCAAGGATACAACAGCGCGCCTTTGCCTCTGAAAGCCCGTATCGACGATGTTTCGTTGAATGGTTCTCACGCAGACATATGTTGATGGCCCAGCATTGAAATCTGCAGCAGTTTCCGGAAGAATTGCACTTCTGTCCCACTGAACGATTCTCTTCTGTTGTTGTTGGTCCCGATCTTGCAGGATCTTTTTCCGGCTGCATCGATGTCGGAGATTTGATGTTTTCGGGATTCCTGATATTCACGGTACACTCGTGAAACTGTCGTACTGGAAAATTGAAACTTCATCACTATCTCGGAGATGCTGTATCCCATAGCTCGTGCGGCGACTATAACACCACGTTCAAACTCACTTATATCTTGATAACTTGCCACTGCAGCAGCAGTAATCGATCAACAACTGTGCCACACGAGTGATGTCTTATATAGGCGTTGCATAACGCAGCGCCGTGTTTTGCCTATTTACATATCTCTTTATTTGAATGCGCTTGCCTAGACCAGTTTCTTTGGCGCTACAGTGTAGGAAGATTGTTGTAAAAGAAATAACGTTACACAGTCCCTGTTCCAGTCACACAAATATAATTAATATTTCATTCAAATTTCATTATTGTACGTAATGTAAGAAAACTGTATGGAACACCAAATAAACGCTATTTATTTACTAGATATTAAAAACCCGCCTATCATATGTTTAAGACAGATCGAAAACTGCTGCAATACATTGGGCTTTATCTATATCATAGTATTTTGTTTAATTTTTGGCTTTAATAATGCAATACTACAGATTTTAATTTACACAATACAGCTTAATAATAAGAGTATACATAAATTATTATTAATTAGGAAGATTTTGAAATGAAAATAACGAATGAAACAAAAGACTGTTTGAATATATTAAGTTCCTTACAATGATTTCAACTACAGATAAGCAAAACACATTCAAAATTTTTGATTATTTTTTTTCAGACAAAGGTCGTCACACACATAAGCACTGCGGTGATATAGAGAACAAGGAGAACTTTGTTTATTTTTTTTCATTCACTCCAGTAAGTGCGGGCTAGCATCACTTGGTTCAAATGGCTCTAAGCACTATATGACTTAACATCGGAGGTCATCAGTCCCCTAGACTTAGACTTACTTAAACCTAACAAACCTAGAAACATCACAGACATCCATACCCGAGGCAGGATTCGAACCTGCGACCGTAGCAGCAGCGCGGTTCCGGACGGAAGCGCCTAGAACCGCTCGGTCACAGGGACCGGCGGCAGCACTTGTTTCTCTTCTTCAGCCATAGGAATAAAATTAAATGAAAGGGTGCTACTACAACAGTAATGTAACAAATGTCGATAGTGATTAAAAGTTATGGGCGTTGTTTGTCTCTTTGTGCATAAATTTAGATGTTCATTGGCATCGATTTTATGATGTGTAGGTACTGTTGAAAGAGGCTCAGTGTTACTCTGGAAGCAGTGACGGCGCTGTTGATTGGTGGCGCTGTAGGCGGAGGTCCATGCCTGGCGCAGCTGGTGCTCTTAGTCTCTGTTGATGCTGGTAGTGCTGTCGAAGGCGAGACGGTATTTTCCGCATCTGTAGCTGCTACTGAAGTGATATTGTGAGGGTAATGATTGGAGAGATGTTAAGTGGTATGCTATGACTAGTAAACTGTAATAAGAGAGTAGGGGCCACAGAACGCGACCCCGCAAGTAAAGTATTATGGGTATGTTGGTAGTAAGGCCAAGAGCGTAGGCAAAATTGTACAGATCGTAACAAGAGGAGAATATGTTTGTATGACAGGGTGAACTGAAGCATTGGTAAGCAAACAGACGCAAATTCGGGAGGAACCACAAGCGACTGCAATAAGAAGAGTGGGAAGCGACGCTGGTACACCAAGTACCCTCCACCACACACCGTGAGGTGCTTGTGGACTATATTTGTAGATTAGATGTAGATGTAGATGTAGAGTTAAATAAAAGCTTATGATTGTATACAGAGAAATACACTGTTCAGCATATTACAAGCATTCAAAAGAGACAGAAAAACAACAGAACTGATCAAACAAAAATTAATAAATACCATATCAAAAGTTCGATTCTTACGTGAAATTTATTAATGCTCTAATATTAGAACAAGATTCCGACAAGAAGAGCGACTATTCCTCCTATTGTTGAATGTTTTAAAAGAAAATGGAATCAGAATATGGAAGAAAGAAATTAAGGAAACTATTGGCAGGCTACTTGAAAGTAAAATTAATTTGCAGTTTTTGGCATCGTAGACGTCCTGGCAATGGTTCCCAATAATGGAAAAGAAACGGTTCACCCTTTAGGTAAACTTCATGAAACTGCAGATAATACTGGATTCCAGATCTCATCCAGAAAAGCTCAGTACCTGGAAGGAACTCCTCTCTTCATAGAAGAGCAACCTCAAGTAACTCAGTTATGTAAAGTATCTCACGTACCTAAATTCCGGTCCTCGGGGGAAACTATCCCACGTTCGGGAAAAAATCGTGAAGCAAACAAATAGAAAAATTCAAAGCATAATTCGTATTGTCAGGTTCTCTGTGTTGTTTCTTTATTTATGCATTCACTTCACCTGTCAAGATTAAAACCTTCAGAGCTTCCCAGACTTCCTCAGTGATTGAATGGTGTCAACAGTGTAACTATATAAAAGATAATAACAATAAAATAGTAATAATAATACCGATAATTAACTGACTAGTTAAAGCAAATTAATGGAAATAGCACAAATACCTATACCACTAAAAGAAAGAAACACCTTGGTGGAACGAGGACTGTGATGCAATTCCATCTCGTGAGGATGTATACAACAATTAGAACAGCAATAAGACAGAAGGAAACCATAAAACATTCCTGACAGTGCGGAAAGAAACTGCTAAGTTATGCAGGAAAACCAAAAGGAAATCCGAAAATATATAAAACATTCTCGGACTTCTTGCCGCGTCACTTCAAGAAAAAACCTCGGGCTTTCGACAATGACCTCGAAATCTCGAGGTTTTACCCTGAACTGACGCGACAAGAAGTCCGAGAATGTTTTATACAACAGTGCCGTCGCGAGAGACTTCGTTCTCAAATACGAAAATGATCAAATACTTGAAATCAAGAGGGAGTTCGAAACAAATGGCACACGAAATATCGATATGAATTCAAAATCTGAGCTCATAGAATGTTAGCCACTAAGTCTCTACTTCAAGGAAGAAACTCGACAATCGGCTCTAAACAATCACGAAAAATGCAAGCAACTTGCCATATATTTCAAGGGAGTAGTCAACTTCCCAGAACAAACACAAAATTTCTCGTCACACGAACCTGACGGCACTAATCCAACTTCATTGCCTCCAGATGAAGAAGAAATTTCAAGACAGAACAGAAGACTCAATACTAATAAAGCATTGGGTTGAGATGGAATGATAGCAAAAATCTTCAAATCAGTAAGTTCAACCACGATAAAATAGCACCAGAATCATATAAAACATTTGGTGAACTGAACAAATTTCAGAAGATTTGAAGAATGGGTTAAAAAAATGGCTCTGAGCACTATGGGACTTAACATCTATGCTCATCAGTCCCCTAGAACTTAGAACTACTTAAACCTAACTAACCTAAGGACAGCACACAACACCCAGCCATCACGAGGCAAAGAAAATCCCTGACCCCGCCGGGAATCCAACCCGGGAACCCGGGCGTGGGAAGCGAGAACGCTACCGCACGACCACGAGATGCGGGCAAGAATTGGTTACTTACAAAAGAAGGAAAACAGAACAAATGTAAATTACTACAGGAGAATCTTACTAATATCAGTCCCATACAAGATTTTATCCCAGTGTCTTCCCATAGAACACAGAAACAACCTGATCTAAAAATTTGAGAATATCAGCAGCAGTCAGACTAGGTCGTTCGTTTCCAGAGCATATCTTGAACCTAAAGCGATTCATAAAATATCAAAGAATTTTGAGCAAAAATTTAGTCTGCACATTTATTGGTTTTATAAAAACCTGCGACTCAGTTGAACGGAAATCACTTTTCTAAATATTAAGATAACAAGATGTAGCTGAAAACACTTGCGGTCATAAAACAGACACTAACGAAGTCCAAGGGTAAATTTATATGTGAGCTCTGAGCCCTTTTAGTAAACGAAACGTGAGTAAGATAAGGAGATGGGGTGTCTCCATTACCTTTCAAATGTGTCCTTGAAAAAGTGATACAAGAACGGCACAAACAGAACACAGTCCTCGATATTGATCGACGAATCACTTTACGCAGAGGCAAGTTACCTATGTGTTGCCTAGAATTTGCAGACGATTTACCAACATTAACACACGACATTTCATTGGCCCAAGATTATTCTTAATTTCTTGAAAGAAACTCGTGAACAAGTCGGTCTCCAGATATCTATTGAGAAGACAGAGGACATGACCTGCAACAAATAACCACCCAAATTCATGAAGACGAAATATGGCAAAATTAAACGAGTCCCACAACATAAATGTCTCGGTGAAACCATTCACGAAAATGTAATCAAAACAAAAGCAAACGCAATTAGATGCCAAAAGATGGTAACTACAAGCCGACTTACCCAAAATATCTACAACAAGAAATTTATCACCAAGCACACAATAGTAAAATATTAGAATACAGTAACTAAACCAGAATGCCTTCAAGGATCAGAAACACCAATTCTGAACAGGAAAACAGACATTACAAGCCTTGAGAAAAAGAATAGCAAAATCGTATGAAAGATTCTAGACCCCAAAAATTTTAAATGAACACGACCTACTCAGAAACAGTCAGGGACTCAAACAATACACAAATATCCATAGTGATGCTAGAAAACGCAGGTTAAGATTCTAAGGACACAGTAAAAGAATTAACCCAGACAAATTTACAAAACAAACAGTCTACCTTTTTTTACAATAGGAGAAAAGGCAAAGAGTGACATAGGGATATGGATTGGCGATATCAAAACCTATCTGAAATTAGTAGGAATTAATCCGGAAGGTGTCCAAAACTGTGAAATTCTTAGGTCCAGAATTTACAAATGGCAAGTTGAACATTGGAAGAACCAAAGAATCAAACTGAAACAACATTATCTGAAGACAGAAAGAGAGACCTAAGGACGAGAATGAAAGGAACATGGGCGTAAAGGAAAGCTAATGCCCACCTCAAAGCACTCTACCTAGTCCTATTTCTCAAATAATAATAATAACAACAGTCACAAATGTTTCGTAATTTAGTGGAAGTTAATAATAAATTTTTAACTTATTAACAATAATAAATTCCTCTTTAAGTTCTTGTCGAATATGAGCAGTCACATCAAACAGATGTGCGTGACAATAGCACAGAAGAGATCAACGTGAAGAAGAAATTGACAGCTCAGAGGACGAGCGAGAAATAATAGGGCAAGATTATCAGATGGGACGAAAGAATAAAGCAGAAACAGAAACGTATGAGAGAAACATAGAGAGGAAAGTTACGCCGATGATAAAAGCTGAAACTTTAATCCCCTCTTGAGCACAGAGTGGATTTTTATTAAACGTAGGTTAAGGTGTAAGTTATTCCAAACTCTCGTGGCTATAATGGAGAATTAACAGACATTACCTTGCGCTCGTCGTATTTCTCCACATTTACAATTTGTACACTAAGTGAAAATACTAAGTCTGAATATGTGGACTCGAATAAAATTTACTCTTACTTACAGCCGTGTCAAAAGGAATACATCCCCCTTTTTTCTGATTTATAACTACCTGACATAACTTGAGCCTGAAAAGATTCTACTAACTGCGTAATTCTTTCCGCATTTCCTTACAACGTTGAGCAGCGACTGTCACGACAACAGCATCGACTGCGAATAATCGGGGAGTGTTGCGAAACCTATCTCTACACTTATGTATACGAGAACGTAAGAGTCTCATTACGTTTTCCTGGCGCACGCCCGATGTTGAACATACGCCGTTTCGTATAACGTAAAAGGTCACAGTAGATTTGTTTTTCATTCTTTTAAAGTTGTGATATACTATGCGACTGGCACAATAGCGTATGTAAATATTCACGTAATAGAAACTACGTAATCTGCATTCCTTTCGTCACCATTGTCAGCAGCCTTCCATTTAGCACTAAAATACTTAATTAATGTAAATTAAGTTCGCTTCTACATTGCACTTATTTGTAATTATACAGTAGAGGTGCGTACACACAGAACCTGCTGTGGATTGAATGGTTATAAATAAGGCATTATGCTCGCAACAGCCATTATCACTAGTGTTATATATTGAAATTGCTTTATTTGTAGCCTAATTGTACGATATTAGGCGCCTGTTTTCTCGGCTTCCATTAGAATCTCTGGCTCTCAACTTAATGAACACACAGAAGAACAGCTTAATCACACACTTGTCTGCATGATAATGACCTCTAAGTACAGGATGCGCGTCCCGGAATCTGTACTGGCCCCTCAGCAGTCTCTGCTACCTAACAGGCCGCAATTACTCACGCGCCCAACTTATACGAGTCAAAGAAAATCTCACCAATTCAGTAACAATTCTGAGTTTCACGCAATAATCCCCTAACTTGGCACCGTCAGAGGTGAAAAGCTAGGAAGTATTAGAGGAAGAAGACGTTGCGAAAAGTACATTGAAAAAAGAAGGGGACAGTAGCGTCAAAAGGAAAAGGCAAAAGAAGTTTCCGGAATTACGTAAGTTACTAAAGAGCAGAGGCTACAGAACAAAGTTAACAGATCAACGGCAGAAATGAGTTTTTACGGATGCAGGAAAAACTGCGAAAAGAACGCACTGTGCAGAAGGCGTCAGTGACGCACAGGCAACGTGTTGAGAAGTTAAATCGCGCCATCTAACATAGTATTTTGACATCTCAAACATCATTTAGACTAAGTAGAACAGTTTCTTCGTTCTAGTTTACACTGCATTTTTCACTAATCTTAGACACGGTGAAGTGACGCATGATGTCCCAATGATTTACTGTGCGTTCATGATCATTATTACACAGTGTGGTACTGGAAACAGTGTTATTATTTTACGGTAATTTTTATAGAACTGCTGTCAATTATAGCAGAATTGGCAATCTTAATGCGAAAGCAATAAATTCTGGGTAGTGATGATAGGACGGAAAGACAAGCCTGAATGCCGTTGCTAGTATTTAGGTTGAAAATGAGAGGATTCCTTGATCAGAGTAAACTAGAATGAATGGCGATATAAGTCGTTAACAGTGTTGTTCTTCTAGCACTGACAGTTTTGAGAAGGCTGTTTGTGCTCTTCTCAGCACTTCCTCGTCTGAGGCTCTGTCAGTCCATTATATCAGCAATATTTTCCTCCAGCAGCACATCACGAAAGCGAGCAGTCTTTTATTTTCGTCTACCTCAGAATGCAGTTAGTTGACGCAATGTGAGGTGGCGCAGTGACAAGATACTGACCTAGTACTGGGAAATATGGGGGTGCAAATCCCTAACTGGCCATGCAGACTTATGCTGTCCGTCACTTCTTAAATCTTTAAGATGAATGCCGGAATGGTTCCTTCGAAAGATCATGGTCGATTCCCTTTTCCATCCTTCCCCAATCCGAGTTAATACTCTGTACCTAACAAGGCCCCTCAATCCTGTAAATGGTCTATTGTGAACAGCGGGCAATTTGAAAGGGCCTCGGCGGCCATTCAGGTGGTAACCTTACTCACCTTTGGTTACAACACATATTCCTTTGAATGATGTCACCAACATAATATCAAATTTACGTATGTAACTACAAGATAGTATTTTAATTTATGAAGTAACGGCAACTAGTGACTGTTTACCGATTTTTTACGTTCTACAAGAAATTTGCTATAACTTTTTGTTCACGACCAAATCCAGCTTATTACGTTAGCATGAGCGCGTATTCTAGCATATCGTTGTTCAGTGCTTCAAATTTTAATGCTGAAATGTATTTATTTTCTAGCAGCATGTCCACGAGTAATGTCAAAAATTGCAGCTACTGTTCAAAAAAGAATGTGAAGTAAGTGATGCATCCCTTCTGAAAATTGTAGTGCTATGACTGACAGTCCATTATATAACACATCTAAACATATTTACGTACCTGTGAAAGGTAATACTGGTTCCTTCACCGAATTTATTCGTGAAATTAAACGCTGCAAAATTCGTTGTTTTTCTTCGCGAACACTATAATGTGTAGGTAGTACTGTTACGACTAATAAACACTGTATGTATGCACCAATAAATATATAATGATCGATCTGTGTCCTTACAAGCCACAATGCACTTAAACCTTCCAGACTTTTAGTATGACAGTGAAGTCCAGCCGAAGGGTCAAAATATCCAGCGCCTGCAGCGCCCTCGGCGAATCAAATTTTTTTTTTAACAAGGTCTTTGGTCTCTTAATCACCTTGTCCTCGAAGGAATATTAAACTCTAATTCTCATTTCCTCGTATACACTAGCCCATGAAATGTATCCAGACACTTTTATGTAATGTGTAATTGATTACTACGTATATATCAAAAAACTCGGATTCGCTCGCATAAAAGAACGTGTTGAGTATTTCGCTGTCAGCAGAGAAGCAGTAACACCACAATGTATCGTTTAGGAGAGTTCAGTGACTTCGAACGTGAACTAGTTATTGGATGTCGTCTAAGCAACAAATCCATTAGAGACATTTCAAGCCATCTTAAACTGTCCGGGTCGACTGTTCATGTGCGATTTTCAGTTCGAAACTCGAAGGAAGAACCATAGCTAAACCAAGACGAAGCAGACCTCAACTACTGGCGGACCGAAACCGCCCAGCATTACAGACTGCATGAAATCAGTGTAAAGAATCACTCCCGACTTCCAAAGTGCTGCTAGCAGTCTAGCTAGCACAGTGACTGTGCGTAGGAAGCTAAAAGTCAATGGGAAGCGAAACTTGAGGTGTTGCATGCAAAGAGCGACGTCACTGGACAGTGACTGTCAGCACACGGGTAATTTGGAGTGATGAATGGCGCTACATCCTGTGGTAATCCGATGTAAGGGTTTGAGTTTCGCGAAAGCCTGGAGAACGATACCTGCCGTCATGTACTGTGCCAAAGTGAAATACAGAGGAAATGGTGTTACAGTATGGGGGTTTGTATCATCGCTAAAAAGCTGTCACATATTGCGGATAAGAAAACACTAAATGTGAAGGCCAGGAACACATTTTATAGCATTGTGTACTGCGTACATCACAGGAGCAATTCTGAGACGATGATTGTTTGTATCAGCATGACCATGCAACTTGTCATAAAGCAGAATCTGTGACTCATTCGTTTGTAGACAATAACTGTTGTGTCCACGTAAATACACTCGCCAGTACAAATGTGGGTTTTTTGGTTCGCTCCGGGGCGAGAGTGATTGAAACTGTGACACATAAAATACAAGTCTACTTTATTACAACATAGACACAAAGATTTACTTCACTTATTAAAATCTGAGGATTTACAGCTGTCTCTGAATATTAAAGTATCACTTGAAATACACAAATTTAAAAGACTCTTCATTTGAAGTGCCACTGACATAATGTTCACACCGGAATTCTGACTAAGACTTTTAATCCAGTGGCGGCCTATCCAAGACAACGCTATCGTCTTGGTCGGTAATTGCGAATTGGAGCGAGCGTTCCTATGTTCAGCCGTAAATAGACTATCGGTTGCGGTGGCGCAACGAAGCCCTAGGACACGTGGCTAGGCAGGAGTCTCTCATTCGTCGGTGCGGCATGCAGCGACTATCGCTTTCTGTGGTTTCGTTGCAAAGTGCCAAACTCGCTTTAGCACCCCGCTCTTCGGACAACACCACAATAACATTTCTGAAATGGGCTGGTCTTCCCAGTGTCCCGATCTGAACCCAATGGAACACCTTTTGGATGAGTTAGAACGTCGACTTCACTACAGACCCCAGTGTACAACATCACTACATACTCTGGTTTCAGCTTTTGAGAAAGAATAGACTGCCATTCCTCCACAGACATTCAGACACCTCATTGAAAGGGTCCCCAGCAGAGCTTAAGCCGAAGGCTGAAGGACAGGCACATCCCATACTAACGTCCAGTAATATGTGTCCAGACCCTTTTGATCAGACAGTGTGTGCGGGTACTCCAAAGGAAGCTCTTAAGAACTGTTGCCTTGTAGTCAAGGAGACACTACTTGTCGTCAGTAGTGTTCTTTTCGGGATAGATTTTTATTTTTCGCCGTTCATTATAGCTTTAACATCCGGTGTACACCTACTACCAGTTATGATACAAACCCACAGATTCCTCAAATATCTTGTACCAGCTTTTCGCAATGAAAGTGCATGCCTGCATTTTGTTTTCCGCCTCTTCTGCGCTTTAAGAGTTTTTTATTGCGGTTGTTGATATTGATCTTCCACTTCTCTTTTAAGATTCGATTCATCTGCTGTAGTGCCTCGTGTAGCTAGTCATCATTTCCCCCGATAAGACACTGTCATCTACAAAACGGATCGCTTTGAAATATTCTCTGTTAATTACTGCTACTTTCAGAGAATTCCTCCACTTGACTTCTTTTCCAGCTGTGAACACAGAACCACCTACAAAACAACAATTTTTACACTCTATAAGCTTAATTATCAGTATATATTACGAGGGCCATTTCTTAAGCTCCACTCAGTTGCGAAATTAAAACCACACTGAAAATTCGGTAAAGCTTTGCACAGATGTGTTGTTGCCCAGTGTCTTTAGTATATCTGTCTATCGCGTCACGTACCACTTTTCAGATCTGAACGCCCTATGAGCATGTAAAGCTGCCTAGAAAATTGTATGTCCTGCCAAGATTGAAATGTGAAGTACTGCTGAGGGTTTTCGCCTGATTTCATGCATCCCACATAACGTAACTGTCATACCGGGTGATCAAAAAGTCAGTATAAATTTGAAAACTGAATAAACCACGGAATAATGTAGATAGAGAGGTAAAAATTGACACACATGGTTGGAATGACATGGGGTTTTATTAGAACAAAAAAAAGTATTGCTGGACGCGTCGTTTGTTGATGATCGTGTGCTCAGCCGCCACTTTCGTCATGCTTGGCCTCCCAGGTCCCCAGACCTCAGTCCGTGCGATTATTGGCTTTGGGGCTACCTGAAGTCGCAAGTGTATCGTGATCGACCGACATCTCTAGGGATGCTGAAAGACAAAATCCGACGCCAATGCCTCGCCATAACTCCGGACATGCTTTACAGTGCTGTTGTTCATCACATTATTCCTCGACTACAGCTATTGTTGAGGAATAATGGTGGACATATTGAGCATTTCCTGTAAAGAACATCATCTTTGCTTTGTCTTACTTTGTAATGCTAATTATTGCTATTTTTGGTTCTAATAAAACCCCGTGTCATTCCAAGCATGTGTGTCAATTTGTACCTCTCTATCTACGTTATTTCGTGATTTATTCAGTTTTCAAATTTATACTGACTTTTTTATCACCCGGTACATTTCCTTCCTCATGACAATTCTTAGCTACACACGGCAGGGGCTACGAACACACTCTTACAGCGTTTCACCCAGCATACAGCCCACACTTGGCTCCCTCTGTTTTTCATCTCTTCTCTCACATGAACAGCTGGCTATAGAGACAGCATTTTGGCGCACACAACGATCAGCGGACTAGCGTAGGGAATTGACGGAAATCACTGGCGGCTGCCTTCTAAACTGAGGGTACTGAAAATTTGATACTGCATTACGACAAATTTCTAAGTCGGAGCGGTGACTATGTGGAGAAGTAAATGGAAAGTGTAACTAAATGCTGCAGATAAAACATTTTTTATTTTCACTGTAGTTTCCATTTGGTGGCCGATTGGAGGTTTAAAGAAATGTAGCCCTCCAATTTATAGATATAATTCACGTTTTTCCTCCACTATTTCTTGGTTTGCTTACTCTAGTAATATAGGTGGTGCTGGATTTGAAAACAACCATTTATTAACGTACTAGCCATTAACATTACCGCCATTCCTAAATACATTCACATACACACACTCACATATACAGCCACATACACTGTCGAATATCCAGTGGTTCTTCGTCTAGAAAAACCGGCAGAATGTTCGTCAGATAGCGTGCTTACGAATGTTCATGCAGAGCACCTGAGATGAAGTAAGGTCCTACAATGTAATTTTCTATGTTTTCGCGCCATATAATTACGCTCCACGGCCGTTGGTGTTGCACCGGACTAAGCCAGTGTGGATTTTCGGCTACCCCGTAGTGTATGTTGTGCAAATTTAAATTAGCGTAGTTAGTAAACATTGCTTCACCGGTAAAAAGCACACGTTGGAAATAGGGATGGTCGTCTCTCAGTTTCCGAAGGGCAAACCGACAAAATTCTGTTCGATCTTCGAAATCACGGTCATCGAGTGCTTGATGTAGTGACATATTATAGGAATGGAAATTCTGTCGATATAGGAGGCGAATGAGACTCGTCTGGCTTATTCCACAATCCTTGGCAGTATGTCTCCTAACACTGTGCTGATTCGTTAGCGTCGTAACGAAAACAGCTTCTTCGTGTTCTCTTTTTAGTTGCAGTCTTCTTTCTTGTCCCCTTTTTGACGTTCAAGCAGCCTGTCCGCACTAGCGTCTTGGTCAATCGTGCAACTCTCTGGCGCGTCGGACGTACACGATGCGGATAAACAGTCTCATACCACCATACTCTTTTTACGATATTTCTTCCACATCCACCATATAAAAGTGGTATACCCGACTTCCCGTCATTGGTGTACATGCCTAAACGCAGTGAATGTTGAGGAAGAAATGAGCGGCCTGAAGTGCTGACAAGTAAACAGAAAATGTGTTGATATTCTGAAACGGAGCCGCAGCTTAGCATGAAAGCTCTACTTGGTGATGTTCGCACCGCAAATGCCGATTACGATCACAGTGCTCTTAAATTCTAGGACATTTCTCCCAATTTTTACATGATTCATCGTCAGCATTAACTATCACTGTAATTGTCCTCTCAAGAGCTATCGGATGCAGCTATAAAAAGTATATGGTTCCATTTTTAAAAAAGTACTTGCTTCAATACCTCCGTTGATACCAGCACTAAAAACATTAATGAAACAAAAAATACGTGCCCCTCGACACTCTAACATTTGCCGAAAACCGCGTTTCGATGTGTATAACCATTCACGAAATCAATGAGGTGTTGCGTCTTGCCGGCCGTTGTGGCCGTGCGGTTCTAGGCGCGTCAGTCTGGAACCGCGTGACCGCTACGGTTGCAGGTTCGAATCCTGCCTCGGGCATGGATGTGTGTGATGTCCTTAGGTTAGTTAGGTTTAAGTAGTTCTAAGTTCTAGGGGACTGATGACCTCAGAAGTTAAGTCCCATAGTGCTGAGAGCCATTTGAACCATTTTTTTTTTTGTTGCGTCTTACGTGACTTACCATATATATATATCAGTCACTGAGTGATGATTAAAGGGTAGATATATATCACAAAAGATGTTTGTGATATTATTTATACACAACTAAGTCAGAAAACTCAGTGACAAAGTCTAAACTGCTATACAGAACAAAAGAAAAAGACCTTCACAATAAATTCTTTCAACTTAGATTTGGAAACCTGGGGTTTATATCCCAAATTTGTTTCAGGCTTACTGAAAGCCGATAGCAAATGGGACCCGCAATATACTTAACACCTCTTTGTACAGTAGTTATGGAAGTATTATGCCAACGAAAATCTTGTTTTATGGTTTTGCGTGAGGGTATATCGGCACAAGGATGGCAGAGATGAAATTCCGGTGCAGTTGAACAAGGTCTGCAAAACTGACACTGTCGATCATTCAGACTGCTCTTTTCTGGACTTAGAATATTTTTTGTGGAAAGCACAGATTACCCAAAAATATGATACCACAGGACTTAACACTGTGAGAAGAATCAAAATAAGGAAATTTTTAAGTTTCACTATCAATGACATTTGAGATTAATCTTATATTTAAAATAACAACACGTTGGTTCTGTGCAAGATTCTGAATGTGATACTTCCCAGAGTGAATTTCTTCTCTGCATTCTTAAAAAAATAGTGTTCGATTACAGAATGAACACATTTTTCCTATATTTCAGAAAATTTTACTTTATTTTACATAACCTAGGTTTTTGGCTGCAAGCTCTATTTTCTAAAGTTATCGTATCAAAGCTGTTTCTCACGTTTTCTGGTGTACCATGAAACAAAGAATATACGGTCATCAAGGAAACTGATTGGGAAGTCAGAGTACATCGTGATCTTACAAAACGCAACAAATTATTTGATATTAAGAGCAGCGCTACCATGTTTGTTTCATAACCAAAGACTAAGTGCAATATTTCCTAATTCATGGAAGACTGAAGATACCCAATAGCGACACTTGTATTTAATAATTGAAAGTCGGGAACTGGAATATGAACTTCGCTAATGGTTTGATGTTGGTGGCAATCGTTCTAGGGTACGACGGATCAGGTTGTAACTCCAGACAACATTACAGCTCTTTTATCCATAATAATGCAACGACACCAAATGTCACAAAACAGGCTCAAATTTACCAGTTACTCATGCTGCCGAACACCACATTATAATGTGATCCATTACGTTGCAGAGTAAGAAATACTGGGACTTTGCAAATGACACTCGCGTTCTAACTGGTCCGAGATTTCCAGATACTCCGCAGCGTTCGATAGCCTATTGAATCTACTCGAACAGTCACGTAGCATTTGACTCGTTCGGAGCGAAACCAATAGTTACGCGAGAAACTGTAAACTATTCGCACTAACAAGCTCAAAATTTGACAGCTTCGTCAGACATGAGGAGGTAGCATTAAATCCTACCACCATCCAAACTCATTTGTATTTGTACAGACTTGTGATAAGGTTTTTCATACAGCGTGTACTGATATATAAATATTTTTTCCTGATTTTTAAGTAAATCTGTCAGTCAAAGGCAAAAATGTTGTCCATCAAAACTTATTACTTATCTCTGAATGGAGTAAAATATTTCAGTTGGTAACTGTACACTGTAACAATTTACCAAGTTGGTTGCAAATGAGCACTGCAAACTCTGTTCACATGCTAGAATGACAGTAAACCTTTCAGTCGTCGAGGAAACAAGATTTGAAAGTTCATATGAAAGAAAAAAGATAATCTGATAGAAATTAATTCATACATACTATAAAAATGGTTGTACGCGTATACGAGTATGTAATATGTATATATGTGTGTATGTACACGCTACATGTCCTAAACGACTGGATAGGTTTCAACCAAACTTGTTACACATATTTCTTACTGATTGGAAAGAATCGCTATGGGAGTAACAACCATCTACCTATCATAAGGGTGGTAGTGGGGGTGAAAAATCAGTGCAGCCCAAGGCGCGCGAATATCTATAATTTGCTCATGCATTATTTGAGAATGGGAGCACTCGATGACTTGCAAAAAACTTTACACATAATTTCAAACCTTTAAGGGGGGTAGAACGTCAAACGGGCCGACTTGGAGCAGGAGAGGCATCACCGGACATTTTAATTTCCAGTGTCTATATTTGTACAAATAAATTCATAAAACTTTGTCAGCATTACCAGGAAGGATTCAGAAATCACACTCATAGCAGTGGAAGTTCGAAAACATAACGAAATAATTTTTTTTACATGTGAAATTTCATCATTTTTTTCACTTACTAATGGCAATATTTATTGCTATAGGTACACTTTTCTTCATAAGTAAGAGAGATTCTTCGATGAATTGTGCACAGCATACAAACCATACTTAAAGGTGTATGAAGCTCTAGAATTTATTTAATTTGTGAAAAAACATAAATTTTATAGTTAATTACCTCAATTTTTACCACAGTTTTTAATAGATTTCGAAAATTCTAGAGTATGTGTGTTTTTGGCTTTGTGTTATAGGCTGTGCTGTTTTGAGAAAGTGGGGAAAGAAGCCCGGCGTATTATCATTGAAGATTTTTAGTAAATTGATGCCGAAAGACGCATTAGATAGTCATCTCGCTGGTTTAAGAAAGTATGATGAAGACAATATGACACCTCGGACATTGACATTCACCTAGAAAGTGCGGGTATCATGAGAAGATGACGTCGTTTGCAAAAATTCTTTTTTAAGTTTGCGTAGAGTTAATGGCGACAGATTGAGAAGACTGTAAAATAACTTAGTTCAGTGTGGGAGCTCTCCAACAGACAGTCGGGGTAAATATTCCAAACGGCCACGCCAAGCACAAGAACAGCTTGTAAAGGTCATTGAGGCCCATACCATGCACTTTCCTGCCCGGAAAATCCACTACTCATTCAGAGATGATCCCAATAGGTCAGATGTTCTCAACCTGCGGATAATACCCCCCTTGAAAGGGGAAAATCAAATTTTCTCGAGGGTAAAAACGAAAAGGGTTTGATTTTGTTTCAGTCGTGGAAGTATATTTCTTAAAAAGGTGGTACAGATTATATAAGTTATCAGTAATCCCTTTATCTCTATCACTAGCATTGATGCGTGACACTATGCAGTGGAGCTTACAGGCTCACCACATACTCCATCAAATACATACGTACCTGGTACTTTCTACCATACATCGATGACCGTAAAACCAAGACATCGTGACCTGTACATAACAAACACTAGATATATGATGAAAATGTCCTCTCCAAGTTGTAGATATTTCATGCAACTGACCAGAAATTGCTTCAGTACTCACTTCGAAAAAGGTAAATAAATTAGTTGACAGCATTACACAACAGTAACGACGGAAGGGCTACTACACTACTGGCCATTAAAATTGCTACACCACGAAGATGACGTGCTACAGACGCGAAATTTAACCGACAGGAAGAAGATGCTGTGATATGGAAATGATTAGCTTTTCAGACCATTCACACAAGGTTGGCGCCGGTTGCGACACCTACAACGTGCTGACATGAGGACAATTTCCAACCGATTTCTCATACACAAACAGCAGTTGACCGACGTTGCCTGGTGAAACGTTGTTGTGATGCCTCGTGTAAGGAGGAGAGATGCATACCAACACGTTTCCGACTTTGATAAAGGTCGGATTCTAGCCTATCGCGATTGCGGTTTATCGTATCGCGACATTGCTGCTCGCGTTGGGCGATGATGATGATGATGCTTGGTTTGTGGGGCGCTCAACGGCGTGGTTATCAGCGCCCGTACAATTACCCAATCTGTGCTCAGTCCAAGTTCGCCACTTTCCTGGATGATGATGAAATAATGAGGACAACACAAACACCCAGTCATCTCGAGGCAGGTGAAAATCCCTGACCCCGCCGGGAATCGAACCCGGGACCCCGTCGCGTTGGTCGAGATCTAATGACTGTTAGCACAACATGGAATCGGTGGATTCAGGAGGGTAATACGGAAGCCGTGCTGGATCCCAACGGCCTCGTATCACTAGCAGTCGAGATGACAGGCAGCTTATCCGCATGGCTGTAACGGATCGTGCAGCCACGTCTCGATCCATGAGTCAACAGATGGGGACGTTTGCAAGACAACAACCATCTGCACGAACAGTTCGACGACGTTTGCAGCAGCATGGACTATCAGCTCGGAGGCCATGGCTGCGGTTACCCTTGACCCTGCATCACAGACAGGAGCGCCTGCGATGGTGCACTCAACGGCGTACCTGGGTGCACGAATGGTAAAACGTCATTTTTTCGGATGAATCCAGGTTCTGTTTACAGCATTATGAAGGTCGCATCCGTATTTGGCGACATCGCGGTGAACGCACATTGGAAGCGTGTATTCGTCATCGCCATACTGGCGTATCACCCGGCGTGATGATATGGGTGCCATTGGTTACACGTCTCGGTCACCTCTTGTTCGCATTGACGGCACTTTGAACAGTGGACGTTACATTTCATATGTGTTACGGCCCGTGGCTGTACCCTTCATTCGATCCCTGCGAAACCCTACATTTCAGCAGGATAATGCACGACCGCATGTTACAGGTCCTGTTCGGTATTTTCCGGATACATAAAATGTTCGACTGCTGCCCTGGCCAGCACATTCTCCAGATCTCTCACCAACTGAAAACGTCTTGTCAATGGCTGCCGCGCTACTGGCTCGTCACAATACGCCAGTCACTACTCTTGATGAACTGTGGTATCGTATTGAAGCTGCATGGGCAGCTGTACGTGTACATCCCATCCAAGCTCTGTTTGACTCAATGCCCAAACGTATCAAGGCCGTTATTACGGCCAGAGGTGGTTGTTCTGGGTACTGATTTCTCAGGATCTATGCACCAAAACTGCGTGAAAATGTAATCACATGTCAGTTGTAGTATAATATATTTCTCCAATGAATACCCGTTTATCATCTGCATTTCTTCTTGGTGTAGCAATTTTAATGGCCAGTAGTGTATAATGCTGTGCAGTGTATTGTAATTATGAATATTTTAGCATTGTGCAGCAGAGTCAGCAACTGTAAAGTGTAATTATATTAACTTTCAACGTCCAGTTGCATAAGCAAAGAAATTTTACCTAGGTTTCGGCTATAATAATGTAGCCTTCTTCAGAAATGTCACAATATAAAATCAAATTAAAACATGCCAGATATTGGCATTTCAAGCTTAAAATGTTAGTACTACAGTTCACACCCACAAGACTGCGTCATTTCTACTGATGTTTTGCCGATAGGCCACACCAACAGGCCAGACAGGTGGGCCGCGGGCGCTGAGTCGTAACTTGGCGCCGCGGGCACCGACGTAGCGAGCTCAGTTGGAGGTCGCGCGCATGCGTGTGCGGAATAATACAGACTTAAAACCACTAAATGTTATCTGACAGTCTATTACAATGCTCTTAAACCTTAAGTTATTGCAGTTACCGTTCCATAAAAGGCAAAAGACATATAAAAAGTGTACTGTACATAAGTATGAATATACGATAATTGATAATATTATTTGTTACAACAGCTATTAATATTACTGGCAACTAAACCATAATAACTGAAGCTAAAGTTATATGAGAGGCAAAAGACATTATATAGCGTAAAGGAACCTTTTAATAAGAAAACGCCGTAGGTTAAGGTTAACAGTGCCTGAAAGGTGTGGAAATTAGCTAAGAATTAACGCCTGTGAATGATATTGAGGACAACTGTCTCATACAGGTTAGCGGTTAGATATACAGTACGTGATCAGCAATTAATACATAAGGAAACCAGTAGGCTGCATATCATAGCTAGCTACTGACGTAGGTAGAAGACCATATAAAGTAACGAATTTATCGGATAATAGTGCGTGCAACACCACAAACTTATGACGACAGTATAGCCAGTGGAGTTATATGAAAACTTTATGAAGCTCTTAAATATCAATGCACCATTTTATGTGTAACAAACTGTGATACAGCATTGAACACCTGTCTGGCCTGCTGGTGTGGCCTATCGGCAAAATATTAGTAGAAGTGACGCAGTCTTATGACTGTGAACTGTAGTGCTAACATTTTAAGTTTGACAAGGCCAATATCTGGCATGTTTTAATTTAATTTTATATTGTGACATTTCTGAAGGAGGCTACATTATTATAGCCGAAACCTAGGCAAAGTTTCTTTGCTTATGCAACTGGAGGCCGCAATTTAATATAATTACGTATAATGTAATTATTGCTGTGGCCAGACACAAAAAAAAACCGAATCCTTTCAGTTTCTGCCAGTGCAGAAGTAAAGTGTCTAACAATCAAGTAATTTACAAACAGTAATTATAGTGCACACATATTAACTTCGTTGATTTGAAATGGGTTGTAGGTTGTAACGGAACATTCTCATTTAGCATTCAAAAAATGGTTCAAATGGCTCTGAGAACTATGGGACTTAACATCTGAGGTCATCAGTCCCCTAGAACTTAGAACTACTTAAACCTAACTAACCTAAGGACATCACACACATCCATGCCCGAGGCAGGATTCGAACCTGCGGCCGTAGCAGTCGTGCGGTTCCGGACTGAAGCGCCTAGAACCGCTTGGCCATTTCGACTGGCCCTCATCTACTATTACTTTTCCTCAACAGCAGTTATCGATACCAGTATTATTTTTCGAATTTTGGACAGGTCAATATTACCTCAGTTGCTTTTCTGAAAACTTTCATATACACACATGAAAAAAAGTTTTGCATCACCTCGATTCCGAGAGTTCCGGAACCTGAACAGAAAATTGGAAGAGAGATCAACATAAACATCATTCCCACCCTTTTCTTGCTCATGAAAACCACACATTGCATGTTGTACCTCCATACAGCGAGACCTTTAGAGGTGGTGGTTCAAAATGCTGTACACACCGGTACCTCTAATACCCAGCAGCATATCCTCTTGTATTGATGCATGCCTATATTCGTCGTGGCATGCTATCCACAAGTTCATCAAGGCACTGTTGGTCCAGATTGTCTCACTCCTCAATGGAGATTCTGCATAGATCCCTCAGAGTGATTGGTGGGTCACGTCGTCCGTAAGCAGCCCTTTTCAATCTATCCCAGGCATGTTCAATAGGGTTCATGCCTGGAGAACATGCTGGCCACTCTAGTCGTTCTCGCTTCTCGCGCCCGGGTTCCCGGGTTCGATTCCCGGCGGGGTCAGGGATTTTCTCTGCCTCGTGATGACCGGGTGTTGTGTGATGTCCTTAGGTTAGTTAGGTTTAAGTAGTTCTAAGTTCTAGGGGACTGATGACCATAGATGTTACATCCCATAGTGCTCAGAGCCATTTGAACCATTTGAGCCACTCTAGTCGAACGATGTCGTTATCCTGAAGGAAGCCATTCACAAGATGTGCACGATGGGGGGCGCGAATTGTCGTCCATCAAGACGAAAGCCTCGCCAATATGCTGCCGATATGGTTGCACTATCGGTCGGAGGATGGTATTCACGTATCGTACAGTCGTTACGGCGCCTTCCATGACCACCAGCGGCGTACGTCAGCCCCACATAATGCCACACCAAAACAGCAGGGAACCTCCACCTTGCTGCACTCGCTGGACAGTGTGTCTAACGCGTTCAGCCCGACCGCGTTGCCTCCAAACATGTCTCCGACGATTGTCTAGTTGAAAGCATATGCGACACTCATCGGTGAAGAGAATGTGATGCAAATCCTGAGCGGTCCATTCGGCATGTTGCTGGGCCCATGTGTACCGCGCTGCATGGTGTCGTGGTTGCAAAGATGGATCTCGTCATGGGCATCGGGATTGAAGTTGCGAATCAAGTAGCCTATTGTGCACAGTTTGAGTCGTAACACAAGGTCCTGTGGCTGCACGAACAGCATTATTCAACATGGTGGCGTTGCTGTCAAGGTTCATTCGAACCATAATCCGTAGGTAGCGGTCATCCGCTGCAGTTGTAGACCTTGGGCGGCCTGAACGAGGCATGTCATCGGCAGTTCCTGTCTCTCTGTATCCGCTCCATGTCAGAACAACATCGCTTTGGTTCACTTCGTGACGCCTGGACACTTCCCTTGTTGAGAGCCCTTTCTGGCACAAAGTAACAATGGGGACGCGATAGAACTGCGGTATTGACCGTCTAGGCATGGTTGAACTACAGACAACATGAGCCGTGTACGCCCTTCCTGGAGGAACGACTGAAACTGATCGGCTGTCGGACCCCCTCCGTCTACTAGGCGCTGCTCATGCATGATTGTTTACATCTTTGAACGGGTTTAGTAAAATCTCTGAACACAACTGTGTCTGTGATACAATATCCACAGTCAACGTCTGTCTTCAGGGGTTTTGGTAACCGGGGCGATGCAAAACTTTTCTGATTTATGTAATTTCATACCCAGTATGTTATATTTCAGGCTAAAATTTATGAAAAGGAATTACTTTATAAAATATTTTAGTTTCGATGTTACAATCGATGAGGACTAGTTCTGAATGTACAGGTAAAATTACTTTTTTAGATACATTTGCAGTTACGCAATATTTGCACACATAAAACTTCTATTATTAATTACGCAATCCTGTACTATTTACTATGTTTATTTATGGATTCATTTATGACACAATAATCGAAATTAATAATGTAACGAGAGCTAATAGGAATGCATTTGTTAAGAATGATTGTAAACCCCTTGGAATACTGTTTTTTCCGCAGAGTGAGGGAGTCGTCAGCTTGCCTCCCATGTGATAGGACGTACGTCTGTATTTTTGCGCGAGCAATGTAATATCGGCTTTGTTAATGTGAAAAATCTAAATACTGTATGGTATACTAAAATGTGGAAAATATGTTTACGTAGAAAATGCTGCAACAACGATCTTGAAGTGTATTTAGTTCAAACCAACCGTGATGGCCTGATGTGAGATTTTCAACTTCAAGAATCAGACCGGTAGACAAGAAGAACTGGAGTCATCTTAACTGGACAAGCGAAGTAAACTTGAAAATTTATTGTAATCTTCACTCCTCTCAAATCTTAAGAAAATATTTTGCTTATTATTTACTTGGACTGGACATTGTTTAATAGGGGCAATAGATGGAAGAAGGAAGGAGGACTGCAGGTATTTGGAACATGATTTATGAACTGTAGTGAGTGAGAAACACTCAGATAAAAAAGAGGTTGGTAGTCACAAACAGTATCAATCTTCGCATTGACTCATTAGACGGTGGCTTAATAAAACACAAAAAGTAACTATAATTCATGTTTCGTTATGTTAGAAATAATAGTGCTCAAAGTTTCATCTTAAAGTTTAGTTAGGCACTAAAATTGGTGATGGATTGGGGGGGGGGAGGGGGTGTATGCACTCAGGGTTAGTTCAAATGGCTCTGAGCACTATGGGACTAAACTTCTGAGGTCGTCAGTCCCCTAGAACTTAGAACTACTTAAACCTAACTAACCTAAGGACATCACACACATCCATGCCCGAGGCAAGATTCGAACCTGCGACTGTAGCTGTCTCGCGGTTCCAGAATTTAGAACCTAGAACCGCATGGCCACTGCGGCCGGCTATGCACTCAGGGGTTATCGTCTTTGAAAGGATGGGAACCACTGCAATAGGCGCTCTTTTCCAGAAGACCTCAGTGTCAAGGAAGAGCGTGACGATTTCCTTAACGCCTACCGAATAAATGTGCCCTACAAACTTTGCTGGTACAGTTCCAAAACTTTCAACTGTCATCTTGGATATCCCAGATCTGACACTTGCAAAGAATGCGATTCTCTTCAACAAAAAGTAAACGCAGCTAAAGAAGATACCGAGAGCGAAGATTTTGAGGAACAAAGCTATTCGCCTCAGAAAAGTGGAGGCTTCCTTGAAATTAAACAGGAGCATTTATTATGAAAGCCAGGGAGGGAAACGCTAACTGCATCTCGATTGTTTCTCTGCAGGATTTACGTCTTGCTCATTTACCAACAAGTGTTTTATACTGCATGCGTCTGTTGTGGAATTGTCTTTGGGATACGCGATTTGGGAACAGGAAATGTCAAAATACACAGAAATTGGGAAAATGAGAGAAAGGATGGTCCCAATGAGGTTATCTCAATACCACTACATTTCACAAACTGGATCCGATACTCAAAGTTAACGGAAGAGCTGGTTTTAATATGTGACAGTTGTCTTGGACAAAATAAAATAAAACAATGGTTTACTTCCACTTCTGTGTGGTGCACATATTTAAAGATTTTTAAGAGGTACATACCTTTCCTGCCAAATTCAGCATGCAGGCTTCAGAGTGTTCGATTTACGCAGTTTGACTTCAAAAGCAAAACTGTACATTTGCGAGAAGCGTACCTGGAGCCGTCACATCACCACAGCTCCGAAGTTCAAAACTCCCGACACAATGAACTTAGTAGCAGTTTTCACGTCCCTTCCTGGAATGAAACCTGCGAAAGCTAAAGACGTATTAAAACTTGCGGAATTCCTCGAAAATCGTGCAAGCAAAGAAAATTATTCAAGACTGTTTGACACAGCTGCATCAGCGGACTCACCTACAACCAATCGTGGCTATGAAACATACAATGATGACAATAGTGATGAAGGTGAAGGATAATGTTTTGAGATTTCATTTTATGCTGTACGTCACATTTTTCGCCCTCTGTCTTTAATAAATAATTGTTGAACTAATACAAGTCGCAAGGTTATTACTTCAGCTCGGCAATAACATCAACATGGTTTGTAACTGTAATATTATTATGCATAATGTTAGTGGCGTTTTTACTAAATTCCGCAAAAATTTCATTAGGCCAATCCATTTCCCTTCTCCACCCAGAGAATATATTTTGGTATCACTCAATTAGTTCTGATAACATTCTTGACTCCTACAGAATATTTAGACAAAGCAGGAAGAAATCAGTTTCTTATGGGACGAAGATACGTGTTTTTATTTATTGGTTCAAATCAAATGGTTCAAATGGCTCTGAGCACTATGAGACTTATCATCTGAGTCCCCTAGAACTTAGAACTACCTAAACCTAACTAACCTAAGGACGTCACACTCATCCATGCCCGAGGCAGGATTCGAACCTGCGAACGTAGCAGTCACGCGGTTCCGGACTGAAGCGTCTAGAACCGCTCGGCCACTGCGGCCGGCCATATTTATTGATTTTTCGTTTTCTAAACATTGTGATTCTCTGACTAGTGGAGATTTTGCCGCCAACCCCTCAACTGGAAACAATAACAACCGGAAAATATCTAGAAGTAACCATCAGGAGTGACCTAAAGTTGAAATACCGCATAAAACACATGGCAGTAAAAGCTGGTGCCAGACTGAGATTCATTGCAAGAAGTTTAAGGAAATGTCATAAATTCACCAAAGAAGTGGCTTACAACGCACTTGTTCAACTGTGTCCTGAGTACTGTAGATCAGCATAAGACCCTTACCAACTACTATTTAGAGAAGAGAGTAGATCTAAGGAATATCGGCCGTTTTGTCACAGGATCGTTTAGTAGGCGAGAGAGCGTCAAGGAGATGCTCAACATACTCCAGTGGCAGTCACTATAGGAGAGGTTTTATGTATCACGGAGAAGGTTACAGTTGAAATCCTGATAATAAGAGTTGGGCAGCATATTACTTTCTCCCACATGTGTCTCGCGAAATACGCACGATAAAAAATTAAAAGACAATGAAATCATTACTCATACGGAAGTTTATCGACAGTCGCTGTTCCCACGCAACATTTGCGATTGGAACAGATGAATGAGAAACGGATAGTGATACTAGAGACGCCCTCCACCACACACTGTAAGGTGGCTTACGGGGTATACATGCGAATGTGTAGATGTAAAAGGAATGTTATATCCTATACGACTGACGCCAGCATATAAGGAAGGGAACAGTGGCCCTAGCATTAATCCTTGTGAAATAACTGAAGTTATTTTCCTCCAATGCCTCTAGTTAAGGGAAAGACGGTCATCCTAGCTCACATTTTCCGAATCAGACGAGATTGTGGGTGTCGGGCTTCCTCGACGGATGCCGCTGGCCATTCCTGCGCAGGTGCTCCATCTCTAATGACCTCGCCGTCAGCGGGGCGCGGCGCCCGAGGCGGGCAGCATCGTGGCCGGCCGGCCGCTTTCCCGCGCGTGTGTGCGCAGATGGAAGATCTCTTAAGCGGCAATTGAATGGAATGACACGGCCGCGCGAACGTGATGCCGGCTGGACGGAACCAATCGCTGACTGCCGGCCCTGACATCAGTGCGAAAAGCATGGCGGCTACTTTCCCTGCGCTGTGCCTGCCTCTGCCCGCTCGCGGCTTTCACGCGCCGCGATTCGTGCCACGCGACGCCGCACGTTAATTCCGCCGGTGCTCCGCAATATATAACCCGCGGCCTGCGCCTGCCATCATCCCCCATCTTTCCCCGCTACACCGAACACTCGGTACCCGCTAATATTCTATAACTGATCTCTTGCAAATCGGCAGCTTTCTTCCGGGGCTCTTTTAGAGATTAGGTCAACACTCCAATGGCCACTGTGTGCAGACTGTTATTCTCTCAACAGGGTACCATCCAGGTATGCAGTGAAGTATATGCTCCCATCTATATCAACATCTATATTCTTCAAGGCATCCAACGGTATGTGGCAGAGGGTACTTCTGGAACTACTAAGCTCACCAGACCAAACAGTAGTCACCCCTTAAAAATCACGCGGGTCGCTTTGGAGTATTGTAAATGATGTAGAACAGTCCACCGTTTACGTATCTCATGACAGTGAAATGGTAGTTGCGTACTAGTCGGTTCTATGGAATCAGCGTAGTGAGATGGATCGACGAGCAGACTTGACAGAATGGCGGGAAAGAGATATCTTCAGTGGATGTTCCCATGACGGCACTATGAAAGAAGTCGGCCGACTTCTTAGTGTAGGGTGTTAAAACCGACTGTGGAACGTGTCTACAATGAATGGTGTAGGCGAAGGCTAGGTAGCATCGGACAAGTAAGCTTCAGCGAAATTATAACACCTTCTGAAGATTGTGTTGCAACATTCTGAGTGTATTGGAACATCTTTCACACTAAACAGTACTATGATACGGTGAAAAAATCTTCTCGAGCTTCCTGCCACGTCATCAAGTGGTTAGAAACCCACGAGCTTTCGTCCGAGTGCTCATCGGCCACTGTCAGGCGGAGACTGTCCTGTGGTCGGTGCTGCCTTTATATAACAGCACTGCTGTTTATGACGTCACTGATGACCACTACAGCGCCATATACTCGTATGGTAATGTTTCCGTTGCGCACCCGCATCCCCCCACGTCGACCTAAGCTAAGCTGCAGGCAGCCGTCTTTAGCGAAGGTATTTACTGAGGTTTTTTTATAACGCTATCCCAGGCACTATTTGACCGTTCAACCGTCTCGTTGGACGCAATTCGGTGCCCAATTTCCATCGGCGTGTTCTACTACCGCTGATTTCATAGGACACCATAGGCGAGCACACTTTTCGTGTTCGATATGGTGCTGTCAAAAGTACGCACCGTCGGTTGGACAAACTGTGCGTGCTATTCAGCATCACCTTCGAATAGTTCTGTGCTCACCGTTGCTCCAGCGATCAACCAAAAAATTGTAGATAAAACGACCTGTTAGCAATCCAGTTCGCTGCACCAGTATTGTAGCATGTGGCACTCTGGTGACGATGGTGACGCATCTTAGCATGGGCTCCATGAGAGAACAACCACAGAGGAGAGTGAAAGTGATCGAGGACTGCTCAACAACCTGCACAACTCACGGAGATTGGAGCAGTGTCCAAGGCACACACATGTCGCCTGATGGCCTTTCGGATATACTCTATAGAATGGAGCTCAGATGACACACAAGCACTGTCGTGTCAATGATGCGTTCCTAAAAACCATTCCCAGGTTATGTGTGAGTTATCAAAAATCTGGAAAACGGTAAAGCAGGCTCATCTGACATAAGACTAATCACTACTTCAACAAAGCAACCTGGTCGTTTTGATACGTTGTAGATGATACAGAACTAGTATCAGGCTTTCATAGCACCCTCCACAGCTGACTAAAGTGATAGCAGCGACGTGGCTGCACGGAATCGGCACAATAAAGTGACTGTTTGCGGTCGATTATCTCTCAAAAGGCCATTGCTCATAGCGGCATACTAAACTCCACATGTTCAACAGGCAAAACGACACAGAGACCGGTCAGTAGCGCAATGGAGGTTTGTACTGAGATCCGAGGCACAGTGATTTTGCCTCTTTTGAAATGATGCAAGGATTACAGTACACGGACGGCCTAATAAGGCGTCAGACACACGATGTGCCCAGAATACAGATCGGAAGTGATTCTGTGATGGTTTGATCACATTTTCCCTACCATACCTTGGTTCCACGCATTCAGGATACCGTGAAAACGAACCAGGATGTGTGTTTCATCATTCTCGGTGACTAAGAGTTATCCTTCCTTTAACAACTTCATGATGAGTATGCCATGAACACACTCGTCTTCCACAAAGAAAACAGCCGCGTATATAGTACTGTACTGTACGTTTACATTCCTCGTATGATGAGCATTCAGAGGTCCTGACGCATTTCGACTAGAGCGCCCCATCATCCGATAGGAAAAGTCTGGGACTGTTTGGAACAGCAGGTGAAACGTACTAATTAACGTCCCGTGTTTGGTAGATATATGAGATCTATCACCAATGAGTGGCTTCAGTTGGATATGGCATACATGTAGAAGCTTTTGGAATCTCTTTCTCGCTGAACTGTGGCCATTTCCACAGCTACAAGCTATGTTACATGATATTAGCGTGAGTCACCTGGGGATGACTTTTTGTCGTCTTGTGTGTTTATCTGGGAGTAATGGTTCGGAGTGACCTGAAATGGAATGATTAGTCATTGGAATAATCGTAAAGAAATAAAATCACTTTACGAAAGCAGTGTCTTACAAACAATGGAGGATCTTAGAAGCACCCTTTATCCTTATTCACGCATGTGTCAGTGTCGTACCTCCTCGTAATAACGCTACAGGAATGTGCGAAACATGAGGGCTCAAAAAGCTTTGCTGTTTTGCATCAAGTTCAGATTTTGTCTAATGTTTTCGAACTGTCCCTAGTGGCTCCACTCTGTATAGCAGAGCAAACACTGCAGTCGCACTACACTCGAAAGGGGGGCGATCACGTTCAGGAGGGTTTCAAGCCCACGATGTCCTTATAGAAGGGTTTTATTGTCCGACAAGGAGGAGGGGGTGGGCCAACATTATCAAAGATTGTCAAGAACGTCGTTCTGTTGCTCACTGCACTGTGAACTGTCGTTTTAGATCGTGAAATCTGTAGGAAGGAGTGGTCTCACTCGCGGCCTTTATGCCACCTCCTGAGGCCTATACGTGTCGATACTTAGCGGCGGTGTGTCTGAACTATTTCCCTCGACCACCTGTAAGAAAATCGCGTCATTTCAACACTGATGTCCACGATATTGACCTCCGTCGCAAAGACGTCACATGAAGGGATGGAGTGTGGGTACTAAATGGTGTCATGATCTTCCCATCGTGTATAGCACTTCAGCGGTGCCGTTGGTCGGAACTATAACTAAATTTGGTGCCAATGTGACATCATCAACTCTCCTTACTCCTCACATGGACTACTAAGCTCTAAACTTTTCTCCACACGTGTCGTCACCTTGCTGTTTTAAGCGATACCGAGCCCGTGAGTGACATCCCAGGGCACCATGCTTGTATACCACGTTTGAGAAAGGTTGTAGGGACCCTTGAGTCAAATTTCAAACTTATGAGTCTCTATGGGAGAGGGGGTTTCGGAAAAGTGACCCTTTATTTGTTTTGTGCAGTGTACATGGTCGATTGCCTTCCCCATCTTTGTCATACAGGAGCTGGTACTTCATCTTTAATGATTTCATTGCGACAATACACGAACCCCAGTCTTCCCGCCCCCTCCGCCCCCCCTCTCTCACTCTTTCTCTCTCTCTCTCTCTCTCTCTCTCTCTCTCTCTCTCTCGAATTCTAGTGCCTGAAGTCACTTTCACACTGATATTTTGCAGTTAGGTGGAGAGGCAGTGGCGTAGCATTCACGATTACCGGACTGGGTACTAATGTGGAGCTGTAACACCCCTTCACAACGCCTTGTCAATGCGGAATATGGAATATGGGAGAATTGATGTTGATTCCAAGATTGTCACTAACCAATCAAAATAGCCTTTTTATTTTTTTTTATTTTTTCCATATATCGTTGTTCTAACTTTGATAAGAAAGAGGGGAGGAAGATTGAAAGTTTGATGTCCCATCGCCAGCACGATGATTAGATGCTGAGCACAGCATCCCAGGATTAGCCTGTAGGGATTTAGGGAAATCTGAATGGTCGGACAGGAATTTGAACCGTGGTCCTCCCGAATGCGAGTCCAGTGTGCTAAGACTGCGCCACTTCGCTCGGTAAACGTTCTCGTGAATATCGTTAATTACGATTTCAGGGCACGGGATCATCGATACTGGACATGGAAACATGCCGCCTGGTGAGGTAAATCACGTTGGACAATGGAAATGTGTTGCCACGTCGGGTGAGTCACCTTTCTTGCTACACCAGACTTATGGTGGTGTCCGGTTTCGAGACCATCCAAGCTAACGTCTGGCCGAATCGCCCCGCACCACGGACGTGGGTCGGTGAGGACAGTACTATCCTATGGTAAACATCCACCTGGGCTTCCATGCTACTGGTGGTAGTGATCTAAGGCACCATGACAGCTGTGGACTGCGCGAACATAATTGTGCATCACAATGCTTGTCACCTTTCGCGACTGTGATGGAATCTTCCAGCAGGATAACTACCCATGTCATAACGCTGCAGAACTTTCAGGAGCAAGACAGGGAACTCACGTTCATTGCTTGGCACTATTGGGCACCTGTTCTCCACTCACAATCCGTCGACTAGTATTTAACGAGAACTGTGTGGCCTGTGTGTCGGTGTCTTGAGCCACATATCTCCGGAAATCTACCAAAGCCTTTGTAATCCGTGGCACACAGGATCGCCGTTGTATTCCGTTCCAAAGATGGACCACGAAGCTATTAAGGAAATGGCAGTGATGTTTTAACTAATCAGAGCAAGTCTGTATGACTGGACGGGGATTTGAACAACGTCCCTCATGAATACACTCTATTGCCTTAAACAACGCGCCAGATTTTATTATTTTTACTTCATTCCACCCTTCAAAGATCTTCTTTCCGATAGCCCTACGGTTGCGTACTTCGACGTGAGCTATTCCACGAATTTGAACTAATACTTTACGCGAGATTCGTCCGCGCCTACAATACGTAATTAAATTCAGGGAGAAGACCAAGTTAAGTCTTACGATACTGCAGTGCCTGTGTTATTCAGAATTACGCTGCAATGTGCCTTCGGAGATGCAAACATGTCCGAAGTAAGAGGCAATGCCGTGACTACGGCCATTATGAAAAACATTAAATGTATTCGCAGCTGTGAATATATACAACCATAAGCTGTATAATGGAATGATGACAATGAAAATTTGTGCCGGATCGGGAATCCAACCAAGATTTCCCGTTTATCGCGAGCGGTCTCCTTACCATTGGACTATCCCAGCACGATTCACGCCAGACGCAAATTTCATATGCGTGTCCGAAGGAACATTGCATCGTAATTCGGAATAAAACAGGCATTGCGATATTGTACTTATCCGCTGACACCTAGCAAGCGAGTTTCATGTAAAATGTCTTCCCTGTACGGGAATTTACAAAATGGATGTACGAGTACAGGGTGTAGGCACATGGTTGACATATGGAAGCTTGGGTCTACAATGAACCAGTCTGAAGAATGGTTCACAAATACTTAATCAGATCTTGATAACTTTTCAAGGTTTTAAATATTGAGAAATGTAAAGTTGTGCGCTTTATGATACGCAAAAACATAGTGTACTGCATATGTACAAATTAATGTCCCAGATTGTGGAAATATGAAGTGGAATGATCACATAGGCCTTATTGCAGCGAAAAAGCAACCAGTCTACAAGGAGATTGCATCCTAGATTATGGCTCAAGTGTCTAACATTAGCATAAAAATACACTATCTGATCAAAAGTATCCGGACACCTTATGTAATGCTGAATTGAATACTATATGTCACGAGATGCTGACCCACCAGTATAAAAGCAGACAGGAGTGCTGTGTTGTCAGTAAACAATCGGTAACAGCAGAACGGGTTCGTCAGGAGAGCTCACTGGTTTAGTACATGGACTAGTCATTTGATGTCACCTGCGTAAATAACCATCTGGGACAGTTCAACCATTATAAAGCTTCCCAAGTCTAACGTTGGTGATGTGATTGTGAAGTGGAAAAGCGATGGAGTAACCACAGCTAATCCAAGTCCAGGCGGAGCTCATATACTGACGGACAGGGACCGCCGAGGATTGCGAAAGGCTGTTGTAAAAATGTCGCATGAAACCAGTGTAAGGAATCAGTCCTGAGTTCCAAAGCGCTGCCAGCAATCTAGCTAGCACAATGACGGTGCGTAGGGAGTTAAAAAGATTGGGGTACGATGGTCGTCATAGCCCACACATTTCTGTAGTCAATACTGAGCGACGCCACTGGAAAGTAGAGTACTTAAACGAATTATTTGGAGTGATGAACGACACTCTACCTCGCGGCAATCCGAAGTATTGGTTTGGCGAATTACTGGATAACTTCATCTGTCACCATGCCTAGTGCCAAAAGTGAAATACAGAGGAGGTGGTGTTACAGTATGAGAGTGTTTTTCGTGTTTGGAGTGTGGTCCCCTATTACGCTAAGGAAAACACTAAATGTGGAAGCGTGCTAAAAGATTTTACGCCATTGTGTATTGCGTGCAGTAGAGGAACAATTCGGAGACGATTATTGTATGAGCATGACAATGCCCCCTATCATAAATCAGTATACGTAAGGCAATGGTTTGTAGACAATAACATCCTTGAAACGGACTTGCCTGCCTAGAGTCCCCAACTCAAACTAGTGAACTATCTTTGGGATGAATTACATCATTATCATCGCTTCAGATACCAGCTTCCAACTACTTTCTTTGAATTCGGCTCTGCCGGCGGCTGTGGCCGAGTGATTCTAGGCCCTTCAGTCTGGAACAGCGCGACCGCTGCGGTCGCAGGTTCGAATCCTGCCTCGGGCATGGGTGTGTGTGATGTCCTTAGGTTAGTTAGGTTTAAGTGGTTCTAAGTTCTAGGGGACTGATGATGTTAAGTCCCATAGGGCTCAGAGCCATTTGAACCATTTTGATTCGGCTCTCGATGAAGTGGATTACCAATCCTCCATAGAATTTCGGACAGCTCATTGAAAATGTCCCCAGCAGCGCTGAAGATGTCATAAAGGTGAAGTGTGGACACTCCCAAAATTAATGATCACTAATAGGTACCCGGATACTTTTGAGCAGATATTTATGAGCAACACGATTGTTCATCGGTTTATTTTACTCACAGGAAGGTCTCATTCAGAAATTCATTGAAAAACTTGAGTAGGCAGAGGCTTGGAGACATAATAATGTAAATTATCCCGCGAAAGCCTACATATGAAGTTTCAAGACTCAGTAGTTAATGCACTCTATCTCCAGGCCACAACTGGCCCATCAGGACCATCCGACCGCCGTGTCATCCTCAGTTGAGGATGCGGATAGGAGGGGCGCATGGTCAGCACACCGCTCTCCCGGTCGTTATGATGGTTTTCTTTGACCGGAGCCTCTACTATTCGGTCGACTAGGTCCTCAATTGGCATCACGAGGCTGAGTGCACCCCGAAACAGTAGTTAATGAAGAACATAAAAATATATTTCACCCTTTCACGTATGTTTCTCGTAGGGTCCACGAAGACATGACCGGAATAAAGCGCGCGAAGAAGCATGTAGTAAGCAGTCACTTCATCTGTGCTCTGTACTGAACTGGAAGAGGAGGAGAACCTGACATGTGATATAATGCTAAGCACCCTCTACAACGCACTTCACAGTGGTTTATAGTGTGTATACGTACATGCAGCTGTAGATACAAAAGCAGGACTCGCTAAATAAACAACTGCATCACCATAGGGAGTAAGCATTCGACATATCGTTGGGAGTCCAAAAGCATTTATTACATCTGACAATACATAGTGATTAGAGCATCATACAAACTTCTTAAGCTAATTCAAATTTTGTGTCTCTTTAATGGTATCGAATACCACCCTGAAACAAACCGCTATGGCTATTTCAAAAATAATTTACGAAATTCCTCAGCAACTGAAGCTGAAACAGATGTACTTGATGGTACAGCAACAGCTGTACGAATTTCTAAGTAGGCCCACATACTTTCGTCAAACAGATGCAAGACTTCCGTTATTTACATTTTTCGTGAAATCCTATGAAATGATAACCGGTGCTGCCAGCACAATGTTTTATTACAATGGCAGCACCGTCGGAAAACTGTGGAATTACAATAGCTGGAAGACACCACTTGATTAATTCCAAAACAGTTTCTTTTTGGAGTAGTACACTAGAGAGATTGACGTAAAGAATGAAGACTTTCACGACCGGATGACATCGCTGCTGGTAAATCTTTCGGGGTGTACGGTAGTGGTCCACGGAGCTTTTCTGTTTCCAACGTTTCGTTCAGAACTACGTTGAACATCTTCAAAGGCGTTGCTCCTCCGTTGACTCTTGCCGACTGACGGGTGGGAAGTGTGAGAGCGACATATATTCTGTAGAAAAAAGGACAAAAAGTGTCTGGCGCAGTTGCTAGATCGGTTACTGCTGCTACCATGGCAGGTTATCAAGATTTACGTAAGTGAGTTTGAACGTGGTTTTACTGTCGGAGCGCGAGCGATGGAACACAGCATCTCCGAGGTAGCGATGAAGTGGGGATTTTCCCGATCAACATTTCACGAATGTACCGCGAATATCAGGTATCCAATAAAACATCAAATCTCCGACACCACTGCGGCCGGAAGAAGATCCTGCAAGAACAGGAGCAACGATGACTGAAAGAATCGTTAAACGTGATAGAAGTGCGACCCTTCCGCATATTACTGCAGATTTCAATGCTGGGCCATCAACAAGTGTCAGCTTGCGAACCATTCAACGAAACATCATCGGTATGGTCTTTCGGAGCCGAAGGACCACTCGTGTACCGTGGATGACTGCACGACACAAAGCTTTACGCCTAGCCTGTGTCCGCCATCGCCGATACTGGACTGTTGATGACTGGATACATGTTACCTTGTTTCAAATTGTATCGAGCGGATGGACGTGTACTGGTATGGAGACAAGCTCATGAATCCATGGAACCTGAATGTCAGCAGAGGCTGTTCAAGCTGATGAACGCTCGTGCAGTTGGAGTGATATGGGACCCCTGATATGTCTAGATACAACTCTGACAGATGACACGAACGTAAGCATCCTGTCTGATCACCTACGTCCATTCATGTCCACTGTGCACTCCGACGGACTTGTGCAATTCCAGCAGGATAATGTGACACCCCACATGTCCAGAATGGCTGCAGGGTGGTTCCAGCAACACTCTTCTGGGTTTAAACACTTCCGCTGTCCACCAAACTCCCCAGCCATGAACATTATTGAAAACATGTGGGATGCCTTGCAACGAGTGCAGAAGATATCTTCATCCCCTCGTACTCGATCTATGGACAGCCCTGCAGGATTCATGACGTCAGTTCCGTCCAGCACTACTTCAGACATTAGTTGAGTCCATGCCACGTCGTGTTGCGGCACTTCTGCGTGCACGCCGGGGCCCTACACGATATTCGGCAGATGTAAGTTTCCTTGGCTCTTCAGTGTATTTCAATGGCTTCCCTACATAGCCGTGGATAATAGTTCGTCGTCGTAGATAAGACAGTAAACTTCACTTCGTGACTTCCTAGCTGAAGAGCATACCCAGCTACATTCAATTTGTCAAATTTCCCTAATCAGCAAAAACTTTTGTGTTCCTTTAACCGTGTGTTCACACGTCTCTACGTTGTTCCAATATAAACTTTACCACACATACACAGAACTTTATATATGGCACATTCTGACAGAGGAGGGAGTTTATCCTTTACAGCTCGGAGTGCTTGACCTTTTTTTTTTTTTTGTTAGTCTAAAAACCGGTTTAATGTCACGTTTGTGTAAAATCTTTTTGATATGATGTGTTACTTTTTTAATAAAAGGGAGAGAAACTATATTCTTCCATAGTTGTTTTTCACACTTGTCCTTCGGCCTTCAGTTTTTTGGTTGTAAAATTGTATTCACTTCCTTCCCCGAGTGGCCACTTTTCTCGAAAGCTGGCTTTAGATGTTTTAATTCGGCGTCCAGGTTTTCCGGAATGCAAATCCTTTTGTCTCTATCTGCAAGACTTTTAACGACACCTCTCTTTTGTTATATATGGTAGTTAGAGTTCTTACGTAAGTATCTATCCGTGTGCGTTACTTTTCGCAAAACCCTATGTTCCAAACTTCCATCTACATGTCTCATAACTAAAACATCCAAGAAATGTATTTTGTTGTCTTTTCTGTTTTCATGGTGGACTTGATTTTCGGATTTATGTTATAATAAAGACGATTAACGAAGCAAAATTTATGATATTTTCTTATTATTTTGATATAAAGGCTCAGTGGTCTGCTTTGCTTCCTCAGAGAGTAATTTGATTTATTTTGAACAATACATTTGTCTCAGTCGTCTTCTCACATGGTCTTTTCGATTAACAAACGAAACTCTAATGTATTTCATCTTAGGAGGCATGTGAAAAGCTTAGTTTACAAGACACCGGCCGATATTCACTTGGAACTGGTTGCTTGGATTGTCATGGTCAAGGAAGAAGTACGCCAAACTCCTGCAACTGGTGTGCGTGTAATTCAGTTGATGAGGTGCCAGTATACACACTGCCGTGATCATAGTGGTCGACATTTTGAACTATACCTGTAGGGCAGAAGTTCTGCAACTGTTACATAACATACCGCACACTGAGCTTTGTAAACACCGTTATAGAGGAGCACGCGTTTTTTCTGAAGGTTGTTGCATTACTCTGTGTCTGTGTTGTAAGTTTTATTTATTTCATATTACAGGCCTTTTCACTATAGTGTTTTCATACAAACAAAGGCAATTTGGGTAGCAAAGCGAGTAAATCGTGACTGCGTCGCTACTCTGTAAAGATCCAAGGGAGACCTCGAGTCCCTTACACCAAAATACTCAGAAAATACCCCTGAAAAATCTGCGAAATTTTTGTCGGTGGCGTCTGGGTTCATCCTATATAGCTGCTACGGAAGAGTGTCACACCAGCAAACTTGTTACGAAATTTATTCCTTGCAACGGAGAAACCTAAATTCTCCACATTACATTACATTTACGTATGATGCGCTTTTTATGAGTATTGGAAACACTTTTGGTGAAACACTCTTTTCGCGTATCGCTACTATTGAAAAATGTGACAGAGAAGATTGTTTTACTTTTGCCTTTCTGCAAAATAAGGTACTTCTGTGTATCGCGTGAACAAACTCTCCCGTTGAAGGTATTTCAGTATGCGTAGGCAGTGATGCAGTCGCCCTATAGGAGCAAAAGAAATGCAGCACACGAAAAGACTCGGTTGAAAGAACTGGTGGGCGCAGGACGCAGCGGCGCGTCTATTTGTGTAGCGAGCTGCGGAGCGCTGGCAGAACCGGTTTCTTAAACTGGAGCGTTTCTCGAGGGACATTTGTTACCCTGCACTTCCTTTGGCACGCTCCGAGAAACTGGCTACTCAGGTGTGAAAAAGATTGTGGCTACACCTTTGAAGGTTCGTTGCACTTCCTCGAGCTGTGGATGTCGTCACTCGCGATTTATTTAAACGGGACGGGGCTCATTTCTTTAACTGAAAGAATGCATATTTGAGAGACACGTTACTAACTGATTCGGCAGACGACACTACGCATGTCTCCAAAATTCCACAAGAATACGGAACTGATTCTATTTAAATTTCTGTGATGAACTCTTAACTACTTGCAAATTGTCTGTATATCAAAGTAATCTGTTGTCTGATAAATCATTTAAATAAAGGTGTTTAAAGCAAATCGAATAGAAACTGACGCTGTAAATAACACTAATCATGATTCAATCTATAGTTTATTCGAATACTGTACATTATAAAAAATACACTAAATTCCACATACGGCGTACACCGTACAAGAGAAACGTGACTTCGTGGCCGAGGACTTTAACGCCTAATAGTGCATTTAATGGGCGCTAAAGTAGGTTCATGGACTGAAATGAATTCGACAGAAATTATTCCTCAACTACTACATTCTGTTAAGTAAATAACGAAGACTCCTGTTCCATTATTCATATGGAATACGTAAAAATGGTTGGCACGGAGATTGTGCGCTCGTGGAAGGTACGATTATGAACTGACGCACTTCATAGCGATCTTTCAGTAGAGAGTGTCATAATAGGCAGAAGTCGAAATCGTGAATAAATACAAGTAATAACATTCTATGCGAAAACTGGCGTCATTTCTAAGCTGTTGCAGGACTGTGAAGGTAAGTAAAGAGAAAATAACTGTTCGTGATTCGAATTTTCTGAGTCGAAGTTTGAGAATCAGCCCAGCATTTTCCTAAAGGGGCTCTCAAACATTCAATAAAGTAGTCAAGTTGTTGATATACTGACTGACTGAGAACGTGTATTGGCCTGTTGTCAGTACTATAAATTCTGACGATCAGTATTCACGGCTCCAAAAATTTTCTCTATACTGTAAATACGTACTGAGCGTATGAACTAGAGAACTGACGGTTTGACAATATTTATCACTCAGGTGATGACAGACCTTCATGAACCACGACATGCCGTTAGTGTGTACTGTTTATGTTTTCAGTTCGTCTATGTGCATATCATTTCTTAGATTCAATGTTTCAAGTGGTCGTTTTAACGCAAAACAGTTTTTGTAGGAATATGCAGGGGTAGTCGTTGAATTTAGCTCTTTAGGACGGTCAGTGGAGATTTTACTACGGCATTGCCCTCTTAATTAATTTGAAAACGTAGTAGAGCTATTAAGTTGATGAATTACACAACAATATAGAAAACGGCTTCAACTTCAAACGGTACAGCATATATAAGCAATGACCTGAATATATCATTGCAGGACAGATATAATCACTTGACAGGTTTCAGTAACAATTTACTAATTGTGTTTGCTGATATTACAGCACAAAATTTCAGGCATTCGAATGATCAGCCTGTCGCTAGAGATCGAAAAGTTACACATTATCTCTCGTCGACTGCGACTTCCTCTCTCATTAACGTACTTTGCTTCTGTACTTCACGTCGTACCAACTTTAATAATTTGTCACTCGATGCAGGACTCAACCGAAAATAGTTTGAAACTTTCCGGTCCGAGATTACGACTTAGTCCGTAAATTAACATACAATTCGCTCCTTTTGTCAGACATTCCTCGACCCATTTCCTCTTTTAGAGTTATTTTCTATTCTTTACAAGCTATGGCTTATGTAATTGCGGAACACGCATTCTTTTGGGTGTTCGACAACTTAACCTTGTAAAATCACGCTGCCAACTGACAACACTGTTGATGGTGTGAGACTTTCTTCATTATGTTGAAGGTCAGACAAACTAGTATTGAATAAATATTGAATCTGTGCAGGCCTCAAAAATGAGCTCTAGAAACCACCTGAACAACGCAATCGGGTCTGGTCTGTGTACCAGATCATTAGTCGTGGATTTGATCGGGGTTTGGTTCACCTCTTTGCCTCATGAGGTAGCGGAGTATATAGCTGTGTTGTTTTTGTTGGGTCTTCAGTCCTGAGACTGGTTTGATGCAGCTCTCCATGCTACTCTATCCTGTGCAAGCTTCTTCATCTCCCAGTACCTACTGCAACCTACATCCTTCTGAATCTGCTTAGTGTATTCATCTCTAGGCCTCCCTCTACGATTTTTACCCTCCACGCTACCCTCCAATACTAAGTTGGTGATCCCTTGATGCCTCAACACATGTCCTACCAACCGATCCCTTCTTCTAGTCAAGTTGTGCAACAAACTTCTCTTCTCCCCAGTCCTGTTCAATACTTCCTCATTAGTTATGTGATCTACCCATCTAATCTTCAGCATTCTTCTGTAGCACCACATTTCGAAAGCTTCTATTCTCTTTTTGTCCAAACTATTTATCGTCCAAGTTTCGCTTCCATACATGGCTACACTCCATACAAATACTTTCAGAAATGTCTTCCTGACACTTAAATGTATACTAGATGTTAACAAATTTCTCTTCTTCAGAAACGCTTTCCTTGCCATTGCCAGTCTACATTTTATATCCTCTCTACTTCGACCATCATCAGTTATTTTGCTCCCCAAATAGCAAAATTCCTTTACTACTTTAAGTGTCTCATTTCCTAATCTAATTCCCTCGGCATCACCCGACTTAATTCGACTACATTCCATTATCCTCGTTTTGCTTTTGTTGATGTTCATCTTATACCCTCCTTTCAAGACACTATCCATTCCATTCAACTGCTCTTCCAAGTCCTTTGCTGTCTTTGACAGAATTACAATGTCATCGGCGAACCTCAAAGTTTTTATTTCTTCTCCATGGATTTTAATACCTACTCCGAATTTTTCTTTTGTTTCCTTCACTGCTTGCTCAATATACAGATTGGATAACATCGTGGAGAGACTACAACCCTGTCTCACTCCCTTCTCAACCACTGCCTCCCTTTCATGTCCCTCTTCTCTTATAACTGCCATCTGGTTTCTGTGCAAATTGTAAATAGCCTTTCGCTCCCTGTATTTTACCCCTGCCACCTTCAGAATTTGAAAGAGCGTATTCCAGTCAACATTGTCAAAAGCTTTCGCTAAGTCTACAAGTACTAGTAGTAGCAGTAGTAGTAGTAGTTGTTGTTGTTGTTGCAATCTTCAGTTCAACGATTGGTTTCCTGCAGCTCTCCAAGCTACTCTATCCTGTGCAAGCCTCTTCATCTCCGACTAAACACTGCGAACAATAGCTTTCTGCATCTGCTTACTGTATTCATCTGTTGGTGTCCGTCTACGATTTTAACCCTCATACTTCCGTCCAGTACTATATTGGTGATTTCTAGATGCCTCAGAATGTGTCCTGTCAACCGTTTCTTTGTTTTACTCAAGTCGTCCCACAAACTTTTTGTCTCCCTATTTTATTAAGTACCTCCCCATTAGTTACACGATCTACCCACGCAACATCATTCTGTAGCGCCGTAATTCTAAAGCTTCTATTATCTTTGTTGTTCAAAGTGTTTATCGACCATGTTTCACTTCCATACATTGCTACTTTGCAGACAAATACCTTAATAAAATGTTTTTAGATGCACTGAAGAATGAGCAACGCTCGAAACTAGTAGTGCGTAATAATGTACAATTTTAAATTTCAACGTGGTTAACGATATCTTTCTTCGTTTCATGTGAGTCCGGTGGCAGTTCGAGCGATTTTAGCTGAATGTAGGAACTGGCGGCCATCCCGACAAGAATACAGCGTGAAAGTTACTTTCCGTGTCACTCAGTGAATACGTTACGACTTCCTCCGATTTTGCTAAGTATTACTGTTTTCTTTCCTACTCGTCCATTCGATAGAGCGTCAGAGCACATCCCTATTGATTGCGAACCAGAAAACAGTGCATCTTCTAGTTCGTACTTCTATAGACGGCACTTCAAGTTTCCATAACTAGTGCATGCGCGTTACAAACTAACCGAGAGTACAGTACCAAACACAGATGCAAAAGAGTAAATACTTGCACAGCTCCAATGGAAAAATTACGCAGACTGAACGATGAAGACCACGTTCCTGAAAGATGTAGAATCTGGTAAGATGGCACAGGTGTGTTTATTACAAATTTATCTGTTAGCAACTATGTTTAGGACTGTAGAAATTCACGTTGTACAACTGCATAATAACACCAAAACTCTGGAAAAATAAAAAATGGGTTGTTATATGGGCTAAGGTAAAGAGAAATAAATTGGATCGGCATTGTTGCCTGTGTAACTCAGCTCCCTTACTCCGAAACGGTCTATTATTCGTGCATATTGGCACCTTTCCTTTGCAATGTATGAATTTTGTGTATTAAATCTAACTGCGCTGTATTGATTCCTGTGATCCCTATATGTCGAGTGGCCAGTGATAGCACGTAGCCCAACACTCTCGAATATCACTAACAGCAGAACACATCTTAAACAGCACTGTTACAAAAGTTATCTGTTTCGTCTAAACGTTGTTGCATTACTTATACAATTCCTTTCGTGACTTCTGCTCATCTGTTCCTGCATGTGCAATATTACAATTGTCCATTCACAATTAGTAGTTGCCTGTCTCATTTTTATACCAAAATACGTGTTTTAATGTTCCGGAAACTTTACATGTCTAAGATACAGACATCTTATAGCGACTGTGATAACAGAGACCGTTATCTGGGGCTGAGAATCATCACTAGACAGATGTTATCTTAAATGGTCTCAGAAAAGTGTAATAATAATACTAGGGTTCATGTTATACCGTATGTTAATGAAGTATCAGATAACATCATATATTAGTCTCAGCGTTTCTCAGATGACGCGGCTAACTGTGGGAAAGAGTATGCGAAACAAAACTTTATAGGATCTGGCAAGATATGACGTTTTAATGACTATAGTCGGTCAAATTATCCAAATACCTGTGTTACAAAGACGTGGGGATACTAAATAGAGCAGCTGGGAAGGTCTGGATATAGCACATTCAGTTTCACATGTTGGTTACTGAAAAGTTATATTTTGTCAGCGAAAAGTCTGTAACGCATATAGTGTAATACTGTTGTAACGTATAGACCCACATCCCTCTGTACTAAGTTTAGTTTCACCATCTCTTCTGTGAAATTTTCTTCATTATTTCCCTTTCTTCTTCAGACAAACTCCTTCTTTGACATGAACAATATATCGTCATATTGCACTCAATACAACTTCAAGGGTATTGGTATTATTATTTACTCTTATTATTACAGCTACTTTCACAAATGTTATTGCAGTGAAGCTGTAAAGATGTCAGATTCGATGTGAGAGAGAGCCTGATGGAGCTGAAGTAGTAAGCTAAAATAAATTTTATTTGTTTATTTGACACCATACGTGAGATCTGCCGTCTAGTGTCTATGACAAACAGTGGTAACTACTACATAAAAAAGAAAAGAATACAGTAATTTGACTATAAAGTTTCTGTTTGTACAAGTATTACAGCATAATGAATTACTGATCTACTGCAAGAGGTGTATTATAAATTGCTTATATAACATTAAATTAAAACTACATCTAACTTGTAACCACATTTATTATTTATGATGCATCCCGGTATCATCGGACTCAGATGCGTACATCCACAGCAGTACCCGCCGAATAACTCTATTTAGCCGCATTGTCCGTAGCTGCTCCCTTGCTGTCTGAGCCTTCTACAGAGCCGGGACATTGTTTCTCATCTTAGGATAGAGTCGACTGGTCATAACCCAAAAATTCACCATGAGGACATCTCCCGGTGTTTCACGGTAGGCATATGTAAACGTAGAGCCCCTCTCTGCGTATCTTTGCCAGTGCTACCACCTTGAGTCTGTGACCACAAACACTAGCACTGTATGCAATGATGTCAACGAGACTGTACTCATGATGTATTCTCATCATCTGTAAAAGCAGTTTTTACTTTTCATCTAACGTAATGCCTAAATACCTGTATTTTTATAGTGTCATAACGGTCTCTCGTTCAGTCCTAAACAAAAGATTTATTTTCGCAGTTGCGCTTTTAGTCGTACATGTAACTTTCATGAACAACAACCATTATTTATTTTCTAGACACCATTTGTATAGCTTTTCCATTACTATCTTTGACTTGCCTTCTATCTTTGCTCTAGATCGTCCAGTTATCATTGATTAATCACAAAGTTATTTCTAGACACCGAGTAAATTGACGATTTGTCGTTCCATCGTCGCTTTGGGCTTGTCCTTTGCTCTTTATTAAGGATTTAAGTAATAACTGACGAATCTGAGGTAGACAGTTTAGTATTGGGGCAGAGTTTCGTCTGCAGAAGGACAGTCTGAGAAGAACCGTTAGCGTCTCAAGATTTACCTGCGCATAAGCAAACTCGCCTGTTAGTGTTACATTACTCCACAGTAACACCACACTAGTTGGGAGACGGCGGTTGTCGTCCATAAGATGTCACAAACCGCGAGTCTGCGGTCGCCGGCAACACCTGTGCAAAGAATTGCTCGTTGTGAATTGGCCGGCCCCGAGTGTTGCGCGCAGGTATGCTAATGCGCGCCCGCACGTGGCTGCGTGGGCGGATGAGTAGCGGCGGCGCGGCTGAATCACAGCGGACGCGTGGGCCCAAGGTACTGCAAAAGCCAGCACGTAACTGCAGCCGCAGTCTTCTTTGCCAAGACTTGCGCAGTCGTATTTATTAACGCCCTATCTCAACGTGTGTGTGTGTGTGTGTGTGTGTGTTCGTATACTTTATTCAACTTCTCATTTAAATCAGCTTCATTGTAAGCTGCTAGAAGGTGTCCTAAGGTGGCAGAATGACGTGATTTGGTAATGGAGCGGAGACAAGAAACCTTAGAAAACAGAAAGACGAAAAATTCAGCACAACTTTTCCATAGAGGCAATGGACCATGCATTAAGGCTGAGATGAGGGTACTTCTCAGTATTCACTCATTTCCTCATAGTGTTTCACAGATTCCATCATTAAAATGAAAATTTATTATATTCACTCACTTGGAGAGGCATCACTCTTCTATCCACAGCAAATGCAATAGTTCAGCCTGAATAGGCTATCTCCAGACCTTGTGCTGTCTGTTGGACCGAATGGTTGGCGGTAAATGGCCTATCGTATACCTTACAAAAAACATAGTGCATTGAATTATGTACAAGGGCCGGCCGAAGTGGCCGTGCGGTTAAAGGCGCTGCAGTCTGGAACCGCAAGACCGCTACGGTCGCAGGTTCGAATCCTGCCTCGGGCATGGATGTTTGTGATGTCCTTAGGTTAGTTAGGTTTAACTAGTTCTAAGTTCTAGGGGACTAATGACCTCAGCAGTTGAGTCCCATAGTGCTCAGAGCCATTTGACCCATTTGAACTATGTACAAGGCCAGATCTATCGTCACCAACAGCAGCACAGCATGGAGGAAAGGAGTTATATATAACTGAAAATTCCTGGATGTGTATACTGACTGAAACTTGAACTGGAAATCACTGACTGTACATCAAAAGCATGAGTCTAGCAAAATTTGATCCGTGTGTAAGTGCTGAGTTTTCTGATGAGAGTATTATAAAATAAGCTTACTTTGTATATTTCCATTCAATGATGTCATACGGAGTAATTTTCAGGTACAATTCTAGACATGAAGTTGAAGTATTTATTGGGCAGAAACGTGCAGTAGTGATAATATCTGGTGCCTCTCCTCGAACTTGATGTAGATAACAACTTAAAAATTATTCATACTAAGAACACCACCACAAAACATTTACTCTGTAATAAAACTTTTTCCGTGACTAACCACGTAAAAAATGAAAATAATTGTAGCGCTGTTGTGGTCTTCAGTCCGAAGAATGGTTTGATACAGCTCTCCATGCCACTCTACCCTGTGCTAGTCTCTTCGTCTCCGAATAACTACTGCACGCCACACCCTTTTGAATCTGCTTACTGTATTCATCTCTAGGGCTCCTTCTACTATTTTTACCCCACACACTTCCCTCCAATACTAAACTGCTGATTTTTTGATGTCTCAGAATGTCACCTGTCAACCGATCCCTTCTTTTGATCAAGTTGTGACACAAATTTCTTGTTATCCCGAATTCTATTCAATACTGCCTCATTAGTTACGTGATCTAATCATCCAATCTTCAACATCATTCTGTAGAACCACACTTACAGAGCTTCTATTCTTTTGTTGCCTAAACTGTTTGTCGTCCATGTTTCACTTCCGTACATGGCTGCACTCCAGGCAAACACCTTCACGAAAGACTTCCTTGCACTTAAATCTATTTCGATGTTAACAAATTTCTCTTTTTCGGAAATACTTATCTTGCCAATACATTTTATATCATCTCTACTTCGAGTATCAATCAGTTTGCTGCCCAAATAACAAAACTCATCTACTATTTTAAATGTATCGTTTCTTAATCTAATTCCCTTAGCGACACCTGATTTAATTCGACTACATTCCATTATCCTTGTTTTGATTTTTGTTCATGTTCTACTTATGTACCCCTACCAAGACACTGCCCTTTCCATTCAACTTCTCTTTGAAGTCTTTTGTTATCTCTGACAGAATTACAATGTCACTGGCAAACCTTAACATTTTTATTTCTTCTCTCTGGATTTTAATTTCTCTTTGGTTTCCTTTACTGCTTGCTCAGTGTGCAGATTGAATATCATCGAGGATAGGCTAGATGGGCTACAACCCTGTCTCACTCCCTTCTCAATCACTGCTTCGTTATCATGCCCTCGACCCTTGTAATTGCCGTCTGGTTTCTGTACAAGTTGTAAATAGCCTCTCGCTTCCTGTATTTTGTCCCTGCTACCTGCAGAATTTCAGAGAGAATATTCCAGTCAACACTGTCAAAAGCTTTCTCTTAGTCTGCTAATGCTATAGAGGGTGGTATGCCTTCCCTTAACCTTTCTTTTAAGATAAGTCGTAGGGTCAATACTGCCTCGCGTGTTCCTACATTTCTCCGGAATCAAAACTGATATTACCAGAGATCGGCTTCTACCAGTCCTTCCATTCTTCTGCAAGGAATTCGTGTTAGTATTTTGCAACCATGACTTTTTAAACTGATAGTTCGATAATTTTCACACCTGTCAGCAACTGCTTTCATTGGAACTGAAGTTATTATACTCTCCTTGAGGTCTGAAGGTTTTTCACCTGCCTCATACATTTTGCACACCAAATGGAAGAATTTTGTTACGGCTGACTCACAAAAGGCTATCAGCCGTACTAACGTAATATCGTCTTCTCCCGGGGCCTTGTTTCGACTTAGATCTTTCAGAGCTCTGTCAACTTCCTCTCGCAGTATCACATCTCCCATCTCATCTTCATCTACGTCCATTTTCCTTTCTATAATATTGTGTTAATCTTCATCTCCCTTGTATACTACTTCCATCTTTCAGCTTTCCCTTCTTGGCTTAGGTCTGGTTTTCCGTCTGAGCTCTTGATTTTCATATAGCTGCTTCTCTTTTATACGAAAAGACCTCTTTAATTTTCCTGTATGTGGTATCTATCTTTTCCCTAGTAAAATATATTTCTAAATCATTATATTTGTCCTCCAGCCATTCTTGCTTAGCTATTTTGCTCCTCCTGAGAGTCTCAATAATTTAAACGATTGTATTCCCTTTCACCTACGTCATTTACTGCATTTTTATTTTTTATTTTTCCTTTCATCAATTACATTCAGTATCCCTTGTGTTATCCAATGATTTCTACTAGGCCTTGTCAAATGGCTCTGAGCACTATGGGACTTAACATCTATGGTCATCAGTCCCCTAGAACTTAGAACTACTTAAACCTAACTAACCTAAGGACATCACACAACACACAGCCATCACGAGGCAGAGAAAATCCCTAACCCCGCCGGGAATCGAACCCGGGAACCCGGGCGTGGGAAGCGAGAACGCTACCGCACGACCACGATAGGCCTTGTCTTTCTATCTATTTGAGACTCTTCACTATTTCATCTCATAAAGCTACTCATTCGTCTGCTACTCCATTTCTATCCCCTGTTCTAGTAACCGTTGCCTAATGCTCCCTCTGAAATTCTCAACAACCTCTGGTTCTTTCAACTTATTCTGTCCCATCTCCTTAATTTACTATCTTTTTTTCCAATTTCTTCAGTTTTAATCCACAGTTCATAACAAATAAATTGTGGTCAGAGTCCACATATGCCCCTGGAAATGTCTTACGATTTAAAATCTACTTCCTGAATCTCTGTCTTACAATTACATAATCAATCTGAAACCTTCTGGTGTCTCTAGATCTCTTGCACGTACACAATCGTTTTATATGATTCTTAAAGCAAGTGTTAGCGATGATTAAATTACGTTCTGTGCAAAAATCTACCAGGCGGCTTCCTCTTTCATTCCTTTTCCTAGTTCGTATTAACCTACTATTTTTCCTTCTCTTCCTTTTCCTACTATCGAATCCCAGTTCACCATAACAATTAAATTTTCATCTCCTGTAAATATCTGATTAATTTCTTTTACCTCATCATATGTTTGTTTCAATGTCTTCATCGTCTGCGGAGCCAGTTAGCATGTAAACTTGCACTACTGTGGCGGGTGCTGGTTTCATGTCTGTCTTGGCTACGATAATCTGATCTCTATGCTGTTCATAGTAGCTTACCCGCATTTCGATTTTCTTATTCATTATTAAACCCACTCCTGCATTACCCCTATTTGACTTTGTATTTATAGCCGCATATTCTCCTGACCGGAAGTCCTATTCCTCCTGCCACTAAACGTCACTAATTCTCACTATATCTAACTTCAGCCTACCCATATCCCTTCTGAAATGTTCTAACCTACCTCCCCTATTAAGGGATGTAGTGTTCCACGCTCCGATCTGTAGAACGCCAGTTTTGTTTCTCATGGTGACGACGTCCTTCTGTGTAGTCCCCGCCAGTGTGGGACTACTTTACCCAAAAAGACGCCACCATCATTTAACAGTACAGTATAGCTGCATGTCCTCGGGAAAAATTACGGCTGTAGTTTCCCCTTGCTTTCAGCCGTTCGCAGTACCAGCAGAGTAAGGCAGTTTTGGTTGATGTTACAAGTCTAAATGAGTCAATCACCCAAACTGTTGCCCCTGAAAGTATCGAAATGACTGCTGCCCCCCTTCAGGAACCACACGTTTTTCTGGCCTCTCAACAAATACACCTCCGTTATGGTTGCACCTACGGTACGGCTATCTGTATCGCTGAGGCATATATGCCACCCCACCGACGGCAAGCTCCTTCGTTCATGGGAATGAGGGGTAGCACTGAGAAACGTACTATCAGGAACAAAAATAAGCTCCAGTAACTACAAGATAAGCTTATTCTTGCGCTAAAAGAAGCGAAGTATGCTGCTATAAAGATATTTAACCACCACCCTTGTGAATTAAAGATATTAGCAGATACTGAAATTTTTTAAAACACATTGAAGTCATTCCTGCTAGATAACTCTTTCTACGCTATAGATGAACTTCTTAGCCAATATTATGCTTGTTATTAGGTTATATTTATAAAGTTTTGCTGTAGATTCACTTTTAAAATTCAAGTTATGTAAATTATCATCATGTAGCCATGTTTTCATAGAGATAATATCCACATCATAGCTAATTGTCGGAATGTGATCTACATATAAAGCAGACAACTTAACAGTCGAACATAGAATGCGCAAGACATGCGATACCTTCACACGTACGGAGTCCACATACGACATCATGTAAGCACAGGTAATCTCACTTGTCTCCATGTGCCGGCCGGAGTGGCCGTGTGGTTCTAGGCGCTACAGTAAGGAGCCGAGCGACCGCTACGGTCGCAGGTTCGAATCCTGCCTCGGGCATGGATGAGTGTGATGTCCTTAGGTTAGTTAGGTTTAATTAGTTCTAAGTTCTAGGCGACTGATGACCTCAGAAGTTAAGTCGCATAGTGCGTAGAGCCATTTGAACCATTTGTCGCCATGCAACAGGTGTAACCGTGAATGCCTCTATGATTCCATAGAATAAAATGAGGCCACTGAAACATTTTGCTGGCGTCTCTCAACGGCAGTCGAAACAGGAATCAACTTCTTGATACAGTGAATCTGTTCGCTTACAATTTCCTGCGGGCGAGATGTATCCGCAACAGTACAATGCACGGTGCTATGAAACCCGAACTGTCAGGATGATCTGAAAAACATTCTACGAACATGGTAGTACCTTTGTGGTCAGACCTGAATCCTATTTAGGACGTGTGAGACGCCCTCTTGTAAGAAGTATGCGCTATGAACAAAGTTCCAGAGGCGTGGGCGACGCCCTCTTGTAAGAAGTATGCGCTATGAACAAAGTTCCAGAGGCGTGGGCGACGGTTTAGCGGTCATGGGTCAATACGTGTCGCTGCCTTTAGTAGGTAGAAAGCGTGTGCTGCCGTTAGTAGATAGGCGTCTTCGAGTCGGCTCCTCATGAGTGTGAATTAAGAAGCAAAAGCATTTGCTAGAAACTAATTCTGGCTACTGGATTAAAAATTAAGTATTTATAGATTGCCAAAACAATTTTTATTTACGACACGTTAAAAGGAAGAGAAATACAATGCTACCTAGAAATCTGTTGCTACTTCCACCATTATTTTAATTAGCTGCTATGTATCTTGCAGACAAGGTCCGCTATGGCTTGAAGTAGCTCCGTTGTTCCGAGGCAGAGTGTACACTGTAGACAGTCCAGCATCTAAAAGAAAATCATTGTCTGTTGCAGTAATCGAATCCCGATCCTCCGAGTAGCATTCAGACACAATCACCCTCACACATCATTTTTCCAACGTTTTTACGTCATGCTCTTTAATATTCATCTTTTTTTCTTTCATGTGTAATTTATTTGTACATTAAGATTTAAAAGTACGTAAATCAATAGTTCGTTTTCAGTCAAGTTGATGGACCTCCTGGTTTTCGGTATAGTAACTGGAACCGTTTTCTAATGGATAGTTGTGAAACCTCTATCAGTTTATCAGCCTGTTCATCACTCTACAGTTGATCTAAAACTAAAAACTAAACTACTCCCGAACAGGCCATGAAAGCCCACCATTTATCGACCGGCCGCCGTGTCATCCTCAGGCCACAGGCGTCACTGGATGCGGATATGGAGGGACATGTGGTCAGCACACCGTTCTCCCGGCCGTATGTCAGTTTCCGAGACCGGACAGTTAATCTAAGGCCTATATCAAAAAATTATTATATTTTTGATGTGGTTCTTTTTTCGTCTGGAAATAGAGTTTTCCTGCATTTCATTAATCAGTTCCTATTCTTTGAATAAAATGCGTAGCATAATCCCGTATTATCATCGTTTGATTGTCTTGTATCTCATTTTGCATTGATACGTTAACAATGTAAATAATATCAGTTAGATCGTCATCCTTGTGGTTAACATACTTGTAGAAAATCAATGTTAACATTAAACATATTGCTGAGAAATTCTTATTTTCAGGATACCTTTATCAAGATTTGAGAGTACAAGGTGTTTCCCACCCTTCTAGAGACAATTACGAAATTTTTTTGTAAACCATTTTCACATCTAATTCATACGAAATTCTTCGTACAGCGACATTACCCAAAACATTTGAAAGAGCAAAAATTATCGCTATCAAAAAGCCAGGGAAAGAGAGAACAGCTGCAGAAGACTTCCGCCCAATATCTCTACTTAGCTGTGCTTACAAGCTATTGGAAAGAATTATTCTAAACCGAATCCAAGATCAAATTAATGCTATGATACGAACTGAACAAGCTGGATTCAGACTTTATAAAAGCAGCTGTGAACAAGTACTCTCCTTGACTACTAACACAGAATCTGGATACTAACAGAAACTTAAAACTAGAGTAGTGTTCATTGACCTGTCAGCAGCTTATGACACGGTGTGGCGCGAGGACCTATTACTGAAATTTTTGAGAGCATATGCAGATGACCTGGCACTTTCATATCAGAGTGAAGACCTTTCTGAATGTGAAGAACACCTAACGAACAATCTTACTAAACTTTATGAGTATTCTGAGACATGGCGACTGAGACCAAATGTTTCTAAAACCGAGGTAAGCCTGTTCCAAATCTCTAATCGCCTTTCATCAGCAAAGATCAGTCCACAGTTCGGCCCTCTTGGCACAGTCAGATACAACGAAAGCCCAAAATACCTGGGAGTCACTCTGGACAGAACTTTAACATACAGAAAACACCTTTCCAACATGGTCAAGAAGATACAAACACGAGTGAACCTTGTGAGAAAGCTGGCAGGCAGTACATGGGGAGCAACCACATCAGTCCTCCGAGGAGCATCCCTTGCACTGGTATAGTCTGCAACAGAATACTCTGCACCAGTTTGGCTCCGAAACGCCCACGTGGTGAAAGCAGACGTCCAACTGAACTCAGTTATGAGAGTAATTAGTGGTACAGTCTGGTCTACACCTACTTGCTGGCTACCAGTGCTTTCAAACATCTGGCCACCAGACCTCCGTCGAAAGGCTGCTCTTTACAACCTCTCTCAGCAAGTTTCTGAAAACAGCTCGATCCCTCTTCATGACGATTTGCTATCACTGCCCAGGAAACGCCTCAAATGAAGAAGACCAGCATATGAAATTGGAGTCCAAATGCTATCATTAGGATTCGATCAAGACGCAGAGTGGAAACGTGAGTGGCTGGCTACAAGAACCCGAAACCACTAAATTGGAGACAATCCAACAGTTCCAGTTCCAGGCTTCCACCAACCAAGGAAGGTGTGGGTGCAGTTAAACAGATATTATACTGAAGAGGGTAGGTGGAAATACAACATGCACAAGTGAGTCTTTTCAAGTGACAGTGTATGTGACTGTGGTGGCACCTAACAATGAGCCACGTTGTGAATGACTGTCCAGTCAGACGCTTCCCTGGTGGCATTGAGAAGCTCCATCAAGCATCCCACGACGCACTCCGCTGGATCGAGTCCATCAACATCCGAATGTAGTCTGAGCCCTTTTAAAACTTGTGTACTATATATCTTCACATGTTCCTTTTTATATATATATTTATTTGTTTTGCTAAATGTGTATTACTGTAATTGATGCATACGATAATAATAATAAAACATCTAATTTTTTCCTTCATGCTAACTGCGTAAATTTGCGTGTCTTGTAAATTCCGTGTCCTCTACTCACTGCTCCACATCATCCATTTGCGTGAAATGTTCGTTCGCAGTCACAGTGTTATTGACGATTTGATACCATATTGACTTCATACGTCACGTATGAATCAGCTGTTTATATTCTTCCATATTGCTATCCAATCTGCTAAAGGACGCTTTCCCTCAATATTCTTAGACCTTCTCCTTGCAGGGTTGCGGGACTACTTCATTCGTTTCTAATTCTAAGTTCTTTCACATTAAAAAGTGATTTATAATTTTTCGTGTGTTAATTTTTCGTGTGTTAATTTTTTGAGTGCCGCGGGGGAGAAGATATACAAATTTGTCGACATTGCAGCTTCGAAGAATGAAACTGTGATGACATTACTTTTGTCAAGTAATATTTAAAGCGTTCGTCTTATGTAAAAGCCTATCCCTTTTAATGTGATATTAACTAATCACAATCCGTTATCTTCAGGTCACATAGCAACTGCTTCTGTGTTGACTTTTAAAAAATTCGCTTTTATGGCTTTTTCCTTTAACTGAAGACATATTTCTTGCTAGTGTTTGGCAAAGGCCATAACCGTGTAGTATATACATTAGTTTCCAATTAATCAGACGTTTGCCCGAAAGGAATTGGGGCGGTCCCCATATGCCTTTCCATTCCTGAACTTTGTTGAACTATGCGTGGACATGGATGTTCGGTAAAAGTCTTTCAAAAAATAGCGGAGGAAATGATGAAGTTGAATGTAGATGAAGAAGCAGCAGATATTGATGTCCATCGATTCACTCTTTTCTTGTACGAAATTTTAGATAACACAGTTAAACAATAACTACTTATTGGAAATAATTGCAAGATTATAAATTTTAGTGGGTCAAGTCCATGAAGTTAAATTTGACCACACGTTAAATTCATAAGAGAGTTTCGTTTTCTTTCGAGACTAATGCCTCTAAGCCCACGTACTCAGTTTTTCACAGTTCTGTGTTTACCTTTCAGCCAGATTGATTGGCCTCTTTACGTGACGTCTGGGCCCACGGTTGTCGGTCACACGGCAATGGCGGTAATCTTTTTGTAACACCCATTTCATATTGCACCCACTTGGGTAATCAAAATAAGGAGTAGCACCAGTTGTCACCAAAATGCCTCGACTTTTTGTCAGAATCGAAGTTTAACGTATTGTAGTGGTGACTGTACCAGCATGTTTACTATGCTGATATGTATCCATGGGCATAAATTAAAACCTAAACCCACGCACTCAGCAATAGGTGTACATGAACAACGATAAAATAATTTAGTGGTGTGGGTACAGGACCACAATTGGAGTTTCGTTTACCTAATCGTTGTTCACCAGTATGGGATCATAAGGGAATACATTAAGCATAAAGAGGAGAAACACAAAAACGAGCCGCTAGATTCGTCTTTTGTTTCTGATGTCAACACCAGTGCTGTACTGAAATGTTCAATAGATACCACTATGCGAAATATTGCTGCCTTGGTCCGTAGTCTACAGAGTGATTTGATGCAGCGCTCCACACTAGTCCTTCCTGTGAAAGACTCTGCATCTCTGCATAACTACTGTAGATCACATCCGTTTGAACCTGCTTACTCCTTTTTAGACCCTACCCTCCCCCTCATACTTCACTCCGCCACCAAACTAACAAATCCTTGATGCCTCGAGACGTACCCACTAACCGATCTCTGCGTTTAGTCTAGTTGTGCTGTAATTTCTTTTCTCCACAATTCGTTTCAGACCTATTTCCACTGTTAGACGATCTACTGATAAATTTTCGACATTTTTCTGCATCACTACATTTCAAAAACTTCTGTTCTCTTCTTACCTGAAGCGTTCATCCACGTTTCACAAGGATACACTCCAGACACGTCTTATCAAAAAATAATTACTAACTTAATTTCTATTCAGTTGTAAGAACTTTCTTTTTTTCTGTAGCGCTGTTCCTGCTTTTGTCATTCTGCATTCTACAGGGTCTTAACTTCGTCCAAATACCAAAAGTTAGCTACCACTTTACTTTTAGTGTCTCATTTCCTAAAATAATCCCCTCAGCTTTATTCGACTACCTTCTATTAATTTTGTTTTATTTTTCTTTATTTTCGATTTACAGCCTATTTTCAAGAAGCTATCTGTTTCGTTCAACTGATCTCCGAAGTCTCTGAGAGAATTACAGTGTCATCGACAAACCTCAGACTTTTAATTTATGTCCCTGAACTTAACTTCCTTTTCCAAATGCCTCCTTGGGTTTAGTTATTGCTTGCTGAATGTGGGGACATAGGTTAGATATAAATCTCGCTGCCTCCTCTACTACAGCTTCCCTTTCATGTCTTCTGACTCTTATAACTGCACTCTAATTCCTGAACAAGTTGTACACAACCTTTCACTCCCTGAATTTTATTTCTGCTACTCTCTGAATTTCGAATAGAGTATTCAGGTCAATATTATCAAAAGCTTTCTCTAAATCTTCCATCAAAATAAACGTATATTCACCATTATTCAGTCCCTCTTCTAAGGTAAGCTGCTGGGTCAGTACTGCATCGCGTGTTCGCATAGTGTTGCAGCACCCAAACTGATCTTCCCCGAGACCGGCTTATACCAATCTTTCCATTCTACTGTAAATAATTCATGTCTGCATATGGCGAACATAACTTATTAAACTGTTGGTTCTATAATATTCACAGCAGTTAGTACCCTCGGAATGGTTATTGTTAGATTCTCCTTGAAGACAGAGAGTATATCTTGCACACCAGCTAGATTCGTTATGTCATGGTTGCATTCTCTGAAAGATCTCAATAATTCCGACACTATGTCTACTCCATGTGGCTTCTTTTGAATTACGTATTTCAGTGCTTTATGAAAATCTTCTCAAGGTGTCATATCTCCCATCTCTTCTTCATCTTTTTTCTCCAAACTTCCTTAACGTTGACTCGAAATTATTTTCCTTCTTTATTTCGTTCCACTTCAGGTTGCCCATCTTTGCTTAGTACTGACTTGCCATCTGAGCTCTTTGTATTTATATAGCTACCTCTCTTTGTCCACGGGTTTCTGTAATATTCCTGTAGACGGCATCCATCTTTATCATTGTCATGCATGCTTCTACAGCTTTACATTTCTCCTGCGACCATTGCTGTTTTCCTGGGCTACACTTCTTGTCAGTCACACTTTTCAGATGTTTGTATTCTCTTTTGTTTTCTTCACTTGCTAAGTTTTTACGCCCTTCCTTTTTTTCATTTAAATTCAATATGTTGTGCATTCGTCTTGACTTTGTATCTGTTTGATCCTCTGCTGCCTTAAGCGTTTCATCTCTCAAAGTTCTCCTTGTATCTTCTATTGAATATCGTTCCCCTGTTTCAGTTGATTCTTACCTAATGCTACCTTTGAAATTATCTACAATCAGGAGTTTTTTTTTTTAATTTAGCCACATCCATTTTCCTTCATTACCTGCCGTTTTGTAAATTATTGAGTTTTAATCTGAAGTTTGCAAACAATATATCATGGTCAGAGGCCACATTTGCCTCTGTAAATGTTTTTCAGTTTAAAATTTGGTTTCTAGATCTGTATCTTACCATTACGTAATCAGTCAAACTTTCTGGTATCTCTAGGTCTGTTCCACGAATGCGGTCTTCTTTTATAATTCTCAAACAAAGCGTTAGTAATGATTAAATTGTGTTCTGTGCAAAATTCTACAATGAGGTTCTCTCTTTCATTCCTTTCCCCGGCCAGGTTCTCCTACTATGTTTCCTTATCTTCCTCTTCCCATTATTGAACTCCATTTCCCATTATCAACAAAATTTTAGTCTTCCTTAACGCACTAAATAATGCCTTTTATATCATCACATATTCCAACAATGTCTTCAGCATATGAGTAACTGACATGCATATAACCAAAATATAATCCTATTCTTAACGATTTAAAGCGAATAAAGATACACTGACAAGTTAAATAAATCAGTAATTACATGAAATATAATAGTTCTTCCTCACACATTCCTACACGTCATGAGAGTAATATTTAAACAAATTCCGACTTGCTTGGAGGCGTAACACTATTACACTGTAATTTGTCAACAAGTCATAATTTCTCTTGTCTTTAGAAAACAACGCAACAGTTGTAACGGCTTTTATTTTAATTCCTGTACTTCGTTAAAAACAATTAGAATGTCGTTTACATTTCAGAGTCTATTACAATTTGTCAAGAAATGAATCTTTACATACATGGTTAATGAAACTTCAGAAATACTTGTACATGGGATTCAGCTAAACTGTTCACCTGAAGTATTTCCGGAACAGTTTTATTTTTATTGTAATTTCACATAGATGAACGGTGAAAAGTCCTCACTAAATGACGTATATCCTCTTTTCATAGCTATATTAATTACAGAAATATCATTGTCAACTTCACTTTTTAAAGTGGAATTATATTAATTTCCGCTGATAGTATCGTAGTTCTAAGAGACGTATCCAGTGACATTTCACTCATCAAAACCGGGTTATCAGTTTCAGAGATATTTTAATACATCTCTTGTGAGCAAGCTACCAACTGCTGTCATATTCGGAAGCTCTCGTCTGCATAGCCAAATAAGGAAATACATCGTGTCGGCTAAGGAGGAAACACTGTGTTTCACCACCCTGATAGCGGTGCAGAGGAGCCGCAGGGGTAATGTAGTTTCCATTCTGTCTGCGTCATTCACGTGTGCCGCTTGTTGTTTCCTTTGAAAATATAAATGCCTTTCCCAAACGAAAAGAAGCTAGATATACTAATTTCTTAAGAAGAATCCAAAAGGAGGAGAGCTGAGTTGTGCCCACAAAGGTATCCCGACAGAAGTTGTCCAACAAGAATGGTAATTCAATAAATATGCAAGAAAATTGTTTTTAGAAGGGCACTGGAATACTACGCAGTGGATGCTCGCCCGGTTAGCCGAACGGTCTAACGCACGGCTTTCCGGAGTGGGAAGGAGCGCCTGGTCCCCGGCATTAATCCGCCCGGCGGACTTTTGTCGAGGTCCGGTGAATCGGCCAGTCTGTGGATGGTTTTTAGGCGGTTTTCCATCTGCCTCTGTGAATGCGGGCTGGCTACCCTTATTCCACTTCAGCTACACTATGTCGGCGATTGCAGCGCAAACAAGTTCTCCACGTACGCGTACACCACCATCACTCTACCACGAATCATCGGGGTTACACTCGTCTGGTGTGAGACGTTCCATGGGAGGGGGTGGGGGAGGTCCACCGGGTGCCGAACCGCACAAGAACCCTGGGTTCGGTGTGGGGCGGCGGAGGGGTGAAGTGGATTGCGGTAGTCGTGAGGTTGTCGACCACTGCGGCTGCGGCGGGGACGGAGCCTCTCCGTCGTTTCTAGGTCCTCGATTAACAAACAATACAATACAATACGCAGTGGATAAGGAGCCAGCTGTTGTTCGTAATCTACATGTCACCTGCTGACAAATGGCGACTGCCTCTGGAATAAGCCAGCCCAGCGTTGTTCGCAATCTGTGCTTAAGCAGCGTCCTTCCGTATCGTGTGTCACTTTAACCAGCGCGGTTGCACAAGACTTGGAATTCTGTCGCTCAGTTCTGATGCGACGTCAAGACAGTAGGCTCTATATCAGAGAATTCTCTCTAGCGATGAAGCTACCTTCACACATCGTGGATAGTTGAATGCAAGAACTATGCGTTTTTGGGCTGGTGTGAGTCCGCGTTGGTTGGTGCAGGTGAACTTTTCGTGTGGGGTTATTGGAGATTAGGTGGTTACTTATTACTTATGGAAGGCACCTTAACACAGTTTATTAATGAAGTGCTACCGGTTCTCCTAGAGGAAGTCTGGCTCACCACGCGCTTGTTACTAGGGAAAGAGTCACTCAGCTTTTACTTTCCCAATCACTGCATAGGACATGAAGACGTTATCAGTTGGCCTGCACGTTTGTCTGATTTGGAGCCACTAGAATTTCTTCTCTGGGATAAACGCAAATATGAAGTCAGTATACAACTTCTGACTATCTAAGAGGGTTTAAAATATTGTGTTATTGCGACATAAGCACTGAAACCGAAATAATTATTCTGTTCTATTCAGAAGTCTCTGCTCCAGAAATTGCAGACGTGTATAACAGTAGACGATGGACGTCTCGAACACTTGATGACAAACAGAATTTTGAGGAAGTATTTATGCCCATCTTGTTTCGTGACCTTTTTGTTGCTGTTACCGAAGTAATTTTGCAACATAAGGGTGTATCTTGACATTAAATTCATAGCGGGAAGTTATTATCTAACAACTTGTATACTTCCTTTCCCTGATTTATAAACACATCCAATTTTTCGTGCACACCTTTCTTTCACTGATATGGCAGAAACGAGAACAGAACTGTTAGCCTAGTTTACTGACAAGTCGTCAATGGAAGCCACGTCCTTTTCGTTCCAGTTGGTATGTCAGCCCAACCGCGTGAAATCAAGTGTAATTACTATCATACTGAAAAGTAATCTTATCTCCACCATTTCTGTTTTGTAAGTACATTGGCTTAGTTGCGACATGCTGCAGTGCTCTATCAGACCGACGCCACGGCTCTGCATAACAACAAAAATTTCCGCGTAAGACAACAATAGGTTTCACGTTTAAAACCAATGAACAATAAGTTCTCAATATTCTAATTTCACTTAAACTGCCAATCGGAATTTGAGGAACTAAACGACTTGTATCCGTCGTTTTAGGAGTACGACACTACCAGAAAAAATAACTGTAATTCAGTTTGAAAAAGCGAAGTTGATACCGATATCTCTGTAATGAATATAGCTACGGAAAGAGAGAATACATCATTTAATGTGGACTTCTTAACAATTCATTCGCGTGAAAACAGAATTATCATATCTTAAAAGGTTTAGGAGATATCTGACGTGAAAAGATTAGCTGAATCACTCTGTATGTCTAAATACTTCCCCATAAAATGCCAGTCAGTAGCTTCAAAACAAACGTTGAACACTTATTTCGCTATTCTTCTTAAAATAAAATGTTTCTTTTATTACATTTGAGTAATGTTTTGGTAAATAACGTAAGATAGTATCATTGATGTCATAGATACGAAACACTATACTAACCCATATGTATTTATTGCACAAATATCTGTTGCAGCTTCCGCTTCCAGTTGAAAATTGCATGTTGTCTGCTGTGTTATTTCTTATGCTATTATCATACAAAGCGTGTGGAAAAAAATTCAACAGCTAAACCAACAATAAAACTAAAGAAACTGTGAGGAAATGAAATCAAGAAACATTACGGCATTTATTTTAGTTCTGCAGCCGAAGTGGAAAATTTGTCGGCCTGAAATAAAGCGTTCCGTTGTATCATTTAGAAAGTATTGCTGTTCCGCCGGGACCAGCCACACAGTCCATGACTGCAGCGCCCTAGACCGCTCGACTAATCCCGCGCGTCAGTATTGCTGTTCTCAGGCCACTACCGACCTGCCATAAGAGGCTCGTATCCCGTTACAGACAATGCCAAAGAAACTAAATTCCTCCCGAAGAGGCCACGTAGGGCCAACGGTACCGACCGGCTGCCGTATCATCCTCAGCCCACAGGCGTTACTGGATGCGGATATGGATGGGCATGTGGTCAGCACACTGCTCTCCCAGTCTTATGCCAGTTTCCGAAAGCGGAGCCGCTACTTCTCAATCAAGTAGCTCCTCAGTTTGCCTCACAAGGACTGAGTGCACCCCGCTTGCTAACAGCACTCGGCAGACCGGATGGTCACCCATCCAAGTGCTAGCCCAGCCCGACAGCACTTTACTTCGGTGATCTGACGGGAACCGGTGGTACCATTGCGGCAATACCGTTGGCACAATGCCAAAAAATGGTTGAATAACACAAAAGTTTCTATGCAATATTAGTTGTCTGTTCATAAATCTTCCAATCTTAAGCTTTTATTTCGAATTTTGGTCAATATATATGTTTCAAGTAGATCTTATCCAAATCTTCTGTTCAACGGTACCTCTGTGGCAACGCCGTTACACTGCACAAACGTGTAAATTATAACGACTGATAACAAAATAACTGAAACCACTCGTCGGGACTAACGCGAAATTTCAGAAGGGAAATAGCGAATAGTCTGTGTAATTCTCCTCATCATAAAGGACAAGTCTGTTTTGCAAGGATGGCGGTGGAGTAGTCCTTTGAACACTGCACTCAGATTCGGGACGACGGCGGATCCAATCCCCGTTTGGTTAGCCACATTTAGGATCTGCAAGATTTCATTAAATTGCTTAAGGCAAATTCCAGTGCCGATCCTTCTAAAAGCCAATTTCTGTTGGTGTCCTACCCCAGTTTGAGACTGCACTCCGTCTGTAATAATCTCTTCGACGACATGGCATTAAACACCAAGAGTCCTTTCCATTACAATAATACTACGTGACGTTAGCTGCCATTCAGAAATTTGGGATAAGGCAAATGGTACAGACTCGTCGGGAGTAAGACGTTTATTCAGAATACGATCGGGGAAGTAATTAGATGTGAACCCATAGCCACATCATACTTCTACCTCTCCATGATTACTCTGCAGTTCATATTTAATTGTTTGGCAGAAAGTTGAAAGAACCATAATGAGTCACCCGCCCGTTTCACTCACGAGTAGCAAGTGGGAAAAATGAGGTGGTCAGACTGACACAGGAAATTTATAGAGAAAATCAAGAGAAGAATAGCAGTGGCCAAGAGCGGTTTCCAGAACAAGAAGATTCCTCTGCTGAAAAACTACATCGGCTATCAGTCTAAGAAAATATTTATAAAGAGCATTATATGGAGTGTTCTGGGGTACGAATGTGTAACCTGGACGTTAGCAAAGCAGAAGCTCACATCAAAGCTGTGAAAAATGTGGGTGGAATGACAGAAGAACGAATTAGATGGTTGTGTAAGTAATAAGAGACGAGAATGGGTTAGTGAAAGTTATAGGCTAACGCAAAGAAAAACTCATTATATGCTTATTAAGACATAATATTATTTTACAAAGCACTTTCGAAGGAAAGACTGTAGGGAAGAAAACGAGAGGATGAGCGAAACTATTCTGTACAAAAAAATATGATCATTGAGATTGGACGTTCTTCATACATGGGGATAAAGAGTACTGTTGAATAGAGGAAGCTGCTCCTGCAGAGACAAGCCTCAGCCTTTCCTTTTGAAAGAACAGGAAAACATCTTTCCCTACGATCTAAGATTTTCTTATTTTATTACTCAGGGAGTCAACAAAATATTTTGGCATTCGGAAGAGAAAGTCGCTTATCGAAATTACGTGAAAAGATATCTCCACAACGAAGAACGCCTTAATGAATGACTATCACGCCAACGCGCTTATCATATCTGTGACACACTCTCCTATGTGTTAAACTATACAATACAAACTGTCATCCTTAGAACTTTGTCGATGTCTTCCGTTAATCCTATCTAGTAAGATCCCGTACAGAGAGACAGTACGTAACGTAGTCTCTTTAGTAGATTTGTTGCATCTTCTAAGTGCTGTGTTAACAAAATGTAGTCCTTGATTCACCTTCCCTTCAACATTTGCTGTGTAATGGTTCCAATTTGAGTAGTTTGTAAGTCTAATCCCTAAGTGTTTAGGTGAATTTACAACGTTTACATTTGTGTTATTTATCGTGTAACAGAAATTTAACGGAGCTTTTTTTAGTACTCTTTTCTCGTTGTTTAAGGTTAACTGTCATTTTTGCACCACGCAGATATCTTTTCTATATAATTTTGCATATCGTTTTTATTTTGTGGTAATGTTACTAGACACTAAAAGACAGCATCATCTACGAACAATCTAAGGTGACTACCCAAATTATATCCTAAATCGTTTATATACATTAAGAACAGTAGAAGGCCTATAACAGTTCCTTGGGGATCCCAAGATATCACTTCGATTTCAATTGATGATTTTCGCCAGAAACTACGAACTGTGATCTTTCTGAGAGTAAATCACGAATCCATTAACAAAACTGAGATAATATTCCATAAGCACGCAATTTGATTAGAAGCCACCTGTGATGAGCGGTGTCAAAAGCCCTTCGTAAATCTTGAACTATGGAATCAGCTTCAGATTTATTTGCCAATATCATCAATTACTTCGTGTGAATAAAGATAAAGTTGTGTTCCACGAGAGTAGTATTTTCTTAATCATTGGTGGTTACGTGTAAATAGATAGTTACCTCGGAGGTATTTCATAATGCTGGAATATCACATATGTTCCAAAATCCTACTACAGAACGATAGCAATGACACGGGTTTATAATTACTGGATTTCTTCTATTTTTCTTATTGTGTATTCGTATGTCCTGTGTTTCAGTCTTTAAGTACGGATTCTACGTTGAGCGAGCGGTTGTACTCTGCACTCACGTCGTCCTTGAAAGAGTGTTAAGCTCCAACTTTCTTTTCTATTTCACAAACTTTGTGCTACGTCACGTAAACTGCCGTTGAGAACTGTAAGATATGACAAATTGTGTAATCTTGTTGTTAGTATAACGTTTATTTAGAATACGGTTGAGTAAAGCCATCCTGAAGTGATCAAGGAGAACCAAGGGAACCCTAAATTAGGATGGTCGATTTGAAACCCGCGTCAGCAGATTATGGGTCCACTAACTTAACCTCCAGTTCGAGGACTCAAACCGTACAGCGTAATATGCGTAGTTCACGACTCTGAAGAATGGCGCCTCGATAAAAACGCACTCGAGACCTTACAATTAGTATGCAAATCAGACGTCTCACACTGAGTTTCATTAATGGCTTTTCAATGAACTGTCACGGTGTGCCGATTGGTAGCAGCGGGAAGTTGTCCGGCCGGGAAATCATTTTAGGACTGGCGCTCCTTATTAATGAGCAGTCGCCGGCGTCGATTTGGAGGCCGCCGTTGACGGATCCGAGACAGCACCCCGCTGCGGCCCGCAATTAAATCTCGTAATGTCCCCTATTATCATACTATTATCATACAATTGCGGAGGAGAACTGACTAATTCAACCCTTTCTCAGCTCGCCCGCGCGCGGTTTTACCTAGTACAGCGGCGGTAATGGCTGCGACCTCTGACACGCGACCTATTAGCCGCTCAAATTAAGTAAACTGCTCTTCCAGACCTCACATGAATGTTTTGTGTAACATTTACTGGTGTTAAAATCGTGATACGTCTTCATCCACATGTACAGGGTTAACCTGAACTTCAACAATAATCTTTCGGGGGTTGTTCAGGGATCTTTTCCGAGTATTTTCGTAAGAGGAACCTGCGGTCTTTGGTGGTTCGTTACAGAATAATAATGTAATCATGATCTGTTAGGTTTGTACCACAATTACCTCAATTACATTAGTGGAAAAGATGTAATGTGTAATCACCAAAATGTAAATCCGCAAAACACAATATTAATCAACAACCCTCAGACGCAAAGGAGTGTGATGTGGATGCCGTCGCTGTGGGGTCATGTCGGCATAGGATCGTTGTGCCACGTTTTCATTATATTCAGTGAATCCATACACGAGGAGCACTTCTACATCTACATTTACATCTACATCTAAACTCGGCAACTCACCCTGCTGTGAGTGGCGGAGTGTACATTGTGTGCTACTGCCACTTGCCTCTTTCCTGTTCCAGTCGTGAATAATTCGCAGGAAGAAGGATTGTCGGTTAGCTACCATGTGGTCTCGAATCTCTCTAGGTTTATCTTCATGGTGTTTTCGCGAGATTATGCGTAGGAGGAAGCAATATCTTTGCTGAGTCTTCTAGGACCGTACGTTCTCCGAATTTCGTGATTTACAACGCCTCTCTTGCAGCGTCTTCCACTAGAGTTGGTTGATAGTCTCTGTGACGCTTTCGTGCATACTAAATGAATCTGTAACGAAACTCGTCGCTCTTCTTTGGGTCTCATCTAGTTCCTCTATCAGTCCTGTCTGGTATGGATCCCATACTGACGAGCAGTATGCAAGCTTTCAAAAAATGGCTCTGAGCACTATGGGACTCAACTGCTGTGGTCATAAGTCCCCTAGAACTTAGAACTACTTAAACCTAACTAACCTAAGGACATCACACACATCCATGCTTGAGGCAGGATTCGAACCTGCGACCTTAGCGGTCGTGCGGTTCCAGACTGCAGCGCCTTTAACCGCTCGGCCACTCCGGCCGGCTGCAAGCTTTAGTCGAACGAGTCTTTTGTACGCTACTTCTTTTATTGACGGCCTACATTCATCCAGTGAATCTCATTTTGGCATCCACCTTCCTCGCGATTACTTTTATGTGGTCGTTCCATTTCCAGTCGCTCCGTACGCATTCTCCTAGGTCTTATATGGAAGTTACTGCTTCCAGTACTTCATCACTGAACCGCCGCGCGGAGTGGCCGAGCGGTTTGAGGCGCCATGTCACGAATTGCACGGCCCCTCCCGCCGGAAGTTCGAGTCCTCCCTCGGGCATGGGTGTATGTGTTGGTCTTAGCGTAAGTTAGGTTAAGTAGTCTAGGGACTGATGACCTCAGCAGTTTGGACCCTTAGAAATTCACACACATTTGAACATCACTAAACCTGCCCAAACTACTGTTAATGTGCATGTAACACCGACGGAAGAACAAAACCGAACCGTACTGAATGCAAGCTTGAGGGCGAAGAGTTAACTGGGCATTACTACTATCAGCAACAAATACTGTAAATGAATGTTGTCACTGTTGTAAAGGCATTCATCGGAGACCACGGGTTCCTTATACCTAAATATTTTGAAATTATCCCTGAACTATTTCAGGAATTTTATCAGTGAAGTTCAGATGCACATTTTGACTCCGTAAACCACAGTACGGAGCATAATGGCCTGTGCTTCTTACTTATGTTAGAAATGATGTGTCCTATTCCAAAAGAAGCTGACCTGGGGGAAAACTAATTTGGATTCCGCAGAAATGTAAGAACACACAAGCCAATGTTGACCTTCTGACTTACCTTAGAATAGAACGTGAATAAAACCAAAGTAAGTTTATAGCGTTTCTAGATTTAGAAAAAGCTTTTGAAATATTTTTTCTGGAATACAATCGTACAGTTCCTGAAGTTAAGTAGCAACAAAATATCGGAAGAAAAAGTTTATCTACAACTTGTACAGAAAGAAGACTGCAGTTGTAACAGTCTAAGGACGCAAAAGAAGAAGAAAAAGATGATTGAAGTTTAACGCCCCACCGACAACTAGGTCATTAGAGACGGAGCACAAGCCAGGATGGTCGTAGGATGGGGAAGGAAATCGACCGTGCCCTTTGGAAGGAACCACGCCGACATTTGCTTCAAGTGATTTATGGAAAATTATGAAAAACCTAAATCTTAACGTCCATATGGGTATTTGAACCGTCGTCCTCCCGAATTCGAAACCAATGTGCTAACCACTCGGCCATCTCGCTCGGTAAGGACATAGAAGGGAAGCAGTAGTTGAGAACAGAAGCCGGCCGGAGTGGCCGAGACGTTCTAGGCGCTACAGTCTGAAACCGCGCGACCGCTACGGTCGCAGGTTCAAATCCTGCCTCGGGCATAGATGTGTGTGATGCCCTTAGGTTAGTTAGGTTTAAGTAGTTCTAACTTCTAGGGGACTGATGACCTCAGAAGTTAAGTCCCATAGTGCTCAGAACCATTTGAACCATTTTGAGAACAGAGTGAGGCACAGTTGTGGGCTAGTCTCCATGTTGTTCAAAAAGTTCATGTAGCAAGAAATAAAGGGAAGTAATAGAATATTTGGAAAATCAGTTCTAGTTCAGTGAGAAGAAGCAAATACTTTGAGGTTCCTCGATGACTATGTAATTCAATCATTGACGCCACAGAGCTTTGAGGACAAGTTAAACGGAATGTATGTAATGCATTAAAGAAAAAAAAAAGGTTGTATAGCGAAAGTTAATAAACCTAAAATAAGGACAATGGAACGTAGGCGAATCAAATCTTAAAACTTATTCCATTCCATAGTGGGCTGATTGGTACAGCAGCCGGTTTCAATAATTACATAAGGAGAGTGTCTCTGTTGCAAAATTATTTTCATTAAAAATAACTTATCAAAAATAACCTTGCAAACGAGACTGTCTCTCTTTACGTAATTATGGAGTTAAGTCATGGGATGCTGAGGCAATTATGTTAGGAAACTAACTGCAGTGTTCGGCGTTGCCCTGGATTTTAACATCCGCCAGACAAAGCGACTGGCTCTATGCCTTGTTAATAAATGGTTCAAATGGCTCTGAGCACTATGGGACTTAACATCTATGGTCATCAGTCCCCTAGAACTTAGAACTACTTAAACCTAACTAACCTAAGGACAGCACACAACATCCAGTCATCACGAGGCAGAGAAAATCCCTGACCCTGCCGGGAATCGAACCCGGGAACCCGGGCGCGGGAAGCGAGAACGCTACCGCACGACCACGAGCTGCGGACCCTTGTTAATACTCATAGCGAATGCAAGCCGCATTCGAAACTGCAATCACTTTAAATCGAAGGGCATATTTGAATCACTGGGTGTTAATGGAACGAGAGTAATGAATACGTCTTCACCTGCAGCACTCATGAAAGTCTGGTTGTAGGCTTGCGGTTCTGAGTTTTGCAATTATACACCAATTTCAAACCAAAAGTTTACTAATAACAATTACATCATAGATTATGCTTCGATTCCTTCTTAAATTACAAATTAAAGGAATATGTGTGTAATACATAATGCACCTAAAGTCTAAATGTAAAATACATACTTTCGTCATTCAAATTCTCTTAATTTTCCGCAGGAAATATTTTGACTCGAAAAACATATGCATATGCTTAATGAATAAATATTGCACACATCTGCTAATATTTTGTGCAATTTATATACATATTTACAGTCAGCAGGGGTGCAAAAATCCCTAATTACTTAAAAAAGACATAACCGATTTACCAGTTTCTACATTACAAGCTGCGAAATTTTCCTTGCATGAAAACATAGTGAAAGTGTGTTTACAGTCAGAAAAGGTATAATTTTATCGAGGGCTAATAAAACAGTAAAATACAAATATCATCGCAAAGCTTGATGGTACGCAGTGTTCTTCGTTTGTCCGTTTGGAGTGTAAACAAACTATCCGGCAGTCCGACTCTTGAGCAAGCCACGTGCGAAAAACAAGCATGTCGAAGTTAATGCCTGACACACAAAGTGATTGGCCCTGTACCTTGTCGATAGACGCGGCAAATGCAAGTCGGATGGGAACTGCAGTCGCTTGAAATGGGAGGAAGTGTTTAAATCACTGGGTATCAACGGAATGCAAGGAATGAATACGTCTTCACCTGTGGCATATCCACTGATGATGGTGGCCTCCGTTACATTCGGCAACAGGTTCTTCACGCCCAGCCTTGTTCCGTTGCACAGCGAAGGGGTTGGGTTGTTTTGGGGGAAGAGACCAAACTGCGAGGTCATCGGTCTCGGGAAGGACGGGGAAGGAAACATCCCGGCATTTGCCTGGAGCGATTTGGGGAAATCACGGAAAACCTAAATCAGGATGACCGGACGCGGGATTGAACCGTCGCCCTCCCGAATGCGAGTCCAGTGTGCTAACCACTGCGCCACGTCGCTCCGTGCACAGCGAAGGCAGGTCGATGTTGCGTAATAATATGATAAAGGATCCTTGTTTTAGAATGAGTCTGTGTGGCGGTAATCCTGGGTGCTCAAGAGCATTTAAAATTTCTGTCGAATAATGCACAGTTTGCTGCGTATCCATTACTGAATCAATGGATGCGAAGGTGACAACGTTGCCGGGAACTATTTTTTGGATAAGCCTATTTACCTGTTTAACAATGTTGTTTTGTATCGCTAAAATGGGCCTTTCACACATCTATCGATGCGAGCTGTAATTTTTGCGTACATCCCGAAACACATTAGCGTTTGTATGGCAGTGTGGATTTTAATAATAAAGGTGAATGTGAAACACGGACTAAAATATCTTCGGGGATATATCTCATATGTAACAACGACAGCTAATCAATAAATAAGAGTTAGCAATCATGTTTCTGTCTAATTCTCGAGCTCTCGCTCGTCCTGCGATCTAGTGGCATCTGATCGTACTATTTCCAAGGCGAGCACTGCCGCTGTAATTTATTCTCGCGATAGGAATGACAGTCAGTCTACAGTGAACTGCACCATGGTGCAGAACGCCTCTATTGCATCGTCTGAAACTGGAGTTGGTTGATCATCTCTATGACGCCGCTACATACTACATGAATCTGTAAAGAAACGGGCTACTCTTCCTTGGATCTACTCCTGTATCACTCACATTTGATACGGATCCACTGCTATCGATCCCATGCTGCCTTCCGTATCAGTGACAACAATAGCTAAAAATTGTAGTTGGATTTCTTCAAGAAGATAATGAAGGCCTACGACTATGATGATTTGGCCATATATACGGCTTTCAGATTACATATCATTAATTATGCTAATAGGGAGGACGAGAAACTACCTTATTACTCTTTTAGATCACAGTTAGTGTCTAGAGTTACTGACCGCATCAGAAAAATTTGTAATATTCCTGGCTTTGCAGCCATTATATTCGGCTACAAGAAGCTCTTTTTAGAGCAGTTGAGAAGGCAGATGTGGCAAGATGATGTAATGTGGTGTGAGGTAACGATGACAGATTCCGTACGGGTATCGTAAGAAAGACCACCTAAATGGTGGTCCTTCTCCGCGATTGAGCGTTCTTGCCTTCCCAGTCTCACGATCACGTCATCGTCCTGTGGAATTGCTGCGGTTCTTTCCACCACCTGTTTGAGCTACGGACACTGTTAAGCTTTACACCTGCTTTCTGCATTGCCCTCCAGGAAACCTGATTCCTGGCAATGCGGACCTTTGCACTCCGCGGCTACATCGAATATTACAAGAACCGTTGCGAATATAATAGTGTGTCAGGTGGAGTTTTCGTCTATGTCCTGAACTCCGTATGTAGTAAACCTGTGCCCCTTCACACTCCTCTTGAAGCTGTGACTACAGGATAAGGATGGCGCAGGAAATAACTGTCTGCAATGTATGTCATCCTCCAGATGCTGTGGTACCCCTTTTCTACTTTTGGGAGATTTCAATGCCCGTAACCCCTTGTGGGGTGGCACCTTGCTTACTGGAAGAGGTAGAGAGCTCGAAAATTTACTGTCTCATCTCGACCTCTGTCTCCTGAATACTGGGGCTCCTACACATTTCAGTGTGGTTCACGGTACTTATTCAGCCATTTATTTATCACTTTGCAGCCCAGGACATTTCCCATCTGTCCACTGGAGAATCCAAAAGGACTTGTGGGGTAGTGACCACTTCCGCCTCTTCCTGTCACTCCCCTAGTGTCATGCCCACAGACGCCTAGCCCGATGGGCTTTAAACAAGGCAGACTGTGGAAGCTTTCACCTCTGCTGTCACTGTTGAATCTCCCCCACATGGTACCATCGATGTCGTGGTTGAGCAGGTCACTAAAACAATCGTTTCTGCGGCGGAAAACGCGATCCCTTGCTCCTTCCGGTGCCCCGGCGAAAGACAGTACCTTGGTGGTCGCCAGAAATTGCTGAGGCCATTAAAGAGCGTAGGCGGGCTCTACAGCAGCATAAGCGGCACCCATCTCTGGAACACCTAATAGCTTTTAAACGGCTCCGTGCCCGCGCTCGCCAGCTTATAAAAAGACGGAAACAGGGGTGCTGGGAGAGGTACGTCTCGAACATTGGGAGCCATACGTCACCTTTCCAAATCTGGATGAAGATCAGACGTGTTTTTGCGCACAAGACCCCAACAGGTTTCCCAGGCGTTAACATCGATGGCGTGTTATCTACCGCCGCAAACGCGATTGCCGAGCACTCTGCGGAGCACTATGCTTGAACCTCTCTGTCAGAGAATTACCCCCCAGCCTTTCGCACTCTCAAACGATGGGTGGAAGGGAAAGTCCTCTCATTCACTACAAGCCACAGTGAAACCTATAACGTCCCATTTACAGAGCGGGAGCTCCTCAGTGCCCTTGCACATTGCCCCAAGACAGCTCCTGGGCCAGATGGCATCCACAGTTAGATGATTACACACCTCTCGTCTGACTCGTCTGACATCTCCTCGTCATCTTCAACCGGATCTGATGCAATGGCGCCTTTCCATCGCAATGGAAGGAGAGCACCATCATACCAGTGCTAAAACCAGGTAAAAACCCGCTTGATTTGGATAGCTATCGGCCCATCAGCCTCACCAACATTATTTGTAAGCTGCTACAGAGCGCTTGTTCAATCCCGCCTTCACTATGGGAGTGTGATATATGGTGTATCAGCAAATGGGTTCGGTACTGGAGTCACGTGGCTTACTAGCTCCATGCCAGGGCGTTTTCCGCCAGGGCGTTTTCCGCCAGGGTCGCTCTACCAATGATAATCTTGTATCCCTTGAGTCTCCCATCAGAACAGCATTTTCCAGGCACCAACACCTGGTTGTCGTCTTTTTTTATTTACGAAAAGCTTACGACATGACCTGGCGATATCACATCCTTGCCACATTGTATGAGTGGGATCTCGGGGGCCAGCTCCCGATGTTTATCCAAAATTTCCTATCGCTCCGTACTTTGCGTGTACAGGTTGTTGCCGCCCATAGCTCACTCCATATCCAGGAGAATGGAGTCCCGCAGTGTTCTGTATTGAGAGTATCTCTATTTCTAGTGGCCATTAATGGTGTAGCAACAGCTATAGGGCAGCATGTCTCACCTTCTCTGTATGCAGACAACTTCTGCATTTCGTACTGCTACTCGAGTAGTGGTGTTGCTGAGCGGCGCCTACAGGGAGCCATCTACAAGGCGCAGTCATGGGCGCTAACCCACGGCTTCCACTTTTCAGGCGTAAAGTCGTGTGTTATGCACTTCTGTTGACGTCTTAGCATTAATCTGGAACCAGAACTTTACCTTAATGGCGATCCACTCACTGTATTGGAGACATATCGATTCTTAGGACTGGTTTTAGACGCTCAATTTACTTGGCGTCTTCATCTTCCTCAGCTGAAGCGGAAGTGCTGGCAGCAACACCAACTGGGGTGGAGATCGCTCCACGCTGCTGCAGCTCTACAGAGCGCTTGTTCAATCCCGCCTTCACTATGGGAGTGTGATTTATGGTTCGACGTCGCCCTCGGCATCGCATTTACTCGAACCAGTGCCCCACTGCGGAGTTCGACTAGCGACGAGAGCTTTTAGGACGAGTCCGGTGACCAGCGTACTAGTGGAGGTCCCTCCATTGAAGATTAGACGTCCACAGCTGCTCTCCAGTTACGTTGCACATATTCGTAGCTCTCGTGAGCATCCTAATTAACGTCTCCTTTTCCCAACCACGGCCGTTCATCTCCCGCATCGGCGGCCCAGTTCAGGGCTTACGATTGCGGTTGACGTCCGGTCCCTTCTGTCTGAACTGGAGTCCTTCCCTTTACGACCTCTACTCGAGGTCCATTCACGTACACCTCCGTGGTGTAAATCTAGGGCCGGCCAGAGTGGCCTAGCGGTTCTATGCGCTTCAGTCTGGAACCGCGCGACCCCTACGGTCGCAGGTTCGAATCCTGCCTCGGGCATGGATGTGTGTGATGTCCTTAGGTTAGTTAGGTTTAAGTAGTTCTAAGTTCTATGGGACTGATGACCTCAGATGTTAAGTCCCATAGTGCTCAGAGCCATTTTAAACCTAGGCCGAAGCTTAACCTGGACCTTCACGTCACTTCCTCTCGATTCTCGACATGTACCGGGACCATGAAGTGGTTTACACCGGCAGCTCGATGTCTGATGGTCACGTTGGCTTTGCGTATGTTCATGGAGGACAGGAGGACATATTGCACAGCACTCCTTGCCAGATGGCTGCAGTGTTTTCACTACAGAGCTGACGGCCTTATCTCGTGCTCTTGATCACATCCACTCATGCCCTGGCGAGTCATTTCTCCTGTGTACTGACTCCTTGAGCAGCCTATAAGATATCGACTAGTGCTACCCTCGCCATCCTTTCGTAGCGACCATCCAGAAGTCCATCTACGCGCTGGAACGGTCCAGTCGTTCTATGGTGTTTGTCTGGACCCCAGGTCACGTCGGAATTCCAGCAAATGAACTTGCCGACAGGCTGCCCAAACGGGCTACACGGAAACCACTTCTGGAGGTAGGCATCCCCGTAACTGACCTGAGTTCGTTATTACGCCCCAAGGTATTTCAGCTTTGGGAGACGGAATGGCATAATCTCAGTACGCACAACAAACTGCATGCCATTAAGGAGACTACGAATGTGTGGAAATCCTCGATGAGAGCCTCTCGCAGAGACTCTGTGGTTCTCTGCCGGCTCCGCATTGGCCATGTTTGGGTGACCCACGGCTACCTCCTGCGCCGTAAAGACCCACCTCAGTGTCGGTGCGACGCCCGGTTGACAGTGGCCCATATTCCGGTGCACTGTCCTACTTTGACTGCCCTGCGAAGAAATCTTCGGTTACCGGACTCGTTGCCGTTAATTTTATCTGTCAACGCCTCATCGGCTGATTTAGTTTTACGTTTTATTCGTGAGGGTGGGTTTTATCATTTGATCTAAGTTTTAGCGCATGTCCTATGTCCCTCAGTGTCCTCCACCCTAGTGCTTTTACAGTGGAGGTTTTAGTGCGTTGCAGAATGGCTGGCTTCTCCTTTTTATTCTCGTGGTCAGCCAGCCATGGTAATCTGCTTTCTCGTTTTAATCTCTTCTACCTGTTTCTTGCGTCTCTGTGGTTTTCTTGTCCCCTTTTGTCCATTCAAGTGTTTGTTGCTCTTCCGTCGTTCTTGTGGTTTTTCCTTTCTTCCCGTTTTGTACAGTAAGTCTCGTTTTATTCTCACCCTTGTGGCATTGTTTTATTCGGAACAAGAGACCTATGACCTACCAGTTTGGTCCATTCCCCCCTCTTTTAAACTAACCAACCAATCATCTGACAATGTTCAGCTACTTTGAACACCAGAATATCCTGAAGCGATTCCACCACAGGGGTCAGGTGTTGATTGCATGGAAGAAATTGAAGAAGAACATGAAGTACCCCAACAACCTAGGTGAGTGAACGCTCAATGCAATGGTCATGAAAGCCTGCAGACTTAAAGCTAAGGAGCCGTTGGACGCTTTTCGCTTCATTTCGCACCATGCGTTGCTGTAGAGAATAACAATATATTTTTGCCGACAGAGGTTCAAATGGTTCGCATGGCTCTGAGCACTATGGGACTTAACTTCTGAGGTCATGAGTCTCCAAGAACTTAGAACTACTTAAACCTAACTAACCTAAGGACGTCACACGCATCCATGCCCAAGGCAGGATTCGAACCTGCGACCGTAGCGGTCGCGCGGTTCCAGACTGTAGAGCCTAGAACCGCTCGGCCACCCCGGCCGGCTGTCGACAGAGGAAAATACGATGTTCGCTCATGTTTCTACGACAGAGAAAAAGTCATGTAGCCAGTAGCCGAATGTTAACGTAAGATAACCTGCAAAAAATATATTAAATGTAGGAAATTATTACATGTACTCTTCAGTTAGGAACTTTGAAAAATAGAATTATATTTTGGGAACATAATCTCAACTGAGAAATTATTATTCATCCGTTAAAAGAGCAAGCTGGTCGCTTCTTAGCACAATAGATGGAGCAGATCTAGTACCAGTTTATGTTGTGACCCACCAACGCTGACGCAGATTATGGCAGTGAAGTGGCTTATACGGGCCTATCGGTTGGATGGCATCAGCGCAATAAAATGGGTTGACGTCGAGACGTAAGAGAGTGGCACAAAGGAGCTATGACTACGTCATGGATGAAGTGGCCCGGTTTGTTGGTGGATCAAAGCTATGGGAACCACTCGACGGCGAGTGTTCATCTGAGAGAAGGGAATCGTCAGGGGTGCCCCAGGGAAGTGTGACAGAACCGCTCTAATTCTCTATGTACATAAATGACCTGACGGACACGGTAAACAACAATCAGCGGCTGTTTGCTGGTGATGCTGTGATGTACGAGGAGGTGTTGTTGTTGAGTGAGTGCAGGAGGATATAAGATGACTTACATATAATTTCTGGTTGTGTGATGAATGAAAGCTTGCTGTAAATGTACAAAAATATAGGGTAAACGTACTAAAGAGTATGCAGTCCCAAAGAGAGTGCAGCTCGTGTTTCTGACAGTTGCCTAAACTGACCAGTTCGCCACTGACGTAGTTGTGTTCAGAATGGTATCAGAAAAAACATATAGAGGTTGTGTGAAGAAATCCTGTGTTTCCGAAGTGAAACAGGTAAGAATCGCTTTTCAGCTCTCTTGATGTAGTTCTGGTACTCTATTGCATAAGTTATACACAGATACACGAGCAGTAGCCTTTAATTCTTGATTGCATTTTGAAAGGCTGGCTTTCAATCTATCATACTGCATCCAAATGCTTTGTAAATGTGACGTGTGCTGCCATCTATTGCCTTCGCTTGGAATAATTGTTTCTGTACGAAAGAGCACGCGTATAACGTTCCCAAAGATTGCGTGCATTTATTTAGGGTTGGTTGGTTGTCTGGTTGATTTGGGGGAGGGGACCAAACAGCGAGGTCATCGGTGCAATCGGATTAGGGAGGGATTGGGAAGGAAGTCGGCCGTTCCCTTTCAAAGGCACCATCCCAGCATTTGAATGAAGCGAGGAAATCAAGGAAAACTTAAATCATGGTGGCCGGAAGCTGGTTTCAACCGTCGTCTCCCCGAATGCGAGTCCAGTGCAATAACCACTGCGCCCCCTCGCTCGGTCTCTCTTTATAGCAGAACTGCAAAATTTGTACCTCTTGAGTGCGTTGTGGAATCTGATGGATAGGTTTTGTTTCTGAATGACTTCAAATTAAGTACCAAAATCGGACAGGAAGCTCATTTAAGCTGAAGAACTGTGCAGTGAGGCCAGACAACGAACTGAAAATGGAGAAAGCGAACGAAGGTTGCCGCTGCTCTTGGTAAAGGCGTCAGCTTTAAGGAAAAGACTGAAAGCTGTGCGTAGACGACACACATTTTGGCGTTTCCAGAGGACTGGATCCAGTGCATTAAGTGTTAAAGGTGGTGGCGCGAACAGTCCTATTCATCTGAGGCTGATATTTCGTTCCTTTGTGAAATTTACTAAATGCGTACTCTTTGAGTGTGTTTTTCGCACTCTTAAGCACACGTGAACGAAAGAGTGTTCATTTACCATTTTTTTGTATTTTCGAAAAGTTCAATAAAAGTACTACCTCCCTGCTTCTATAGTTTTCTGAACATGTAGATTCTGTGTTAATAAATGTAAACCTAAAATGACTGTCTTCCTGTTGATAATAACCCAGATATTTACGGCTATACCTTAACTGCCTACTTTTAGGTATGGTTCCCCTAAGTTAATGCGGACACGTAGGAGAAAAAATCCCGTAATGATCGAATACAGCGTTAGAAGTATCCTGCTTCACCAAGTCACATCCAAGAAATATGAAATGGAACGAGCACATAAGGTCAGAAAGGAAAGAAATTTTTATGACTACCGCTTACGTACCCATATGGTAAACGCTGTTCAACGCAAATGCTGCTGGAGTAGCAACCTTGGCATGTGGCTGCTTAGCGGAGAATCTGTGTTCGATTCCCAAATGCATTCAGCAATTTTTTTTTCATTTGTATCTCTTTCCGTTTCTAATCTGGTAGAAACAGAAGGAGTAATAAGGTAAGTAAATCAGTAAGGAATAATAACAACGTAGGCAAATAAATTCTGCAAACGGATTTGATTCATAGAAAAATTAAAATTTTAATCCTGGTCGCTTCACAATGACTCTTTCACTCACTCTGATAGATGTCCCCGGTTTTCTTAGAAAAACTAGATGGATTGTACTACTTCTATTATAAACACTGAAAGAAAATATACTGGCGGCACCAATAGCACCTAATGACTGCAGTCTTCACGAAGTTACAGCGTTCGTTCAAAAGATTCAGTGGGAAGCAGACTTGGTTTATATTTTAAAACATTTCTTATTCTGGAATTAATTTTGATGCATACCACACATACGATAACATCGCCTGAAAAGTCTGTGAAGAAAGTTGATCATGACTCCGCACGCATCCGCGCGATTGTGCAATTCCCGCTAGGTTTCCAGAAGCATATTGCAGTTCTGAAGCCTCGAAATAAAACTTTTAATTTGATGATAAAAATAAACATCACATGGGTGTCACACAGGTGTGCTTTTTGGCGATATTACTTCTACCGTGGAAGTAGCAGTCTGCCTTATTCAGCAGAGCGGCATGGACGGGGCTGTTTACGTGCTCGCCGCTCGCGCGCTTTCGAGATGCTACGGAGGCTTTCGCGCGATTGAGTGTCTGTCGATGTAAACGGCCAATTAGTATCGGAAATCGACACTGAAATTCAGTTTCTGGAATGAATGTGCACGCTCCAAAAAGCTTGAAATGAAACGATTTCTTCGAGACGATGTAAAGATTTCTTGTACCGATCTTGTTGGAATCCACCTCACAATTGTGAGCAACGTGGTTTACGATAAATTAGGAACTGATGCATCATGCGACACGATTTTAGAGAAGACGAGAGACGGGCTCAAGTTCCACCATTGGGACGGCAACATTGGCTCAGTGACTGTGGATCGTGCTGGTCTCGGACTCACGACGATACGTTTATTCGATCCCCCGTTCGAAGTGCTGGTGGACGATGTGGTGGGTGCATTTAGGCCTTACATCACGATTCACAGCCACGTCGCGGAGAAGTGGGCATAATTTACCACCCGTAGTGATCTGAATGAAGTGCAAAAAATGGTTCAAATGTGTGTGAAATCTAATGGGACTTAACTGCTAAGGTCATCAGTCGCTAAGCTTACACACTACTTAACCTACATTATCCTAAGGACAAACACACACACCCATGTCCGAGGGAGGATTCGAACCTCCGCCGGGACTAACCACACAGTGAATGAAGTGCGACAGGTACGCATTGAACTCAGTAAGCATGTTCCGTCCTACCTCTACATCTGGGGATACCGAGCGATCGTCATATCACGGCCAGCCAAAGACCTGCCCGGGCTGCGGAACAGAGGGCCACGCTCGATTCGAGTTTCTGCAGCGACGGACTGTCCAGCTCCGACCAATGTCTGATGCCTTCCACCACCCTGACATATTCACCTCTCACGTATGCAGCCTCGCTCCGAATGGATCCAAGTCAGATTCATGGGCTCAGTCATCCATAGGACCTTTCGCAACCAGCGATGTCAAGACGGAAAGACGAGTGGCGGCTGACGCCTGACACAGGCCTCCCTCACCCCCACCGACTCTAGAAGGAGGAGGAGAGAAGACCCATGGAGGTTCGGAAGTTGATGCGACGGTTGTGCCCACGGCCGCCTTCGTGCCTAGACGTCGGGACTCAATCCCGTCATCTGACGCAGAGACGCATTCTCGGAAATGGCAGTTCCCTAAGAGGCACAAGACGTGAAAGATGGCTTGACACAATGCGTCCACGATACAGCTGCGAGACGATGCGATCTCTCACCACCATGAATAACTTCTGATGGAAGCCTCCACTCTGGATTCTGACGCGTATTCTTTCACCGGGCGGCCACCGATTCACTTTTGTAGAACGAGCAGCTGCTGATTGGCGACCAAAGCGACATTCGACGCCGTGCCTCATGTGAAGTGTCCCTGCAACCACCACGTTCCATTGGGGAGGACTCTGGAGATCCTACCACTCACCTGACGGCATGGATGGATGACATTGTCCCCGAATGTTTGACTGAGACGGCACAGGCGACTTTGCCTCGGGGATACAGTAACGTTAGAATGTGTTGTGTGGTGAAGAGGCAGCTCGGCGTGGTTAGTCTGCTGATGCAATTACACCCCCTCCCCTTGCTGTGGCGAATGCCCCACTGCCTGCAGACCAGATGCAACCTTACAAGATAGCCTCCACCAATCTTAACATGATCGGCACACGTATGCGCGGTATGCTGCGGGCGGCGGATATGGACGTAGCTCTATTGCAGTAAGTTCGACTGGAGACTTTCTCAGACTTCTACTGGTTTACTACTTACGTCGCTCCTGCTGCTGTGGGAGGCAGTGAAACGGCTGCCCTTGTGCGAGAAGGAATAGAGATTACCAATATGACATATCTGCCATCGTCATAGGGATTGGCGATCGATATGTAGAGATCTCGAGTTGTTAATGTCTACTCCCCTTCTGAGACAGATAAAAGGCGAGGCCGGTCACGGTTTTATGTGGAAGAAGTACAGCTCTATTCCTAGGCCGCCATAACCACATCATTATTGGTGGAGACTTTCTTAGTGTGCTGTCTTAGAAAGACGAACAACTAAACTACACTCCATGCCCGAACTGAGTCTCTTGGTACAACACCTGTGTCTTGCTGATATTTGGGAGGTGTTACATCGTGATCACCTGGCTTTGCTTATGTGGCCAGTCAGTCAGCCAGCAGACACTATCTGCGTCTCCTCTGACCTCGTGATGGCAGTCCTAGCAGCAGAAGGCTGGCCCACGACTTTCTCAGACCACAGTGCATACATCGACACAATCAACCTCCAGCGGCAGACGGTGTGGAGAAGTCGGGGGTTATGGAAACTGAATGTGGCACTCCTACAGGATCAGGAATGTAGGCAACTTATAGCGAGTACGTTTGCCTGATGTGAATGTCGATTGCTGCGGTATCCATTACGGCTTCAGTGGTGGCTAGAATTTGTTAGACTGGCTTTACTGCATGCACTGGCTAGTTACAGTAAAGAAAGATCGCTCTGGCACTAAAAAATAATGGACTTCTGTTATGCATTTCTCAGAGAACTTACGTCACTCCCAACATCTCCTGATCACCAGATGGAGATCCATCGTACCAAAGTGAAGATTTTCGCCCTTACCCGCCATAGGCTTGAAGGCGTTGTGGTGCGAATGAGATGTCAGGACAGGAATGGCGAAAAACCACCAACCATGCAACACATTAACTATGTATAATGACAAAGACGTCAAAAATTGGTACACACTCTGGATCTACCGGGATGGTAGCAAGGTGACGACCAAGCCGGACATCACCCATGCATTCGTCAATCACTATTGAAGACTATATCAGGAGGTGCAACATGATGGTGTAGCTTTGGAAGCAGTCGCCACACTTAATGACACAGTGTTGGTATCCCTTTTGGAGAAGATCACAACTGATGATGTTGCAGACGTCCTTACCAATGGGGCAGTTAATAAATCACCAGGATCACACGGTTTCCATTGCAATCTACTGGACTTTTAAGTACCTGATGGCTGTGCAATGGAAGGAGATGTATGAAGAAGTGCTGTCATTAGCGGTCCCCACTCCGCCGTATTTCGTGGGCATGTTATTCCAGTATCCAAACCAACTGGAGGCCCACGGATTGAACATTACCACCCAACCACCCTCCTCAACTGTGATTTAAAGGTCTTCACCAGAATTTTGGTGATGCTTCTTAAGTGAGTACTACCAGATTATCCCCTATGAACAAACACATTTGGGGGAGGGGAAGATCCAGACAGCCCTTAGCGACTATCGCGATGTGATCGCCTTTGTGTCAGCCTGTAGGTTGCATGGTGCCCTGGTCTCCATGGATTTTGACCACGCATTTGATAAATTGAGTGATTCCTTCATGGCCGTCGTGATGGATTGGATGGCCTTCCCAGCTGTCTTAACTCACCTGATCCTGAGCATTCTCCATGGTTCCTCCTCGATGGCGATGATTAATAGTAGAGTAGAAGGACACATCCTCATCTTACATTCAGTCCAACAGGGCTGTTTTCTCTCAATGATTTTCTATGCAATAGCGACCGAGCCACTTTTGTGTGGGCTGAATTAAAATCTTTCGGGGATCACGCTGAGAGGATACACATTCCAGTGCTGTGGTTATGCAGGTGATATAGTTTTTTCGCCCGTTCTGAGGACGACAGCCAGATGGCTCGACGATGGATCAAGCAGTATGGGAATGCGGCAGGCAGCAGCATGAGCATGGTCAAGCGTTGTGCCATGGAAATTGGCAGAAGGCGCCTAGAGGGGAGTGTGGCCACACTGCGGACGATGGACATACTTCGTGGCTGGGCATCGTTTTTAAGAAAGATATCCGCCATACGACGGCGGTGAAAGCTTTTTAAAATCTATCTGCACGGGCGCCTGAGGCCATCTCCTACAAGCTTTAGATATTGTCCAAAGGGTCGTCTTCGCTAATTTCCATATGGCGTCCCGAATACCTCATTTGGCGCAGATCTTACCGATGACTCCAGTGTTGGCACAGCGGGTCCAAACGGCCTTTGGCTACTTCGTTACTAATGTATTTCTCTTCAAGATACGACATGACTCCCTCATCCTCCCCCTCGCATTGGAGGATTGGGAGTTAACAACGTCAGAGCACGTGAAACGGCCGTTTCTGTCAACACCATAATCAAGATGTGGACCCAACGTCGACATAGTTTCACTGGTGTCCTCGTTGATGAACTGCCACCTCCGTCCTGCCTGCCTCCTACCGCACTCGCTCACATGCCGCCTGCGCTCTCTGACATGAAAACATTCTTTGTCGATTACAGCTATGTGCACACGAATCTCCCCTGTACCAGGGCTGCTACAGTGCGTGCTGTATACGATCAGCTGATGACGAATCATCCTTGGAATGTGGTTGAAAAACGTCACCCAGGAGTGGTGTGGATTGAGGTGTGGCGAGCGATCCACCAACGATATTTTACGACGGAGACCCGCACCGCCTGGTACCTAGCCATCAACGAAAAGTATCAGACAAGACGAAGAATGCACAACATCGTTCTAGCTAACCCCCCAATGACAATGCGGTGTCGTGCGATACACACGCATGAACATCGCCTGGATTGTGGACCTTCCGAAGATGTGTAGCTTCTAATTCAGAAAGTGTTTGCCTTATATCTCCGATTGCCGCCTCACACGATCCAGCCTGGACAACTCCTTCGTCCAGTTACGACCTAATTTCCCCAATCAAATACCCATGCAATTAACTGAATCAGACGACTTTCTGTGTACTACCTATTTCGGGACCGTCTGAAAGAGGTTCTTCACTTTTGAACATTCATACAGAAACAACACGATCAGTTGCAGTCCATTGTATTCGTGGATACTCTCCGCAACTGGGTAGTACCAGATAGGAGAATTAGATTCTGGTGGACACTGATTTGAATCTCGGAATGGACAACTAAACAAGACTGTATTCCGAGACTCCACTGTGGAGAGTGGAGACCAGATAGTGTTAATTTACTGATCTTCGAGTGGTCGACGTTCTTATATTGTACTACAAGAAGGGTGGCCTCAGTTAGATAGTAATGTTTTATGTTGTTTGCTAATTAAGTTCAATGTTGTCACAAACAACAAATGCATACCACCATAGTTTGGTAATAGAAGAGTCTCTGGTTCGAATCTTCTTAACAGCAATTTTTTTCTCTTTTAATTTTCTTTCCTTTAAATTGTATGTTTTGTCAAATGGAAATTATACTGAACAAATATTGAGTAATTATTTTTTTAGAAAATTAGCGCAAAAAATGTAAAGCGCAAAAAAAGGCAAGGCGGAAAAAATGTAAGACGACCGCTGAAAAAAATGGAAATGCGACCGGTCGCAATTGAAAAAAAAAAGGCATCGGCAGACGATCGGAGAACTTGTGTTCGTTTTGCTAATGCATTCTATAGTTTTTTTTTCACTTGTATCTTTTTACGTTTCTAAACTGGTATGGATATAAGGAGGTAATAAGGTAAGTAAGTCGATAAGGAATAATAACAACGTAGGCAAATAAATTTTGTAAACGGCTTGCATTAATATAAAAATTAAAATTTTAATTCTGGTCGCTTCACAATGGCTCTTTTACTCGGTCTCTTAAATTTCCACAATTTCCTTCGAACAAGTAGAAGGATAGTACTTCCTGTATAAACATTCAAAGCAAATATACTGGCGGCACCCTGAGCATTCAATGAATGCAGTCTTCACCAAACTACAGCACTACTTCAAAAGATTCGGTGAGAAACAGGCTTGGTTTATATTTTAAAACATTTCTTTTTCTGGAATTAATTTTGGTGCATACCACAATACGATAACATTGCCAGAAAAACCTGTGGAGAAAACTGATTATGACTTACGCTGTGAATCATACAGTATCCTCGCAGTTGTGCAGTTCCCGCTTGGTTTCTAGAAGCATATTGCAATTCTGAAGCATCGAAATAAAGTTTTTAATTTGGTGATAAAAATAAACACCACATGGGTGGCACAAAGGTACGCAGTTTGGCGGTATTATTTCTACCATAGAAGTCTTTTGACCCTCGTCATTTATAAACGTGCTGTCATACGTGACATTATTAGTTTGTCCACTCCAAGAATCCAGTATCAGACAAAACATTTATCTGCAGGATACGATTTTAAAATGGTGTCAAATTATATTTTGTGAACTGAGTTTACCAATTTCCTGGATTTGGAACAAGTGACATACACATTTTTAAGGAGACTTGGATTGACTTCTTCTATGCACAGAGCACTATATTAACTACAAGTTATTATAAGAACAAGAAAACATTAGGTAATCATTTTTCAGGCGCTGTGATGGTATATGGCGGCGTGTACGGATGCGTTTTCTTATATTTGTTAGCAACTGCGACAAGGGTTGGTTTTTCTACTTTATGTGGTAACATACGTCGAATGCTCGTCTTCGCAGCTGTCTTACTCGGAATTGTTTTCATACAACGAGGCTTAAAATGTTAACTCTTTACTAATCCAAGTCGTCCGAAAAATTTATTTCGCTAGCTTTTTATCATTCCTCTTTGATTTCCTTACGTTATTAACTCTCTTTTCCTACCATTTTCGATATGGAATAAACACGAATGGAAACAGAAAATCTGCAAAATGCGTTGGGAAACTGAACACGGGTTCTCTGCTTTCCAGGCAGATACCCTGGTCGCTACGCCCATTCACCTAATGGGTATGTAAGTGGAACTCGTAAAAATGTCTTTCTTTGATTTCTAGGAAAATACGCGTTTGAGGGCCCGATACATGAGGATGAAAAACGCTCAGTTTTCAGTTATTTATCTATGCCGTCAATATTGCATCGATTGCGCTCTATGAATTTTTTGGGTGGTTTTTCTCAGAAACGAGGAGGGGTGGTTGGAGGGGGGGGGGGTTAGGGGGGATTGTTGGGCCAAACTATCTTGGGGTCTTTCATTTTAAGTTGTATACAAGCGACCTGCCAAAAACATGTGCCGAATCGCTTGGCCGTGTCTGAGGCGTTCCCCTTGTGGGTGTTTTCATGCTACGACAGGCACCAATTCATTCAGATCACCGTGAGCATGAAGTTATTTAAACATTTTAGGAGACAAGAGTTACTTTCTCTTGAACACGTTCGTGTAGAGTACGCTGTGAATACTCCTGTATTCCAAGACAATTATATCAATTTTCGCAGGACTGCACACACGCGTTGCTGGTTTGACGAAACTTCAGACATCCTATCGTACTACGAATGGTCCACGAATTCACCCGATCGTTATACTACAGAAAAAGTCAGGGAATATTTGTAACGGTGATCAACGTCCCCGTAGTTTATTGGCTCTTCAGGGTCTTATTACCAACGAATGGCTTCAGCTTGATGCTGTATACCTGAAAAAATCTGAACACTGTCTTCCTCGTCGAACTGAAGCCACTGTTGAAGCTACAGTCGGTATTACACGCTATTAGCGAGATTTCTGTCCTCTGCTATGTTCTTACCTATATCTCTTGCCATTTTGTAGTTTAGATTTTGTGTAAGTACGTTTTGTAATATTATGAAAAATCATTTACAAGATACAGTGGACGGTTATAGAAGTGAGAGAGCACTGTACACGAAAGCCGCCAGAGAGATTAAATCAGAAGAGACGGGAAGAGAAGTAGGAAGCCCTATGAAACAGCAGCAGCATTAATTACGGTGTCGGACCACCTAGCTAAAAGAAAGCACCTCCAGCGTTAATTGTTTCGTCTTAGCGCGGAGCCGATATATCAAACGCGCAAGCAGCCCACCGCTGATGACGACGTTTCTCCGGTAGAACAGTCCCGCGGCTGTCGCGTCCAATCTGGCGGCATTGTGGCCGCCGAGGAGAAACAAGGCGCCATTAAATGCTCTACAATGCGCGTCGTTAGCGATCGCGCGCGCAGCGCATGCGCGAGCCGGAAGCCGTACCTGCACAGCTGCGGCTGGGACCGGCGGCCGGCGGGCAGCACAACAAGCGGCTTTCATTCAGACGCGTGGGCGCCAGCGCCCGCCCACACGCCAGCCTCCGGCGTCAGCCGCCAGCCGGCGCTGCTGTCGCCGCTACATTCCTCTAAGACAGGCTTCGGATCCATACCGGACCTCGTTACGCATTTGTTTACTAACGGCGCACCTGAGAAAAGGTTACGACAATAATTGTAGAAATAATCAACTATCAGGACGTTGGCCGTCCAATAATCAGAAAATATAGCGCTTTACGAGTACAGTGTGTTTTACGAGGAACAGTAAATATTTTAGCATAACTGGAATAAAACAGGTGTTAAGACTTGAACACTAGGGGGGAGGGGGGCAAGAGATGTTGCATTGTTACTAAATCATCGCAAATTTTACTACTCCAGATTTTATTCAAAGAAAGCAATAATTCATATGTTATGTACTAGTTAATTACAATTATAAGGTCTCCATTGGTAAGTACAAAAGTCATGTTTTATACCCTATACTGACAGTACTAGATTGGTGGGAACTGCGGATTGGCACCAATAGCAATCCTAAATTTTACGAGGTTTTAGTAATCTAGGGTTAAAGAGATGCAGCGTCTAACAGGTAAGTTTCAATATCGTGCGTTGGTACTCCAGTTAGTGTAGATTTTTTGGTCGACTGTCAGTTTTTTTTAAGGAAGTTGTGCTCGAGTTTACATAATTCAATTTTTCCACTGTAATCTGTTGGCCAGTTTGACAGCATGTTTTGAGAATGCTGTACGTATTTACAAATTCTGAGTGTGCCGGTATGTGTACGGACTTTGTAATGCAAAGACGCTGCTTTTTGTAGATAAAATGGTAGACGATTTCCTAACTGTAGCGTACCAGATTCCAGACTGTTTACTCGTCTTTGCACGAAAATGAGTGGGATAGGTGCAGTGCCCGGGAGTTATATTTCATCTGATCATGCAAATGAACAGAATGTGGTAGAAACAGAAGACATTCTGAACGTAGTCCTTCAGCAAGCACTCGCTAAATTTGTACATGTAATGGTGTTCCACATACAAGAATACGACGGACACTACGTACGCACGGCCTCATTTATAGCGGATTCAACAGCTTGGAGATGGAGGTGAAGTTAAGCGACTGGAATTTTTTCGTTGGCTAATTGCAAATCCTGGTGAAATATCATTAATTCTGTTTGCTAATGAAGCCACTTCCACTCGAGACGGTATCAATAACACTCTTTAACTCATACCAGCGGTCTGAAAAAAATCCACATGCCTTTGTCGAGGCACATTTTCAAGAACGGTTGTCTGTAAATGTATGATGTGGTACGGTAGACGACCAGTTTACTGGCTCTGTTTTATTAGCACATCATCTAGTAGGGTCCCATTATCTAAACTTTCTTGAAAGCGAACTTCTAGCGTTACTGAAAGAGGTACCTTTGGCTACGAGGTTGGGGATGTTCTTTCAGCATGACAGGGACCATGCACTATATTGTCGATTGGTGATGTATTATTTGTAACTAACATTTCGCAGAAGGTCAATCGCCAGAAATATTCGCGATTCTTGGGCACCAGGGGTCTCAGACTTACCATTTAATATTTTCCGGGTGGAGATGACTGAAAGGCAATGTCTATAAAGGAATGTAAACCCAAGAGATGAACTGATCGTTCCGATTATGAATGTTACTGTCCTCATAAAAGAACGCCAAGACGACCCAAGAAGAGTTACACGTTATAGTATCACTTCATAACTGGTAAGCAGACTGTGACATAAATCTAAACACTGTAAGAGGGTCTATTTGGTGGGGCAAGACTGTATTTTAATTGTTTAGTGGAACATTGTGAGGAAGAAGGAACGGAGAAAGTCACAGTTGTAAATAGCCTGAATTATTGTTTCCACCTGTGAGAGCACAGAATTGTAAATAATATCTTTGGCTTGTTAGCGTTCCGTGATTTTTAACAAACTTGAGTATTCCGTGACTTTAATAATGATTTTTTTCTGATAGTATACTTGACTACGGAAGGAAGTATTTCCAAAGGAAGTGTACTTCTGTTGTTAAAAAAAGATACGACAGCCGCTATTGCTGCGAGATATCAGGAAATATTAACTTTTGTCAATATACGCTCTTGTAAGAATCTGAGTATATACTGTAATAATTGAGCACTGAGAAGAATTTTTTTATGAAATAATAATTGTTAGTTTAAAACGTAAAATTTTTCTCATTTCTGAAGTGAATAATATGCTCATCTTTCCTCTCCCAGTAATTATGATACAAAGCGCAGGTAAGCAGAAGACTTAGGATTTTGAATGCTAGGTAGTACTGTGCGATCCCTGTTTAATAACAAGGTCTCTTGGAATGAACAGATTCTTTTCTTTGTGAAAAGCTAAAATTTGTGGTACTTGCCCTACCGACACAGACTATCATAGTTGTTCAAAATTGTATCCGTCTGACTTGCTCTTCAATAACAGCGTCGAGAATTTTTCAAAGCCTTATTACGACTCAGATATTGAAAAGCTGTTTCTTACGCTGGCTGATACGAAGAACTTTAACCTTGGATACGCTCGATTGCACTCCGGAGACGCCACGCATTACTACAAAATTAATCATTTACTCTTTTTCAGCCAAGAAGACAGTAATTAAGAGCCACAGCAATATTTTTTTTTTTTGATGAAAAGATCAGTTTCAATGTTCATGTTCAAAAGTAACAGCAAAGGACAGCTTTATTTAAATCATTTAATATTAGAAAGGAAAGAGGACTTGGTAAGAGTAGGGAACAATAGTTATAATTAATTTTGCAGCGGAAAGTTTCGAGGCTGCCTGTCTGTTTGTTCGTTTTGCTCTTATCAGGAATACTTAACAATTTTTCTAGTGGCCAAGGAAAGGTCATTAGAACGTGGTGATGTCAAGATGATTCGAAAGCACCGATACGTTCAAGTCGGTTGTAGACTCCATGAAAAACATCTTTAAACTTAATCATCTAACTTTGTTGAACACCTTCTGTGAGTAAGGGAAAATATTGTACCTGACAATAGTGCATCTAGGAAGACAGGATGTTTTCAGGTCGGCATGTAAGTCTAGTGACTGATTTGGGAATCACATAAAGGAGTGTGTACTAGAGGCCACCATAAGTAGGAGGAAGCTGTGGTTTGCATATCGTTGATAGGATGGTCTTCTCTGGGAAGAGCAATAGCATGATGCTCAGGTTACACTTTCATACCGACAGATATTGACCGCCTCCAACTACATCTACAAATAGACTCAGTAAACCATTTACAGTGCATGGCAGAGAGTACTTTGTACCAATATTATCGATTTTCTTTCCTGCTTCATTAGGGTATTGAGAGAGGCAAAAATTTCTATATATCTCTGTACAGGCGCTAATTTCTCTTATTTTTTCCCAAAATCCCTACGCGAGTCATACGACTGTGACACCACAGTGGTCGTATAGTCCTCTTCTTATACACGTTCTCTGAATTAAATGCCGGCCGAGGTGGCCGAGCGGTTCTAGGCGCTACAGTCTGGAGCCGCGAGGCCGCTACGGTCGCAGGTTCGAATCCTGCCTCAGGCATCGATGTGTGTGATGTCCTTAGGTTAGTTAGGTTCAAGTGGTTCTAAGTTCTAGGGACTTATGACCTCAGCAGTTGAGTCCGATAATGCTCAGAACCATTTGAACCATTTTTTAAAATTAAATCAACATATTTTCAAGAGAACTTAGTCGTCGTTCTTTAATGGATTCCCATTTAAGTCCACCAAGCATTTCTGGTTCCCTCTCGTACAGGCTACGCCGACCTATTACGATCCTGGCAGTGGGTACCTGAATTTATTCGATTTCTGTTGTCATGGCTACTTCATAGGACTCCAAATTCTGAACTAATTTCCTAGAACTGGTCGCAATACTGTAGGGCTCTTTCTCTTTGTTACAGGCATTACCTTACACTTACCTACATTTAAAGAGAGTAGTCATTCATTATACTAGGTTGAAATGTAGTCCAATTCTTTCTGCAGTACTGTGGAATCTTCCAACGTCAATACTTTCTTGTTGATAACAGTATCGTCAGCGATCAGTCGTGATGCTCTTGATCCTACCTTATGAATGGTTCATGTATACTGAGAATGTTAGGGGCCCTACTACGCTTCCTTGGGGCACAGCCAGCATTACTTTACTTCTGTGGAGCATCCACCGTCCAGTATAACTCATAGGACCCTGTTAGTCCAATACTCCTCCAGCCAATCACATATTTGTGAAGATACGCCGTACGATCGTATCTTTGTTATTAAGTCCATTATGTGGTACAGTGTCGAATGCCTTTCGGAAATCTAGGACACAGAACCTGTCCGTTCCCCTGCATGTATTGTTTGCACGACGTTGTATAACTAAAACAAGCCGAGGTTTACAAGAGCTTTTTCTTTACCTAAACCCGTGTTGCTTATGGATTTTTGAGCTTGCTCTAGGATCCTGCAACAGATGAGTGTCAGCAATACTGGTCTGTAATTCCAAATATCCGACCTTTACGCATTTTTGTGAACAGCAGTGACCTGCGCTCATTTCCAGCGACGCGGGACTATTCGCTGCGTAAGAGATTCTCGTTAAATGTGGGCTAGGAGAGGAGCTAATCCCGCGGTGCGTTCAGTGTAAAAATTACCTGATGTTTCGCCTGGACCTGCTGCCTTTTTCGTTTTAAGTTGTCTTAACTTTTTGGTCTCAGGGTGCGTCTGAGTGGTCGTCACATCGTGACATGGGTATCCTCATACATGAATACCGTTTTGTTGGTGGAAAAAAAAAACAAGAGATGCTCTTGACTTATGTGAGTGAGTTTTCCACATTTTTATTAGTTACATTCAAAAACGTAACAAAATTTAGCCTCTGCGACCTGGACACTTGACGTGAAAATTCAGCGGATAAATAAAGGCCAGCGGCGTATCTGCGTAGGGAGACTGTGTGCCACAAGCGTAAAGCTGCTCGTTGTGAACACATTTTATCTGATCTTTACATTTATTAGTTGGTTGGGGTGCAGATAATGAAACTTAACAATAATATTTCAAAATGACGTTGCCTCACACGTAGAAAAGTTGCACAGTCTTTCAAATTCTAAGACACATCTACATCTATATCTAGTTCATTACAATGCATTTTCCACTTCATTGTTTGGCTGGTGATTCACTGAAACACTTTAAGACCCATTTCTCCGGTATTCCGTTCTCAAAAAACACGTGGGAGACATGGACAGCTAACTCTTTCCGTGCGAGCTTGTAGTTCTCTCATTTTATTAGGATGATCATTTCTCTCCGTGCAGATCAGAATCAACAAAATCTAAATTTACCGAAAAATCCTTTGTTTTAGGGATTACCATCCCAAAATCCGTCGCGTATCCGTGAAACTCTCTTCCCAGTTTCGCACTAATGCAAAACTAATTGCCTTTCTTTGAACTTCTTCAGTACCCTCCATCAACTCTACCCTCTAATGACACGCAGCAGTACTCAAGGATGACACGGACAAGCGTAGCAGAGGCAGGGCCTTAGTAGATGTATTGCAACTTCTGAGTGTTCTACCAATAAAAGACACTCTTCGATTCGCCTTCCCCACAACATTTTCTGTGTAATGATTCCAATGTTTTTCGTTTGTAACTCTAATCCCTAGGTGTTAAGGTGAATCTACAACTTTCCAAATTCTGTTATTTACCGTACCAGCGGAATTTAACGAAATTGTTTTATTACTCATGCGAAGCATCTCACACCTTTTATTGTTTAGAGTCAAGTGTCATTTTTCGCATGACGCAATTATCTTGCCTAAATCATTTTGTAAATCGTTGGAATCCTCTGATGATTCACCGCCAGTATTTGCGATCTCTGACCTTTCCGACAGTAAATCACAAATCCTGTAGCACAAGTCCGAGCAGTTTGATTAGAAGCTGCTTTTGAGGACTGATATCAAAAGCACACTGCAAATGGAAATATATGGTATCAGCTTGAGATCGCTTGTCGCTACCACTTCGTGTGAATAAAGAGCCAGATATGTTTCACAAGGACAATATTTTCTGAATGCATGCTGGCTATAGGTCAATAGTTCCTTTTTTTTAGGTATTTCACAATGTTGGAACACAGTATACGAACCGTATTCTACTACAAATCTATGCTAATAGTATGAGTCTATAACGAAGTCAACAGAGAAGCAACACCAATTCGCGTGAGATAACAATGGGGAAGGTAATTGTCCTGTTGCTGTTGAAAGCACCTATCAAGGCATTCGCATTAACAAATTCAGGGAGAGTACAAGAAATTCCTCGACGTGCATTATGACTCAGCTCCTGCCGAATGTGGGTCCACTGAGCCACCTTAGTCGGTTATAACCTGTAGCTCCCTTTCCAGCGTCAATGCTACAGCAGATTCTCGGATCGGATACACTTCATTACTAGCTTTCCTGTTAATGACTGCAGTAATTTCCTTTAAATGAATAACGGTGTGCAATATAGTTCTGTTAGTGTACTCTTAAAACATTTTGAACCAAAACATAAACATGTGAAACCAAACTGAAACTCGCTGAAGTTGGTCCACTTGAGTCAAATGATATTGATCACTGACTGAGTGGGCCGGCCGGAGTGGCCAGCGCGGTTCTACGCGCTACAGTCTGGAACCGCGCGACCGCTACGGTCGCAGGTTCGAATCCTGCCTCGGGCATGGATGTGTGTGATGTCCTTACGTTAGTTAGGTTTAAGTAGTTCTAAGTTCTAGGGGACTGATGATTTCAGAAGTTAAGTCCCATAGTGCTAAGAGCCATTTGAACCATTTTTGAACTGACTGAGTGGGTAAATATTACTGTACAAATCCAAAGATTTGGTGCTCGATACGTGGACAAACCTAGGACTACTTTGCAGCTTTCCCATTGATAACGCTATACCTATGTGCAAAATTCCAGGATTCAGTGTTAAATTGCTGGTGCCCCCTATATGGCTAAGTAATTCGACATCGTCTTCAAACCATACGTGGGAGGACGGCCAGTTTATGTTTTTACATATACAGTACAAATTCAATGTATTAACTTCAGTGATACCGTTCGATCACAACGCTGAGGTGTTAACATACTCCTCCGTGCTGTGTAACAGCTACTTAAAGCGACTACTATCCTCGTGACACGCACAACATAGGAATCCTCGTTCTTGACGCAACTGTCAAATAACACTCTTAGGAATTTCATCACAGTTGGCTTCAGTCCTGACAATTATACCCATCGACGCAGTGCAACTGTTGCAGCTCTCTATTTACAGTATCAGACTATCCATAGGTAGCGTCCTTTATGTGCGACAGGCTCGAGCGATGTATGACTTTACGGCTACAAACAGACGCATCGGTCGACATTCTTGAATGTTCTGTATGTGAATGACAGATACATGCTACTGCTTCAGATGACCAGATGACTTAAAAAGTTACCATAGACAGTCTAATATTATGAAATAGGACGAAGCTTAGAGTTTAACGTCTCATCTACGAATGGGCCATTAGAGGCAGCCTTAACCGATTTGAGGAGAACTCTAAAAACCAAATGTGGATGGTTGGGAGAGGATACGAATAGCCGATCTTCCCAATGCGGGTCTGTACCAACTGGACTGCTTCCACGGCTCGTTTGACTGACAGGTTTCGGGTGCTATCTTTGACTGACAAAGTCCCTGAGCCAGATGAAGCCGCTCGTCCTGTTCCTGAGGAAGCCACACCGTCCACGAGGTCTGGGCATTCAAAGAAGATTGTACTACTGGTAGTGGGGAGCTCAAATGATAGGCGTGTAATGGGGGCCCCTTAAGAATACGGTTGTGAAGGCGGAGAAGGACTCCAGTGAACACTCTGTGTGCGTACAGGAATGAGTCATTTCAAATGTGGAACTGGTGCTTCCGGATGCCATAAGGAGCACAGGATCCAGCCAGCTGCAAGTGATGGCTCATGATGGTACTAACGACGCGTGTCTTTTGGATCCCAAGAAATTCTCTCTGGTTTCGGGCGGCTAGCTGAAGTAGTAAAGGCCGGCCGCGATGGCCGTGCGGTTCTAGGCGCTCCAGTCCGGAGCCGCGCTGCTGCTGCGGTCGCAGGTTCGAATCCTGCCTCGGGCATGGGTGTGTGATGTCCTTAGGTTAGTTAGGTTTAAGTAGTTCTAAGTTCTAGGGGACTGATGACCACAGCAGTTGAGTCCCATAGTGCTCAGAGCCACTTTTTTGAAGTAGCAAAGACTGCTAGTCTTCCTTGCGAGATGAGGGTGGAGCTCACCACCTATATCATAATCGAAAGAACCGACTATGATTCTTTGGTACAGAACCCAGTGGAGGGTGTGAATGAGATGTTCAGACAGTTCTTCGACCGTGTATGTTGCAGATTCCTCGACTTGCGCCGTAGGGTGGTGAGCTTCCGGGTTCCGCTTAACAGGTCAGGAGTCCACTATACACAGGAAGCGGCTACACATGTCGAGGGTACTTCAAGAAGGGGACTGGGTCGTTTTTCATGTTAGAGGGTCTTGGGAAAGTGCAGAAAGAGCTGCAATTTCAGAAGATGCAGGGCACTCACAGGAAGGTAGACCTATCAACAATCGGTACTGTAATTCTTGACTGTTGTAACTGTGTTGGAAAAGAACCAGAGCTCCAAGTGCTAACAGAATGCACTGATGCTCAAATTGTCATAGCTACGAAAAGCTGGCTAACACTGGAGGTAAGTTCAACCGAAATTTTTACAAAAGATCTGGCAGCGTTCAAAAAGGATAGAGTAAATACAGTTGGTGGTGGAGTGTTTATTGCTGTCAGAAGCAGTTTACCTTTTAGTGAACCTGAAGTAGAAAATTCCTGTGAGTTACTATGGGTAGATGTTATACTTGAAAACCGGAATAAATTAATAACTGGTTCCTTTTACCAGCCCACTCCTCCCGGTTCTGATGATGTAGTTGCTGAGCAGTTCAAAGAAAACTTGATCTCATTTAAAATAATTACCCCACTTATACAATTATAGTTGGTGGTGACTTCAACCTGTCCTAGATATGTTGGCGGAAATAAGTCATTAAATTCGGTGCTATGCATAAAATATCGTCCGAAATCGCACTGAATGCATCCTCATATAATTATTTTGAACCATTAGTTCAGGAACCCACTCGAAGTGTAAATGGTTGCGAAAACATACTTGACCTCTTAGCAACAAATAATCCTGACCAAAATAGGGAGTATCATGACAGATACAGAGATTAGTGACCATAAGGTGGTTGTAGTTAGACTGAATGCCATAGTATCCAAACCCACGAAAACCAAACGCAAAATACGTCTATATAAAAAAGCAGATGAAAATTCGCTTACACCTACCTAAGAAATAGTCTCCACTTCCTCCAATCTGATTTTGTAAGCTTAGAGCAGATGTAGTTTAAATTCAAAGAAACAGTATCGAGGGCAATTTAGAGATCTATACCAGATAAATTCATAAGAGATGGTACTGATTCCCCATGCTACACAAAACAAGTCAGAACACTGTTGCAGAAGCGACGAAGAAGCATGCCAAATTCAAACGAAAGCATAATCCTCAGGATTGGCGAAGTTTTACTGAAGCTCGAAAATTAGCACTAACTTTAAAGTGAGTAGGTTTTAATAGCTTCCACCAAGAAACTCTGTCTCGAAATCTGGCAGCAAACCTAAAGGAATTCTGGTCGCACGTAAAGTACACCAGTGGCAAGACGCAGTCAATACACTCACTGCGCGATAGGCAATTGTGACGTCATTGATGACAGCGTCACTAAAGCAGAGTTACTAAATATAAAAGAAGACGAAGTAAATATTCCAGAATTCGAATCGAGAACAACTGCCAAAATGAGTAAATTAGAACCAGCTGAAAGCACTTAAGAAAGGCGAGGCCTACGGTCCAGATTGCATACCAGTCAGGTTCCTCTCAGAGTATGTTGATACAACAGCTCCATACTTGGCAATCATATATAACTGCTCCCTCGTAGAAAGATCCGTATCCAATGAGTGGAAAGTTGCACAAGTCACACCAATACTGAAGAAGAGAAATGGAGTAATCCGCTGATTTACAGACCCATGTCACTAACGTCGATTTGCCGTAGGATTTTGGAACATACACTGTATTCCAACATTATGAATTACCCGGAAGAAAACAATTTATTGATAAATAGTCTATACGGATTCAGAGAATGGCGTTCTTGTGAAACACAGCTAGCTCTTTCTTCTCACGAAATAATGAGTGCTATCGACAGGAGACATCATATTGAGTCCATATTTTTAGATTCCAAGAAGGCTTATGACACTGTTCCTCACAAGCAACTTCTAACCAAATAGCGGGCATATGGAGTATCGGCTCAGTCGTGTGGCTGGATTCGTGATTTCCCGTCACAAAGATCACAGTTTGTAAAAACTGACGAAAAGTCGTAGAGTACAACAGACGTAATATCTGGTGTTCCCCAAGGAAGTGCTATAGGTCCTTCGCAGTTTTGAACTACATAAATAACGTAAGAGACAATCTGAGCAGCCCTGTTAGATTGCAGATAATGCTATCATTTACCGTCTTATAAAGTCATCAGATTATCAAAACTAATTTCAACATGATTTAGACACGATATCTGTGGGGTGAGTAAGGTGGCAGTTGACTCTTAATAATGAAAAGTGTGAAGTCATCCACATGACTACTAAATGGGATCCGTTAAATTTCTGTTACACGATAAGCCACACAAATCTACAGGCTGTAAACCCAACTAAATACGTAGAGATTGCAATAACTAACTTAAACTGGAATGATAACACAGAAAATGTTGTGGGGAAAGCAAAACAAAGACTTCGATTTTTGGCAGAACATTTAGAAAATTAACAGGTCTACTAAAGAGACCGCTTGCACTACGTTTGTTCGCAATCTTCAGGGGTAATGCTGTGCGGTATGGGATCCGCATCAGACAGAACTGACGGAGGACATTGAAAAAGATCAAAGAAGCGCAGCTCGTTTTCTATTATCGCCACTGACATGATACACGAATGGGGGTGACAGTCTTAAAGAAAAGCAGTATGTTTACATTTAGAGGCGTGCAGTTGTAGTTGTAACGGTTCTTAAGTGAAGTGATGACTAATGTGTTTATGCACTGTATTCGGTTATTAAATTTAATAGTTTTCAAAGATGAATTAACGGTTTAATAAACATTCGGAAGGTATCGCTTACTATGTTTTGTAAAGTTGTTTGTGCGTTGTAAACATTTATGAAATTCAGTACGGTAGTTTTGAAGAGATCCTTCTTGCTGCTTCTAGTGAAATATTTCAGTAAAGACTTTCACTCACTGTGTTTCGTTTTGTTGAGCGTTCCAGTGGATGCTTGAATTTTCGGTTCAAAAATGGTTCAAATGGTTCTGAGCACTATGGGACTTAACATCTGTGGTCATCAGTGGTCATCAGAACTTAGAACTACTTAAACCTAACTAACCTAAGGACATCACACACGTTCATTCCCGAGGCAGGATTCGAACCTGCGACCGTAGCGGTCACGCGGTTCCAAACTGAAGCGCCTAGAACCGCACGGCCACACCGGCCGGCTGAATTTTCGGTTCAGACAAGAAATTGTGTGAAGTTTTTGTGATACTGGTATTAGTTGTTGTTTAATAGTATTAACATAAGTAGTGGCTTTCTTAGTAGAGAGTGCAATTCGGGATCGCAGTTGTTAGATTTTTAGATTGTTCTATTGTACTAACTGAACTTAGGTAACAAAATGGCTCTGAGCACTATGGGACTTAACATCTATGGTCATCAGTCCCCTAGAACTTAGAACTACTTAAACCTAACTAACCTAAGGACAGCACACAACACCCAGCCATCACGAGGCAGAGAAAATCTCTGACCCCGCCGGGAATCGAACCCGGGAACCCGGGCGTGGGAAGCGAGAACGCTACCGCACGACCACGGGATGCGGGCAAAAACTTAGGTAACAAAGACGTTTAGTTTTTTCAGTAATTGTTAACATTTTATCATGAGTGAGAAGTGTGGACTTTGTCATAGGTTTGTGAGTAATGGGTTATGGTGTGAGACTTGTTCAAAGTCTTTTCCTTGGAGGGAATGCAGTCGGGAAAGCAGTGGGCTTTCTAACGAGGTGCTCTCCTGGAAATGCATATTTTGTAGCCTACAAAAGTTGATAGAGGATCAGGAGCGTAAGATCTGTGCCCTTCAGGTACGATACAGAATACAAAGGAGGAAATAGACAGAATGAGGAGGGAGAATAGCACTGGGGAATGGGAACTGACAGTTGGTACGAAGGTAGATAGGAAGAGAAGATATTCAGACAGCTGTACTTTGCGTATCACCAAAGGACATGACCAACTGTCTGAGTTTAGTGGAGAGGAGCCTCTTGTAGCCATTGGTGTGGGAAGCATAAAGTATTCCTCACCTAGTTAAGGATCCTAACACAGTTTTAGTTTCAAATAGAAAGAAGAACGTTCTGCTGTTAGGTAGTTCACATGGCAGAGGCGGAGGCCAGCTGTTTCAGGAAGTGATGGGGATTGAGTAACAGGTCACCAGCATTGTGAAACCTATTGCAGCGTTGGCTCGGTGACTTAACTTAGGGGAGCTACGTAGCAATTTTACGAAAGAGGATCAGGTAGTGATTGTGGATGAAGCTGGGAATAGTCTTAATAGGGACGGGGAGTATTATGCAGGTGGTGACCTGGAAAAGATAGCTACTGAAACTGGTGGCACAACTGTGCGCTTCGTGCAACTGTTTCAGCATCATGATCGGCCTCATCTCAGTGCTATTGTTAGGCGTGGTAACATGGGGCTTGAGAAGGCACTGATGGCGAGGGCATGGCTCACACTGTAGTGGTGCAAGTTTTGTCTATCAATGGATCAGGTTTCACTAGGCATGGCCTGCACCTCAGTAGGTATGAGAAGGGGAGGTTAGCAAAGCTCATAGGTAACAGTATTGTGGGCCGTAGTATGATCACTTATCGGAGAATTCCTGTAGCAGCTAGTGTTCGAGCTGCATCTCTTTTAGATTGAAGTCAGCTAATAGGTACCCCTGCTTGAAGGAAGGCTCTCTAACAAAGACACCACCTTCAAAGAAGGTCAGGTATCCAAGTAGTGAAGGAATTAGAGTATTTCATCAAAATATAAGAGGTATTAGACATAAAGTTACTGCACGGCTTATAGATGTTGACTCTGACATTATTGGTATATCAGAGCACCACTTAAATAATGTGAAAATTTAGAGGATTCTTTTACCAGGATATAGAATAGCTGGCTGTTTCTCAAGGAGTTGTTTGCCGAGTAGTGAAGTGCTCACGTATGTAAAAAACGGTATTCCATTTGAGTCCGTTGATGTATCAAAGCACTGCACTGAACAGGTACTTGAACGTTGTACAGGGGCAGTTGAATTTAATGAAACTAAACTTCTGATTGTTGTTATTTATTGGTCCCCTAACTGTGATTTCAGAGCATTTCTGCTCAAGGTAGAGAGGATTCCTTGTTCACTTTATAGGAAGTACCAAAATTTAGTTGTATGTGATCATTTCCGTATTAATTCTGAATGTGTCGGTGCAAGACAAAGGATGTTGGAAAATTTCATAATTTCATATGATCTGATGCAGACTGTATGTTTTCCTGTCAGGGTACAGGAGAACCGTAGCACAACCATAGACAATATTTTTATTCATTCTTCATTACTAGATGGGCATTCTGTTAGTAAAGGGGTGAATGGCTTTTTAGATCATGATGCAAAAGTTTTAACACTAAAAGGTTTTTGTACTTCAACAGATTATGTAGAAAAACTATTCTAACGGCAATGGAGAGTTGTTTAAGTTCGTTAAGGGACAAGAGTGGTAGGATGTTTGTAGTGCTGATAACATAGCGGACAAGTATAATGCTTTCCTTAATATATTTCTGATATTCTTTGAAAGTTGCTTTCCATTAGGACGTTCAAAACAGGGTACTAGCAGTAAAGGACAGCCTGCGTGGCTGACTTGTGGGATAAGACCATCCTGTAGCACTAAGTGGGAATTGAATCAAAACTTTAGAAGTAGTCACAATCAACCTAGAGTAGCCCATTACAAACAGTACTGTAAGGTGCATAAAATGTAGTTAGGATGTCAAAGAGTATGTGGTACGCAAATAGAATAGCCAATTCACAGTGTAAAATTAAAATCATATGGTTAGTCGTGAAGGAAGTGTTTGGTCAGCAGCACAAGTTCAACGATATAAATTCAGTACATAGTAAAAATGTATCTGTTACTGATGAGTTAGATACATGTACAGTATTTAACTATCACTTTCTGAACGTAGCTGGCGAATCAAATAAACGCTTAGTTTCTACATGTCTCTTGGAAAACGCCTTTCCAAGATTGATATCTTAAGTACTCCTCTGCGATACTGACAAGCATTAGATTGAGCCAGTAATTAAATCACTGCAGACTAAGGACTCTCATGGATATGATGGAGTATCTAGCAGAATAATAAAGTACTGCACTGCACATGTCTGTACTTCGCTATATTTTTAATTTTTCCTTTAGGAATGGTACGTTTCCTGGGATATTAAAGTACTTAGTAGTAAAGCCGCTTTACAAAAAGGAATAAAGGTATAATGCAGACAATTTTAGACTTATTTCTATGTCATCAGTGTTTGCGAAAGTTATTGAAAAGGCTCTGTATGTAATGATAATCGATCATTTCATTTCACATAATTTGCTGTCAGATTTATAGTTTCGTTTTAGAAGTGTCTTAACAACCGAAAATGCTATACTTTCTTTCCTTTGTGGGGCTGGATGGATTTAAACAAAGGTTTCGAACGCTAGGCATCTTTTTTGATTTAGCTAAGGCGTTTGATTATGTTGATCACAAAATATTCCTCCACAAGTTGGACCATTATGGAATATATAGAGTAGCTTATAATCGGTTCACCTCTTGCTTTAAGAGCAGGCAGCAAAAGGTCATTCTCCACAATATTGAAAATGACTATGATGTGGGGTCCGAGTGGGCACGGTTATATGGTGGCAAGGTGGGGGGGGGGGGGGGGAGCACTCCTGTTCCTTATTTATATAAATGACATGTCCCCTAGTATTACATGTTATTCTAAAATATTTCTGTTTGCTGATGACACTATCTAGCCAGTAAAGGATTTTGTGTGCAACGTTGACACTGTTTCAAATAGTGCGGTTCAATACGTAAGTTCTTGGCTTGGCGAAAATAAACTAACGCTGAATCACAGTAAGGATCGGCATATGATTGGTAAGACTGAACATTCAAATTTCTAGGTGTTTAGATAGATAGTAAATTGCCGTGGAAGGCCCACATTCACGATCTTGTTCAAAGACTCACTGTTAGAACAGTATCTGAAGTAAGTGATAGTTCGATACGAAAAGTAGTCTACTATGCTTATTTTAATTCGCTTATGACGTATGGTATTATATTTTGAGGTAACTGCTCCCATTCTCAAAGGGTATTTTTGGCTCAGAAAGTGGTGGTTCGAACATTAAATGGTGTGAGTTCGCGAACCTCTTGTTGACCACTGTTCATTGGTCTGGGTATTCAAGTGATTCAAATGGCACTAAGCACTATGGGACTTAACATCTGTGGATCAGTCCCCTAGACTTAGAACTACTTAAACCTCACTAACCTAAGGACATCACACACATCCATGCCTGAGGCAGGATTCGAACCTGCGACCGTAGCAGCAGCACGGTTCCGGACTGAAGCGCCCGGAACCGCTCGGCCACAGCGGCCGGTGGGTCTGGGTATTCTGACACTGGTCTCTCAATATATATATATTCTTTGATATCGTTTCATGTCAATAATATCAGCTTATTACCGAGAATTAGGAGCTTTCACTTAGTCAATACTAGGCAGAAATGCAGTCTGCATTTGGATTGTACTTCCTTTACTATTGGGTAGAAAGGCGTGCAGTATTCTGCTGCATCCATTTTCAATAAGGTAGCTATCTGTCGAGGTGTTCCTTGAAAAATTAACCTGATTCCTGTGTTATATTGTTGACTGCGTTGATATGAACGTACAGCTTTTCGTCTTTTTGCGATTCATAAACATTTTATTTTGTATATTATTACCTTTCTGGTGTAATTTCATGTACTAACACGTTCTATGAGATCTGTTCCTCAATTTGGGCCTACGGTACTAGGCGTATAAATTAAACTAAAAAGGAAGGCGTTTTTCGCTGCGTCAGGAGCTTCTCATGAAATATCGATCACCAACCTTCTCCTCAGCGAGGGAAAATATTTTGTTGGTGCCCACCTACATAGAGAAAAATGATAATCATGATAAAATAAGAGAAATCATAGCTTGCACCGAAAAATGTAATTGTTCGTTTTCTCACTCACTGTTCGACAGTGGAACGGTTGAAAAGTAGCTTGAAGGTGGTTCGATGAGCCCTCTGCCAGGTATTTAACTGTGAATAGCAGGGTAATCATGCAGATGTACCACTGAGCCACCTTCCTTCAAATAGAGGCCAGGGCAGTGGGTCCGCGATCAGTGTAATGAGTGATTTTGTTAAGAAAGGAGGAGGAACACAGCCATGCCCACAACAGGGACTGTGGCAATTACGGTCGACGCTGCCAGTACAAGGACATGGTGTCAAGTCTTCCCGAGATATACGAAACGTAGTGATTACAAGGCTGAACGAATACGATTGGGGAGGACGAAGGGTCAAATCTTCGTCCACCCATCCACACTTAAGTATTCCGTGATTTCCGTAAATCGCTTAAGGAAAATTCCGGGATGGTTCCTTTGAAACGGTCTCGGCCGATTTCCTTCCTTTTCCTTCGGTTATCCGAACTCGTGCTCGTGTTCCATCTCTAATGACCTCATTGTTGACAGAGCGTTTCACTCTTATCTTCCTTCTTCTTTTCTTCGAATATATTTGGGAAGTATTAACTCATGCTTACATACCACGGTCCACCAGCCTCCGACATATTCCAGAAGATGAAACGATCTTTCCCTTCCTTCGAAAAGTTTCGGTCACCGTTCAGCTATGCATGTCACAAACGAACAGAGAAAATGTCTTGGATGCAACAGAAAGGCTGTAAGGTGACCATATGCTCGGAAATCTCCGAAGTCACAACATATTTTTACTAACTGATTAATTATTAAAATTTTGTATCTATAAACTCATATTTAAATTCACCCTGAACTCAGCCTCAATTTGCATGCACCAATTTGGTGTCAAGAAAAGAAAAATAAGAAACAGTACCGTTAAGAAAAGCATAGCTTCAGAAGAATATTGCGTGCATCAGCGGATCAAGTGAAATTCGAGTACGATTTATCTGATGTAAAATCCTTGTAAAGTTTACGAGGGCATAGCGTGCGAAGCAGGGACGTTAATCCGCCCGAGGAAGACCAAGTCAGTGTCACAACACAACAGAGTGAGCTAGGACGATAAGAGTGTCGGATGGTAGGGTGAACGAAGGATGACCTGGAAATGCGTGTAGAAATATTGAGAAAATTGACGATTTGGATATGAAGTACTGATTGCGGAAGATAGGGCTGACTATTGAATATAAAAAACAATCGAAAGGTTTAATTTGATGAAGTGCTGAACATCGTGAAACACTGTCATGTAATCGGGGATAATCTTCTTGTAGTTGACAATTGGTGCCTCCAAAAAATCTGGAAATAGTGAGTTATAGTGCGAAAGAGATTACGAGTAGATCTCTTCTTCCGTTTAATCATTTTCCTACGAATCGTCCTCAGGAAAAGTTCGACGCACTTAACCACAGTTCACCGCCATCTTGCAACAAAAAGAATATTATACGCGTGTGTAGGTGAGCACTTATTGAAACGCAGGAGCTATTTTGGAACACTATTACATCCGGAAAAAATGGAATTCATTGCTGAACATGAAATATTGAATGTCGCAGACTAGATCACTAACATTTCATTGCCGTCAGATTGTATGACATGAACATATATAAATTCCATTGCGCAGATAAACAGTAAAATGGACATTTAACGGACAGAACCGGTTTAAGTAGTAAAACTGCAGTCATATTATAAGGATTCTCCACGTTTAACCCTTGCTGGCTGCCGGAGTTACTATGCTGCAGGTCCTCTACAACAAATAAACATGCAGGCAAGTAAAAAATGGAGAGCACTATTTACGAAATGACCCTTGTCTTTATAGACATTACAGATTTATCCTCTAAGCATTCCGTTACTGTAAGTATTGTGGCATCTTGTTTGGAAAGCTCGTATAGATTGATGTATACTGTATTGATTTACGAGATAGTGTGACGAGCCAAACCCGGATTAAAGTGCAGGCCGAACCAAAGCCCGATTATCTGGTACTCTGGACAGCTGTAGTCTTTTGACAGTTTTCCAAAACTGACAAGATAACACAAGATAAGATACTCAGCTGGCATTCTGGAGGATGATGGATCAAATCAGTAGCCGTCCGTCTACATTTAAGTTATCTGTGGTTTTTCTAAACCATATAGGATTAGTGGCGTGACGGTTCCTTTGAAAGTGCGTGGTCGACTTCCTCCCCCGTTAAATTTGAGATCCATAGCTAAGGAAATCGTCGTCGACTGGACGTTAGATCTTAATCTTCCTTACTTTTCTTGTTTAGGTTTCCCAAACCTAGGACTACCTGTCTAGTTCCTCATTTCCAACTCAGAGGTTCAATTCCAAATAAAATGCGAAAACATCTAGAACACACTTGCGGCTGCCGTCGTAGCTTGAACAGCTCTGCATAAGGTCGTTATGCCGCTCTTTCGTTACATTCAATAAATCCATAAACGAGGTGCATTATGGCGAATTCTTTGTCAGTACAGCTAACACACTGTTGTGAATTATCATTAAAATATTACCCAACCACGACGTTATTGCACTCGGCCTCCCGTAGCTGTTGTCGGTAACATACGGTGACGTTACAGTAAACACGTACAGTGGTGACTAAGGAAAACGCATTGTACTGCCACTGTTTTCAGGTCAGTTGTGCGTATACTATCTAGGTTCAGCGTGTCCTCGTGAAATACCGTCAGCAGTGTATTGTGGTATTAGCCATAATAGTGAGAGAAGAAAACAGAGAAAGACTGACTGGCTACAAGCTTCTTATAGCCTTTCTTCTCTCATGTTTCTCACTTTTTTTATTTCGTATTATTTTATTAATGTGTCTCAGTGGGAGCGGACCGAAAGAGGTCATTGCTGCAAATGAAATCGGGATATGATATTTCAATTGGTGTCGAGACATTGGTTGCTCTTCTGTCCTTGCTTGGGTGAGCTAGGGCTGGACGAGAGTCACCTGCCTTGAGTGTGGCATAAAAAATGGTTCAAATGGCTCTGAACACTATGGGACTTAACTTCTGTGGTCATCAGTCCCCTAGAACTACTTAAACCTAACTAACCTAAGGACATCACACACATCCATGCCCGAGGCAGGATTCGAACCTGCGACCGTAGCGGTCACGCGGTTCCAGACTGTAGCGCCTAGAACCGCTCGGCCACTCCGGCCGACGTGGCAGAAAAACGTGAGGTCGGGCCATGCTGGCTTTTCTGCGAATACGAGAGGTAGTGGACAATAGCGTGTAGTAGCTCTTTAAGACGGCTGTCCTGCTGCGCCCCTCAGTCTCTGTATTAGGCATGAAGCGATGGTGAGCATGAATTTCAGCAGCCAGCCTTAAACGTCATATTGGTATTTTCCATCTGGGCTTCGCTTGGCCAACGCCAGGTGTTGGTATTGTTTTCAGTGGTTCTCGGAATAGGTCTGAAGCCACGGAAAACCCGACACAGCGACATATAGCGTCAAGGCGATATTTTATTCGTTTTTGGCGGTAGTTTTCACGACTGCTTTCGCGTGTCGTACGAAATGCAGGGAGTTTATTGGCCAACTGAAGAAGACGTTATGTGACGTCTGAGAGTCCTACTGAAAATTGGCGGCAACGACCACACTTGGTACAAAAATGTTGCTACACGGTTTGGTTGGGTTTTGCGGAGTGTACTGAACACAGATGATTGAGGCATTTTTTCGCCGCCTCCTAAGACCGGGAACATTCGAGTGTGGTGGAGTCGCGAAGCACCATTTTACGGTGTCGGTGCACTGCGGACAAGACGGTTAGTTTCGTCCGGACCGCCAGCCGCCAGGGAGAGCATGTGTAATGATAGCGACTGCTGAAGATATTGTTGTGCAGACTTAGGAGTAAGACCTTCACGATAATATGGACAGAAGTATAAGTTCTTTCTGAAATTTATCTCATCGTGTTTTATCCACGGTCATCGATCATCAGAGAGCCCAGCAACACATGGGTCAGCGGCTGCATCATCCGACTGCTGTTTGCTGTCTACACAGTGCGTGAGATCTTTGTGGTAAAGTATTTGCATCGCTGGCGTAATTGGGACCTGTAATTCTTCTCTGACGCCTTCAGCAGTGTATGCTCTCGTTTTGGCGTTACAATGCCCTTGATTTGGTATGTGAATTTTTGATAGAGTGCTCATTTCTGATCGTCATTCTGTGGCACAGTCTGAATTTATCACAATACCTGTTGATTCACCCACTCGTAATAAATTACCATATGCAGTATTTCAGAGTAGGTGCCCCTTTAAAAACCTGCCAACTACTTATTCTCAACACCATTATTTTGTGCCCTTGTGCTATTATAGCACTGTTCAGTGAATCGCATATTTACATGTATATTAGATAAAATAAATCTCTTGGTGATACTTAATTTGTTTATCATTCAGTAATCAGATGATAAATTTCTTTTCCTGACCATTTTTATATCTATTGAGAACCGAGACTGATTAGTAACTTTACTAAACTAGAGTGTCTGTGCAATCATTTTTGCTACTCATCTTCAGGGTCATTTTATTAATTTTCTCAGCGTTCATTTCTTCATTGTGCATAGGTTAAGTTGTTAGTTAAAAAGGGAAGTTGAGTGTATGAGCAGCTCTCATGAAAATTCAGTTCAATCCAAATGTTACGCACACTTCCCCAGTCAGTCACCTCGCAAGATGTCGCGGAAGTCAACATATTAAAGTGAAAAAGAGCTTATATTCAAAGTTGTACAATTTTGCCATGAGTGAAGAAAAGCACAATCAGGTAGTGATACATTTAAAGAAAGCAATGACGCGGCGGCAGAAATGATAGGGAAGTATAAAAAAAGAAAAAAACACAGTAAAATACAATTTGAATGACTTTAAGAAAACGGAAGAAATCAGGGAAAAAGTTAAAGCTCACAGAAAGCAAAGGCGTTCCAGAACAGTATTTTCTCTACATGATTTCGATAAAGCACTTATTTGAAGAAACTTTTTGGAGTGTTACGAGCAGAAAGCAATCTCAGTGTTGAGAAACATGCATATACTTTCAAAAACTGAGGTAAATTTTCAATAGGGAAGGGAAACATACCGGAAAATTTTCAAAGAGACAGGATTTCGTCGCAAAAAATTCAAAAATATGAAAACCATCTTAACAGAAAGTTCCGACATTCTTGCAAAGTTTGCAAAATACTTGAGAGCAATAACAAATAATGAAAAGGGACGAAATAAACAAGTGATATTCACTGATTAATGTGGCTAAATAAGCATTAGATCATGAAAAAGTGCTGGCAGCATGCAGAAGTTCCGGGTGTAATGAGTAATAACGGTACAGGCCAAAGAGCTGTAGTTGTCCACGCTGGAGGAGCAATGGGTTTCATAGTGGGAGGAGACTTAACTTACGATTCGAAATCCAAATCTCAAGAGTGTCATGATGATGGGGATATTATCACAAATGGTTCGAAGAGAAACTGATTCCCAACATTTCAGCTGATCGTATTTACGTTTTTGATAACTCACCGTATCGTACTGTTCAGGCAAATAAATCTCCCGCTACTACAACTCGGAAAAGTGACATAATTGAATGGCCCATTCAGAACAAAATCATTATGGAACCTAGCTTAACAAGAAATGAGCACTTAGAAATTGTGCGTTATAATAAGCCAAAGCCAGCTTTTACAGCAAATGCAGTTTTAAAGTGTAAAGGATATACTGTTCTGAGGCTCCCTCTATACCACTATGATTTGAGCCCTGTAGAGCTAATCTGCAATACAGTGAAACAAAAAAATTCAGAAAAAATTTTCTTTCATTAATATAGCTACCCTAGGACAAATAACCAAGAAATCTTTATCTAAGATTGCCCAACATATTTGGGTAAAAGCTTGAACATGTAAAAGGAACTGAAAATGAAGATCGGCGCAGATTTAGGGGTATAGAAGAGGCAATAGACAATATAATAATCAACGTTGGTGAGGAGAGTGAAGATGAATATGCAGCATGACAGTGACATGGATAGTGACACGGCGGGTGAAATTGGAACATATTCCAGTAAAAAAGATACAGAAGATGAAGACCTAGACGTCTACCTCGTGTGTGATGGACCATCCACTTCATGACTCAAATCACCAAGCTTAGTGTAGTCTTCATTGCACGCCTGTAGTTGTACCGGCCATGCTTTCCTCCGTATCACCGATTACTCGTTGACTCACGATAACCCGAGCGAAGCGCCATCACTCCCAGGTGCAATAGTATTGTGGTCGGCTAAAACAAATAAAACAGTCGGAAAAATAGATCCGAGACAGATGCGAGCAATACTGATTGCACGTTTGCAGGTGAAGAGTAAAGTGGACATTACTCTTATCAACAGCCATGAGTAAATGGAACAAGTTTGTTTCCAATCAAGACACGCAGCGCATACCGTCGATATTTCTGATGTTCTGAAGATAGTTTCAGTGCATTACAAATACAAAGTAAATGGGTATAAGAAATCAAACGTTATTCTGTAATGACTCCCCAATGAGCACGGGTACATTGTGGCAAAATACTTTGAAAATATCACTGAACAACCTTCAAAATTTTGTCGATGAAGTTCGATTCCACTCTATACACCAAAATTTATACACCTCTTTCCTTCTAACAAATATAATATAATATGGGGTACTCTTAAATTCAAGAAAATAAACAAATAACTTCCTGGTTTGTCTCATACAGCTGCTTTTCTTTCGCTCCATAAGAAATCACTTCGTCTGCGTTGGCCACCATCTTAAAAAGCAAGTTGTAATCTGACAATCCGTTCACGACTCAGATACTGTATAACCTTTATGTAGAGCGAATATCGATTATTGGAGTGGAAACCCGGTAGCCAGGCCGGAATTTATACAATCGGGTTAGTTTACGGAAAATCGAAATTAGGAGCCCATGTAAACTGAGAGCAGGGTAAAGTTGAGAACAGCACACATTTAAGCAAAATTTATTAATTTGACATATTCGTAATAAGCTGTGTAATCTAAAACCAACTTGATGTAAGACTGCTGTTACTACATTAAATCAATTTACATGGGAAAGACTGCTAAAAAAAATTTAATTGCAAATATCACGTAGATGTGACAGAAAACGATTTAGCACACAAGGCGGTAATTATCAGCGTGATCGGGGAATTCTGCGCTTGAGAAGGAAACTTCATATTAGACGTACACGAGCGAAAACAATCGCCACTTCATTTATCTTCCAATTTGTGTCAGGAAATTGTAATATTGAAATGTATTTAAGCAGTAACATTTGAAATCAGTTTCTTTTTTACGTTTGATTTCCAAAATTACTATAATGTTTATTTCCTGCATAAACACCCACGTATAACCGTCCCATTCTTGTTCTTTAACTTAGTCTGTTGTTTCTTTTCATTCCTTACTTACTTCTTCATTTCTGCTTCTTCGACCTCCCTTTTCACGGGGGTGCGCTACTGTTCTCTTTCAGCGCCCTGTTATCATATTCTTTCATTACATACCAAGGCGCTCAGATTGTGTATGTTAAACTCTTACACACACACATATATATATATATATATATATCCATGCAATGATTCAATGAACTACAGGTTTCAATAACATATTCAGATACAAATATATCAGAATAACAATAAGCTTACTTTCTTATTTTTCTGTCTGCTGCTGAAAATGTCAAGTAACTGCCTCAATCAGTCGCATTTCACAGCTCAAATGTCTGTTGTCTTCCTGCTACTGTTATTTGATTACAGAAAGCAGCACAGCAGTAGTCGGAAGCTGTCATGCTCGTGGCAATCTTGAAATACTGAATGCGCGTGATTACCCACTGCGCACAGTGAACTGCCCCTTTATAGCAAATGATACTTGCTGAAGTCTGCTCTCTCGATTTACATTTACGTAAGTGAAGTCAGTCTGTCGGAGAGGAACTGGATGTCCCTCGAGGCTAAGGCTCTGGGAGGTGAAAAAGAAAAATGTGGAGCGCACAAAGTGTCGGGCCACCGGGACAATGTGGAAGTCGAGGGTGTGTGTAGCAGGCTACAGGAAGAGGCGGGGCGCGGAGGGGTGCGGGAGCTAAAGGGATGATTCTCGCCGCGGGCCTTAATAAACAATAAGCATTGTCCCGGCCCGCCGCCCGGCCAGCCAGGTACCCAGCACCCAGCCGCGGACGCACAAAAAACGCGACTCGTGCCCGCCGTGGACGCCTTCTCAAATGCATCGACAGCGCAGCTCTAGCCTACGGCAGGTCTCGCCCTGTAACCCTCCTTCTGGCTTACGCATCCTTCTGAAACTGCACGAAATGATAATTGGAAAGCACTCCTTCTATAATGTCGTCATTCGCACCGCAAAATCAGAAGGTATATCAAATCTCAAAATGTTTCTTATTGTTGTTGTTGTTGTTGTGGTTGTGGTCTTCAGTCCTGAGACTGGTTAGATGCAGCTCTCCATGCTACTCTATCCTGTGCAAGCTTCTTCATCTCTGAGTAACTACTGCAACCTACATCCTTCTGAATCTGCTTTGTGTATTCATCTCTTGGTCTCCCTCTACGATTTTTACCCTCCACGCTGCACGCTGCTCTCCAATACTAAATTGGTGATCCCTTGATGCCTCAGAACATGTCCTACCAACCGATCCCTTCTTTTTGTCAAGTTGTGCCACAAACTCCTCTTCTCCCCAATTCTATTCAATACTTCCTCATTAGTTATGTGATCTACCCATCTAATCTTCAGCATTCTTCTGTAGCACCACATTTCGAAAACTTCTATTCTCTTCTTGTCCAAACTATTTATCGTCCATGTTTCCCTTTCATACATGGCTACACTCCATACAAATACTTTCAGAAACGACTTTCTGACACTTAAATCTATACTCGATGTTACCAAATTTCTCTTCTTCAGAAATGCTTTCTTTGCCATTGCCCGTCTACATTTTATATCCTCTCTACTTCGACCATCATCAGTTATTTTGCTCCCCAAATAGCAAAACTCCTTTACTACTTTAAGTGTCTCAATTCCTCATTTAATTCCCTCAGCATCTCCCGAGTTAACTAGACTACATTCCATTATCCTCGTTTTGCTTTTGTTGATGTTCATCCTATATCCTCCTTTCAAGACACTGTCCATTCCGTTCAAATGCTCTTGCAAATCCTTTACTGTCTCTGACAGAATTACAATGTCATCGGCGAACCTCACAGTTTTTATTTCCTCTCCATGGATTTTAATACCTACTCCGAATTTTTCTTTTGTTTCCTTTACTGCCTGCTCAATATACAGATTGAATAATATCGGGGAGAGGCTACAACCCTGTCTCACTCCCTTTCCAACCACCGCTTCCCTTTCGTGCCCATCAACTCTTATAACTGCCATCTGGTTTCTGTACAAATTTTAAATAGCCTTTCGCTCCCTGTATTTTACCCCTGCCAACTTTTCTTGTTATGTTTCTACAATGTTGGAGGAAAATGTGTGATTTAGGAACATACAAGGCGCGAAATTTAGTGCACATAGCTACAATTTCCAGCAGCGACAGTGGCTTGGATTAGATTAGATTAGATTAATTATTCATTCCATAGACCCGCAAAAGAGGGGATCATCCTGGGTGTGGAATATGTCAGATAAACACATTACAAAAACGTAATTTGAAAAACTTGAATTTCATTAATTTTAGTGATCCTCGTGCAATAAACAGTAAAATTATGTACATGAATTAAAATCAAACTTCTAATATTTACAGGTTTAACACATCTGCTTTCATTAAATCCATCATTCACACGGTTACTAGTTACTTGGCTATTACAAACAAGTATTGTCAAAAAATAAAGTAAATTATTCATATTAATGATCCTCAATTAAGAACAGTCAAATTATGTACAAGGTTTAAAATTAAACTTCCACTATTTACAGACTTAAAACTTACATCTGCTTTCCATACATCCATCATTCTACACCGGCTGGGCATAAAGTAGAACTCAGCGAAGATGTCGTCATGCAGTGCTGTTTCAGCTCTGTGCCAGAAATCATCAGTCGTAGTGGTCAGTAACTGTTGGCGCTCCAGACTTTTGGCAACCCATTACCAGAAGCTTTCAGTGGATGAACCTGGCCTGGGCAAGGTCGAGCACTCTCTGTGTCGAGCAAGGTATCTTGTTTACAGATAGCGCCACGGAGGCCTAGAATATAGAACACAGTCGATGCCGTTAATACATCAGAAATGTGATTCTCAAATTACAGGCTATTCGAATCAGAGATGACTGTCTTGTATCCCAATGGCACCTCATATCAACAGTCCAGGTGCTGGTCCCGTATGATGATGAGTAACGCATCCTGGCAACCTTGGTTCTCCTCGCAACCTCCACACACGGGTATGTCCATTGTGATGCATCATCTCTGATTCGAATAACCTGTAATTTGAGAATCACATTTCTGATGTATGAACGGCATCGACTGTGTTCTATATTCTAGGCCTCCGTAGCGTTATATGTAAACAAGATAACCTAAGATACCATGCTCGACAATGCAGAATCAGTATTAGTCCGAGAAAACGACATGCTGCCACCCTCAGCTTTCATTATTGTCGTTGGGAGCACCACCAGCGGCGCGGATCTCGTTGCTAATTCGTCAAAGAAAGCAACAACAGTGGTCGCCGTAATGACAGTCTGTGATCCAGACGTCGTCGCCCTGTCCGTGTGGATTCCTGTCTGCCGCAAACAAGACGGTTTCCTGACTCAAGGTATGTGAAGTGGCTGTACGATATAGCACGATCAAGCGAATAATACAGGGTGCGGAAATATGACCTCCCGTATTTGGAGAGGCCTCTGTGTGAGCTGCGCCGGCCGCGGTGGTCTAGCGGTTCTGGCGCTGCAGTCCGGAACCGCGGGACTGCTACGGTCGCAGGTTCGAATCCTGCCTCGGGCATGGGTGTGTGTGATGTCCTTAGGTTAGTTAGGTTTAAGTAGTTCTAAGTTCTAGGGGACTTATGACCTAAGCTGTTGAGTCCCATAGTGCTCAGAGCCATTTTTTGTGTGAGCTGCGGTGAGGATCCAGATGGTGGGAGTATCGATCGACAGCGGTGTACATGCCATTTTCATTAGCCGTAATGACTTGGTTAGGTGAGCATAGCATTTTTGTTGTAAAGGAGTATATTCATAATGACGGTTCTGTGATTACTACTCAGAGAGAATTTCGCATTCGGTTCGAACTTGGCAGACATGATTCTGTTCCTGATAGAAAAACTGGTAGAGTTTGGGTATCAGACTTTAGAGCACTAGGTTCATGACTATAAAGAAAATCTGTTGACAGAACTCGGACTGTAACAACGTCGGAAAACGTGGTGCTTGTTAGAGCGCCCGTCCAGCAATCTCCAAAGCGTTCAGCACACAAACATCCAGCTGCGCTGGGATCATCTGGTAGGAGTGTAAGAATAATCCTGCACGGAGATCTTCATATAGACCCACAAAAGATTATGGTTACCCAAGAATTAAGTGAGATATATTTTGAAACTCGCAGAGATTTGTGTGAGGAAATACTTCAGAACGTTCCCCCTGACGCAGTATTGATTTCTTCTGATGAGGTCCATTTGCACTTGTCATATACATTCAGGGGATAAAAGTCATCGGGTACCACCTAATATCGTGTCAGACCTCTTTCTGCCAGGCGTAGTTTAGCAACTCGACGTGGCATGGGCTCAACAACTCGTTGGAAGTCCCCTGTGAAGCCATGCTGCCTCTGCAGCCGTCAGTAATTGTGAAAGTGTTACCTCTACAGAACGTTGTGCACGAACTGAAGTCTAGATTACGTCCCATAATTGTTCGACGGGATTCATGTGCTCGAATTGTCCAGAATGTTCTTCAAACCAGTCGCGAACAATTGTAACCCAGTGACATGATAACGTTGGTTGGCAATATCAAGTCCATGAATGGCTGCAAATGGTCTTCAAGTGGCCTTAATCAACCATTTACAGTCAGTGATCGGTTCAGTTGGACGAGAGGACCCAGTTAATTTAATGTAAATACCGCTCACACAATTATGGAGCACCCATGAGCTTGCAGTGACTTGTTGACATATTGGGTCCATGGCTTCGTGGAGTCTCCGCCACACTCGAACCCTACCATCAGCTCTCACCAATTGAAAGCGGGGCTCGCCTGACCATGCCACAGCTTTAAAGTCGTCTAGAGCCCAACCGATATGGTTACGGGCCCAGGAGAGGGGCCCAGGAGAGTCGCTGAATGTGGTGCCGTACTGTTAGCAAAGGTACGCGTGCCGGTCGTCGTCTGCTACCATAGGCCATTGTCGCCAAACTTCGCCGCACTGTCCTAACGGATACTTTCGTCGTACATCCCACACTGATTTCTGCGGTTACTTCATGCAGTGTTGCTTGTCTGTTAGAACAAATGCCGCTTCTCTCGGTCGTCAAAAGAAGGCCGTTGACCACAGCGTTGTCCGTGGTGAAAGGTAATGCCTGAAATTTGGTATTCTTGCCACACTATTGACATTGTGCATCTCGAAATATTAGATTCCCCACCGATTTCCGAAACGGAATTTCCATGCGTCTAGCTCCAGCTACTATTCCAAGTTCAAAGTCTGTTAGTTCCCGTCGTGTCGCCATAATCACGTCGGACGTCTTTTCAATTGAATCACCTGAGTACAAATGACAGTTCCGCCAACTCACTGCTACTTTATACCTTTTGTATGCGATAATACCGCCATCTGTATATGTGCATATCACTAGCCCCTTACTTTCAAGGCTCAAGTGACCAAATATGGCCCTGCAAGCACTTAAGGAGGCGATTGCCAGGAAGTGGCTGCCATTTCACAGCAAATGATACGAAGAACAATGGACACCTTCCGGAAAAGCTTTGTCAACTTATCAACATTGGAGGACGCCTTATAACAGCCATAATTTTTAAAACCAGGCAGTGTAAGATGGCGTAGTATCTGTTGTTCACAAATCAAAGTTTTTTCTCTGTACCTTTGTTTGCTTATTTGTTTCTAACTGCTTTTTGAAATATGGGAGGTCTTTTTGCCAGACACTGTATAATCGCCCTTCGGACTCTCGTCCCTTAGGGCCACTGATATCCTGCACTGTGTTCAGTACGGCATTCCTCAGCCCATTCCTATTACTGTCGTGGGATACCACCCAACGTGAGCGAGTATACACGGCTATTACAAATGATTGAAGCGATTTCATGAATTTACTGTAGCTCCATTCATTGACATATGGTCACGACACACTACAGATACGTAGAAAAATTCATAAAGTTTTGTTCGGCTGAAGCCGCACTTCAGGTTTCTGCCGCCAGAGCGCTCGAGAGCGCAGTGAGACAAAATGGCGACAGGAGCCGAGAAAGCGTATGTCGTGCTTGAAATGCACTCACATCAGTCAGTCATAACAGTGCAACGACACTTCAGGACGAAGTTCAACAAAGATCCACCAACTGCTAACTCCATTCGGCGATGGTATGCGCAGTTTAAAGCTTCTGGATGCCTCTGTAAGGGGAAATCAACGGGTCGGCCTGTAGTGAGCGAAGAAACGGTTGAACGAGTGCGGGCAAGTTTCACGCGTAGCCCGCCGAAGTCGACGAATAAAGCAAGCAGGGAGCTAAACGTACCACAGCCGACGGTTTGGAAAATCTTACGGAAAAAGCTAAAGCAGAAGCCTTACCGTTTACAATTGCTACAAGCCCTGACACCCGATGACAAAGTCAAACGCTTTGAATTTTCGGCGCGATTGCAACAGCTCATGGAAGAGGATGCGTTCAGTGCGAAACTTGTTTTCAGTGATGAAGCAACATTTTTTCCTTAATGGTGAAGTCAACAGACACAATGTGCGAATCTGGGCGGTAGAGAATCCTCACGCATTCGTGCAGCAAATTCGCAATTCACCAAACGTTAACGTGTTTTGTGCAATCTCACGGTTTAAAGTTTACGGCCCTTTTTTCTTCTGCGAAAAAAACGTTACAGGACACGTGTATCTGGACATGCTGGAAAATTGGCTCATGCCACAACTGGAGACCGACAGCGCTGACTTCATCTTTCAACAGGATGGTGCTCCACCGCACTTCCATCATGATGTTCGGCATTTCTTAAACAGGAGATTGGAAAACCGATGGATCGGTCGTTTTGGAGATCATGATCAGCAATTCATGTCATGGCCTCCACGCTCTCCCGACTTAACCCCATGCGATTTCTTTCTGTGGGGTTATGTGAAAGATTCAGTGTTTAAACCTCCTCTACCAAGAAACGTGCCAGAACTGCGAGCTCGCATCAACGATGCTTTCGAACTCATTGATGGGGCCATGCTGCGCCGAGTGTGGGAGGAACTTGATTATCGGCTTGATGTCTGCCGAATCACTAAAGGGGCACATATCGAACATTTGTGAATGCCTAAAAAAACTTTTTGAGTTTTTGTATGTGTGTGCAAAGCATTGTGAAAATATCTCAAATAATAAAGTTATTGTAGAGCTGTGAAATCGCTTCAATCATTTGTAATAACCCTGTACATTAACTTCAGTCTCGATAGATCAAGTTGTACCCACTGTCCAATTCTGACACGTTTCTCCTTTTTATATGAGGCATAACACTGTCTTCTAATAATCACATACGAATGCTGTTTCTGAACGAGAAACCCCTGTGTAGTTTTTCCTTACATGCAGAATGTTTATCTGCATCAATATCTACATGATTATTCTGTAACTACCATTTACATTTGTGTCAGGGGGTGCGTAAACCATTCCTCCACCATTCTATTCTATAATAGTTCGCCAAAAAAAGGAATATCTAATTCCAGAATGAGATTTTCACTCTGCAGCGGAGTGTGCGCTGATATGAAACTTCCTGGCAGATTAAAACTGTGTGCCGGACTGAGACTCGAACTCAGGACCTTGCCCGCGAAAGGCAAAGGTCCCGAGTTCGAGTCTCGGTCCGGCACACAGTTTTAATCTACCAGGAAGTTTGAATATCTAATTCTTTCTCTGAGAGCTCTGATTTCTCTTATCATGATAGTCATTTCTTCCTATGTAGGTAGGCATTTAGAACAAACATTGATGACAGAAAGTCATGGAGAGACCTCATCTGCATTTTTTTACTGATTGCCATCGTAACTCTCTTATCGTACCCGTAACCCCCTCTCCCTTTTTCGTAATAATACAAAACGAGCTGCCCTTCTCTGAACTTTCTCCGTCAGTCCTATCTGGAGATGTTTCCATTGCATGCTGAAGAAGAAATGTAGCATTGTCTTTACTACAATTGTTGCACTTTTTGAGTGGTCCACCAATAAAAAATTTGTTGCATGCAGCCTTCAAGTTGTTTCAATTTAATGACCAGCAGTGTAAATTAATATTCACTAGAAAAATTCAGAGGGGGGAGAGAGGATAGATGTAAGGTACTGAGGGGGTGCTTGCGGTGAGAAGGAACTGTGACGTGGCGTGATGAAAGAAGTAATGGATGTCCATCAGGAAGACATAGGGCATCCAGTGTTTGAGTCATAGGATGACAACGCTTTACAGCCTTATAAATCCTATGATCATACAAGACAGTAGGCATAAATTACATTCATACTGGCTTTCTAAAGTCAATGGGGAAAGTTGCAACCGAAGGATTATTCATTTAAGCGTATAGAAGCGTAAGAAAGTAAGTTACATGTATCGTCCTACACAAAGACCTTTGCACATCAACAGTGACGCATTCTCAGAAGAAGGTACATTTTCGAGGTTTCCTGCAGACAAATTTCTGCTGAGGTATGGATAACAAATGCACCACAGTGTGCGAGTGAAATGGCGCACGACTAGAAACATATTACAGAGTTGAAGTACACAAGACAGTACGATTCGTGTGGAAAAAACGTCTAAAGTCCACACAGATTCACGGTGTAATTCTGGTGGTATATGCACCAAATTCAATGTCTTGCCTCGTCGTAGTAAAATGGTTTCAATAATTTGACCAAGACCGCATGTGTGTGGGTGATGCTGACCAAAGACGACAATGTGTATGCAACCTGGAAGAACATCTGAGAGGAAGGAGATTTTCCAACGATGACAAGGTGCACACAGCAGTTCTCGAATGTCTCCGTGAACAAGGAGCGGGTTTCTATCGCCGAGGAATTGAGTGACTGGTAAACATTCCAATTTTTTATAGAGACATGGCGACTATGTTGGAAAATAGCGTCATTTATCTGTGTCACTTTAAAGTGTAACACGACATTCAATACAACTTACTTGGCCTAACATAATAGCGTTTAACTTACTTTTTTAAGTCCACTTGTGTGAGGCAGGAAACATACCATTGGACTTTCGAAAGAATGTCCTTCACACAACGCATGAGTCTGTAACCAACCTCGTGTTTCTTTCTCCTGTTTTCTCTGCACACTTAATCAATAAGATAGGTCTAATTAATCAATGCACATGCAAAAGATCGGTATTATCTGTGGCAGTTGCTGATGATTTTAGAGGGTTTCCTTTAGCTTCTCTTAATTCTAAAGCGCATGCTGAATTCATTCTGGCAGTTAGTGGGGAGTGAAAACATGATCCTCACAATCTCCGCTCGCCTTGGCCTGCCTTCAGCGATGCAGCTGACTGCACGCATGCTGGGGGTTTAACGCAGGCTACCTAAGGCTGGCGCGCGGTCACCCGCTGTCGCATTCACTGATGTGTTGGCAGATGTGCCAACACCTTGTAGTTACAGGAGGCCGAAATGCACGCTATATCTCACGCAGACTGGCGTGAGGTCTGGAACAGGATACGTAATGAATGCTATAAAGAAAAGTACGTAGCTGCTGGAATACTTAACTTTAATCCATCACCATAAAATTATTTTGAAAATTGTGCAAGATATCTACCTTGGGTGAAAATGCATACACATTGTAGTTTAGAATATTTTCTAATTCTGTTTTGGTGCACGCCCCACCTCCTGTATCAATTTCATGTTTTCTGCGGTTTGTATTTTAATTTTATCCTCTATTTTCCACAGGTGAGGTCAAAAATACTCTTCTTCCTCTCAACATCATCTGCTGTATCCTATTACTTGGTCCTCTAACTCAACATACAGATTCAAACAGTTGAATAGTTGCTCCCATACTGCGTGCTCTTCAAAAGGTATGCATATTTTATTATCTTTCTGTAAAATAATCCCACATCTACCTAAGTCCATCACCATGTGACATGTTTGCATAAAGTCCATACTTATAGCCTTTGGTATGGACAGGTTCAGTACAGTCAAGAAATCCCACTGCAGGGTATCGCTAGAAACGTGAACTCCAACGGAACATGGTACCGCACATCTGTGCTTTTTCCTGTTAACACTCCTTCTATTTTCGTCTTGCGTAATCTTAGCATTTGAAATACGTTTTCTTGCATATATCTTTGAAATACCATCAGAATATTGCTGCTTCTGTTGAGAATACTTCCAAAACCCAATTCATCTACTAATGTATTTCCTACCAGGTGCATATTTTGCGTCAGTGTAGTCTATTTCTCCTCTCATACTACTTCCTTTAAATCTTCGTGATTGATATAGCCGAAAGTTAGGAGTGTGTTCACAGGACTCATATGCCTTCTGCTTGTGATGATTTGACCTCACTGTTGCGATATCGGCCCCACAATCTGCTTCTTACGCGGGTAAAGGCTTCGTAATTCAATAATTTCTCCCACTTGTCGAGGCTGCTCCTGATGATTCTTCTCTTGTTAATATTCCTGTTACTACTGTAACTATGGAAACCATTCCCTCTCTTGGCCACCTGGATTACTCCTTCCTCCATAGTTCCGTTGGTAAGGCCTGAAATGACGGCGTCTTTTGGGATGTGACTGATTATTTCTCCACTCACAGTAGTTGTATAAAGTAATGTACTTAAGCCACTTGTAGATTCGGTCTGTGATTGCCACAATAAACAAATTCAGTTTACTGCAGAAGGTTCTTAAATTCATTTACGTAATTACTGCAGCATCCAATTAGAATATGTTGTTATTTTTGGAGTATTGTTTTGGAACAAAACCTAACCATCTTCTCTGTGCTGTACGGTATATTCAAGAACTGGTTCTTTCTCAGCATGTTTTAGAAAAATTTCGCCAAACTATGCAGTCCTGCCCCTTCAAAGTCATGTCCCATAATAATCTCGTTTTTAACTCATGCTTGCTTCTGTTTGGACCAGCAGTCGGCCGAAATCGCCTCCTTGAACTCTCAAATCGATGTGCACTTCAACGCTACCAGCTGCGTCTCTGCGTCTTCACAGCAGGTGTTCCCTCTAATAAACTGCAAACATATTGAAGTTTGTGCATCAGTGGCCATGATGGTAAATTTAAATTATCGAACTGCTCAATCCAAACCTTGGGGTGGAACATGTTCCCTCTCCCATTGAGCACATGGCATTTACATACCGACATGTAGTGCTTTTAATCAAAAGGCTCGAGCCCACATCGCTCTGTCTGGCTGAATGTTTACATGCTGCACGCTTCACTGTTTACTCGGTACTCCAACACGATCACTCTTCCCATGTTTTCCAAAGCTTTATCGCAGCTGTCTTCATAATCGGCAACTCTTGTAAGTGGTACACAGCTGTTGATCCACCCTGTAATGCCACCTGTAGCTTTCAACCCATCATGCTGTTGTGCTAATTGCTCTACTTGTGTCTGTTTTGTCTTGTTAATGCTCTCCTGCTTCTCTTTAAATTCCAGTACCAGCCCTACTTCCTGTGTCTCATCTACTGGAACCAGGGTTGTGTCCTCTGATTCTACATGCTCATTTCATATTTATTACCGGATAATATTTATATTCTATATACACAAATTATCCATGGTCTTAACAACTGCAGTTCAATATATCCTTTGACTGCCTATTCGGTCGTCTACCATATATGCGTCTTTCTGCCTCTTCTGTCTTCTTTTCCTGTTTGTTCTGCCTTTCCTCTACTGCATTGTGATAGTAAGGATAGTTAGTATCTTAAACAACAGCTCCATCTTACCTACACATCCATTCTGCTTCTTTATTAGATCCTGCATTCCTTCTGCATTTCACTATGCTCTCTTCTAGTTTTTTTATGCCTTGTTTCTGTTTCCTTTTGTCTTTTTCTATCCCACTGTTTATTTTTCTTTCTTCTTTTGAAACTCGGCTTTCTCCTCATTCATGATCCCCAAGATTCCTCCAATAACAGTCATGAATTCAAACATGACTGGTTCATTTCCGTCTTCCGTCTTTCTGGTTGACGTGCCCAGTACAGTCAACTGACACTCTATTCTTCCATTTACTCTCTCTCCCATGCATTTGTTAATTTCCGAATTAGTAAAATAAACGCTCATGTTGCCCAAATTACTTTCATTTTCCATCGCATTATCATCTTGTTGAAGACGACAATCCTCTGTTTCCCTCCTTGCCTCCGTATTCACTTTGCCTCCGATGTTCTTTATGTTTCCTGCAAAAAGATACTATGTTGTATATCTCTGTTTCTACTGTCGTATCTCCCACTACATCCAGTTTTTCTGTTGAATCGCCTATGGCTGCAGTTTTGAACATACACATCTGACGTCTTGTTCTCATTCATCGTATAATTCGTCGCCTGAATTTTATTAACTTTTTCTCACTGTGGCTGTCTAATTCTTGTGATATTCCCTCCAGATACTACTGCTTATTCCACACATCTGTTAGTATACCCTTCCCATATACGACAACACTGGTCAACGTCATGTTCAAATCGACAGATGGTGATGCCACCACAACCAGTCATACATGTAAACATACAATGGAATAAAAGCTGAAAAGAAATACATGAGTATTTCATTTCGCGCTTGCTGTTTTATACTGAAGTTGAAAAAACGTTATTAGTTACTCTTAGCCTCTGTTGTCTACATAAACCAAATCCTTGCATATCTATCCACATTATTTTCTAAATTTTTCACTCGGATCAGAGGGCACAAAATGATATCTAACCCTGAGCAGGGGCCGCAAAAATTCCAAGATTCCACGAGTTTTACACCTGACTAACATGACTAATACAGTTATGGTGACAGATCACATCTCAAGAGACAGTTGTGATTAATTAAGTTATTCAACAGAATTGTTGCACCCTGGAACAGTGCCACAGACTAACACAAAAAATTTGTTAAAGTTCTTCACTGGCTCCACCAGAAGTCAATCCACCTCATCAGTAACTGACAAACTGCAAGCTAGGAGTAAATGCTGAGTAGGATGAGGTGAAAACAGAATCGACTGCGACACGAGGGATGGGCCGAACACCCCAGCCTGCAAGTGAAGCACAGTGACATCATGGCAACACACAGATATCGTCATACTGGTGAAAGAACGCAGTGTCACAAGAAAGCTCAGTTATAACGCAACAGTTATTATTCTACCACTGATTAGGCAGAAAAGAGAGTCTGAACAACGAAGTTACGGAAGTCTGAAGCCACTATAGAAGCTGACCACATAAGAGAACTATTACTCGTAATGCCACTGCCTCAGAAGAGTGCACAAAAAGCGCCAACAAAAATATTATGCCTTTCTTAATCGCATTCTCAACTGTAGCAGTCCCTTGGTAAAGGGCAGGCTATGTCAGTCGACGCTCTGTGCGCCTAACTGCCTGCAGTCATCTGTGGAGCTGCAAATCTCGCTGGAGAGACTCTGTCACTGCAAGCAGCAGCACCAACCTCCGAGTAATGACTGATGGTGTGCAGAGTCCGCCATCAGTCTGCTGGCCTACTGGAGGCTTGACCCGCAGGACTGGAAGTTGTACACCATCAGGCATCATGTGGGGGAGTCACTACTGCTGTTCGCCCCATTGCTGGTCGCAACACTAATTCTGCCAGCCTCTGTGTCCTAACAGGAGGCTGCGGACCAGACTCTACACGGCGACAGGTACTTCAGGCAGGGATGGAGGACGATTCTGCTGGATGCATTTCCTCAGCGAGACCACTTCGCAAATCAGCCCACAGAGGCTGTTGTCCACCAGTGTCCAGCATAGGGCCGTGCCTGTCAGCGCTTGGGTGTCATCGACGGAGCCGTGGCGTAACTGCCACCACACGAGCCTTCTCCGACACAGCAGAACTGCCTGCAACGCGTAGTTGCTTGTGCTGACTGGGTCCACACTCCATTGGCCTAACGAAGCTGCCAGCGCCTGGGAAAGACGATCCTGTACTTCTGACTAATAAATGTTTTGTTGTCAATAATACTCGTATTTTCTTGGCGCTCTTTAGCACTGTACCGTGTTTCACTGAACTTCCTATAACTCTTATGTACAGACATGGGATTCATTGACTATGAAAGTGGAAGCATTATGTATATTTATAATTTATTTCAAAATTGGCATAGTGAATCTTGAAGGGATTAAACATTCATTGCTAACAGTATAATTTCGAGTGATACATAGATGGTCGCATTATTGATAGTAAATAGCTGCTGGCAAGGTTCTGGACAGGGACAGTAATTTGGCTATGATAATCCACTACCACTGACATTAAATCACAAAGTTATATGAGAGGTATCCAGTGGCTGCAATGCATGAGAATGACAGCAAATGGAGACAAGCACATTACTGGGGAAGTGCGACCAACAGAGGGTTCACCACTTCTATGAAAATTAACAAGTTATCACGTTTATCCATCCCTGTCATGCTGGTGCTGCAATATATACTTAAAGTAGGCTGTGGTGGTCGGCGTCGAAATGTAGTGGCGTAACTTGAGGGGTCTCCGTCTCTGCCAGTCAAGCGTGCGCTCCTCTGAATTTGTCCATCTCCAAATCTTTAGGTCCGAAAGTGTGACCCTGAATGTATCTTGTTCCGGAAATCGAGATCGAGCATATGCGACTGTCATGTTCTGCACTCTATGTCCGGATGTTCGAGAAAATCCAAAAACGCACTCCTCCATGCTATGCGACAGTTTTTTGCTTGCCTAAAATTTCCGGACAGTCATCCGATTTGCCACCAATATTGACCAATGGTATAGTTTTGTTATATCTTTCATCCTCCCTCCAGCCTGCACGAAGCCCCATTCCGCTTTTCACCAGCTGTTGGTTCACTGTCCAGCTCGTAGGAGGACACCACCTCGTATGTCCCAGGGGAACGAAACCCGTGACGGTCCTTCGCTTTCCCTAGCCCTTGCCCGCCCCTGACAGCACAGTGTTTGCCTATACACAACTTTATACGGCATACATGAGATCCCATCCGAATAGAAAGTCACTGAGTTAGTACTGCCCTTAAAGCACTGTCATTCCCCCCTTCAGATTCAAAGTGCAATTTTCACATTTAATTCTTATTAACATTCCAATCCGTTCCATCACCGCTTACATCGATGAGATGTGACTACCAGGAAAAGTTACCCACCTCTGGAAAAGAAAAAATTCTGCTACCGTGGGAGTATGACGCATGACGGACGAAGCAAGGACGATATAAGAAGTAGACCATCACAGTCGAAGAGGACATTCTTCGTAAAAGAAGTTTCACAGTATCAAACATAAAGCTTAATATGAAGAAATAATTTATAAGAATGAACAACTGTAGCACGGATATTAATTTTGGACTGGGAAAAAGCGGAAAAGTGATTGGCTGAGTATGAAGTGCGACTTTACGGAAGGGCGCTGCAAATCATGTGGACTGAAAATATTATAAATGTGGAGATCCTCTGCAGAACTGGTGAGCAACGGAATATGTGGAAATCACTGATTAGAAGAAGGCACAACATGACAGGAGTTACATCAAGACATTAGGAGACAACTTCCATGGCACTAGAAGAAGCTGTAGAGGACAAAAACCGTGAGGTGTGACAGAGTTTACAATATATTCAATAAATATGCGAGAACGTTGGATGTAATTGCAATCCTGGGATGAAAAGGTTGATAAAAAGCGTTGTATAGACACACATTGTCGTGCAGGAGTAGTAACCCGGTGAATTTCGTGGCAATTGTGTTAGTAGTGATGCATCCAGTGCAAGAACTACATCAGTTGATCAGATCTCAGTGTTTGGTCTACTTGTTGCTCAACCCGATCTGCCTGGATACTAGGACTATCACTCTGCTTTTCCCCCTACACATTTGTACAGTTTCTTTTAAAGGCTGTATAGTGTTGCCTCACCTTTCCTTCACGCATTACTGTAGGTCTGTAAACTAGGTGCTCCTCCTGATGAATTTAGGTAGCTTTAAATCTTCGTGCACACATATATATATTTACAGCAAGCACCTCGTGAGAGCAGCTATTTTCGAAGCCATTGTCATTTGTTTTCATCAAAAGTTAAAGGACGTCTGACTCGAAATGATGACTTCTCTGACACTGTAAAGAATCAATAGATGTCGCTGCATTCACGCAACATGGATCAACATATCAACATCCAAATATAAGCAAATGACCCTTAATTTTCAAATATGCCCCATAGATTGCGACGCGACTTTAAACAGAAGTTAAAAAATGGCTCTGAGCACTATGGGACTCAACATCTGTGGTCATAAGTCCCCTAGAACTTAGAACTACTTAAACCTAACTAACCTAAGGACATCACACACATCCATGCCCGAGGCAGGATTCGAACCTGCGACCGTAGCGGTCACACGGTTCCAGACTGAAGCGCCTTTAACCGCACGGCCACACCGGCCGGCTTAAACAGAAGTAACCATGAACTTGTATCGGGGGTGGCGTTAAAGCGTTGACTCTTTGATTCTTTAGCAAGGAAGTAAAAACCATAATTTACACAAACTGCACTGGAACCATGAGTCTTGGCTATGGCAAGTCAAATATTCTATTCGCAGTCACATTAACATTGGACTTATAGAGCTACATTGCGGGCACGTGTACGGAACGACTTAAGGTGCAGTGACCACATGAAACAAGTTGTAGGAAAAGCGGAAGTGAGATGCGTTAGAAGAATTCTAGTGAAGTGTAATTCACCCATATAGGAGATAGCTAACAGATTCTTCTTTCAACTGGTTCTTGAGTACTAGTCGTCATTTGGGGACCCACATCAGGAAAGATAAATATAGGAGATAGGAAAGAGCCAAAGAAGAGACTCCCGTTTTGTAGTGAATTGTATTGTCCGACACGTAGGCGTCACAGACTTTTTTATTCAACCACAGCGATGAACGCTACAAGAAAGATATTGCGCATCACTGAGAAGTTTATTGTTAAAATTCTGAAACACACGTTACAAGAATAGTCAAGGAACTTGACTGCAAAATTAGCGAAATTCTAGCTTATGCCGTGGCTTACCGACAGTCATTGTTCCTGTAGAGCAATCGTGAATGGAACAAGAAGGACATCAGTATCCAGCGGTAAGCAATGTGACTTCACTCACACACCGTAACGTAGCAGGACGTATGGGTATATGCCTTCCGTGCAGTCTGAAACATGCCGCACAATTATTTAGACATTTCAGGGTGACCTCTCCCGCTTTGCATGATCTACTGTGAGTAGTCCAGAAAGGCGCAGGATTTGGGGTAAGCCGCTAGACATTAATTAGTTACGTTTTATCATTTCAGCTTACGATAATCTTAGATTTATGACTGGAAACATTGCCTTGAAGGAAATGAAATGGGATAGTTCAAATGGCTCTGATCACTATGGGACTTAACTACTGTGGTCATCAGTCCCCTAGAACTTAGAACTACTCACACCTAACTAACCTAAGGACATCACACACATCAATGCCCGAGGCAGGATTCGAACCTGCGACCGTAGCAGTCGCGCGGTTCCGGACTGCGCGCCTAGAACCGCTAGACCACCGCGGCCGACGAAATGGGATAGTTCCAAGTTACTGACAACCTGCGACGCAGGAATTTATCCATTGTTCTCTAGTACCTATTGTTATTTGCGGATTGAGCAGCTAACATCACGGAGTCGTAGGTAAGGTCAAAAAAATTGGTAATTGTCACAGAAGCTCGTCTGGCAAATTTAGCAGCGAGAATTTTGTAAATAGCGCTCATCTGGAACTAGCCAGGACTTGCAAAATTCATCCAACTGCCTCATCATGTGACATGAATCGACAATCATGATGCTCCTCCACTGTTTTAGAAGCCAAGGGCAGAAGTGTTTACCTTCCTGCTATATGAATCATTCTCTGCAATTTGCCTTGATCAAAAATCCACTGACCAGTCAACGAACGATGAGAGTACTTGCAGCATATTCAACTACCAGGATCGTGACCAAGGATTCTGATTAAACTTGCAGGTTTTACATCAATAAACACAGAAGGCTTCGATGGTGACAATCTGTCAACTATGTCTGATTCCCTAACCGAGGTTGCGTTTTGTTTTGGGACTACAGTACTCGCAAGAGTATGTAATACACATGTCCGCTAGATTGCTTGGCGAGCATCCCATTTCCCTTTGTTAATTTTTGCATATTTCTATACAAAGGGCGAACCCGCATTACAGACAAAACTACGAAGGTTCTTCAGGGATATTTTCTGAGTATTTTTGTACAAGGTACCAGTGGTACGCCGGCCGGTGTGGCCTAGCAGTTCTAGGCGCTTTAGTCCGGAACCGAGCTGCTGCTACTGTCGCAGGTTCGAATCCTGCCTCGGGCATGGATGTTTGTGATGACCTTAGGTTAGTTAGGTTTAATTAGTTCTAAGTTCTAAGGGTCTGATGATCACAGCTGTTAAGTCCCACAGTGCTCAGAACCATCTGAACCAGTGGTATGCGATCGATAGTAACAGAGTAATTTCGCTTCGTTGGGTTTCTTACCCTCATTTACTTTTGTATTTGTACTGGATTGCAAATATTTACACAATAATGCAAAATTCGACAGATCTGTTTGAAAACGAACTTGTTGTATTCACTCATGGTACTTGCTAGTGACAACAGAAATGCCCACTATACTCTTCGTCGCCGATTTTGCATTCAGTACTGTTCGTATCTGTTTAACGTGGCCGGCTCGGTTGAGAGTGAGTCGCTGTACACACTGCCGTGACAATGGCGGTCAATATTTTGAACAATACTCAATATACGACGCTGAGACGCCATATTTGCCTGGAACACTGGCAGAACACAGTATTAGTAATGACCCATAATGTCGTAGTCCTGCTGAAATAATAATGTACTGAGCATGAAAACTCTGCATCATGTGTATATGAGTTGCTGGAAAAGGAGCCATTGGTTTCAATCGTGGTTCTTAACTTAATAATCTGTATAGCTATGACACGACGAAATTCGCCAAATCACCTGGATTTCAATGAAGCCGAGCGCTTGGGAGTCTCGAAGTCTTGATTCTCCCTCTGGAGAAGTGCGCAGCATGTTGGACACGTTTTGCCGGTGGTCCAAGGGAGTTTCACATAATCTCCATCCTAGTTCCGGCCTGTGAAGGCACACACCTTCACACGGCTGCATCAGACGAGCAGGTGTTTCTCATACGATCACCGCTCCAATCAGTCGTAATGAGGCACCCAGAGAATGAACTGGGACCATCAGAAACTGTTCGCTGGGTGCTCAGCTACGACCACTTTTGCTAGTCGCCAAGTTCTTCATTGTGCAGCCCTCTTTTGCTGGCGTAGTGAATGAGAAATTTTGACACAAACGGCGTTGTGCTGTATTGAGACACGGAATGGCCGACACTTGCACTACTTAGTGTAATTCGTAGCAGATCTGTTTAAATGTTGATGAATGTAAGGTAATACCTATAATAAGGAGAAAGGGCCTGATAGTACCAGCTTACAAGATAAGACGTGAAAACCTTGAACACGTTACATTGTATGAGAATTAAGGGCAATACTAAAAAGCGATATGAAATGAGAGAGACCAGTTGAAATCCGTATTAAAGAAGAAGAAACTTACAAGGTAATGGTCCAATCCGACGTGTCGAGACCCGCCCAGGAATTTTTCACACGGTAAGATCACACCAAACGAAATCCACTATCAAAATTGTAGCTGTTAAGGCGCACTGCAAGCATGTTTTAAAAATGTTAAAGCTACTCACTTTTGCCGAACGAACGCTTATAATAGCGGTTTTACGTGGTCTGCGCGGCCGGCACACATGTTTTGAAAACAGTCGTGAAACACGTGTTGTATGTTGATTATTCGATAAACTGGTTTGGGGTGGTTTATCCCACGACTTACGCTGCTAAAGATAGTGTCTGTTTCATGAAGAAAACCGGTGAGGTGAATTCGATGTAGACAGGTTTGAAGCGAGAAACAGAGAGAAAGTGGAACAGTTTGTTTAGAATGCTACAGTACGTAGTAAGGCAGTGCGAAAAAATCATGGAACAGCTAACGGAGAGAGGCATCTCTGAAAAACTTACTGGTTACAACAGCAACACTGCAAAAGAACTCATGACATTTTTAGAGCCATTCGAAGATGCGATGAGAATGCTGGAAGTCGACAAGTTTTCAACTGTTCAGTTTGTTTTGTTATGAGTACACAAACTGAAAAGTCATTGTAATACAGAGCCCAAAGATACAGGGGTACATGCGTTTAAATTACTGTCGTTGTCTCCGTCTCGCAAATGAGAAAGTCAAAATTCTTGTTGCACAGAATAATAGCCGGCCGCTGTGGCCGAGCGGTTCTAGGCTCTTCAGTCGGAAAACGCGCTGCTGCTACGGTCACAGGTTCGAATCCTGCCTCGGGCATGGATGTGTGTGATGTCCTTAAGTTAGTTAGGTTTAAGTAATTCTAAGTGTAGGGGACTGATGACCTCCGATGTTAACTCCCATAGTGCTTAGAGCCATTTGAACCATTTGAACAGAATAGTAATAATTCTGTGGTCGTCCTTCTGATTACTGGAACTGATATCTGCATCTGACAGAGATGAGACGTTAAACACCGTGCGTCAAATCTGTGATGATATATCAGTTTCTGATAAGCTACAACAAAATTATAATGTAAACGTCATAGCTGTAAATATTTATTTGTGACCGTTGAGAGAATGTCAGCCACACACAGCTGCCAAAATATTAAGTTTCTGTTTTCGGATTGACTACACGTCACACTCAATCTACAGACGACATTGACCACTATTTAACCCGAGTGCATATTCGTGACGACGAAGATCCGCTTGAGAGGCGAAAGCGTAACCTTAGTCCCTTTGCCATATCAAATTTAGCGAGAAGAATATTTTGCGTTCCAGCCTCAAATGTGAAAAGCGAAAGAAACTTCAGTGCGGTTTGGAACGTTCTTTCGGATGGACGAAGCAAACTTGATCCGAAACGAGTTGATACATCGTAATTACCCCACCAAGATTGTTAGATTTCTAATTTTGTTAGGTGGTCATGTTCACACATGTACATTTGAATCAATAAAGCAGGCGGTGTTATAGAAGAACAGCAATGTGATTTTCATTATGAGACCGACGAAACTGGTAGTTACATAATTTTCCTGTGAAACTCTACAAATTGTGAACAAATTTTTGTTATTTTCTCTTATGGATCGTAGCGGTGTCGCTATTAGACACTATCACTCGGGAATATACGTGTACAGAACAAATAAAGTGATATGAGTGTAAGTCCATCAGCTGGTGGGAGTACGTCAGAAGCGACACCAGCCCGCAGGAACACAGAGCTGCTGCTGTGACGGCGGCTACAGCAGTCAGACCAGGCGGCCTCTGCCCTGCCCTCCCCGCGCTCCTCCTTCGACCACAACCTGCCCGCTTCGAGCGTTCGTAATCGGGCAAGCCGCAACCGAGCGCGGTGGGCTTGAGCTATTATGAACGAGCGGAACGCCCCATTTGCAGATCTTTTTGTACAGCCTTTCTTCCTTAGTGTGGAATCGGCCGCGTAGCGTGAAGCTCAAAGTGCACACATGCGAATTTTAAGAACTTTAAACACACCAAAGAAAAGCTCATATCATTAATTTTTGAAGACTTGCAGTTCATATCGACAGCTAAACTATTGCAGATGTAATTGTTACATCTTAACTAACCTAACTAACATTAACTAGCGGAGGAAAGAAAATCAGTTGGCCGTTGTGGCCGAGCGGTTCTAGGCGCTTCAGTCTGGAACCACGCGACCGCTACGATCGCAGGTTCGAATCCTGCCTCGGGTATGGATGTGTGTGGTGTCCTTAGGTTAGTTAGGTTTAAGTAGTTCTAAGTTCTAGGGGACTGATAACCTCAGATCTTAAGTTCCACAGTGCTCAGAGACATTTTTTTTTTTTTTTGAAAGAAAATCGGTGCATGCACGACGTTACACGACAGACGACCACCACAATCAGAACTTATAATTTGTTGACGATAGATATTTTATAACGATTCCTGTAGCAAAGATCTCACGGCAACTTTCGTATAATGGATATTTTGCTAACTTCTTTATTCCATAGTCTTCAGAGAAATGTGAAGTGGCTGTTCGACGATGAAAAGTAACATTTTTCCTCGTCAACAAATTAAAAATCCTGACTGTGGTGGTCGTCTGTCGTGCAATGTCGTGCACTGCCCCGATTTTCTTTCAAAAGAAAAAAAAGGCTCTGAGCACTTTGGGACTTAACATCTGAGGTCATCAGTCCCCTAGAACTTAGAACTACTTAAACCTGACTAACCTAAGGGCATCACACACATCCATGCCCGAGGCAGGATTCCAGCCTGCGACCGTAGCGGTCGCGCTGTCCCAGACTGAAGCGCCTAGAACCTCTGGGCCACAACGGCCAGCTGATTTTCTTTCCTCTGCTAGTTAATTGTGTAACAATTACATCTGCAATAGTTTAGCTGTACACCAAGTACACCTGTTACAGGAAAAATTAGTGCATTCAGATACTTAAACAGTAATTACTAGTTTTATTTAGACAGAATTGGAATGGGGTAAGAAATGTTGTCCTGCGTGCTGTGCTTTGTACCAGGCATACTTGATCAAATTCATAAAACATGGTGATGGAAACTGACAAGACATAAATGACTGAAGTTTAACACTACCGTCCTGCTGATAAACATTCAACGAAAAATAGCTATCAGAAATTATACAGTCTGACAGTTTTCTGGATAATGTTTTACACTACTGAAAAGTTTTTTCTATAAAGAAGCTGAACTACACTATTAGTTCCGGTTGGTATCTGAATTATATTATCAGTATTTTCGTCGTTCTCCTAAAGACACGGGTGTCGGGTGTCGTTATGTCCAGATCAAGAGTCCAGCAAAAGCAATGAATTAATTAGTGCACCTGATAATAAGACGTATCGAATGTAGTACAGAAAATTATTTTCTCCAATTTTCCCAGATTTTGCTACGTCGATTACAAGATTTTTGCAACTAAACGTCTTTTTTTTTTTTACCTAATTTACCTCGGGGTTCCTGAAGATATATATAAAGCTCGCTTGTGCTTCAAACTCACTTGAAATGATAAAGTTCGGTTGTCATGCAGTTATTGAGCGATACCTGACTGACTTGCTTCATACACAGCATTTTAGGGGATAACAAGGAACTTAGTCTACACATCAGCTACAAGTTTATCTATAGTATTACGCATTAAAGACGTGTTCTGTATACGTTTACTGCAAGTAAACTTCGTAATTTTGCGGCTCCCTTTTCCGTGTAGATTTCCAATTCGGTTTAACCAGATCGAAGAAGCATGGAAATCAGTAATGTTCATCTTGCTTACCATTCAGAGGGCCCTGTCTCCCTTCATAACAGTGCACTGAGTCTCACGAGCAGTTGTAAATCATTCGAGTTACGAATTTCATTATGGGGCATATTTCATTCTTTGTGAATATCTTTCTTCCATTCATACAACTTACGTTCAGATTTTACGAAATGAAACGTGTTTTGCACATTGTTTAACTTTAAGCGTTTTCTCCCTCCTTTGTGTAACCAAAAACTTTTTAGCGTCTTCTTTGTTACTGAAAACTAATTCTGTACATAATTTCTTCTGGTTGGGAACGCGCTGTATTTTTGTTTCTGGACTCAAAGTAGAGCACCAATCATCGTTTGGAACACAATTTACGGAGTTATTTCCTGTTTCTTCTAATCCTTATTCCAGAATTTCTAAAGAAAAGCGTTGGTATGACTCGATTGAATGTCAAAGAAAAAATAACATTTGTAGGGCTTTAGGATTAGTAGGTGATTTCTATTACATACCACGTTTTTCATATTTCATCTTTGCAACGTTGAAAACGTTAACTGGATTCCATATTACTGCGAAACTCTGTAACTTCCACAAAGACAGTTGCTATTAACAAGAATTTACGAAAGAAACACAGAGAAAATTGTGTTTAATCACCATTGTTAACATTTAGCAATAAAGCGAAGGCCACTGCATATTATTATGGATATTAAATGAGTTGCATATTCAAGCAAATAGCAACTGTGAACAATTTTGTCAGAGAAACCGTAAACAGAAACTGAGAATCACTTTACAAATTACGATTGCATTGTGCTGTGTCGTCTGTCTACTAGTACACCATCAACCAAAGCTAGGTGCCTGCCGTGTTTCTTGCGCACTGTCTGCTACAGCTACGGCAGGATGTACGTATATTTCTCAAGACATCTGGAGAGCTATGAATTTGACAATTTTCAACTTTTTTTTTTAAATTGCATGCCGTACGTCTTAGCAGCTAAAATTCTAGCATTGTGGTTCTTTCGGTGTATTCAACATGAATTTAAAAAATCGGAGCAAGTTTACACATGTAGGATTGGACCATTCCCTAGTTAGATTTGTTGGAAGGATTCTGGAAATGCAGAGCATCTGTAAAGAGAATCGTTAGCAAGATACTAGTACGACGAATTCTAGAGTATTGTTTCAGTGTTTGGGGACCTGATGAGGTACCAATGGCAACAGGCATTGAACACACACAGAAACATACTGACAGGAAAGTAACAGATCGGTAAAGCCCACATAAAAGTTTAAAAAATGCTAGGGGAACTTGAATATGAATGTTTAGAAGAAAGACGACATTATCCTTTTAAGTTATGTTGGGTGAATTTGGAAAATCGTCATTCAAGTAAGGCTGTGACAGTTTTGCTGTAACCATAGTACAGTATGCACAGAGGATTGAAAATAGATTAAGAGGCTACGATGGGTGCAGAGACACATAATCAATTTGCTCTCTAAGTATGCAGATGGAACACAACAAAAAAGTCATTAATACTGATGCACCGTACAGTAGCTTTCAGAGAATTGTCTAAATGTAGATAAACACTTTTCTGGTTCACTGAAGGGACTAGACAGTACACATTCGTAATATAATTCAGCCCATTCTGTTACCATACCAGAGAGACATTCTTTTGCTGTGCACGCAAATTTTACATTACCTAATGCTCCATTCAAGATTATGGTCATCTTCCTAGGCAGCACCTTCACCACACCTTGTCTTTGCTGAGCACTGTTTGTGTGTGTGTGTGTGTGTGTGTGTGTGTGTGTGTGCGTGAGCGTGTGTGCGTGTTGCATATGACAGAAGAGAGTTTTTGATCTAGCATGCGTTGCCGGCGACATCCTCTTATCAAATGTGACAGCTGTTGGCTGTAGCATGGAGCTGTATCTCCCTGATAAACACCTGACATCCCTGCAGCCATCTCTATACACCATTGTAAGAAAGAGGCATGGCCAATTTCTCGTCCTGGTCTCCAACGTTACCCAAAATGAACTCTGTAGCACTCATTTGCAAGTGCATTAAATTTTCATAGCCTCGTGATGACTGGGTGTTGTGTGATGTCCTTAGGTTAGTTAGGTTTAAGTAGTTCTAAGTTCTAGGGGACTGATGACCATAGATGTTAAGTCCCATAGTGCTCAGAGCCATTTGAACCATTAAATTTTCATTGCTAGTGTACCTCATCTGTCAGATGCGATTAATATTGTATCATTGATATTCAGGTTTGAACTATCTGTCTGCAACAGAATAAATACAATATTTATTGTGTCGGATTATTTTATCTCAGTTTATTAGGGCATCATTGGTGTCCTGAAACGCATACATATTTTACATTTATGCATCACTTTCAACTTATATGCTGTCGTACATGTAAGTTACAAACAGTCCTGAACTAGGTACCTTTTATTAAATATATTGTTTTTATTACTTACTACAGGGCTATTACAAATGATTGAAGCGATTTCATAAATTCACTGTAGCTCCATTCATTGACATATGGTCACGACACACTACAGATACGTAGAAAAACTCATAAAGTTTTGTTCGGCTGAAGCCGCACTTCAGGTTTCTGCTGTCAGAGCGCTCGAGAGCGCAGTGAGACAAAATGGCGACAGGAGCCGAGAAAGCGTATGTCGTGATTGAAATGCACTCACATCAGTCAGTCATAACAGTGCAACGACACTTCAGGACGAAGTTCAACAAAGATCCACCAACTGCTAACTCCATTCGGCGATGGTATGCGCAGTTTAAAGCTTCTGGATGCCTCTGTAAGGGGAAATCAACGGGTCGGCCTGCAGTGAGCGAAGGAACGGTTGAACGCGTGCGGGCAAGTTTCACGCGTAGCCCGCGGAAAATTGGCTCATGCCAGAACTGTAGACCGACACCGCCGACTTCATCTTTCAACAGGACGGTTCTCCACCGCACTTCCATCATGATGTTCGGCATTTCTTAAACAGGAGATTGGAAAACCGATGGATCGGTCGTGGTGGAGATCATGATCAGCAATTCATGTCATGGCCTCCACGCTCTCCCGACTTAACCCCATGCGATTTCTTTCTGTGGGGTTATGTGAAAGATTCAGTGTTTAAACCTCCTCTACCAAGAAACGTGCCAGAACTGCGAGCTCGCATCAACGATGCTTTCGAACTCATTGATGGGGACATGCGGCGCCGAGTGTGGGAGGAACTTGATTATCGGCTTGATGTCTGCCGAATCACTAAAGGGGCACATATCGAACATTTGTGAATGCCTAAAAAAACTTTTTGAGTTTTTGTGTATGTATGCAAAGCATTGTGAAAATATCTCAAATAATAAAGTTATTGTAGAGCTGTGAAATCGCTTCAATCATTTGTAATAACCCTGTATATGTGTTGATATTTTTCACATTTGTCCCTGCTGAATTGTTGGTGTTGCTGCTGTTCTACCTGTAGAACTAAACACCATTTTCAGCACCGCACAAATACTCTTGCATCATGTTAACTTTCTTGTTATGAATGTTGCCATCTATTGGATGTATTTTTTGTCTGTAGTGAAAGGTTCTATTTGTGTTTGTGTGTGTTAACTTCTTCGTATGGTTTAGTAGTAAGTTGTTGTTTGTGTGTCTGGTCATTTATCAATTTCTTGTTCTCTGCTATACTTATTTGTTGTTATAATTTTCATGTCTTTCTCTGTATTTGTGTGGTAAAGGGTATATTGTTTTATTTCAGATAGAGCTACACAATTTCAAACAAATGTAAAAAGAACTCTTATAAACATTTAAGACATACTCAGCTACAAACAGAAATACAATAAAGCACATAAAAATACAAAATTACCGACATTCCGCAGCAAACCAAAATCACACAAACACAATACACCAATGAGACAATTTTTGAAGAGTTCCAACATATTACATACAAAAATACTTCCAAAATATTCCTAAGTATCAATTATATAACACAAAATGACCACAGTACACCTGACTTAAAACAGGGAGGACATAGATATATGACACATATCATCGCTGGTGTCATGACATCAATAACACAAGCACATGTTCTCCTAGCATGTAGACCATAGAAGTAATGAAAAAAGCTTAGATCACATAGTAAACTGAGTTCAGAAGTAATAATATAAATTATCAGCATTGTCAAACTGTTAACAGAAGAGAATTACTTCCAGTCTGAGAATGAATGTTATCTACAAAATGAGATCAGGAACGCAAGTCATCATCTTCATAAGCTATTTACAAAATATCAAAAGATTAAAGAAGTCATCTCTGGCACAGCTGTAAAATTTCTGCTGCTCTCTGGGTTCGATGGTCTTTTTGAATGTGTGTGAGCAGTCGCGAAACCTGTGGGATATGACGTTTTTCATGTTTAAAATGGTGCAAGACATTGAAAACTGATCCATAACTGATATTATCATTCTACATTGACACTTAAATTGTGATACGATAGTTTTCATGCATCAGGCCCTCTTTCGATTCGCTGTTCCACACAGAGAGATGGTCCGACACTTCATACTTCGTCACTGAGGCTCGCTTGACCACAATGGCAGCGTCTGCGTCTATTAGCGATTGCGTCATATAATAGTGTGTTGTTGCTGGACACTTCTTCCAACTCAGCATGGATTATTACAGTTTTGTTCCCCTTTCAATGCAGAATAATAATTACCGCACCATACTCTCCTTTGTCAATGGGCTGTGCCATTTCGTTTTGGGTCTCCTAACAAGTGCTACGGTATTTTGGTGCAGGAAATTCATTGTGTACCACCGCTGCAGACATGTATGTGCAAACAAAAAAGAAATTATTCAGATAACTTTATTTTTTCGAGGAAATAATTAAAACTTCATGACTACTCATCGTAAATTTCGTGAAAGCGTTTGCTTCGGAAACCATTCCAAACGGATCATATATCTATCAGAACGATTTGCTTTCTTGTCATCTTCTCGATATGTTGGCGTTTCCCCCTACGACAGCGAGTATTTAGTGCTATCAATTTAATAACACCTGTGTGTTGTTTAATCGAACAATTTTTGTTCGTTGTACGGAATGAGAGCTACACAAAGCCCTCTGTCACCGTCGAGAGAAGCTGTCATGTCGATATCTACACAACGGATGTCTTCCGGCGAGCACTTAATCACCGCCGTTAATGGCAGACGACAGACCGTGACAGGTAAACGAGAAGATATTTCAGGCTTGTCACACGGACCAGTGCTTCGTCTCTCGCTGTCCGCCGTCATTGCTCTTGTAGATATCGCCGTACATTGTACGTACTCATAATAAAGGTTCGGACACAAAACGGTGCCTTCTCTAGCGGAAACAGGTTGGAGTCGCCGGTCCCACGGGGATGCGTTGTGATCCCACGATCAAGAGAGGTCCAGTTGCTGCCCAAATGTGCATTATTCACTCTTTTCTACGCTCGTCTTACGGCGTGAACCTAGTAAATCACTTAGTAGTGTTATTATGACATCATTATAGCAAAGTATATGTTGTCGCAGTCAACACTTACAGCTACACTTCGTGTTGGTATAATGAGAAGGCAGGAAAATGTCCAGCTTTACATTTCAGTATTTGTAAATAATGGAAGTGGTGACGCTCTTGAGTAATTTGCAAGTTACATTTGTTAATACTGTCTTTTGCGACTGCAATAAAAGCGCGTTTTGCTTCCTTTTGAAGCATCTGCGATGGCCACTGTAACAGTATGGATTTTTTTTACAATTTTGTTTGCTACGATCATTAACAGTTCCCATGCTTTAATTTACGAATGAAAATAGCAATAAATCATGATCGTTACTCAAAATCTTTTTGGTTTCTTACGTCATTCTTCGCGTTCTTCCACACATCTGTGGTAGGTCTTAACGCACTGCACTTTTACTAACACTAAATATATTCACGTTTTTATGTTGTGCAGGTCCACTGCCATCTCCCTATTTTGTGTACTTTTTTTGCTGTAGCGAGATGTTTACGTCTTGTGTTTTGTTTTAGTGGTAATGGGAGTGTCTGCTTTCGTGTGTGTACGTGTGTGTGTGTGTGTGTGTGTGTGTGTGTGTGTGTAAAGAGAGCAAATATGTCCTAGCTTCTGTGGTATAATTACTGCTTTACTATAGCTCACTGGTGGATGGTCTATGCTGAGTATAGTGACTAGTTTATGTGATACTATTTTTATGGTGCCTAGGGTGGTTTTTCTGTATATCGCACTCTTTAATTGTTTAAATAACGTTGGGTTGCTGATGTTTGTTTGGTCATTGAATACGTGTTTTCTTTCTATTAATGCCATTTGAGTTTGGAAGTTCTGTTCTAGGTTCAGGAGATGTTTCTTGTTGCTGATCCGACTATTTTGATGTGTATTTCTATTGTAGCAGGACGGTGGTTTTCTTGCCAGAGGTGTTCTGCAAATGTTGAATGCCTCGTGATATCTATCCTTGCTCTTTATGTTCCTTTTACCTGATTTCAAATATTCTGATGGTCTGCCCTAAATACAGAGCAGGGTCAGCGACGGCGTGCCAAATTTCACGCAGGCTGAGTACGCGGTCGGTTCGTGTGCGGGAGATGCCGCGGCCTGTCTCGTCTTCCCTCTTTCCTTTCCGGAAGTACTTGGTGCAGCGCGACATTTCATTTGGAATTACGGCGTGGCATCTTTCGGTCGGCACAACTCTATTCAGTTCGGCAGAATCGTGGTGTCAGCGCTGTTTAACCTTCGCTATTTATTCGTGATTTGAAGGAAGTTCACAGGTCCAGTAGCTGTTTGCACAAAATGAGGCTGTCTAGCGCTCTATCGGCAAAATCCTTTAAAAATGAATGGAAATGAAAGAAGAGAGGGATGAGAATTCCCAGCATATATTACGCAATCGCATAAGCGATGGATTTTGCAAATTTGCTATGAAGCGATGATACTATGCAAAAAGAACTGGAAGATTTAAATGACAATGAAAGAGCAAAAAATTACGATCGACAGATGAGATTCATAGTTCTTCTGTATAGCAAGAGGCATTTTGTGCTAAATTTTCAGGCACGTATCATGTGCAAAAACTGGTGTATGAATAGTAAAATTTCTGAAGTCGCACGCATTATTCAACTGTCAGTTTCAATAATTTTCAGTAGAATTGAAGGAAGAACGTGGAGTCTTTACATATTACTGTAAAGTACCGGGTGATCAAAAAGTCAGTATAAATTTGAAAACTTAATAAATCACGGAATAATGTAGATAGAGAGGTAAAAATTGACACACATGCTTAGAATGACATGGGGGTTTATTAGAACCAAAAAAATAAAGTTCACCAAATGTCCGGCAGATGACGCTGGACAGCAAATAACTGCTACCGTGACGGGTGAGAGGTACGCCGATATGTTACAGAATCGCATCATCCCCAGCCCGGCTGATAAACACCTGCTGGAACGTACGATGTTTATGCTCCACCCCATACTGCTAGACGCGTGAAAGATCTCTTGCGCGTGTCGTTTGGTGATGGTCGTGTGCTCAGCCGCCACTTTCGTCATGCTTGGCCTCCCAGGTCCCCAGACCTCTGTCCGTGCGATTATTGGCTTTGGGGTTACCTGAAGTCGCAAGTGTATCGTGATCGACCGACATCTCTAGGGATGCTGAAAGACAACATCCGACGCCAATGCCTCACCATAACTCCGGACATGCTTTACAGTGTTCACAACATTATTCCTCGACTACAGCTATTGTTCACGAATGATGGTGGACATATTGAGCATTTCCTGTAAAGAACATCATCTTTGCTATGTCTCACATTGTTCTGATAGTTAGTGCTATTCTGATCAGATGAAGCGCCATCTGTCGGACATTTTTTGAACTTTTGTGTTTTTTTGGTTCTAATAAAACCCCATCTCATTCCAAGCATGTCTGTCAATTTGTACCTCTCTATCTACATTATTCCATGATTTATTCAGTTTTCAAATTTATACTGACTTTTTGATCACCCGGTACATTGGTTAAGTCTATGAACAAGCCTGGAACGCTATTGTTGAATTCATGAAGGTAAAAGGAGAGCAGTAATGAAAATTAAAACATCCGGAATAGATTGCAAACCTTGCGTTTTAGGTGGACTTGACTGTATACTGTCCACAGTAAGACACTGCAAGATGAGAAACAACTTTCTGATTTGATGGGGATGCATTTAAAAAGAAAATCACATTACAGCTGGGACATATTCTGACAAACACAGTCCAGTTCCCTAAACTAACTGCCGTTAAAGAAAACACGAGGTATGAAGAATTCACTGTGACCTTGAAAGAAATCCAAAGATTGTTTCCCAAACGTTTTGAGGTCACTGCCAATCTTACACGTGTTTTCGAGCTGTTTTCGAGGCTGTTTGCCGTTTCAGTTGAAAGCATCCCTGAGCATATGCAGATGTTACTGACTGACTTGCAGAGTATTTCCTGTTTTAACGACAAATCCCTTCATGTTAAAACTCTCCAGGAGTTGTACATTGCTCTCCTCAGACACAGTTTCCACGTCCCCGTAATGAGGTTGTAGAAGTGCTTCAGTATTTCCTTCGATGTATTTGATTTGTGTGAAAGACCTGTTTTCGTTTATGAAACCAAATACGCCATGACTACGTGGCAACCTAAGTGCCAAAATCTGTGAAGTTACCTGTGTCTGTGAATATGCCTATAGTTTGTACCAGATAAAAATTATAGTTTCTTCAGCACGCAAAAAAGTATTGAGAAGTTATTTTTCTAGCCATGTTGTTGAGAATTATGAAATACAGAACCAAGTCATATGTAGCGCGACTGCGGTACAGAAAGTGTACGGCGAGGCTGAGCGCTATGGACCTCATGCCAGGACTTACTCAGCTTGCGAGTGAAATTCTTTGCCGCCCCTGGTATAGAGCATCACTGTCGTTACACTGAAGTTGATAAATGTCACATTTTTATATGTATCATTTTCATCTTCCTTCTTTAGGCTTTTCTTTCCTGAGTTATTCTTTGGTATGTTACTTTTATTCCTTGTTTCTTGAGAACGTTCCTAATTCTGTGTATGTGAATGTTATTAAACGTTACAAGCAAAACTCTTCTAGAGAATAACCGTAATACAGTAGTTTAAAAAATACATAGCGTGTATAACAAATGACAGTGAAAGCTGACACGCGTGAAGATATGCGACAACCGAAGCAAAAACATTTCACTTAAGATGGGGACCTCAAATGAGCAGTTTGCGAGGTAACTGCAAATCTTCGGTTACGAGGCACCACTCTTTTCAGTGTGAAATACTGTCCTAGTTAGTACAAACGCATCTCAAACTCAATTTTTTTAACTGTGTTCTCAGTACTGGGTTTACCACACGAAGTCATTTCATTAGCCAAGATAGATAAATTGAACCTCTTGATTCTGTAAGTATTTGAAAATTATCAACAGGGTTTCGTGCAGGAAGAATGTATGGTGTTTTTAAAACGCGTTTCTAGTAGTAGTGGTCAAAAAGTTTCACATAAATTTGACCTGGTTAAAACTCTTTACTAAGGGAACAAAGCCCAAAAAATAATATTATTGCGCGATCTGACTGATCTTCAAGTATGAATCGATACAGAAACTCATACTTAACACAACGGATATTCTTCGGCATCTTAAATGATTTACTGTCGTTAACTGAAAAAATTTCTTATTACTAAATCTAACCTCGGATCCCATAAGCATCGTCTATAATTCTAGATTATCCATAGTAGGAAAGACATGCATCATAACTGTGGATTCATTTATGGATGTTAGTAACTAATAATAAACGGTTCCCACAAAATATTGTATCAGTGCCGCGAACAGATGCCGATCTAGAATTGTCAAGGCTAACTTACCTTCTGGAACCTGAAAACAAATTATTTCTTTTCGTATAATCCGTACGATGTGAGAAATGGTTATCAACGAACTAATGATTGAGCTGAAGGCACAATATCATTTCTCTAGTTACTCCTGTGCAAGGCATTGGTGCAAGGCTTTATGGTTACTCACTACCAAAATCACGGAAATGTACATTTTATTTTATTTAATTGATTATGTTACGAAATGTTAATAATTATATGATATTCTCTTTTGAATTTTGATTATTAAAACCCAAAGAATACCAGTACATAATTCACATGGTACACACACCACTATGAGACAAAGACAAAGAATCGTAAAAATACGAAGTGCAAAAAGCCCTTTAGAAATGAAATAACATTACCTTGCTAAAATCCATTGAACAGCCAATATCACATAAAATATTTCTTTCTTTGAGACAGCCAGTTTCAACAGACTTCGCTGAAACCGGTTGTCTTGAATAAAGAAATATTTTATACGATGTTGTCTGTTGAATGGTTTTTAACAATTAAAATAGATCGCCCTTCAGAACTCTAAAAATGAGACAGTTCAATCACATTACCTTACCTTCCCTTCCAGAATAGATGCACGGAGAAATTTTGTGTACAATTCTCAGTATTACTTCATGAATACACACTGTAGACCGCTCTCCATCCTCCTCAGTGTATTTCAACGCAGCCACTCTTGTTATCATTCGATATCACATACAAGCAAGAGCACACCTTCACTCCAGAACACAGTCGAACGGTATGGAAGGAAGATGAAGGCTTTGTTTACGTTTCATAATTGTAAGCCATGAGGGCCGTCACAGCCCTCTCAATCCTCATTGGATGAGGAGCCTCCCGCCGTAAGAATCTTGACCAAGATAAACTAGTGTAGCAGAAGTAGTAGTGAGCATACGAAAATCGATCAGAATGTACAGATATGACAGCAAAGATTGCTCGTGAATAGTAGACACGTAAAATGTAATTTATGGACGTTGGAAAATTATAACAAATAAATTCCAATATCAAATATGTCTCAAATGCTTTCCATAAGACAAATCTTCGAGAAGTTTTAAAGGTACAACAGATCAATTCTGCCAGCATTTATACATTATTCCAAGGGATATACTGATGTCCATAGGCTGAGGCTGCGTAACATACTGAAGGAATACAGTTTACTAAAGAAATAAGTGTGCAGAACCAAGTGCAAAGGTGAAATACCAGGGAGAGGTCCAACAAATTTAACATAAACGCAGTTTTGTGACAATGAGCTGCACTTCGTCCATAATGTTTAACATGATACTCGAGAAAGTCATCTGAGAAATGAACATCAATGAGAATGACACCAATCGTAATGAAAAACTCAGAAGTCGAGATGGTGGGGATAACGAGTGACCTAGCCCAAAATGAGAGCAAAATACAAACAGTGAAGAGACCGAAGTCTTGGTGCAGTCCAGAGGAGCAGTGGAGAGAGTCCCGTTGCAAGCATGAGATATATGTTTCGCTGAGAAGAAAACATAAATATCTGCGTCGCCGGTTTAATAACAGCAGTAAGTTAAAGTTGAGATAAAATAACGAATTATTAGTGTAACTCGGACATACTTCTGCGTGAAAAAGTAAATGACATCACACACACTTCGCACCAAAATGAAACTCAATGTATATAATCCAATAATAGTTCAAAAATGGCTCAAATGGCTCTGAGCACTATGGGACTTAACAGCTGTGGTCATCAGTCCCCTAGAACTTAGAACTACTTAAACCTAACTAACCTACGGACACCACACAACACCCAGTCATCAAGAGGCAGAGAAAATCCCTGACCCCGCCGGGAATCGAACCTGGGAACCCGGGCGCAGGAAGCGAGAACGCTACCCCACGACCACGAGCTGCGGACAATAATAATTCCAACGGCGTTGTCTGGAACATACACTCTCTGACAAAAAAGTGAAACACCCAGAAGACGTGATCGGATGAAAATTTAACTTCGTACACGTACACACCATCGGCGAATACATACACTGAAGAGCCAAAGAAACTGGTACACTTGCCTAATACCGTGTAGGGCCCTCGCGAGCACGCAGAAGTGGCGCAACACGAATGGCATGAACTCGACTAATGGCTGAAGTAGTGCTGGATGGAATTGACACCATGAATTCTGTAGGGATGTCCATAAATCCGTAAGGGCACGAGGGCGTGGAGGTCTCCTCTGAACCGCACGATGTAAGGCATCCCAGATATATCCAGTAATGCTCACGTCTGAGGAGTCTCGTGGCCAGCGAAAGTGTTTAAACTCAGAAGAGTGCTTCTGGAGCCACTCTGTAGTTGGTGTCACATTGTCCTGCTTGAAATGCCCAAGTCTGTCGGAATTAATAGTGTACATGAATGGATGCAGGTGATCAGACAAGATGCTTACGTACGTGTCACCTGTCAGAGTCGTATTTAGACGTCTCACGGATCCCATATCAATGCAACTGCACACGTCCCACACCATTACTGAGCCTCCACTAGCTTGAACAGTCGCCTGCTGGCACGCAGGGTCCATGGATTCATGAGGTTGTCTCCATACCCATACACATCCATCCGCTCGATTCAATTTGAAACGAGACTTGTCCGACCAGGTAACATGTATCCAGTCATCAACAGTCCAATGTCAGTGTAAAGGCGACGCGTAAAGCTTTGTGACGTGCAATCATCAAGGGTACACGAGTGGGCCTTCGGCTCCGAAAGCCCATATCGCCGATGTTTGAATGGTTCGCACTCTAGTACTTGTTGAAGGCCCTGGATTGAAATCTGCATAATCTGCGGAATGGTTGCACTTCTGTCACGTTGAACGATTATCTTCAGTCGTTGTTGGTACCGTTCTTGCAGGATCTCCTTCCGGCCGCAGCGATGTCTGAGATTTGATGTTTTAACAGATTCCTGATATTCTAGGCACACTCGCGAAACGGTCGTACGGGAAAATCACCACTTCATCGCTACCTCGGAGATGCTGTGTCCTATCGCTCTTGCGCCGACTGTAACATCACGTTCAAACTCACTTCAACTTGATAACATGCAACTGTAGCAGAGAAAACCGATCTAACAACTGCGCCAGACACTTGTTGTCTTATATAGGCGTTGCCGACTGCAGCGCCATATTCTGTCTGTTTACATCTCTCTGTAATTGAATATGCATGCCTATACCAGTTTCTTTGGCGCTTCACTGTCAATGGTTAGAGTTGAAACATTCTGGGACAGGTAGAACGGCCACCAGAGTATATTAGCATATTTCGCGATTCGGGTTGTTACCAGGCATGGTAGGGTACACAAGGGACGCAAACAGCGTCAGATGTTGAGTGATCATTGTGAAGGACACGGAGTGCTACGTACTCGTCTGAGACAGAGTTATCAGCACCTGGCAGAGGGTGTTCCCATTTGACTTGCTGATCGAATTGTGCAATATCCTGAGTTGTTGGGCCTTCGGATGTGACAATGTCGGACTGCATCGGAACCTGAGGGCAGGCGTACTCGTCGTCCAGATCCCGGTCGACCACGTCCGACCTCCACCAGGGAGGATCGCTGTGTTGTGCACCAAGTACATCTGCATTTGCTATCCGAGAAAGAGTATCGGACTCCTTGCAATATTCTTTGTCTTGCTGCAGAGTCGGTTGGACACTAGCAGCTGCCGGACTAGGGAATTACTGCCTATGCGTACGCCGCCTCAACACAAACGATTACTTTCGAAGTGGCGGCGTGGCAAGAAAGTATACACTGATGATTAGTGGTGTCGCACTGCATTAAGAGTATAAGCAGTGTATAAAACACGAACTGGAGAACAGAACTGAACACACAGAATTTTGACATTGCCCAGCAGATCAACACATAAAACCTATGGAAACATGTAAATTTTTAAACCAGCACCACTGTTAGGTGTCTGAACGACGTATTGTGGTTCAGACCCCTAACAATTCTGGTAATAAAACAATTTACAAGTCTGCAGAGCTTAGACGTAGTGTGCTATTACGAGGGATAATCGGAAAGTAAGTTCCGATCGGTCAAGAAATGGAAACCACTGTGAAAATATAATAAAGCTTTGCACATATGTGTTCGATAGTGTCTCTAGCATGCCTGTTGGTTGCAGCACTTCGCTCTTTTCAGTTCAGAGCGCATGGTGAGCACATAAAGATGCATAGAAAATAGTGTCTCCCACCAGGTATGAAGTCCTGGTGAGAGTTTTCGCCTGGTGTTATGCAGCCCAGATTACAGAACTGTCATACGGTTCCTACTACGTGACACTTCTCGGTCGCAATCTGCAGGGGCAATGAAAATGCTCCTGCAGTGTTTTTGATGGGAGATGTTTGATCACCCGCACTACAGCTCATAATTGGCTCCCTCTGTGTTTCATCTCTGCTCAAATTAACTACTGGCTATGAAGACAACATTTTCGCACAGACAACGACCTATAGATGAGCGTAGAGGGTTGGCGGGAAGCACAGGCGGCTGCCTTCTATGACGAGGGTATTGGAAAGTTGGTACAACGCTACGACAAATGTCTAAGTCGGAGTGGTGACTATGTAGAGCAGTGGCTGGAAGCTTTAGCTAACTGTTGCAGATAAAATATTTCTGATTATCACAATGGTTTCCATTTCGCGATCAGTCGGAACTTACTTTCCGAATAGCCCTAGTATAATTATGGCACGTTGAATCTCTTGATGAAGGAAGTCATTTTCCGGCGTAGGCTAATGTTTTGTTTTCAATTTTTATGGGGTCTTTGTCACTGTGCTGGCACACAGTGCATTACAGTATGTTAATTTCGCTGGGCACGCGACGTGTGATTTCACTTGTTTTCAATTCTTTTGTCCAGTTCGTGTTTCTAAGTTTATGTAGTGTGAAACGGAAGGCCACTTACCTCTACACAGATGCTGTAATTAAAATCTCCTTGTACCTGATCCAGATTATTAACAATCGAAATAAGTAGCGATAATAAAGCTTTTCGGAGAGCCTAGTGGACTGCAACATGATGATTTATTGAAGGACAGTGAACCCCTTTCCTATGTGCAGCAAGTACAGGGAAATCTCTCCTTTAACAGTGGCCACACTGCAGCTCAGGTCAATTGGTGTCCCAATATTTCGAAATTCTATCATGCCGAGAACACGAAACACAGACTAGTTTTATCACTGCATCTGATGAGTGTTTGTAACAGGATGTGTTTCACAAACTATTGTTTATTTGTAATTTTCGTGCTTTTATTTGCTGAATGAAACTTTCTTATTAAGAATCGATACTACCTCTACTACTGGTCGAGGCTCATTACTTATGTATATTAACAATTCTTTTATAGCCTTGAAATCATATACATAAATTGAATGAACAGATAATTTACGCAACAGACTCATCTTGTACACCTGTCCCGCATCTCGCAGACTCATGGAGGGACAAATTTACCTCTTATGTTGAAAGAAAGTAGATTTATATACCAGGCGTGCAGGTGTGTTCAACGGTACATTCCAGTAATTGAATCTAATAGAAATAGATGAAATCGTAGCAGTGGGAGAAGGTAGACCGATAATTACGAAATTATGAAGTGGGTGTGCGAAGTCACTAACCAAAATTTCAAATTGATCCATACTGAGACGGGTAATAAGGCAATGTAGGTTCCAGTCACAAGGCGAGCATACACGTGGCTGACAATTAAATGCCGAAAATGCGTCACCACGCGTTACAAAAATGAAAGCCTTACGAACTCTTATAAATATTAAAATTACAAAAAGGCATTAAGAACACATTGAGAATGGGTATCAGAAAATATATAGAAGGAATAACGGAAGCAAGAACGTCCACGTGGACCAGAAAACGTGTCGACGTACCGATCGGTCGCTAGGCACGTTAAAATTCACGAAAATCAATTAATCTAAATTCTGTTACTGTATTACGTCCAGAACGTGGCTTCAGTATTGACATAGGCAGCCGGAATGATCTAAAGTCTTTGGTGAAACATGTATAGACCGTAATGAATGTTTTGTTATCCAGATGTTGGAGGGCAGCTCTCGGTCTCGCGGTCACTCGGAAGGTGCTTGTTCACACAAGTTGATACCCGCGTTCCCGAGTAGCTGGAAGTCAGCGTTACCTACTCTCTACAACTTAACAAAGAATTGTGTCTTTCTTGTGCCCAAAGAGTTTCCTCCTTCACTATTATCGAAACTGCCACTGTATCTTTGCTTCAGCAGGTATTTCGTCTACTAAAAGCTAACAAAGTACTAGAAGAGTAATGAAAGTCAGTGTGGTTAATGATTATTGTTGTTCACACAGGCAACACAGCCAACTTCCGTACTTCTCGGGTATGAAGAGTTTTATAAGCTTCACGTTGAGACCATCTGTTTATTTATAATTTGTTTCGGCGTTCAGGGTGTAAGAAATTTGCATGACAGGAAGGTTTCTTGTAAGTTGTCCAGAATGGTTTCAGTACTGACAACACAGACATTGTATAGTTTCCATATTTCACTTTGTATTCTAAATAAACCGCTTTGTCTTAGGGAAACGCTTAAACATTTATAGAAAACTGATCAACCATGTGACAGGTCAGAACGATACTTTTGTTTCGATAATTTTCGTATTTTCTATTCTACTCCAAATAAGTGGTCCTGTGTTAAGGATAAGCTTAAAAAGACATACAAAAGAAATTATACGTACCGATGATGTCGATATCGATATTTTTGTTTCGATATTTCGTACTATCTATACAATTTTAGACCCTGACATTGACACTAAATATGGTATTATATATATTGTACTGAAATGTCCCTCTTCAGGTCCCGCAAGTAAGTGCGCTTCTCGTGGAGATATGCAAGCAGGTCTTGTTGCATGCACGAAGCTTGTTAGGTGCATTGCTGCATGGCATTAGAGTCACTGTGTTGACCTCATTAACTTTTACTTAATATGAGAGGCTGCGGTTCGCTAAACTATCAGTGAATGTGTAATCAACAAATACGGGAAACAATGAACGTTCCGCGAGTAGGCACGACATTTTGTAGGGAAAACAGTTACATTTTCGTTGTTTTCATTCTCCAATAGATGCTCTATTTCAAACGTGATATAGTGTAATACTAAGTGATAGCAGGTCCAGTAAAAGCGTGAAACGTTATGTGTACTTTTGTCGAAAATCTTTCATGTTTTGATGCCTATGACAGTAACAATGATCATGATAACACAAGAATAGGAAATGATCATGATGAGGGGGAGATGGTTAGTATAGACATAGTGAGAATATAAGATTCGAGCAACAATAAGGCTGCAGAGAAATTTAGTACAGCAATGTTACTCATGAGGCATTCGACATTGCATTATCCATCAAGTAAGAGCAGTTCCTGAGAGAACCTGAAGGCGTAGATAAATAGTGAGCAAAAATAAGAGACATCAGGGCACGCACAAATCCATACAAAGGCTGATCACGAACTTCAGTGACAAAATTTCAAAGGTTTTGTTTCAGGATATTTAATAAGTATTTTGGTATAAGGGACGCACTGTCTCTGGAGGCTTATTTCAGAGTAACTGAATTTCGTTTGATTTCTTACCCCCTGTTAGGGTCTCAGGAAATCGTTCCTGGTCCACCCTGACGCTCATATCCTCTCTGAATCCAAAAGGTTGTTGTTGGTGGATGCCCTGCCGAGGTGCGTCTCGGTATCATGATGTATGGCCTCTTCTTGGTTGTCTCTCGGCCATGTAGGCTTGCAGTTCGTGAGTTGATATTTTAGCTGCCAGCGATTTCAGCTAATTCCACAGTTCGTCATTCCCTATTATATTATATACTGTTCATTACCAAATGCATTCCTGTCCTGGTCTGTAACATCTTGTCTACTGGCACACTGTCAGAGAATATGATCCTGGGCGCTGATTGCTCCACGTTCACAGGTGTCTGTGGTGCGCTGTCGTATTTTTAGTAAGTAGCTGGGATATCGACCATGCCCCGACAGGTAGTGTATAGATCCCTTGATCGGAAGGAAGTGTTTCATTCTTGTTCTTTCTCTTATGTTAGGAAGGTTCAAAATGGTTCAAATGGCTCTGAGCACTATGGGACTTAACTTCTGAGGTCGTCAGTCCCCTAGAACTTAGAACTACTTAAACCTAACTAACCTAAGGACATTACACACATCCATGTCCGAGGCCGGATTCGAACCTGCCACCGTAGTGGTCGCGCGGTTCCAGACTGTAGCGCCTAGAACCGCTCGGCCACCCCAGCTGGCTGTTAGGAAGGACTTGGTAGGTTCTCCTCCCTGCTTCTGCCCTGTACTAAACTTCTTGCCATTCGCTATCAATGCATGCCTTTATTTCCTTATTCGATGCGGCTCTTGTTTCCAGTACTTCTTTTACCTCATCATATTCACGCTTTTTGAGCCAGTGTTGTTCTCGTCTCTTTCTTACGGCTATGTCAAGAGGTAGCAAGTTTAATATCACCAGCAGCGCCGTATGTTCTGAAGCAGGCTTGAATTCGTCGTGTCATACCACTGATCAGATCATCAAGCCAACCCTGTTCCAAATTGTCCCCTGTTTCAACGGAGTAAAGTACGTGGTCGTTGTCGACGTCCAGAAATAGCTTGTTTGTCGCGATCCAACACATCTTAGATTGTGTTCATGTCCGGGGAACAAGCTGCTCCACAACATTCTGGTGATCCTAGCGTACTGAAAGAACGTGTTCACGAGAACAGCATGATGAGCAGTTATTATCCACCAAGATGATAAAATTTTGGCGATAAAGTTCTATTATTCGTTGAAGAATCTCGTCCACGAACCTTAGATCAGTGAGAGTAGCCTCGACAATCACTGGAGGTGTACAATGGCCCATGTAATGCCATCCCAGAACATCACTCCACCACAACCTTGTTGCACATGAGGGACGCTCTGTTAGAGGCATTCGATATTACCGGGTTGTCTCTAAACCCGTTGTCAGTGATTATCAAGTTACAAATAGGTACTAGTTTCGTCCACAAACAACACCCGAAGCTAATCCAGGGGCGTCCATTCCACACGATTTCTTTCCCAGCTGTAACGGAGTCCACAGTGCTGTGGTGTACAACCTGGCGCTCGCCATGTTCTTCTAAAATAGAGTTTTGCATCATGTAATCATCTTCTGACAGTTTGATACGATACATGATGTCCTTTAGTATTTCCGAGTGCCGAATTTAGTTCAGGAGCACTTAGCTATCGGTTCCTTTGACTCAAAAGTCGTAGATATTGATAATCACGTGCACCTGTCCAACTTGGACGGCCTGTTTTATGCAATTCCTCAAAATCACCTGTCAAGTGGAATCGATTACGTGTCTGCACTACATCGCTTTGACTCGTGCGCAAACGTCGTGCAACTTCACTGGTTGACAAGCCATCTGCTCGTAACGTGAAGATGTGGACCGGATCATTGGTCGCGACTGCCCTGCGTGGCACGATTGATGCTCATTCCACTGCTCCACAGATGTCTCTAATATGTAGCTACTGGTGCTTTACTTTTATCTGAAATGCTGCAGATCATTCGAGAGCGCCTTTCTACCCATTGGTAGCGCTCATAGTAGCTGTGTGTATGTTGACAAACAGCATCAGGGATGATCATACTACTTGTACAGGAAGAATCAGAACAGCAACACACCTGCAGGACGTAATGGGGTGCTCCAAAACTTTTGTTGACATGCGAATATATTCCTATCTAGCGAATTACGAAATGACTAGTCTTTCTAGAAGTGACAAAGTCCTCGTTTGCACGATGCGGGAAAATTCTAACAGAATTTAGTGCTTGTGAGCGTAGTCCTCGCTATACCTCAGCTCACAGCTTGGCTGAGGAGGTCCGGTCCGCGGCCGCTAAGCCCTGAGGCTGTCGGGCTGGGCGTGTTAGGACGCAGCGCAGCCGCTTATTAAGTAACAGCAGGAAGGGATCGCGCCGGCATTTCCGGCAGTGACATTACGCTTGATGGCGCTCTTTTGTTTGTCCAGCGCTCCGCCTACAACCTGTGCGCCTCGTGCCACCCACGCATCACAGCGGGGCCTTACCAATCTGCCAGCCATTCATCGACCCACGACCGGACACGATAATGCATGCGTACCAAACGATTGTCCATTTTGTTCTTCTCATCTATTGTTTCTTATTGTTGAAGCTTCACTGACAAGTCGCATTAAGCCGTCCTCGCGCGGGACATATTTCTGACGGTGAAGCATGCCAAATTTCGTTTCAAAGGTGTTTGATGCACGTTCAGAAACAAGCAGGTACATCGCACTTGCTTCTCAACGTGAATTGAGACCGGAGCAATCTCCAGCAGTAGTTGCCGCCTATATATGGCTCGTAACCAAAACAGTCTCTACACGAAAGGGTACGCACATGAAATAGCCTCGTTAGCCCTTTTAGCGATAGTCGAAGACGAGTAGAGAAAATCGAGAAGAATATGGTGGATATGTCGACTGACTGAACTACAAACTGACATGTCGTCCTTTCACGGTACGTGTTTCTCGTCGCGAAACACGCAAGACGTTGTGCCCCCCTCCCCTCCCATGGTTGCTGCACGCTCTGTAACGACCTGTTACATCTCCTCAACGTGATTTACCAACGTTGCCCTCTCCAGTGGCAATTGTTGGCTGTATCTAGCGTTAAAATCACACATTTCCTTTACGAAAATGGACGAGCGTGAAATGGCTGCATTAACTCTGTTGAAGACGCGCGGAGAAAATTGCATAGAAGATTTTGGACTAGGCGATGGATTCAGCAGAGAATTGCTGATTAGAGGAACACTACAAAATCTTGGACAACGGCCCGAGATACATACTAGTAGAAGTTATTCGTTAACTCAATTAAACCTCCGTCTCATTTTCGATTTTAAACTGAATAGAGTTCAAGCATAGAGCCTGATGACAGTTTACGCATATATAATATTTATGTCCTCGGTGTTGTATTGGCTACCGTCACTCTGATGTAACGTACTTCATATAGTTGTCAAGACTGGGATTTGTTTCATAATTTTATTCGAATGGTAAAGGACATTTTTCGAAGCTGCTTACCAGCAATTAAAAGATACTTAACGGGACGATATAAACATGAGGCAGTTCATAAAACCAAGAGGTAAGTCGTATATTTTACACAACGTTTCATAGTAGCAAAACGTTCCAGTGTGTAACTTGTGTTTTCTTCTGTCATACATTAGCAGTTACGTTAAGTTTTCTGACCACTGGAAAAAAATCCCAGTCGTTAGTCTATGCAACAAGAATTGTCACAGATTTCTTATTTACAAAAAATAACATCGACTATGGGAGATAATACTTCTGTTAAATAGTAAGAAAGACTCAGAATCTTTCAGAAAACAAAGCATGGAAAAATTTTTTGAAGTGGATACACAGGAACCTCTATCTCGCTTTTTAAAGTTCACGATGCAATCGGCTACGCTACGGCTTCAGCATGACACTTGCACCTCAGTTGTGTGATACCTACGTTGTGTAACGGCTGTATCAACGGATGTCATTATTTGATATTTAAGTATGACAAACTGTAGCCAAAACGACACTGTCTTATACATCATCAATTTGCTGTAGCACAGTTCAGGAGGAGTCATAACACTAAAAGCACCAACTACAGGAAGCCTTTACAAACCGAAATGTAGTTTTCTATCAGTTTATTATAACAAATAAACGCGTTTTCGTGATGCTTTTAAACAGTTTATATTCATACCATGTACTCTGTAATAAAAGAAGACACCAATTTCATTTTAGCTCCATAAAGTATGACGGCTCTTAAGTTTTGCCTATGACGTAAAACCGAATCCGCATCTCACTGGCCACGTTCCTCTCCACGTAGCAAAAATCTAAGATGTCAGACTCTTCGTTTCTCGCTTTGCAATATAGTGAAATTCTATGCTGTGACGTAACCAGACCCTCGTCTACGTACGTTGTCACATTCTGTGATAGGACAGCTCACATACGTTAAAAAATTTGCTTTCATATTCCTTTGGAGTCATAAATGCTTAACGTATTTCTTTCTGGAATACCTGGGAAAGCGCCAGGGTTCGTCAGTGTTTATTGTGAAAATTGCTTCTTTTTAATAAATTTAAAATTATAAAAATGCTGCTCAATTTTTACATTTGCTTCCTTGTTTACAAGTCAACTATGTTGTGAGTATACATTGTACTCATTTGCGAGAGATCAGCTAATGAGGTACTCAACGATCTTGCAGTTTACTGCTCCATGTTCCCTAGGACATTCACTTTATCGAACAAACTCACTCCTGAACGGAGACGTCGCTTATTCATACATAACATCGAATTTACCAGGATAAATTTCTATTAAATAACTAAGAAAGTGATGCGTTGGGTCTTAGCGATGGTATTTCAAACACCTACGAGGGCTGGCAGTCAGTACCTCTTTACTCTGTTCATTCGTAGATCTAGCAATATTTTTTTGTTCTTAGGTTGTGTGTACCTACTTTATGTATTTCCGATCACTTATTGGTTTTCCTAAGTTTAGGTTGGGAACAGGAATAACTGAATCATACACTGAAAATACTGAAAATAAGACTAATGCACTTGGGAAGAAATGGTAAAGCCATCGAACGATGTGATTATATTTGTCCAAGATGGATGTTGCCGAAAATCTTAGATACAATAATACAGATGCAGGAAACTCCATCACAGAAAATCTATACATTGAGGAAGAGGAAGATGACGGAGGAGAACAGGAGAACTTGAGAGGAAATCAGTGCAGCCACTACCAGCACTTACCAAAAGCTATAAATGTCCTTTGCATATTCCAAAACGGCTACTGAAGGAAAGAGTGGATGGTCGGACAGCGGAGTGAGTCGTTCAAGCCTTACACTTACGAAATTTTCAGAAGTTGAATTCTTGCGATACTTCAACAATACATTATTTTAAGACGTTTTACATTTCATAACATATTATTTGCAATGCAGTTTTTGTAACATTTTAGATTGTCAACATTTTTGTCTCAGTAAATAATAGTATATGAGAACATTGGCCAATATTGAGCACTACACAAAATGAAAAGAGGTAGGTAGATTATGTTATTCGTGTGCCAGTTTGTCACGATAAGACCCAGCGAATCACATTACACTTACCTCGTTACCTTATAGAAATGTAAAAAAAAATTCTTCATTATTTGTTTAAAGACATATTGCTGTGCATCATGAGCTGCACATAAGAATATTTAATTGACAGACTTGTATTCAAGCACAAAGCCCATCATTAGCGGCATCTGATACAGAGGACAAGGAAATAAATGTATACCTATCAGTTTCTGTAAGATTATCACATTCTTCAATGTATTCACGTCAGTCGTGCGACCAGTTCATTAAATATTCTTTGCAGTTACATGTTTCATCAACTTTTTCAAGATCTCTGGAGACTACAGTTCGATGAATGGTTTTAAAAATTTTATTTTATAAAAAATACGTGCCCATTTTTCTCAGAAACTGTTCAAGAGATTTCTACAAAATTTTCTCTGTTTAATCTCTTTGCATATTGCAAGCTTTTCTAATTAGATTTTGTGAGTATATCAAGTAGGTGAAGTTTAGTAAATTTTGACTTTAATTCTGTAAGTATGACACAAAAGTCACGCAAAATTGCAAGCGACTTGCCTCACATCTTAGCGTACACTCGGAACTTTAAATGGTTCAAATGGCTCTGAGCACTATGAGACTCAACTGCTGTGGTCATAAGTCCCCTAGAACTTAGAACTACTTAAACCTAACTATCCTAAGGACATCACACACATCCATGCCCGAAGCAGGATTCGAACCTGCGACCGTAGTGGTCGTGCGGTTCCAGACTGTAACGCCTTTAACCGCTCGGCCACTCCGGCCGGCCCACTCGGAACTTCAAAATTTGTTTTTGAGACAACATTTATTGGATTTATAGAAAAAAGTGTACCAAATTTCATAAATATAGCTTTCATAGATTCTGAGAAAAAGGTACATAAACTTTAAAAAGGATAATTTTCAGGAAATGCAATTTAAATTCCACCTAACGTTTTTTGTTATATCATCTCTTCAGAAGTCCCCAGATTTGTGTTCAGGGTCCTTTTTCCCTTCAAGGCTTCTCTTCTGGTTTCTTGTTCTTTCTAATCTTTCCTTTACCATGTCTTCAACTGACTTTTCTGCTGCGGAGAGGCGATGTAAATCTATTTTCTTAAAGCCTATACCCCTAATACCTTCACCTTCCCTATGTCTCCATAATTACATACAAGAACTGCATCATATGTTGAAACTCTGACTACTGCATCAGATGAAAATGTGGTATTTTGGGGCATCGTTTCCATATGCGTGAATTTAGAGCCTCATTTGGATTCTGAGTTTTGCCATGAACACACTTTTTTAAGAAGTTCAGAATCGGCCAGAAACCTGTAAGTGGTCTATCCCGTGTAAGTTTTCTTGAAAGTAATCCACGGGGTGAATATTACAGTGTTGGTTCAAAAAGTGGTCGTGGCAGGAAGGTCGCGTCACTCATTTAATTATTTTTTAGGCACTTCGGATGCGATTTCATCATTGAAACTTTGGGAACTTACTGTCAATTTCATGAACGTCTTCCCTTAATCGATTTAAATAAATCGCGGCAAACTTAAATATGGATATGATTCGAATTTCCTTCCTGCAGAATACTAGTCCTGTGCCTTGACTGCTGTATCATCTCACTAGATTATGAGCCGGCCGGTGTGGCCGTGCGGTTCTAAGCGCGTCAGTTTGGAACCGCGTGACCACTCCGGTCGCAGGTTCGAATCCTGCTTCGGGCATGGATGTGTGTGATGTCCTTAGGTTAGTTAGGTTTAAGTAGTTCTAAGTTCTAGGGGACTGATGACCTCAGTAGTTAAGTCCCATAGTGCTCAGAGCCATTTCAACCATTTTGAACTAGATTATGTAAATAGAGTATGTTATAACTGTAATGTCGTATATTACTTTGATACACAGAAATGGCTTAGTGCTAACATACTTAAATACTGATTTAAACATTCCCAAACAATATTAATTCGAATCCTGAGTCTTCATAACAGGCCTTGAATATTCTGGAGAACAGTTACTCGTTTCTGTCAGTTAAAATACCATATCAATCATACATATTATTCCCGTATAGCTGCAAATGAATCCTCTTGTTCTGTGTAATCTGGCCAGTTTATTCAATGAAGCGTGAACTTGTTCGTTACTGAAGGTAATTGTTTTGTATGGGTGGCGGTTTGTAGTCACAAAGAAGTTTAGTTTGCGGGCACCGTTCGCAACGACCTATTCTCTGGTATTCATAATTGCGTGTCTCTGTATCCCTGTTACCGTTGAATTGTCGATGGTTTTGTTACCTTTCCACTATCCCAGCAAGGCAACACATTTTTGACGCAGCAGCAGCGGGATGCAAATCCTCTTCTGGGTATCCTGATTTAGGGTTTCTGTGATTTCTTTATATATATTAAAGTGAATGGCAGATGTGTTCCTTTGGGATGAACGGGACCGGATTCCTTACACGTTCTTCCCTATCCGAGTTGCGTTGTATCACTAACAACTTCGTCGTCGACAATACGTTAACGCCTAACCTTCTTTCGCTCTTGTTCTTCTCACCACACTTATCACGGGGCTCTATGGTAATGTGGATAGCATTAGCTAAGGCGGGAGTCAGAAAACACGGTACACCACACGGAAGACGGGCAAACAGCTGGGCTCGAAGGAGCGAGCATTCGCTAAGCGACCACTAGCCTTGTCGAGTATATCTAAGTGGAGTTCGTAGACTTATGTTCTAACAACAAAGTGGAATCAGTCATCCAGATGGAGCGTTATAACTACCAGCTGTGTGCCAAAAGTATATTCCGAGAAAAACTGTGCCGCATTAATCTGCCTGAACTGTGCTTAGACCGTCACGATGCTATGGAAACCTAACATTCCAGAACTCTCCAAGTAAGCAGATGGGCTAAATAAGAGTTTCAAAGCTCATACGTCGTCTTAATATCCGTCACTGAAATCCCAAGGCAAAACATCTGCGGTCACTAATCATGAGAAACGAAAAGGTACAATCTTTCCATTGTGAAATACCGCGTAAATTTAAGTGCTCCAGCATACTTTTCTTCCTTGCCTCTCCTTCGGCGGTAAGTTTTAAGATGTTATGATGGCTGGGTACGACAGATGTATTATGACAGCACATTTAAAATGTAAACACGAACCCAGTGAAAGCAATGAAAATTTGTAAACACATTATACGATTCCAACAATTAATCATCCTTTCAACACTGGCGGAAGTTTTAAATGGAGAGAAATAGTACGCTTCTGGTAAAAACAGAGTCGTTCGTCGAGAAGATGAAGCACTGCAACGTCGTCGTGGTGGTTTGAATCGTGGTTCCAGTAATTCCCGAGCAATTTATAACAATTTATTTCTCATCACTTGGAGGGGCGCTATGAAGAGATGGGGAGAGGTCTTCTGCAGAGAAAACTGAGTGAGCTCAGCTTGCGTTAACTGGCTGCGAGGGCTACTACCAACTTTTTACTCTGATTTTCAATGATTCTCTATGTAAGGCCTACATAATCAGTCAGGTAAAATCGGTGAGCATGACGTGCTTCAGAAGAATTTAATTCCCAGTTAAATCATTACATTCACTGCCGCACGTGAGTATCAGAACACACAGAAAAAATGACGCGACTGGGTTCAGTGCATAAACAGAACATTGCACCAACAGCACAGCTCCATAAGAAATGTTTATTGTTATCCACTCTCTCAGAAGTAAATGCTCAAACGATTGTGATGAAATAAATAGCAAGATAATCAGATTAATCAGATGATGTTCATACGAGATGTGTAATACGCTATTTCACTGATGTCCGAATTTTTTAACTGCAGAAATTTCCCAAACAGACTTGTATGCTATTATCAAACCACTTCAGAGTTAATAGCAGAGAACTATCGCCACGTCTCATTACTGCAGCGCTTCAAAATATGTCTAGAAGATCACGCGCAATACTGTTTATGAACACTTGTCACATAAAAACCTACTCAGCGCGAAACAGACTGGATTTAAAAAAGGGCTGCCAACTGAACGCGTTATATTGACTTTGTTAGTATCAAGGAATCAGGTAGCATTACCAAACGCAAAATTTTAGACTTAACTAAAGTTTTTGACTGTGTGGAAGATAGCAGCATCATACAAAATTAAAAATATCATGGAATAGTAGAGTCATGGTTTTTATCTTATCTACGCGACCGAAATCAATGGATACCACTGCTTTTAGACTTGCAGTGTTTGTAGATGCAAATTTTGCCAATCCTGAAGATGAAATGAATATAGGAACAAAAATGTTACGAGTCCTTTGAATAGGCAACTGATAAAGGAATTGGAAAAAAGCAGAAGATTATTCAAGATAAGCAGAATATCACTAAATTTTGATTACATTTTGATCTTAGATGCAATTCAATACGTCTGACAGACCAACAAAGATAGCAACAAAAATAATCAGCGCAAACAATGAATTACAAGAACTCAGTGACAGTTATATATGATTTAAAATTAAAGAAATGAGTTTATTTTGGATGTTTCCATTTATTACTGAACTACTGAATCATTTTTCAGGAGAAATTCATCTTACCAGGATAACATTTTAAAATCCAGTGACGCATTCCAAAACTAATAGCAAGTGTTAATTCCAGAAAATCCTGAAGATTTAAAAAAAACCTCGGAATTTTTTAGATATTTCACATTACATATGTTCATTAACGTCTTTTGTCAAAAAAATACTTGTCTTTTAAAAACTAGTGCATAGCATGAATTTAATACAGGGACAAAACACAACCTCTACGAAGACTTCAAGCATTTTCGTAAATATACAGAGGAATCAGATACGGGGATGTACATGTGTTAAGTAAGTTGCCACTGAATTGAAGACCTTTCTTTTGCACAATTCCTTAGGCTCCACTGAAAAGTATCTTCACAGATACTCTTAAAATAATATATTACGTTATAACACATATAATATTAGTATTGTAATACGATAACTGTTCATGAAGTAAAAATAAATGTCATGTGACTAGGGCCTCCAGTTGGGTAGACCGTTCGCCGGGTGCAAGTCTTTCGATTTGACGCCACTTTGGTGACTTGCGAGTCGATGGAGATGAAATGAGGATGATTAGGACAACACAGCACCCAGACCCTGAGCGGAGAAAATCTCCGATCCATCCGGGAATGGAGCCCGGGCCCTTAGGACTGACAGCCTGTCACGCTGACCACTGTTTTTTTTACCTCATTTTGTTCGCTTTCGTGCGTTGCATCTGCTCGGGGCGGACGTCGTAAGACACCCATTTAAGTTCGTTGTTGATCGATTAACGCAGTTTTTTTGTTACAGAGGGCAGATAATCCTCTGACAGATTCCTGACAGAACCAGACAAACGTACATTATTGACTTCTTTCCACATCCCACAGATCCCTCTCTGCGGGATTCATGGAGCACAATTTATTTAAAATTAATGAAAAAGTAAGGCAAAAGGATTACAGACAGACGAATGAGCATATGTCAGCCACTCACATATATGTGAGTGGCTCAAAGACTTCTTAAGTAATAAAACCTAGTATGTTGTCCTCGACGGCAAATCCTCGTCAGAGACAAGGGTATCGTCAGGAGTGCCCCATGGAGTTGTGATAGGACCGCTGTTGTTCTTTGTATACACAAATGATTTGGCGGACAGAGCTGTTTGCTGATGATGCTGTGGTGTACGGTAAGGTGTCGAAGTTGAGTGAGTGTAAGAAGATACAAAACGTCTTAGACAAAATTTCTAGTTGGTGTGATGAATGAGAGCTAGCTTTAAATACGTTATATTCGATTACAGTATTACTGTTGTCCTGCTTGACATAGTCAAGTCGCTTAAATATCTGGTCGTAACGCTGAAAGCCATATGAAATGGAACGACCGTGTGAGAATTGTGGTAGGGAAGGCGAATGGTCGACTTCGGTTTATTGGGAGAATCTTAGGAAAGAATGGTTCACTTGTAAAGGAGACCACATATAGCACGCTGGTGCGACCTATTCTTGAGTACTGCTCAAGTGTTTGGGAACCGCACCAGGTTGGATTGAAGGAAGACATCGAAGCAATTCAGAGGTGCGCTGCTAGATTTGTTACCGGTAGGTTCGAACAACACCTAAGTGTTACAGAGATCCTTCGGGAACTCAAATCGGAATCCCTTGAGAGAAGGCAAGGTTCTTTTCGAGGAACACTATTGAGAAAATTTGGAGAACCAGCATTTGTAGCTGACTACCGAATTATTCTATTTCCATCAACATACATTGTGCGTAGGTCCGCGAAGATAAGATTCGAGAAATTAGGGCTCATACGAAGGCATATAGATAATCGGTTTTCCCGCGCTCTATTTGCGAGTGGAACAGAAAATAAAATTACTAGTAGTGGTACAGGGTAACCTCTGCCACGCATCATACGGTGGCTTGCGAAGTTTCTATGTAGATGCAGATGTAGAAAGCAAGAGCTACAATACTACGTTTAAGTAAAATGAGAAAGTATGAGCTAGTGAGTGACTTGGAATGAAAGAGAGCGATCGGTCTTCGAGAAATGGGCTTCACATGCCGCGAAATTTCTACTCGTACGTAACATACTGCCATGACAGTGGTTACACGCGAGGATAGAAAAGGATCCAGCACAACGTCATAAGATTATCACCACCTTGTCCGTCGGCCGAAAGCGACCGTCCAGCCACACACATGTTTGGCGTGATGGTGGGAGACAGGTTTGTCTGCGTCGACAGTTGGGCTCCGTCCGTTGGGGTCTGGACTGCTGTCACATTGGCATCCAGTGTCGCCTCAGACAGTCATGGCACGTGAACGCAGCCGCTGATATGCTGTGTCAAAATGTAATGTTTGCACACTGTTACCGCTCCGCCTCCCTGCAGATATGACGGTGTAGGGGTGGTCGGCTGACGACAGTCCGGCAGCCTGCGTAGTCGACACGTAGCGGAGAAACGATCGGTTTTTAGTTTGGCCATGGCTCCGGCAGCAACATCTAAGCAGGAAGGATAGCCAAAGTTGTATCACGCTTTCAGGCAACAAAAAGTTCTATATTCCGGCAGAACAACGTACGACCTAATGCGGAAACGAACCTGGAAGTTTCCTTCGAAGGCTGAAAGGTATCACTACTTCCCAGCCTGCACGTTATGCCTCGCATATTATCCATCAGTCATGAGTTTGGCGTTGTGATACCAGTCTGAAGAAGGAGAAAATGGCAGGGAAAGCCGTAGAAAAATATTTGTCTAGATGTCAAGGAACAATACGAGTTAACAACTTACGTAATTATTGTGTTACTTAGTGTGATAAGGCTGGGATCTTCAGGCCTTCCATTACATCGGACCAGTAACTACACTTATTAAAAATTATTACAAATCAGTCTCAGTTTCTACGAATACTTGTGGCTCATATATGTACGTCTGAAATATTATTATGAGTAAAGTTATAATTATCAACGTAAATAATTGTAATGGATGTTGATGATGATAATATTAATAACAGTGATAATAATAATAATAATAATAATAATAATAATAATAATAATAATAATCCCTGTGGAGGCTCGGGAAAAGAATAGGCCTCCGGTATGTTCTGCCAGTCGTAAAAGGCGACGAAAAGAACAAACTACTAATGGGGCTAACCCCCCTTTTAGTGTAATTACTTGGTTCAGGACAGAACTAAAGAAGCCTCGGACAAGCGCCGTCATGGTCGGGGACGACGCTTGAACCCTATGCCCGCCAACAATGGTAACGACATTGCTAGCCAACTGGAAAATGATTTAAATCCAAATAGAGGTGTTTTGCAGGATATGCTTCCTGCAACCACCCTAGAAGGAAAACAAAGACAGAGGATGAGATGGTCAGATGAAGTTAATCGACACCTCATGTTCTGTTATTACCAAGCAACAAACCTAGGAACCAACACAACTGGATGCAGATCACTAGTATACACAACATTTATTACCAGATACCCGGAATTAAAATTTTTAACAGAACAACGACTAGCTGATCAGACCCGTGTTACAATAAAAATTAATAAAAAATAACAGAATTAGAAAACATCAAACAACAAGTACAACAAATACTGGAACAAAATAATGTGCAATTAGAAGAAGAAGAAAATAAAGTAATGGACTCAAACATCCCAGAGCAAACAAACAAAGACCAACACGCATCAATTAAAGAATCAGAGGAAAACGAAATCTTAAGACAGCCACCAGAACAAGCACAAATAGAACACGAAGTGACACACATGTTAGATATAGAAGAGAAATTTCAGCTGACATATATAGAATACAAAGACACAAATACAGACATTAGACCACTCTTGCATAGACCGCCAAATAACGCACAAGTCGAAACAACAATAAAACTGTCAACACAATCATAAACAACAAAATAAATGAAAACACAACTATGGAAGAGTTACAACTACTGGTTTATATAGGAGCACTCACTACACTAAATATACACACTAGGCAGAGATCAGAACCAACCAACACACAGAAGAAAACCACAAAACTAGCATGGCAACACAGGCTATAGATCAGAATAGAAAAACTGAGAAAAGACATCGGACAGCTAACACAATTTATAAGAAATGAAATATCAGACAAAAAACGAAAAAGGTTAGGTAAAATCTCACAACAAGAAGCAATAGAGCAATTAGATGAAAAGAAGCAGAAATTACAAGCATTGGCCAAACGACTTAGAAGATACAAAAAAAGTGAAAGTAGAAGGAAACAAAACCAAACATTCAGCACAAACCAAAAGAGATTTTACCAAACAATAGATAACACACACATTAAAATAGACAATCCACCAAACAGACATGGAACACTTCTGGAGCAACATATGGTCAAACCTGGTACAACATAACAGGCATGCACGGTGAATACAAGCAGAAACAGACTCAAACAAGATGATACCACAAATGCCTGAAGTGATAATTTTGCAATATGAAGTCACCCGAGCAATTAATTCTACGCACAATTGGAAAGCCCCTGGAAATGATAAAATAGCAAATTTCTGGCTAAAGAAGTTCACCTCAACACATTCACATCTAACTAAATTATTTAACAGTTACATTGCAGACCCATACACATTCCCTGATACACTTACACGTGGAATAACTTATCTGAAACCTAAAGATCAAGCAGACACAGCAAACCCAGCTAAATATCGCCCCATAACATGCCTACCAACAATCTACAAAATATTAACTTCAGTCATTACACAGAAATTAATGACACATACAACACAGAACAAAATTATAAATGAAGAACAAAAAGGCTGCTGCAAAGGAGCACGAGGATGTAAAGAGCAACTGATAATAGATACAGAGGTGACATATCAAGCTAAAACTAAACAAAGGTCGCTACACTACGCATACATTGATTACCAAAAAGCTTTTGATAGTGTACCCCACTCATGGTTACTACAGATATTGGAAATATACAAAGTAGATCCTAAATTGATACAGTTCCTAAACATAGTAATGAAAAACTGGAAAACCACACTTAATATCCAAACAAATTCAGATAATATCACATCACAGCCAATACAGATTAAGCGTGGAATATACCAAGGAGACTCGTTAAGTCCTTTCTGGTTCTGTCTTGCTCTGAACCCACTATCCAACATGCTAAATAATACAAATTATGGATATAATATCTCTGGAACATACCCACACAAAATCACACATTTGTTATACATAGATGATCTAAAACTACTGGCAGCAACCAATCAACAACTCAACCAATTACTAAAGATAACAGAAGTATTCAGCAATGATATAAATATGGCTTTTGGAACAGACAAATGTAAGAAAAATAGCATAGTCAAGGGAAAACACACTAAACAAGAAGATTACATATTGGATAACCACAGCGACTGCATAGAAGCGATGGAAAAAACAGATGCCTATAGATATCTAGGATACAGACAAAAAATAGGAATAGATAATACAAATATTAAAGAAGAACTAAAAGAAAAATATAGACAAAGACTAACAAAAATACTGAAAACAGAATTGACAGCAAGAAACAAGACAAAAGCTATAAATACTTATGCCATACCAATATTGACCTACTCATTTTGAGTAGTGAAATGGAGTAACACAGACCTAGAAGCACTCAATACACTTACATGTTCACAATGCCACAAATATAGAATACATCACATACATTCAGCAACAGAAAGATTCACATTAAGCAGAAAGGAAGGAGGAACGGGATTCATCGACATAAAAAACCTACATTATGGACAGGTAGACAATTTAAGAAAATTCTTTCTAGAACGAGCAGAAACTAGCAAAATACACAAAGCAATCACTCATATAAATACATCGGCTACACCACTGCAATTTCATAACCACTTCTACAACCCTCTAGATCACATAACATCAACAGATACGAAGAAAGTAAATTGGAAAAAGAAAACACTACATGGCAAGCACCCGTATCATCTAACACAGCCACACATCGATCAAGACGCATCCAACACATGGCTAAGAAAAGGCAATATATATACAGTGAGACGGAAGGATTCATGATTGCAATACAGGATCAAACAATAAACACCAGATATTACAGCAAGCATATTATTAAAGATCCCAATGCCACAAAAGATAAATGCAGTCTTTGCAAACAACAAATAGAAACAGTAGATCACATCACAAGTGGATGTACAATACTAGCAAATACAGAGTACCCCAGAAGACATCACAATGTAGCAAAAATAATACACCAATAACTTGCCATAAAACATAAACTAATAAAACAACACGTTCCCACATACGAGTATGCACCACAAAATGTACTGGAGAATGATGAATACAAATTATACTGGAACAGAACCATTATAACAGATAAAACAACACCACGTAACAAACCTGACATCATACTCACCAATAAAAAGAAGAAATTAACACAACTAATTGAAATATCCATACCCAATACAACAAATATACAGAAGAAACCAGGAGAAAAAATTGAAAAATACATCCAACTGGCTGAGGAAGTCAAGGACATGTGGCATCAGGATAAAGTTGACATTATACCGATTATACTATCAACTACAGGAGTCATACCACACAATATCCACCAGTACACCAATGCAATACAGCTACATCCATATATATATACAACTACAGAAATCCGTAATTATTGATACATGTTCAATAACCCGAAAGTTCCTAAATACAATGTAACATATACCATACAGTTAAAAGGAAGTCACGCTTGATCAAGGTCCGCGTCACGTTTCATTTTTAACCAGACCTAAGGTCTGAGAAAGGAAAGAAATTTATAATAACAGTAGTAGTGTCTGACCGAGCGACGTAGCGCATTGGCTAGCATACTGGACTCGCATTCGGGAAGACGACAGTTCTAATTCCAGCACGACCATTCAAATTTAGGTTTTCCGGGATTTCCCTAAGTCAATTATGGCGAATGCCGCCGTAATTCCTTTGAAAGGGCAAGGCCGATTTCCTTCCTAACCTTTCCTTAATCCGAGCTTGTACTCCAACTCTAATGTCGACGGGACTTTAAACAATAATCTTCCTTTCTTCAGTGGTAGATACTGAGAACAACAATAATATTAATCAGTTTAGCACTTCTGAAGGCGTGTTTAGTATCTTCTGAAACAGACGTGACAAAGAGGGAAGAGAAGAAGGAAATGACAGAGGCAGATTGTTTCAATGGCAAATTTTTTAGACGGGAGGGGTGGGGGGGATTGAGGGGTGGTATGTGAGTGGGAGAGTGGTTAAATGAAGACAAGAATGTGTACATATTTATTTTGATGAAAGATGTTCCATATACTGTCTTGCTTGAGTAGTACCTGCTACGTTCAAATATAAATTGCTATCCGAAATTAATATGGTCAACTTCACTGTGGCCTGGGAGAAAATCAGGCATTCTTCCTACCTAGCGCTGTACGTTTTACTAGTACAAAGGATCAGAATACCACAGAATGGACACAGTTATGGCAAAGGTATTGGTAAACAACGATAATAGATACAGATGCTGCAATAAATGATTATATTTGTACAATGTATCTCCGCACTACAGCAGCGTGAGGTGTACATTTGTTAGAATAATGTAGATGAACTTCAGGGGAAATCTCAGTATCCGGCTTGGTACCTACCACATATGAAAATTGATATTTTCATGTGAAACAGCAACCTTCATTTTTCACGATACGACTAAGATTTCGAGCTATGAGCTGATTTACTGCTGTAACAATAATGAATATAATGATATACACACAGAATTTCTCTCTGTTTGGCTACCTGGATCAAGTCTATGAACGGGCAGCAGAGTACCGAATAGGATTGAAAACGCATTTTGTGAAAAAATGGCGCATAGAACGTTTTCCATTTATACTATTCAAAAAGCGCACTAAAAACAGTTACATCCATTTTCACTGTCGGGGAATTCGTTTTTATATTTACTTTCGGTCAGGCTGTGGCTTAGCCCTGTCTTCGCAATATCCTTTCTTCCAGGAGTCTTAGTTCTGCAAGTTTCGCAGGAGAGCTTCTGTGAAGTTTGGAAGGTAGGAGACGAGGAACTGGCGGAAGTATAGCTGCCAGGGCAAGTTGTGAGTCGTGCTTGGATAGCTCAGTTGGTAGAGCACTTGCCCGCGAAGGGCAAAGGTCCTAAGTGGTTTTTGTTGACTACAGCTCTAGCAGTAATGTTGTATTTCTGTACATGTATTATCACAAACAAAACGTTGTTGCTCGGTATTAACGGTACTTTGAACAAAAGCTTTCTTCCAGCTGTTTTATCGGAAACTGAAATTTTGGACCTTGGCTGTGTACGAAGTATACGTTCATCCTTGGAAAGAAGAAAACAGCAACAGCCACCCTTAGTAAAGCTATATTGTATACACAAATAGCACAAATTCCACAAGGATAATTCTTGTGGTGAATAAAAAAGTATCAAGACATCCCTAAAAAAAAATTCAGTACACAATGTCAATAACCAAGCAGTCTGTGTGTACCGTGGTACACATTCCACAAGCATAGTTCTGTGGTGAATAAAAAAGTATCAAGGTATCACGAAAAAAATTATATCAGTTCACAATGTCAATAGCCAAGCAGTCTGTGTGTAGAACGCAAGAAGAGTGATATCAACATACGTAAGGGACACGACTATAGAAGACGTAAAGCGAGTGAAAGGAACATTCACAACCTCTTCCTGAAATGTACATGACCACCAACAACACCCGCGTAAATGTCCGGCTGTTACAGCCAGTCCCCATGATCAATAATCTTTAGCAATAATGATGGGTGAAGCTAATTCAATTTGCTAAAGACAACATGTGTTCCCATAACAATAGGTGCTTGCTTAGCCTCTGATGTCACTTAATACGAACATTTTTCCAACGCCTGCAACTTTGTGTTGTAGGAGCGTTACTCCTTCCTCGCAGGGCCGCAGAAAGTGTCCTGGAAGTATTTTCATGTACTCGTTTTGTAATCTCCCTCATCCGAGGAGTCTTGTGATTTTCCTTGAGTGCTAAGATGTATTAACTAGCTGAGTTGTTCACGTAGATGCCCCAACGACCTTTCATTTAAAGAAAGGAATGCCTTGCATACTGTTAGTGTGCGAATCTAGTTAACACTCTGGTATATGAAATTTACTGGCAGATTAGAGCTGTGTGCCGGATCGCGACTTGTACAGGGGACCTCGGTAGGAGAGAGGCGGTGCAAGAAGTGAAGCTGTGAGCGTGGGTCGTGAGGCGCGCCTGGATAGCTTAGTCGCTGAAGTATTGTCTGCGAAAGGCAAGGTTCAGGGCTGGAATATCAGTGCAGCAAAAAGTTTTAGTCTGCCAGAGGGCTTTAAAACAGCACACACTCCACTGCAGAGTTAAGGATTCATTCTCTAGTGCATTTTTCGCTGTTTCCGTGTTGTGTTTCTGAAGCAGAAAATAGAAATAACTGCATCATTTGTTTCAAATGTTGTGGGGACTCCACTAAATGCCATATTCAGCTTGATAGGTTTACTCAGTCAACGGTCGTCGACGAAGGTCGGTCTCACGTGATGTTGTGTAAACAACACCCGTAAACTTGGAAACGTTGGATAAAGTCTTCGTACGTAATAAATGCAAATACTTCATTTCTCTACATGCTAAGACGGACGGTTTGCTACAATAAATCTTGAAAAGTGAGGTGGGTATACGGACTACCCCTGGCTTCGTTTCAGTGCTCAGAAGTTGTCCTTCGACTTTTCTAACGAACTCAAAAGCTGCTTTACGCTCGCTGCTCGATTTGTTGTTAGTGTAGTGAATTGAACTTTGACAACAGTCTTACACGTGTGTTAGCGATATTTTATTTACATATGCATAATAAAACTATAGGTCTCCGGGCTATGACCACTATTCATTAGATCAGTGTTCGCAAAGGAATTTTCAGCGTATAACAGAATGACATGTGCATATATCGTATTTTCCCGTGAGTCCTCTTCTGGGGAGTTCGGCCGCCTAGTGCAAAACTGTTTATTTGATGCCACATCGGCGAGCTGCGAGTCGATGACGATCAAATGATGATGAGAGCCTCGACCGGGAATCGAATCCGGGGCCCCGTGATTGCTAACCACAAGACCACAAGCTGCTGACTTTTTGACATAGATTTTTAATATGTCGTCTTTCTGTCATATGAAAACACAGCAATCCATCACCTCTTCAGAGCAACATACTTTTCTCAAAGATCCTTGGAAATATACCTAATTTACATTAAATGTATTCACAATTGCGAATATCGACAACCATCAGTTGTAGAATGGAAAGATCGCAATGAAAATTTGTACCGGATCTGTACTCGAAGTTGGATTTCACTGTTACCGCGATGCATATATGTCCAAAGATACATTGCATCATTGCTCGGAATAACACAGGCAGTGCAATATCTGTATACCTAATTTAGTTCTGTATGTAATATGTATATGGTGATTATGACTGAACTTTCGCTACTTAAGCCAGGGCAAACAGGAAGCTATTTACCTCACGGTACCCAACTATATAGTAATAATGTTCAGATGTCCGCTGCAGGATTTGCGCTTTTAGTAGTGCTATTGTCATGCATTGCTGTCGGTGCTGGTACTGGTACGGTGACGTAACATTAAAACAAGAGCATCAGCGTGCAAAGCGGTTGCAGACAGCCAACATGGGTGAGCAGACCTTTACTCGTAAAGCTGATTTATCAAAACAGGGATAATGCTGCTGCTCTTGTCAAGTATCGCGTATTAAAGGAATACGGAGAGGTCTCCTTTCCGCACCTGGTTGGAGAACATGATTCGGAAGTTCGAATTAACCGGCGATATGGGAATTGATCCTGGGATAGACCGACTGCCAACTGTACCACCAATGAAGACTGTCGCGTGGCTGAGAATGCTGGACGCAATGCGCGAGGGTCACGCAGTGTACGAGCAGTGTTACGACAGCTGAACATTCCATGGTCCACCGGTTGAGAAGTGCTGCGAACAACTGAGAAATTGTATCTGTACAAACTTCACATCACTCACCAACTTTTACCACGTGGCGCTCACATTCAGGTACGCTTTGCTCTTACGTTTCTTGCTATGGTTGAAGTTGACAACATGTGGCCTTGAAAGAATTTGTGGATTCATGAAGCACACTTTACACTCACTGTGTCAGTGAATAATGCAACTTGATACATTTAGAGATCGTCACCGCAAAGTAACGCTCGTAAAAATAAAGCTCCCTTCCCCTACATAGTAGGGGCCACCAGACTCCACGGATTTAAACCCTATCGAGAATCTGTGGGAGCTCGATCGGATAGTTGGCACCATGGATGCTCAACTACGAAACCTAGTGCAGATAGCCAAGACACACATCCCTGTCGGTACCTTCCAGAACCTCACTAGCTGTCCTAACCTAAGGACATCACACACATCCATGCCCGAGGCAGGATTCGAACCTGCGACCGTAGCAGTCGCGCGGTTCCGGACTGAAGCGCCTAGAACCGCTTGGCCACACCGGCCGGCATTTATGTACAATTTATTACCGCTACGCCGGACAAGTCGCGAGGCCGTAGATACTTAGTGCTATCCGTGCGAAGCTGGGGCGAGTTTACTCTTAACTCTTCTATCAACCGAGATATTGAAGCACGTAGGTTTTCTTAATTGAACGATGTACTTTTGTGAATGATATTCTAAAGGCGTTGAAAAAAACTACTAATGTTATATAGTGTTCGTTATCATAGTAATATGCTAAGGTTAAAAGGCAATGTGGTCGGAATCGGCAGTTGTTGTGTAAACAACGCCAAGCGGGGCTATCACTCCAGGCTTCACCGTTTCATCGACAATTTGGATTGTTTACACGTTCCATAAGAGCTGTTCACTTAAATATGAGTATGTACACACACACACACACAGACACACACACACACACATCATCTGATCAAATGTATCCGGACACTCCCAAAAACATACGTTTTTCATATTAGGTGCAATGTGCTGCCACCTAATGCCAGGTACTCCATATCAGCGACCTCAGTAGTCATTAGACATCGTGAGAGAGCAGAATGGGGCGCTCCGTGGGACTCACGGACTTCGTACGTGGTCAGGTGATTGGGTGACATTTGTGTAATACGTCTGTAAGCCAGATTTCCACACTCCTAAACATTCTTAGGACCGCTGTTTCCGATGTGATAGTGAACTGGAAACGTGAAGGGACACGTACAGCACAAAAGCGTACAGGCCGACCTCGTCTGTTGACTGATAGGGACCGCCGACAGTTGAAGAGGGTCGTAATATGTAATAGTCAGACATCTATCCAGACCATCACACAGTAATTCCAAACTGCATCAGGATCCACTGCAAGTACTATGACAGTTAGGTGGGAGGTGAAAAAACTTGGATGTCATGATCGAGCGGCTGCTTACAAGCCATACATCACGCCAGTAAATGCCAAACGACGCCTCGCTTGGTGTAAGGAGCGTAAACATTGGACGACTGAACAGAGGAACTACATTGTGTGGAATGACGAATCACGGTACACAATGTGGCAATCCGATGGCAGGGTGTGGGTACGGCGAATGCGCGGTGAACGTCATCTACCAGCTTGTGTAGTGCCAACAGTAAAATTCGGAGGCGGTGGTGTTATGCTGTGGTCGTGTTTTCATGGGGGGGGTTTGCACCCATTGTTGTTTTGCGTGGCATTATCACAGCACAGACCTACATTGATGTTTTAAGCACCTTCTTGCTTCCCACTGTTGAAGAGCAATTCGGGGCTGGCGATTGCATCTTTCAACACGATCGAGCACCTGTTCATAATGCACGACCTGTGGCTGAGTGATTACACGACAACATCATTGACCGCGTGTTGTGGCCGTAGGGGTTTGAGGCGCCATGGGCACGGATTGCGAGGCCCCTCCCGCCGGAGGTTCGAGTTCTCCCTCGGGCATGGGTGTGTGTGTGTGTTGTTCTTAGCATAAGTTAGTCTAAACTAGTTTAACTAGTGTGTAAGTTTAGGGAACGATGACCTCAGCAATTTGGTCCCTTAGGAATTCACACACATTTGAACATTTTTGACTCATCCCTGTAATGGACTGGCCTGCACAGAGTTCTGACGTGAATTCTATAGAACACCTTTGGGATGTTTCGGAACGCCGACTTCGTGACAGGCCTCACCGACCGACATCGATACCTCTCGTCAGTGCAGCACTCCGTGAACAATGGGCTACCATTCCCCAAGTAACCTTCCAGCACCTGATTGAACGTATACCTGCGAGAGACGAAGTTGTCATCAGGCCTAGTGTGGGCCAACACCATATTGAATTCCAGCATTACCGACGGAGGGCGCCACGAACTTGTAAGTCATTTGCAGCCAGGCGTTCGGATACTTTTGTTCACATAGTGTATGAAACAAATTTCCTACGACTACGATAGACGCCTACGCAATGTCCTCCATACATTCCATGTGTCAGTCGTGGTCAAAACAGTGTTCCGTCTAGTAGTAAGTGCATTATGTCGCAGCTAAGTGTATTCGAACGCGAGCAAATTATTGGTGCTTGTATGATGCGTGTTTCTGTAACCAAGGGATCAGAAATGATCGGTTTTTCAAGATGAATACTTCCTTTCCATGTCCTGAACACTTCACGAAAGAAAAGTGGTGCAAAATTTAAGTGATACTCCTTGTCCTCTGTAGACAAGGAGACAGAAGAAGTGATGGTAGTTGCTGGAAAAGTAAGGAAACACATGTCTCTCTGGATGTCTTTCGTTATATATTTATATGTTTATCGTAATCTGACTCTCCCTACCACTTTCTATTAAGTGGGCCTGAATGCTTACGTACATAACCTTCTCTGCCTCAACAACCTCCCCATCCACACACACATACATTACTACACACTCAGGAGACGGTCGAGAGAGTACAGACACAGACACACATACGCGCACACACACACACACACACACACACACACACACACACACAACACAAGCACACACACACACACACACACAGAGAGAGAGAGAGAGAGAGGGACGCGAGATCTGCAAGAGCAGCTATCTCTCTATTTCGCTCTTTCTCTCTCTCTCTTTTTCTCTCTCTTTCTATGGTTCCCTGTCTCTCCACATGCATCTGCAACTATGTGTCTCCCTTATTCGTTCAAGGGCGTTTGAATACACACATCCCTGACTTTGACAACACTCCGAGCGCGAGTCTATTGTGTAGGAGTTTATCAGATGCAAATCCACGCGAGAGAGACGCCGGCCAGCAGTACCGAAACGGCGGCTGGCAGGTGTCCTCGCATGCTTCTAAAGGTGAAGCTCCTTCCAGACTCGTACCGTTTCGCCAGCTCGGCCGCGCCGCGCGTAACAATCGTTTCTCACGAGTGTTGTGAAAGTGTCCGCGACATTTGCTCCGAAAGCCCCGGCCGCCCGGATCCACTGGGTAATGAAGGCCGGCGCGCTCGGGGAATGTTATTTTAATGGCTACGCGGAGTGACAGGGATGGGAAGAGGAAGAAGACTGATTGCCCAATCTGTGGAGCCTAGTTCCCCTCCACCGACCCAGCTGCCAGATTTCCATTTAGTGATATCCCCGCCCGCCTAGTTACCCGGCCTGCTTTCCATATAATGTGTCATTACCTCTTATCTTTGCTCATGCTGAGACCCTACTAATAAGTTTCCACGTAGTCAGTGCTACATATTTCCGAGCACTTCCGCAAATCAGTTCCTATCGTCTGGGCGACAGGTGGATGAAAGCCAATTGTCAGCTGCAACTCTCGTCACGGAATGTGTACGTCGCACGTATTGAAACGTGAAACACAGATGTGTTTCCCGAGATGCTGTAATTATTGTGCAGAGAAAAAAGTTGTTATATTTTGATCCTCTCTCACGTAAGATTTCGCTCACTAAAATGTGTGGTTGCATGGCCATCTTTCGGAGCAGGTGTCATATGTAAAATAATTATTCTGTTCCCACCTTAGCTTACCGAAATTTAAGAGTATTTTTCACCAGACGCGTTTGGCACTGCATCTTCCGTGGTCATGCTAGAAACACAGTAACATAACATCTTTTCCCTATAAATTTGGCGTGTAGTTAACTTACAGTGATATTCCTCTTTTTACATGGGCTGGAGTCCATTGTTTTTTCCTTGTTGTTAGTAAAGATTTTGTCGAAAAAAACTTGCTTGCACATCTACATTTCACGATTTTTCGGCTGTTACAGGCCTGCTTTTTTCTACTCCATTTGCGCTGTTTGCTTTTCACTGCACTTTTGTAAACTTCACAAAAGTTGTCTCCATAGAAATACGAGTAGTACTCTAGTCTAAACTTTTCCGCACTCAGCAGAGGTTTTTTTGATAATAACAAAAAAAGAGTTTCGAATATTGCCAACCTTGTGAACAAAACTCGTATCCTTTATGTCGCAGTACCAAAACGGCTGCTGGCAGGTGTCCTCTCTCTCTCTCTCTCTCTCTCTCTCTCTCTCTCTCTCCCCACCCTCCCTTCCTCTTTACCAAACACACACACACACACACACACACACATGCTCAATACTATCAAGAAGGGATTATCTTCTTCTTCGTCTTCGGCGTTTGTCCCTCCGCGTCAGGACAGGCTGATTATAAAAAATTGTTCTTCCGTGATTTGGCAATTTCTGTAGCCGGATGACTTTTTGTCACCAGTAACGATATGGGAGGATAGTCGTTTGCACCACTTGTCTGGCCGAGCGAGGTGGCACAGTAAGTGAAACACAGAGAAACGGTCTTAGTATCCCCTTCTCGCCATTCAACTGAGCTCGTGCATCGTTTACCAAAATCCCTTAAGGCAAAAGCCAAGACGTTTCCTTTGCTGAGGTGGTGCCCGATTTCTTGCACAATCCTTGTCCGGTCGTATCTCTTACTCCGTTTCTTATGCCCATGTCGTTTACGTGTTGTTACCTCTTAATATTCCCACTTCAATGTCGCATACCTGTACGTGTGTCATTGTATGCTAATTTTACGGTTTTAAAACGACATTTTTAAATCCAACCAAGCTATCGATATTTTTTTTATTGCAACGAGTTTCAGTCTTCGATAATTCTCAAGCGAAGTAAAATGGAGACACATAATGTAAAATGTAACAGATATCATTTTGGTACTATAATCGCCTGTAAGCGCAGTCCAGTACACTCACATACGTAGACGTTCTCGTGACGTAACCATGATAGTATGTACTATACAATCTTACATTACCCGCAGGGTAACGTCACGCAAAAGGTACGAGTAGCTAAGTATACATAGGGAACATGACATTGAACGTGTTATCGTGACAGGTTTTCAGTTAGGCAACTCAGTGTACGGTGTGTGTAGGGAGGTGTACGATAGACCACCAAGCTTCCACTCATGTGATCACTCGCAAAATATTCAGTACGATAATTGTATTCAGATCGATTTTCATCTTGAAATTTCCAGTAACTGCAAAATCTTGTTAGTATAGAACACAATACTAAATTTTTCTCAGTTGGACAGGAATAGACAATGAAATACATCGTGCCTTAGATTATTTTAGATAATCACTTGATAAATAAGTTTACTGAAGTTCTTTCAATTACAATTGGCATGAATCTGTGGCAAACCACACCGGCATTCGCCTTTAGTGACATGCGATAAAGATGGAAAACACAAATTTGGATTACCCGCAAGTCCCTTCTGTTATCCAGTGTGACAGCTCGCTCGGTGGATTATTGAGGAGTCTGAGGAGCACGAAACGACACGGAAATCTGTTCGACAGTATAATCCAGACTCGAGCAATCTCGAATACGAGCGGTGGATTTTACGAAAACGTCAACTCGATATTTGCAGCGACATTAATCGTAATAAATATTCATTTGCAATAGACTCCTACGTAAATTTGACGTCTGCATTTATGGAAATATTTGACAAATGTTTTTAGATTTAAATTCTTCTCAAAAGATATTGTGCGTGTGAAGAAAGCAAAGGAAAAGAAAATTTCAGTTGGAACGAGCTACCTATTAAAGGAAAGGAGTGGGGTTAAAGCAAACGATAATGGGGACATGGAAGAATATGGTGGAATAAACAATACTTTTCCCAAATATCTTCGAGATCAGGTAAGAAGATACAACGAAAATATGACAAAAGAAATAACTGAAAACAATAAATGTATGACGAAAACAAAACAAAAAATAATTTTAGGAAGAGGACACATTTTATCAGTAACATAAAATGAGGCAAAGTTGTATGAGCCTTCGAAGACTGGTTTAAATGTTCGCAGAGTGCAACAAATGAAATAGAAATACAGATGGTAAATTATGAAGTTCATAACATTGCTGATACAATGCCAGAGGGTGCGAATAAAGCTATTCGAGGTAACAAGAAAGATAGAGCCGGAAAATAGTGGTGATTCGATAATAAATAAAATAATACGAAGTGAGTCTGCAAAACTGTTTAAAGAATTATCCCGAAAGAAGAAAACTGTAGCTACAGAGGACGGACAGACCTGTGGAAACACATTACCACGACTAATACGGTGTAGGAGAATCATGGGCATTCATAACGTTACCCAATCATCTCAGAATCAAACAGGTCCCGCATGGTTTTCAATGGAACCTTATGCTATTTTTCCTGACAAATAGCGACACGTTCAGGTAACGAAGATGGAGGTGAATAGCGATCGCGCACACTTCTCTGCGAAGTGGAAAACAAGGACTCAATAATATTGAGATCTGGTGGCCAGAAAAAATGCGACAAGTCATCCTCGTGTTCAAAAAATCAGTCCCGGATGATGCGAGCTTTGTGAGTAGGGGCTTATCGTCTTGGAACACAGCATCACCATTGTACCTAATAAGCTAAAATGGTCACATAATTCTTGGCAGTAACAGGACTTTGCAGCGTAACCGAGGGACCCATGGAATATTACGCTATGGCTACCCAAATCATCACCGAATCCCTACCACGTCTCACTCTTCGGACGTAAACTGGATTCATTGCGCAACGAGACTCATCCAGCCAAATGACATTCTTCCATTGGTCCGTGGTCCAGGTTTTAGGGCTTCGGCACCAATTTTTCCTCCTACGGACATTTTCATCACTGACGAATTGTTTTTTAATCCCGGCTCTCCCTGGTATTCGCAGCTTCCGCAGCTCCCTTAGTGTTGTTTTCGTGATGACAAGGTTCGCTAGTGCGACATTCTGTTCTGCAGTGATTTTTGCAAGTGTCGTCTTCTTATTTTTCGCCACAATGTTCTTCAATGACCGTCTGTCACGAGTACTCGACACACAATTTCACCCGCCTTGTGATTTAATGGTCCCTGTATGCGGTATTAAATTTCAGTACTGTGTCTGTTGAAACACCAGTCACATCGGCAACCTTAATTACCGAAGCACCCTCCATACGAGCTGCATCAATTTGTCCACTTTCGAATTCACTTGGCTCTGACATAATTCTCTTACAACCACACAGAGGACTCATCTGACCACGACTGACACTTGCAACGTATTTAGGACATTGCACAGGTGCAGTTTCGTGTTCAAGTACAACAATGTCACACTCAGGCTTGGCTAGCATCCGCATATACAGGGAGACAATTATTGAACTATATGAAAAGAAACGTAAATTAGTTACAAACTACGGCTTCAACACACCTTATTTCACATGTAAACGTCACTACAGATAATCGGATTTAGGTTATGACATATTCGATATTCCCGCCATCATTGGCGATGGTGTGGCGCAGACGAATAGCGAAAATCTGCATGCCCGCTGAAGTGTCGGGATATCGATGCTGTCGATGACCTCCTGAATGGCTGCTTTAAGCTCAGATATGGTTTTGGGGCTATTCTACATCTACATCTACATTTATACTCCGCAAGCCACCCAGCGGTGTGTTGCGTAAGGCACTTTACGTGCCACTGTCATTACCTCCCTTTCCTGTACCAGTCGCGTATGGTTCGCGGGAAGGACGACTGCCGGAAAGCCTCCGTGCGCGCTCGAATCTCTCTAATTTTACATTTGTGATCTCCTCGGGAGGTATAAGTAGGGGGAAACAATATATTTGATACCTCATCCAGAAACGCACCCTCTCGGAACCTGGACAGCAAGCTACACCGCGATGCAGAGTGCCTCTCTTGCAGAGTCTGCCACTTGAGTTTGTCTAACATCTCCGTGACGCTATCACGCTTACCAAATAACCCTGTTACGAAACGCGCCGCTCTTCTTTGGATCTTCTCTATCTCCTCTGTCAACCCGACCTGGTGCGGATCCCACACTGATGAGTAATACTCATGTATAGGTCGAACGAGTGTTTTGTAAGCCACCTCCTTTGTTGAAGGACTACATTTTCTAAGGACTCTCCCAATGAATCCCAACCTGGCACTCGCCCTACTAACAATTAATTTTATATGATCATTCCACTTCAAATCGTTCCGTACGCATACTCCCAGATATTTTACGGAAGTAACTGCTACCAGTGTTTGTTCTGCTATCATATAATCATACGATAAAGGATCCTTCTTTCTATTCATTCGCAATATATTACATTTGTCTATGTTAAGGGTCAGTTGCCACTCCCTGCCCCAAGTGCCTATCCGCTGCAGATCTTCCTGCATTTCGCTGCAATTTTCTAATGCTGCAACTTCTCTGTATACTACAGCATCATCCGCGAAAAGCCGCATGGAACTTCCGACACTATCTACTAGAATAAATGATGACTAACTGAAACCCTCAGCTGCCGACAGGTGTTGTTGATATACCTTGATGTGGACAGCTGAAAATGTGTGCTCCGACCGGGACTCGAACCCGGTATCTCCTGCTTACATGGCAGACGCTCTATCCATCTGAGCCACCGAGGACACAGATGAATAGCGCGACTGCAGGGACTTATCCCTTGCACGCTTCCCGTGAGACTCACATTCCCAACTGTCCACAATTCTACCTATGTAATGTACCTTATAGACATTTGCCCATTCACTCATTACTCGCGCACGCTTTGGCGATTCCCGTAAGAGTTTGGGCAACCTGTGCGCATTCGCACAGACGAAGGTCAATGGCTGGGTAGCCAGAATGCGGTACCCAAAGTGCTCCTCCAGGATATCAAACACTCTCCCGCGTCTGTGGTGTCGAGTTCCGTCTTTCATGAACCCCATCTTGTCGAAATCAGAGTCACTTTGGATAATGGGAATGAAATCATCTTCCAAAACATTCACGTTCCGTTCGGTAGTCACAGTGCTAAGGAATATCGCACCGATTATTCCGTGACTGGACATTTCACACCACACAGTTACCCGTTAATAGTGAAGAAACTTCTCGATCGCGAAATGCGGATTCTCAGTCCTTCAAATGTGACAATTTTGCTTACTGTTGAACCCATCCAAATGAAAGTGGGCTTCGTCGATAAACCTAACCATACACAGCATACTAATTCCCAACATGCCCCGCGGCCAACGGTGCAGTTTGAACGTCCTAACGCAACCCGTTCAGAAGTTATGACGATTTGATTTCATATAGTTCAATAACTGTCACCCTGTATGTTCAAACATACATTTTTCGCGGTGTTTTCATATTTCTGTCCAACCCCTGTAGGTTTTACGGTGCGGCTGCTAAATGTGCAGGTGCGCGAAAGAGCATGTAGTCCATCTCTCAGTAGACTGCTACTCGTATGTTCCTCACGTAATAAGGCAAAAAGTTGCTCAACAAGTATTCATGGTTCATTTCTGTAAGAGTGTTTAACACTGTGTGTGATCACAACGTTTTATTTCTTATTACTCGGAAACTAAACGTTTCTGAACCCACGTTATTGAGGTTTCGTTTGCCACAACAATAAATAAGGCTCACGGTCAGAGAGAGGGGAAAAGAGGAGACAGGCAGAGGGAGGGGTGAGGACGAGATGGACTCAGGGAGAGGGGGGGAAGGAGTTCAGGATGTACATCCAGTTCCCATTCCTATTTAACAGTTGCAAAGCATTGCCTGGTTCGCATGTTATAAATAAAATAAAGATGTATGAAACTGAGAGTGTTGATTTACATTACTGACGTACCATCCAGTATCTGCGTAATTGTACAAACTGTGAACTTGAGGGCTTTCTACCCTGGATTTAGAGCAAACGGTAAGTATTTGCAATAATATGCAGATGGAAATTACAGCATTTGTTACATTTGCTGTGTGTATATACTGGTTGGTTATAACTGAAGTGTAGGTTTTCACAGGGTTTCAGTGTCCGCTGTAATTATCGTATGGCAGCGAAACATTGCGGGCATTCTAATGCGTTAATGTGGAACCGATTTACGCTGGAAAAATAAGTAGTCCCAGTTTTCCCAACAGGTGCTAATCTTGAGCTGTGGATGCAACGAATACCTACAGAAATGTTTGCGCAATTACTGTATTAGCAACGGAACGTCAGCAGAAAGAGTCAGACAAGTGAGAAAGGCATAATGTTGAATTTATTATTACCAGCCGCTTACATAGCTTGTTCAGTATGAGCACCGGAGACGTCGACGAGATGCTGCATCCGTAAAACGATGTGACCAACAGTTGCTCGCAGAGGTTCCGCTGGAATCTGAGCAATGTGAACCTATATACTGGCCTTCATATCAGGCAGAGACCGAACGTGTCCATGGTAATTGCATTCTATTAGATACCCCCAGCGCCAAAAGCCACCTCGATTCAGATCAGATGATCTTGTAGGCTATGCATCTAGAAAACCTCTGAAGATAACACATATGTGGAAGGCAGAGCATTCACTGGGTGAGCAACATGAGGTGCTGCCCCATCTTACATGAAAACAGTGGTGTCCACACAGCTGCGCTCTTCCAGCGGTAATCATATGCCGTACAAAGAAGTCTCGATAACGTGCGGACGTCACAGTAAACCTGACATGTCCTCTAGGTGTATTCTCTTCAAAGAAGAACGGATTGAGAATAAAGATGCTTGTGAATCCCCACCACACAGTCACATATGACGAGGGCAATGTCTCTTCGTTCACAGCACGCCGTTTAACAGTATCCCAAATTCACTGCAACATGTAGTGTAAAATATGCCTCGTCACTCAATAGAATATTACCCGTCCACATGTCATCAAAACCGACACGAGCCAGAAACCGAAGAGTAAATTGAACGTTGCTGTTGATCATGATGTTTCAGTTGCTACATCATTTGGACCTTGTACAGGTACCAATGTACAACAGACCGCAAAACTTCCCGTACTGTTGACCATGGAATGGAAAATTCTCTGACACTGCACGAGCACTAACAGTAATCGAGGAGGTGCTGCATGGTCAGTTACAGCAACAGAAACCTCTTTAGTAACGTCCACTGGAATATGACGCCTTCCCGTTCCAGTTGCCACATAAAGTTTACTCTTGTTTTCGAATTTCATTCTCGTCACCTTTCAACCACTGAATGACATCGAGCTCCTCCCCAGAACCTTCAGTCGGCGATACTCTCTCAACGCTGCACAGTAACTGCTGCCGTTCACATAAAACAGTGACATTAACGGCACATGGTTTCTCTTCGCGATAGCATTACTGTTCACCAAAGCAATGGCTTGTCAAATGACAGTCATACAAACAGTGCAGATCGGCAGATTTGCACCGTTTTGGTCACAATTGGAAATAATATTTTTTCAGCGTAAATTAGTTCCACATTAATGCATTATCATATCTACCAAGTTTCGCTCCCATACGATAATTAGAGCCAACACTGGACCTCCGTAAGAAAATTCATTTTACCTACAACCACCAACCACATCATATCTCTGAACTGTCCCACAATGTCACTAAACAAGTATATTCTTCGAAACTGTTAATGGTAACTAACAATAAATGAATATGTCATCACATTATTGACTGGTAGCCGTTCTACAACTTATCTTAACATGCACCTGACGGAAACCTCAACGTGTTCTATATTGACAGTGTTTATAGCTAAACACTGCTTCTCAAAATGGCTCTGAGCACTATGGGACTTAATTTCTGAGGTCATCAGTTCCCTAGAACTTAGAACTACTTAAACCTAACTAACCTAAGGACATCACACACATCCATGCGACCGTAGTGGTCGCGCGGTCCCAGACTGTAGCGCCTAGAGCCGCTCGGCCACCCCGGCCGGCCACTGTTTCTCACTTTAAGTAAACCTTTCCAGATTATTTATTTATCATACTCCGTATGGACCATGTGAGTCAGTGTAGTTGGACGAGTCAGCACATAGCTTACTGTATGCTCATTAGAAAATTATAAACAAAAGAATATCACAAGAAAAAATGTAAGAGAATATATGAATAAAAAACACATTACAGAGGAAATGTCGCAACTACTAGCACTCAAATTTACATTTCTCTTGGAAACTCATTAAAAATTAAACCTGCTGGAAAGTGAACATATTCTCTACAACGCTTAAGGAAATATATTCCAAATATAAATCGTCAAGTGTTTACTAAATTAATATTACAGTCTGATGAGAATGAGTCAGTACTGTCAACAACAAATCCCTGGATGTGGTATATGTGCAGGGATGGCAGAGTTAGAATTCAGACACTTACGGCTTACAAGAGGTTCGCGAACTGACACTGCAGATCCACCCGACCGCCCTTTCCTAGGCTAAGAATGTCCTTAGTACAAAGGGTTGCCTTAAAATGTAATTCCCTAGGAGGCAACAGAGTAAAAGTAAGTAAATTAAATAAGCATTCTCGTTTCAGCGTCAGATACAGTGGAGATCCTTCTAATGTTGAAGACAGTAGCGATAATGTAGGAAATATTCTCGGTTTACTTATTGCGTCAACTCTGGGCAAAATCTCGATCATGTGACAAGATTCTTCATCGTCCTCGTCAGGAGCAACTGGCTGTCGTGGTGAACATATACAGGGTGGCCCATTGATCGTGACCGGACCAAGAACGAAAGTTGTCTAGCTTCAAAGGAGAAACAAGATGGCGCTATGGTTGGCCCGCTAGATCGCGCAGCCATAGGTCAAACGGATAGAAACTGCGCTTTTTTTTTTAAATAGGAACCCTCATTTTTCAAAAAATGGTTCAAATTGCTCTGAGCAGTATGGGACTTAACAGCGGAAGTCATCAGTCCCCTTAGAACTTAGAACTACTTAAACCTAACTAACCTAAGAAGATCACACACATCCATGCCCGAGGCAGGATTCGAACCTGCGACCGTAGCGGTTGCACGGTTCCAGACTGAAGCGCCTAGAACCGCTCGGCCACTCCGGCCGGCCCCATTTTTTATACATATTCGTGTGGTACGTAAAGAAATATGAATGTTTTAGTTGAACCACTCTTTTCGCTTTGAGATAGCTGGTGCTGTAATAGTCACAAAAATATGGCTCACAATTTTAGACGAACAGTTGGTAACAGGTGGTTTTTTAAATTAAAATACATAACGTAGGTAGGTTTGAACATTTTATTTTGGTTCTTCCAGTGTGATACATGTACCTTTGTGAACTTATCATTTCTGAGAACGCATGCTTTTACAGCGTGATTACCTGTAAATACCACATTAATGCAATAAATGCTCAAAATGATGTCCGTCAACATCAACGCATTTCGCAATATGTGTAACGACATTCCTCTCAACAGCGAGTAGTTCGCCTTCCGTAATGTTCGAACATGCATTGACAATGCGCTGACGCATGTTGTCAGGCGTTGTCGGTGGATCACGATAGCATATATCCTTCAACTTTCCCCACAGAAAGAAATCCGGGGACGTCAGATCCAGTGAAAGTGCTTCGACGACCAATCCACCTGTCATGAAATATGCTATTCAATACCGCTTCAACCACGCGCGAGCTATGTGCCGGACATCCATCATGTGGGAAGTACATCGCCATTCTGTCATGCAGTAAAACATCTTGTAGTAACATCGGTAGTACATTACGTAGGAAATTAGGATACATTCACTATTTAGACTGCCATCGATAAAATGGGGGCCAATTATCCTTCCTCCCATAATGTCGCACCATACATTAACCCGCCAAGGTCGCTGACGTTCCACTTGTCTCAGCCATCGTGGATTTTCCGTTGCTCAGCAGTGCATATTATGCCGGTTTACGTTGCCGCTGTTGGTGACGACGCTTCGTCGTTAAGTGGAACGCGTGCAAAAAATCTGTCATCGTCCCGTAATTTCTCTTGTGCCCAGTGGCAGAACTGTACACAACATTCAAAGTCGACGCCATGCAATTCCTGGTGCATAGAAATATGGTACGGGTGCAATCGATGTTGATGTAGCATTCTCAACACCGACGTTTTTGAGATTCCCAATTCTCGCGCAGTTTGTCTGCTACTGAAATGAAATGTCGTGTGACGAGGGCCTCCCGTCGGGTAGACCGCTCGTCTGGTGCAAGTCTTTCGATTTGACGCCACTTCGGCGACTTTCGCGTCGATGAGGATGAAATGATGATGATTAGGACAACACAACACCCAGTCCCTGAGCGGAGAAAATCTCCGACCCAGCCGGGAATCGAACCCGGGCCCTTAGGATTCACAGTCTGTCGCGCTGACCACTCAGCTACCGGGGGCGAACTGTCTGCTACTGATGTACGGATTAGCCGTGACAGCAGCTAAAACACCTACTTGGGCATCATCATTTGTTGCAGGTCGTGGTTGACGCTTCACATGTGGCTGAACACTTCGTGTTTCCTTAATTAACGTAACTATCCGGCGAACAGTCCGGACACTTGGATGATATCGTCCAGGATACCGAGCAGCATACATAGAACACGCCCGTTGGGCATTTTTATCACAATAGCCATACATAAACACGATATCGACCTTTTCCGCAATTGGCGAGCAGCATACGTAGAACACGCCCGTTGGGCATTTTTATCACAATAGCCATACATAAACACGATATCGACCTTTTCCGCAAATGGTAAACGGTCCATTTTAACAAAGGGAAATGTATCACGAAGCAAATACCGTCCTCACTGGAGGAATGTTACGTGATACCACGTAGTTATACGTCTGTGAGTATTACAGCGCCATCTATCACAAAGCGAAAAAAAACATTCATATTTCTTTACGTACTACACGAATATGTAATAAAAAATGGGGGTTCCTATTTAAAAAAAACGCAGTTGATATCCGTTTGACCTATGGCAGCGCCATCAGGCGGGCCAACCATAGCGCCATCTGGTTTCCCCCTTCAAGCTAGACAAGTTTCGTTCTTTGTAGTTTTTTCGTTTGACGCTTATTTCGTGATATATTTGGCGCGGTCACTATCAATGGATCACCCTGTATATCGCATGGTTGGTTGTGACTGGTCAGGGTACGCCATCTTCACGTCATGCAGCCAGAGTTTGTGTCCATGTCCGCACTTGTGTCGCCAGCGCTCTCTAGGAACTTAAACACTTCAACGTTTATCTCTGAGTCCTCTCGGCGTCTAATGTCCCTTCTACTCGTCACTAAGGCTGAATTTGTTTTCGCACATTCTAATTCCTAGTCTTGTCAGATCCCATTGTCTAGAATTGTGGCAAAAGATTTTATTTTCATCAAACATAATTTGGATTGTATTTGTGAGACCATTCATCAACTGCTTATTTTTAAAGCTGTTAAACTAAAATGTTGTCCCAGGTTTCTAAAAAATGCGATTATGTCATTAAAGAAGCAGTAGACATATGAATGTGTGAGAATAACTTCGACTGAGACAACGACTATAACTTAGTGTTGAGTGCAAGCGAGCTCTAGGTGCTGAATTGTTTACGTTTCTAGGAGAGTGGTGTCACCACCAGTTAAGACACGGACACAGACTCTGGAAGCATGACGCAATGATGGCGTACGTCAATCAATCACAACACGACTATGGGCTACAAATGCTCACCACAACAGCAACCACGACAGTCAGTTCTTCCTGACGAAGGCGATGGAGGATTTCGTAGGAAGTTCGAGCTTCGACGCAGGTCTGATGCGACGAGTTCACCTAGAATTTTTATAGAAGGGTACCATTGCAAGAAACGTCTATCTCACATAGCAGCTTTCAGTTTCTACACAAGATCTTCAACGCGATACTTCTAAAAAAAGATTTTCATTTAACCTCGGTCCTAAAAATTTAAAATGGTCGACTTCACTGAGTGACTGACAGACTAGGAACAGAAAAAAAATCGGTTTTGCGAGAGTTTTGTATAAGAAACTGGAAGCGCTGCGTGTTGTTGCAGTCAGGCGTTAATCTGTCCTCTGAAAGCCACGTGGTGATGTTACCGACTAGCCTATTTGCTCTATACTCCCTATGTAGGGAACACTACTGTAGTGATATCAGAGGAAACAGCAAGCTGCTTGGCAGTGGGTGTCTTTTGAGATTGGTTTGAACCTCTGAGCGAGCCGGGATAGTGGAGAGAGGCGGTCACCCACAGAGCGGCTAACGAGAAAGCCGCGCACCGAAGCATTTAGCCACATAATAGTTGAATGATCCCTTCAGAAATTGAGCGCAGCGGGTCAGCTGATCCAGAATGCATTCGTGATTTGGTTTCGGCAGTATTATTCATGAAGGCGGCTAAGACTTATGGCGGCAGCCTAGTTAAGATCTCATTACTCGCGCTCAGTATGAGGCCAGCAGTTAACGGAGCCACTTGTGACTAATAACACACACAGGAAATCTCTGCGAATGGAACTATTTATTTTCCGGCGCGTTCTGTAGCGGGCGGAGCCACATTGACCTCATCGTCTTCCATGAAGGGTCAGCGGTCGCGTCGCTGTAAGAACACTAATTCATTCGAGAGAGCCTCGCAGTCATTTGCCGACAATCTGCATCATATTTGCCTAAACACAAGACTAAGCTCGTACAAGAACACAGGAATATAATTTCGTACGGCTATGGCATTTATTTGACTCGTGATAAATCTACAGAAAGATCAGCAGTTGCGTGCATTCAAGACACGCTACGTAAGTGCTGCTTGAGCGATAAAATTTAGGGAAGGAAAATTAAGACGGATTAGGAAAGGAAGTAGTCCGTGACCTTTTCAAAGGAACCGTCACAGATTTACCTTAAGCGGTGAAGGGAAACCATGTGAAGCCTAAATCTGCGTGGCCGGACCAGGAGTTGAACAGCCATCTTCGTTAATGAGAGTTCAATGTCTTACCATGGTGCCAACTCTCTCGGTCACAGAAAATTAGCCGTGGAAATGTCAGTTCGTTTCCTTCACTCTTATTTTCATCTTAATTATACACATGCAGTTCGGTATGCGTTTGAATAAAGAAGAACATATGGCAGGAACTATTCACGACCATTTAGAAGTGTTGCAAAGACCACCGAAAGAACAACTATTAAACCCACTAGAGGAAGTGGACATTTCCAGAGTTATTTCTTAATGAACAGAGAGAGTTTAATTTGAACTCTTATTTAAACGTATTCAGGAACTTACTAGAGTAACTACCGTCGCTCTCCCAGCAGCTCGACATGGGGCCGCGTACATTGGCCAACGGTGGCATAGAGAATGTGCCTTCCCCCGCAAGCACAGCCAAAGGAAAACTTCCACAGAGAACTCACCAGGTGATGCCGGCTGGACTGCCTCCTGAATGCGCTATCGAACATCGAGATTTCTAAGTAAATAGCTAGTGTTTCATTTAATCACTTTTCACAAAAGTCTTCCTTTATTTACTCTGTAATGCTAAAAATACCACTTTTACACTTGCTATTCTCATTTTAACCCTAGAACACTAAAGATGGGAAAATTTTACAATCCTACTAAACCATTTTAACTTTTACTACTCCAAATTTTATTCAAAGGAAGACATAGAATATAGATTATACACTACTTAATTACAACTATTAGGTCTAAAATGGTACGTTACGTACAATATAAGATTGAAATGTCACGGTTTATACCCTGTTACGACTGTTTTACTGCTCAAGATGTTATCGCAAAGGAAGTCATAATTTATCTTATGCACTAGTTACAAATTATTATAATTATTCTAATTCCAAGAATATTTTACGCACAAAACGAGTAGCGAGTTTTCTCCTTTAGATATTATTATCACAATCTAAACTTGACCTAGCCCGGTCTTCCAGGGTCACCTCGGTATTCTTCTCGCGATTTCTCATTTTCCTCATTTGCTGCTTCAAAGTCTGGGCGTACATCACTGAAATCTGCACATACAACATTATATTCTTCAGGAACATCTTCTTCGTCAATACATTATCCATTATCTGTGTCTTTATCAGCTTCATCAAGCAAACCACCCAGTATGTTAAGAATCAAAATCAAACTCTGCTAATTTCAGCAGAATAAGACGAGATTAGTGCCGAAGAGGGTTAATGTGATATAAACTAACAATCTTCTAACTGTGACTGCTAGACGTTTTACCAAAGATGCCACCCTAATATAAATTCTAAGCGATAAAACAAATATGATCACTATTAGAAAAGAGGTACACCATTACTAAACATTCGTAATATTTACAACTGAAGCACCAGTGTCAGCAACCCGCTGGAGTCTGGCGATAAATAATTCAGCCATTGTTAACAACTGCGTTTGCCATGAAGATACTCAAGAGTAATTGTTGCTAATGTGTCCAGATTAGCGAAAGATCTGAAGAGATACCAGCTGAAATAGCAAATTTTACGAGGGTTTATTAATTTAGGGTTAAGGATGTATTACGTAGGTATATGTTGCATTACGTCTTATGCTTTACTGTTAGAAACACACTTTAGCCCGTGAAATCATTGTAATTATTGACCGTAAATATGTTACTTCAAAGCACTGAGTCCGCGATGCTAGACGCTTATATTAACCTTATCACTACCTCCCTCTACCGCCTACAACATTTGTTCGCAAGCGGAACCCGTTGATATTGTGAATTACATGAAGTTTCATACATGATCACTAACTCGTATAGAGGCTTTATGTTTCAGTTGAGATCCTTGCCTTCCGCCATGTGAAATACAGTCGATCTCCACTGAAAGCGTTTGCTGGGTGTAGAGGTCAACCACATAGCGCGTGTTGAGGGACATATTTGAGTGGCTTCTATATGAGGGCAGTGGAGGCAGCGGTTTAGACCACTATCGCGCTCCACTAGCCTTTGTGCACTGCCTGCCCCTAAGGACAGTACATGTGGAGAAGCGGTGTGGGTAACTTGAAGACTGACATGCTGAGCACGTCACTTTTCGAGACCTCAAATCCACGTATTGTCTCCTGCTGTCATTTAAACCCTTCAGAAAGATTTTTGTTACTCTCTGCCGTAACGACTGCAATTTATTTACGATATCTCTGATTTCAAAATTTGGAAATTTGTGGTAAGTTCTATGGGACCAAACTGCTAGGGTCATCGGTCCCTACGCTTAAACTAACTTAAACTAACTTACGCTAAGGACAACACGCACACCCATGCCCAAGGGAGGACTCGAACCTCCCACAGGGGGAGCCGCGCGAACCGTGAAAAGGCGCTTTAGCCCGCACGGCTACCCCGCGTGGCGTTGTGATTTCAGAGTATACGACTTGTCAGTATGAGAAGGTCTTTATTTCTTTATCAAAGATTTTCTAACCCAACTTCAACCGGTTCCCCCCCCCCCCAAACAATGAAATCCGCCCCAATATTCATCCATCCTATCGACTATAATTCTTCCCAATCCATCTTTACCCATCTAATCTCCTCTTGGACCTGACTACAGACAAAGCTCTTCCTCCCTTTCTGTCTTGTCACTATCCTTCGAACGACTACCTTCATCTCTACTGATATTTCGCAACGGAGCCCTATATTTATATCCACACCTTGGAATCCTAGAAAACACCAAAATTTTCTCCAGTGCAAGACCTTCAACTATTTAGTGCAATTGCGTTGCTCCTTTTTCAGGACAGGCATTGTTTCTGCAATGTATTTCAAATGAATACTTTGGTTTAGTCTTTATCTTTTCTTTTACAAAGTAATGAAAATCAGTAGTTTCATGTTATGTACATACCACCAAAAATCCATCTTTTCTAGGTTTCAAAATCATTTGTAAAAATTCTCATCTTTTAATCCCTTTGTTTCATCTTCGTGAGTATTTTAAAGCTTTTAATTGAAGAGTGAGGTGTTGTACCCTTGAAAGTCCTCCCTCAATCCTTATGGGATGAAGTAATAGTAAAAAAATATCAAAGTGATTACTAAAAATAGGAGCCGTATATATTCGCAGAGTTGCTGCCGAACACGAGATGGCTTACGAAGGATTTCTGCTACGCTTGGAGTCCAACAATCTTTCTGTTATCAAAGAACAGAACATCCCGGAATCGTACTATTGCTGTAATTTTTTTTTAAGAATGAAGAAGACAAACAAAATGTAGAACAAAATCTCAAGACCTATAAGCTCTTCTCCAAACTGAACAAAATATTTATCAAATTATTTACCATCTACATATGAAAAATACTGACGTCTGCTTTATAAGCAGATATAATACAATGGAAAAATAGGAGATGTGAATGAAATTATACAAGTGGGGACGGTGCAGTGCACAGTGAATATGATTTTTCCATTTCTCTTGGGATTCATAAGTCACGAAAAAGCTTTTGATTCCGCGTTAACAGCTCTTGAGAAACAAATGACGGATTCCAACATATTTAGTGTATTGATGAACGTATGTAATGGCACTTCACCAGAGTAGTGGAGCATTCAAAACTGAAAGACAAGAAGATATTCGCCTTAGAGGAACTTTCAAAACCTAAATTGAGAAAAGGAAGGTATGTTTGTTAATGGAACAACTTCTCCTGAAACATTGTCTTCTTTGAGTGTAATACAGAAAACTTTCAACAACTAATGGAAGAATGTAATAGAGAAATTTCAGAATTAACGTTGAAAAATTTTCGAATAAGATTATAATAATGTATAGTGCCTGAAACAAGAAACAAAAAGTGAAGCCCCAAAAGGAAAGGAGGGAACGAGAAGGGTATGTGACGTAACTTCAAAAGCAAGGAATAAGAAAGATTAGTGTTTAACGTCCCGTCGACAATGAGGTCATTAGAGGCATAGCACAATCTCAGATTAAGGAAGGATGAGGAAGGAACTTTGCTGTGGTCTTTCAAAGGGACCATTCCATCATTTTTCTTAAGCGACTAATGGAAATAACAGAAAACCTAAATAAGAGTGGAAGAGCGAGAGTTTCAAAAGTCTAACTCGTGAATGCGAATCCAGAGTGCTAACCACTGAGCTCGGTATGTAATTTAAATAATTAGAAGTCAAGTCAGATCTACCATTAACGTGGCAGTACGAGCCCACGTTTCAGTATGATGTTGCACCTTGTCTAGCTTCGATGCACAAATTAATTGGTTTGGAAAGGGGGCCGTAAAGCCGTTGTACGAGGGCTGTCCAGAAAGTAAGCTACGATTGATCGTGAAATGAAAATCACAGTGAAAATCAGAAATGTTTCATCTGTAACAGTTAGCTACACCTTTCAGCTACTTCTCTACGTAGTCGCCGTTCTGACTCAGACATTCCTCGTAGCGTTGTACCAACTTTCCAATACCCTCATCATAGAAGGCAGCCGCCAGTGCTTTCCGCCAATTCTCTACGCTGGCCTAAAGCTCGTTGTCTGTGCCAAAATGTTGTCTTCATAGCCAGCGGTTCGTTTGAGCAGAGATGAAACTCAGTGGGAGATAATTACGGGCTGTATTGTGGGTAACCAAACATTTCCAATTGAAACGATGCAGAAAAATCTTCATTGTCCCTGCAGAATGAGGCTGAGAATTGTCTTGAAGAAGAAACCGCACGACAGGTATGTAATGTTGGTTGCATAGCTTCAGGGGAAAATTCTCACCAGGCCCTCGTACTTGGCGGGAGACACTATTTTCTACAACATCTTTACGCGCTCACTAAGAGCTCAGGAATGAAAAGAGCGGCATAATTCTACCTAGAGTCATACTAGAGACACTGCCCAACACATCTTTGCAAAGCTTTATCGGATTTTCATAGTTGTTTCCATTTCGCGACCGATCGTAACTTACTTTCTGGACAGCCCTCGTATCTCTCCTGTGGCTAGCTGGTCCACAACTGTTGTAATTAGTTCTTAATATCCTAGATACTGGGTCCGGAACAGAGCTGACGTCCGAGCTGGTCCCACATAAGTTCTGTGGGTAGATCTGGGGATCCTGTTGGCCACTGGAGTTCCTCTGCATCATATACGCAGTTCGTAGAGACAAGTTCCATGTGGGAACGAGCACTGTCCTATTGGAAAATGGCACCGCGATACTGTCCCTTGAAAAGTAACACATGAGGACGCAGGGTGTTCAAAATGGTTCAAATGGCTCTGAGCACTATGGGACTTAACATCTTAGGTCATCAGTCCCCTAGAACTTAGAACTACTTAAACCTAACTAACCTAAGGACATCACACACATCCATGCCCGAGGCAGGATTCGAACCTGCGACCGTAGCAGTCCCGCGGTTCCGGACTGCAGCGCCTAGAACCGCACGGCCACCGCGGCCGGCGACGCAGGATGTCAGTGACACACGACTGTGCTGTCAGAGAACCCTCAACACCAAAACCGTGACCTGAAGTCGTAACCGATGGTTCTCCACACCATGACGCCAGAAATAACACCGCTGGCCCTCTCCAAAACATTGGGAGAAGAACTTCTCCCCATGTCAAAGCCATACTCGCCTTCTGTGGTCATCCGGGGTAGTGCGATTCATCGCTGAATACAGTTCGACACCTTTCGTCAGCTGTTGATGCTTTCCGATCACACATTACTCCAAACGCCGCAGTATGGTTTGTGGTGTTAACAGCAGCCTGTGCATAGGACGGTAATTCCGTAGTGTGGCTGTTACGAGTCTCCGATCAATGGTGCGGAATAACATGAATGCTGCAGTGAGTACATTACCTGTTCAAATGGTTCAAATGGCTCTGAGCACTATGGGACTTAACATCTTAGGTCATAAGTCCCCTAGAACTTAGAACTACTTAAACCTAACTAACCTAAGGACATCACACACACCCATGCCCAAGGCAGGATTCGAACCTGCGACCGTAGCAGTCCCGCGGTTCCGGACTGCAGCGCCAGAACCGCTAGACCACCGCGGCAGACTACATTACCTGTTTTCGAATGCCAGGCGCCGCTGTGAACGGCCTACGATGTATTTGGCACACAATTCGGCGATCATCCTTTGTGGTGATCAGAGTGGTTGACCGGAATCTTGACGACGAGTTTTCCTACCCCCACGTTCCCATGCAATCCAAAATAGGGTCACTATCACATTGGAAGATCTACAAATCTGGATATTGCATGATTCGACCAGCCGGCCAAATGAAGATACACAACAATTCTCTGTCAATTGCTGACAACGCTGTCTCACAGCATTACGTGATCTTTCCGTGTCCTTCACTATGATCACTCAACATCTGATACTGTTTACGCTCCTTAATAGGCCTGGAAATAGCACTAAACCCGAACAATACTAATGGACTTTGGTGGCCATTCTGAATATAAACTCTAGTCATTTATAGACCTACTGATGGTGCGTACGTGTAAGTTACATAGACATCCGAGCATGTTTCCTGTGTGCTTCCCATTTTTGATCAGGCAGTGTATGGTCAACATGTAGATTATAAATTTGTAAAACTAAATTTGTGAAACTTAATTATAAGCTCATAAAGCCTCTTCACTAATTTCTGTTTTTATTTTATGTTGTGGAAGACTACGACTCGGTGGATAGGAAGAGACATGAGCAAAAGAGTGGTAACTTCGTGAAATGCTTTTTATAAATAAAATAGAGCTTTCACAACTCTACCTACGATGTGTCAGCAACTGATAGTTAACAATCAACGCCTACTACCAGTTCTGGTTTATAACAGTAAGACATGGACTTTTAATTCGACAACCATGCAGTAACTGACAGTTGGTCAGCAAGCGATGAATAAATGCATTGTGTAGGCTACAAGAACGACAGACAAAGAGTTCAACCGACAGACTGAACTGGAATATGTACTGGAAGTAAAATAAACAAGGACATGTAGCCAGGCGATTGGAAATTAGACGTATCAAAGAAGTTCTTTGCTGGACTGCAAGAGGTAAGAAAAGACAGAGACGATGGCTTCACAGGAGGTGGGTAAACGACGTTACGTAAGCAAATATAGATGCTTATGGTTGATGACTTAATATATAGAGCAGTATACAGTAAGCTTTCAAAATTAATTATTTGTTTTGTCGTCTCAGTTGTACATTAATTTTTTTGATACGACAAGTTTCCATTAAAGTTGATCATCTTCAGATTTTAAAATAAAGCAAAGAAAAAAACTTGGGCCCGGCCATAGCGAGCTCATTTGTTTTGTCGTCTCAGTTGCATATTAATGTTTTTGATACGACATGTTTCCATTAAAGTTGATCATCTTCAGATTTTAAAATAAAGCAAAGTAAAAAAAAAACCTTAGTACCCACATCCATTACTTTACATTAATTAATAGGTATTGCAGGAACTATTGGATTTACCTATGCAGTTGTGTAAGCAACCGGTATATGCATATGGAACTATACATCGTAACATCGAAGTTTTCTGATGTGTTCTTCCACATAGGTACCACAGGTAATGATACAACTATAAACGTAAATGCAATTGTAATCCTCAAATTTTTTCTATTTATTGTAACGTAATGGAAAGTAAACACTTAGTTTTTTTTTACTTTATTTTATTTTTAGTGTCGACAGTAGTGATAGAGGGGACATTTATCCGCTTGCGAATGTGAATTAGATCATGTTAATAGTGAAGAATATGACGATGATGATGATGAATCCGACTACCTGAACGTATCTTTGAAACGAAGTAAGGTATTCCGATATTCAGGAAAGTCATCAGATCGCTGCGAAATCTTATTTTTGCTTTCAATAAGTTAAGAAGTTGAAAATCAGCAAAGCTGTAATTTACCTTCAATAGGTTACGAAGGTGTAAAATAGGAATGCCGAAACGTATGCTCTTTACTATATTTAATGTAAACCACTAATTCCTACAGAACTTTATCCGACAATGCTGAGTCATAATTACGACAACAAAATCACCACGAAGCAAAGCAGTTAGCCACGGCAAAGCGTGTTTATTTAGAAACACGATACAGGCTAATGGTGGAATAACTCACGAAATAAGTAAGCCGGGACGGTAATATCTTACGAGGAATTCGAAACAGGCGATATTCAAACGAAACTTTCGATTTCGGTTTATTCTGCACGCCATAAAACACTCTGAGGGAAATTTTCGCCGTCCGAAAGGACAAAAGCGTGAACTTATTAAAGCCGAAAACCCGTGTGACAAATTGCGCCTAGTTACAAATTAACCGGCTCCGGGCAACACAACACGGTAATTGGATGCAAATACGCTGTTTGTTCGTCTCGCCAACACAATTACTACACTTCGGACCAAACATGTAAAAACGAAGTCTGTCGAGGCGAGCAAAAGGGAAAAAATGCAGCCGAAGCCAGCGAAGCACGAGGGCTCGAGTTGATATGTGTCGTGCATTAGCATACAATCACGGCCGGCGCACGCAGAAACACAATGCCCCGCCGTCCTTTCATATCCGCATTACAAGGGTAGTTTGAGCACAGCTCGGCTTCGAAAGTGCATGGCTATTGTTGCGTTGGGAGTCATGCCAAAAACGACTTTCTTCACTGGCGGGCATGCGTCTCTCAATATATGTATTATATAAAAAAAGAACTCGCCGGCGTGAATTGTGGGTCATCAGTAATGTAACCGGGAATCGTGAGACGTAGAAATCTTCCCGCTGCAAGAATGTCCAGGAATATTCGTCCGCTTATCTCGCAGTCGATATCGACTTGAGCAACACCTCTAGAAGATCTGGGTCGGAATATTATAGGGAGTGAGGGTTGGAGGGGAGGGGTAGCCTTTTCCTTTGGCAGCGAACTTTTAATCTGATCCATGAACTAAACTTTCCTGTCCCGGCTTTCGTTTTTGACGAGAGAGGAAACAATAAAAGAAAAGCAGTCCCCAGGTTCATCGGGAAGGCTCTCTGACCCTCGGCAGCGATCTTTTGCGCTGATCGGTCTCCGCGAGATTGTGCTGAAGATTAAGAACGGAGACGGTTTATGCGGCAAGATGTTATTCTCGATAAGACGCTACATTTTGCAACTGCGTCGGCCAGTCGGCTGAAATACGAACTGTTTTATGCATATTGCTTTCCGTCGATCCCTGCATCACACAAATGTCAAACGTTATGTCGTTTATTAACAGATGACATTTCAAAGCAGAAGGACAGGTTCTAAGTGCAGCGGGTGTTCTTCCAACTATCTACGAGCATTTCTTAGGATGTTATCTAGGAGAATGTCAGTAATACATTATTTAATAGGTACAGGACGCGAGATTATTTGTGATATTCCTCACATCACATCGACGTTGCACACTTTCTTATGAACGTCACTAGCAATTTCTTAGGAGAGTTACAAGACTGACCAAGAGAACTACGCCCAAGGGAGCATTGTCTGAGAATAGACAAACTGATGACGGTAGTTAAATATGTATGAGCACCTTTTATTTGCGTAATTATAAATAATTATGGGTAATTTTGAAAATAATGACTGTAGGATTGGTAAAAGATTCTAATTACTACCGAAGAAAACTTTTTATCTATCTTTCAAAACCTTTTAATTTTCTATGACTTATATTTCAGGTCACAGCCGTTTTCAAATCTAACATTTTCAAAGTATTATTCATGTCGTATGGTGTATTGTAAAGCAAAGAAAATAAGTGGTTACGTGTTATTTATCAACTTATTCTGTTGTTAATAGTATTACGTAAGACGCTAGACTGTAGAGCACAGACTCCAAAAATATTCCATAGATGTCGAAATGCTGTAATTCGGAGAGAGAAGACAGGTAATTACAGGACTGTAATACTGAAACAAAAGACAATTACGGCACGTCTGGAGGTTGCCAAAATATAAAAAAGATGACTTTGGTTACGCTCACCTCCACCCACTATGTGTGTTACGTTACACAATTCCTATAAAAATGTTGTTCTTAAAATTCTGAAAATTATTCAAACAAGCTTGCATCCTTATTGTGGGATAAAGAGTAGCATATTATCAGTGTTCTGTATCCTGCAGTCTAGTACTTGACCCATTACCAGTAATTGTAGGGAGAAACCCTATTTAATCTTAAGGCTAATGATCTTACATCATTGATGACTCATATCATTATTTAACTGCGTAGTAATTTTTTATAAAATATTTATGTCTTTCGAATTAGCCCTTAATTTGTTTGGTGATTGTAGTCTATTCGTTTCATAACGTATAAGAAGACATAAATAATATCATCAAATGAACTTGTGACCACCAACCTAAAGCGTGGAAAATAAAATGTTGTGAAACATAGCCTAAATATGTGTTTCCTTGTATAGTTATCAGTTACTGTTAAAAGTAATGAAAATAAATTTTATGATCCTGATCTATGTGTATTCCTTGTAATATGTTGGTCACGAGTAACACCTGGTTCCCATAATAAAAACAGAAATAAATTGTGGCTTCTGCGCTCCTAGAGTGCTGCAAAGCTGAGGTCACAGCTTCGTTTCCTACCTCGACAGTAAGCGGGGCCTTCAATTGTGCTATTAATGTGTATAGCTCGCGGATAAATTAGCACATTATCCATAAATTCCGTCGGGTTCATATTTCATGGACGTGTACCGTAGAATACAAATGAGCCTAGTTGTGATAAGTTCAAAAATGGTTCAAATGGCTCTGAGCACTATGCGACTTAACTTCTGAGGTCATCAGTCGCCTAGAACTTAGAACTAATTAAACCTAACTAACCTAAGGACATCACACACATCCATGCCCGAGGCAGGATTCGAACCTGCGACCGTAGCGGTCGCTCGGCTCCAGACTGTAGCGCCTAGAACCGCACGGCCACTCCGGCCGGCTGTGATAAGTAAATACAATGTGGAACCTGTAAATGACCAACGTAGCCACATCCAGCTAAAAGAGAGAAAGATGCAGACCAGAAGATAAGTATACCTATGTGTCAAAGAGCCGCGCAAAAATAAAGCTGCCTCAGGATAGTCGATGCTCTGGTCTGTCAGTCTGGACAAGCAAACGGCCGTTGCTTTGCGAGGAAACCGCAGGAGCCTTCTGCACGAGGAGCAGGATCGATAGTTGGCCACCATCCCATGGTTTCCACGAATCATCTTATAGAGCACCTACACTTCCGGTTAACCGAGATTTTTAAATGACACTTGCATTTATTATTCCCTGCTGTTTGGGAAAGGCATCTATTCCGAAGAAGGCTAAATGTCCGGATAAGCGCAAATACAGCTATAACCGAATCGTTACCGCGCCACTACTTTTGCATGATAACATTCGAAAGAAAATTTGACAAAAAAGGGAAAAACAGGAAGTAGTTAGAGAAATTTGGAGTAAATAAACTGAATCTGTTATAATTTTAGAGAGAAAATTACTTAAGAAAAGTGTGAGCAAAAATTACTGTAGGATTATTAATTGTTCATAGTTTGTAATTACGAACTAATCAGGCGATAACGGAACCAAAAGCACTACCACGAGCTCATACGTAAACACGCAATTAATGCCATGATTTAAGATTAATCAGAAAACCAGCAAAGTAATTTGTACTGAACACATGCACGTATAAATTAATTGTTTGAAAAACAGTTAGCTTAATGAATAGCTCTGCATTAATCACTGCAATGCTATTATTGATTTTAGAAATGTAAATGTTCACAAATACTTGTTTTCTGTTATAGTAAGTTATTTCTGGAAAGTTCGTAATGTTTCATTTAGCGAAGAATAAGTAATTTTACACTACACTGTTACATAATTTGCCAATGTGGGCAAAGCTCTCATTGCACACAAAAAAACATGAAGTGTATTATTCTGGAGTAATATTTTGCTAACTTACGTTTAAATTATGCCTCTACCCTTTTACTGTTGGTGATTATTCTTTAACTAGTTGTTCTACCAAGCAACGAAGTTCACTGCTCTTAAAAGACAGTTTTAGATCATTCTCAGTTTTGTAAATTGCACTTCTTTATCTTAGTTACCGAAATTAAATTATCTCATCAGTTTTAGTATTTTACTATTCTTTCACTGGTGGTATTCTCGGAGTCAATAATGGTGGCAGGATAGGACCGTGTTAGTTAAATGGTTGAGGTAAATTTCATTTACAATACAATTGCTGCACTAAACACTCTCTTATTCATTTAAGAAAAACTACTAAGCTGGCTAGCCTTGTAGACTCGCAAGATGAAACTGGTCGAATCTTACTCTGATGAGATACTTTTGGTGCGATGTAAGGCATTACTCGTTGAAGAAGTATGGTAACAGACTCTTTTTTATCGTCGCTCCATATAACAAGTTTGGGCTAACAGTAGTCTTCTCTAATATTAATTCCCCTTGATGACAATGTGCTCTGCCCATTTACAACCATATAATGCACCTGGCCAAATAGTAAAAATATTCAGCTTATTCTGACATTCTCGCGCACCGCGTTTGTACTTGACCACTTGTTGTCAGTAACTCTATCCGCCGACTACTTCTACCCGACTCCGCGCTTATGCGCCCAGCGACAAACTCCGTACTTCAAACGAATTCTTTGGCTCTGTTGTTGTTGTGGTCTTCAGTCCTGAGACTGGTTTCATGCAGCTCTCCGTGCTACTCTATCCTGTGCAAGCTGCTTCATCTCCCAGTATGTACTGCAGCCTACATCCTTCTGGATCTGCTTAGTGTATTCATCTCTTGGTCTCCCTCTACGAATTTTACCCCCCACGCTGCCCTCTAATACTAAATTGGTGATCCCTTGATGCCTCAGAACATGTCCTACCAACCGATCCCTTCTTCTAGTCAAGTTGTGCCACAAACTCCTCTTCTCTCCAACTCTATTCAATACCTCCTAATTAGTTATGTGATCTACCCATCTAATCTTCAGCATTCAGCTGTAGCACCACATTTCGAAAGCTTTCTTTGGCTCTATACAATAGCAAACTTCCCTGACTGGGCCAGCGTTTTTGCTACATAGTAATTTCAGTATTGTTTTTACATCTATATATATATAAAACAAAGTCGGGTTTGTTACAACACTTATAACTCGAGATCTGCTGGACCAATTTTCATGGTTTTTGATTTGTTGGATTTGTCTCCGCCCCGAATAGCAGAATACATCTTAAAAATAATGAAAAATTGACGAATACTTGAAAAATGTGTTATTAAACTATTATGTGTATTTTTTTAAAAAAAGATTGAAAAATATTACGCGTGCGTTCAGAAATGTGTAATGAATACTTAATCATTTCAATAAATGCTCATTTGTTTATTACATGTCAAACATTTGTTGTCCAATCCTGTCAAATACTGTAACAACTATTTATGTGTGCGTTCAGAAATTTATTTTGTGTAAAATGTCTCGAAAGTTCAGGTAGGTACTGTTATATTTGTTTGTTTTAGACATTAATTTGTGTAAATTATTTATTAAATTAATCAAAGATTTATTCTACAGGTTAACAAAAGTGTAAATGTCTTTTCATAGGTTGTCTATGATTTTTCTTGATAAGCTATTGTCTATGTCTCGATTGTTTTATGTGGTTTTGTGCGAGTGCATATTCTTTGCAAGAATTTGTGCTGTGCACCTTCAATAGGTTGCAATGATCCAATGCGATGGCAAATCTGGCCTTGAATCTGTAAATTCAAATCCATAGTTATAGCTAGATTTACAAACACTTTTTTTTCAAATAATAACATACCATTTTTATTTTAGAGACAAATACAGAACTCTAACAAACTACATTCCAAATTTTTTTTTACAATCATAGAAAATAAAATTTTTAACGAAAATTACCTTAAATGTCGGATTATATCCGTGTTCTTCGATAATTTCCGCCCCAAATGAAGTCATTTGGAAACAGACATTGTATTTTTGAGTGTTCACTAGAAAATGTCGTGATTTTATTGGTTGCGATTTCGTCGACTGCTTCAACAATACTGCGTTGACATGTACGTTAAAATCGAAACGGAGCGCCTGACTTTCATCCGGTTGAATCAAGCAAAATTGCGTTCGGAAGAGTATATTCATTTACGCGATGCAATAAGCACAGAAGGAGATTCAGAAAATGTTGGTCGATTGACTATTTTACCAGCGACATACACAGGTAGCCCGCGTCATATGCATGAATATGCGCAAGATGCAATGACATATGTTCGTCATTATGGTCGCCGATTCGTCTTGCCTTCGCCATGACGATCAACAAATCACAGGGCCAATCCTTGACTATTTGTGGCCTCAATCTAGAAATAGCGTGTTTTTCTCATGTCGATGAATATGCGCAAGATGCAATGACATGTGTTCGTCATTATGGTCGGCCAGATCTATATGCCCTTTGAGTTTAAACGAATTCAATTCCCGATTCGTCTTGCCTTCGCCATGACGATCAACAAATCACAGGGCCAATCCTTGACTATTTGTGGCCTCAATCTAGAAATTGCGTGTTTTTCTCATGGTCAATTGTACGTGGCATGCTCACGTGTCGGCAAACCATCCGCATTATTTGTTCTTGCGCCTGACCAAAAAACAAAGAATGTCGTTTACCACAAGGTGCTTGAATGAAAATCCGATTAATGAATTAATCAGAGTGTATCCCAACCTGCACAACATAGTTTTCAATGATTTTTTTCTGACATGTGTTTGAAATACTTAATTATTATTATTTTTTTAATTTTTATTCTCATTCTGTATGTATTCATCATCATTCATCAAAATAAAATACTTTTATATTTCTATCTATATTAATATTATTTTGTATCATTGTATTACGTTCATCAAAGCCTAAATTAGTTCAGCTAAAAGGTAACACGACATTCATTGACTGTTAGGCGGTACGAAGTTCGCCGGGTCAGCTAGTCTACATATACATAAATACTCCGAAAGCCACGGTACGGTGCGTGGTGGAGGGTACCCTGTACCACTACTAGTCATTTCCTTTCCTATTCCACTCGCAAATAGAGCAACGGAAAAACGACTCTCTATATGCCTCCATGTAAGCCCTAATTTCTAATATCTTATCTTCGCGGTCCTTTCGCACAATGCATATTGGCGGCTGTTGAATCGTTCGGCAGCCAGCTTCAAATACTGGTTCTCTAAATTTTCTCAGTAGAGTTTCTCGAAAGGAACGTCGCCTTCCCTCCGTGGATTCCCATTTTAGTTCCTGAAACATCTCCGCAACACTTACGTGTTGTTCGAACCGACCGGTAACAAATCTAGCAGCGCGCCTCTGAATTGCTTCGATTTCTTCCTTCAGTCCGGCCTGGTACGGATCACAAACACTCGTTTCAATTAATTCTTTGATATTTATTAAATGACAATACTAACAAAACACTAAAAGGTACATATGACAGAAATTACATCAAAATTGCATTATGCTTACAGAATTAACTACGCGAAAAATTTATTATGTACTGTGTTGTTGTGTTACAATCTCAGACAAAATTTGACATGATTTATTCCACGAAACCGTTAATTCATGTGTCACTCTTCAAACTAGAGAATTATAGTAACGTTAAATACAAATAATCCAGGACCAGCCATGTTCCCTTTTCGCACGTAACTGTTTGCCACGCGCACGTGTAATCGTTCAAATTCGTATATTCCTGTCCTTTATGGACAGGAGTGTGTGCTTCATGAGGATTGAGTCATAGGGTACATCTTGGGAAGGTTTGTGTCTGCTGAGATACATAACGCTAATGGATAAATGAAAGAAACTTTAGTTCCCTAGTACAGTTGTCGGAGTAATATCGACAATAAAGTATCGCTGAAAAGAAAATAGTTTAAAAATATTTTAATCTGTCTCTGTGCTAATGATCACTGACATAAGCAATTTTATGGTACCGTGTCTTTTGGCGATGTCGTTCTTGTTTGAAGGTCTCTCCAACATATCAAGAAAACAGAGAATTTGATCTAACCAAAGATTTTCTTGGTGTCAGTGAACTACAGCACGTTCACTCGGAAGCTACGATAAAGAAGTGGTAGCTGAGTCGTTGATCACTCATTTCAATAACAAATCTCATTTTTTTCTCCGAAACAGTGTTAAAGTTATTTTAGTTTGCCTCGCTGCATTACATATGACGATAAATGTCCTTCCATTCTTCTAGTAAAGTAGCATTATCAGCTGTTAATACAACTTTATTGTTTTATTTCAGACATAGTTCCCATCTTATAACCTTCATTGAAGACCCTGATTCTATACATTATGATTACCCTACGACATTTTACAGTTGCTGTCCGAGAGCGATGTTATAATGCACAACAATCTGAAAAAAATGCTCGCATACTACCGCAAGTCCCTGAAATAGAGTCCGGTTCGTTTCAGACAACGTACACGGTTTAAATTTTTATTTGATTCCTCAAGAGCGAAATTACTGAATTTATAGCAAAAAATTTTGTAAAAAAAGTCCTCGTCGCGTAAGAAACAAACTGATATATGCAAAAACAAAAAAAAACTACAGATTGAGCAAGAAATTAATATAAATAAGTCTTCTTTCTTAAAGTTCAGTGTTGCCTTGATGTCACGGCCGTGTATGTGATTTTTGTCTTCAAGCAATTGTGTATCCCCGAAACCTTTTCGTCGTCCATTTGCACATTAGTTTTGACAGAACACCAAGCCGTCACATCTTTCGGTACCTGCAAAAGTAAATGCGGAAACGAGCACGAGTGCAAACTCAGGAAAATACACAACTTTAGAAGAAGAGTACAGTGTTACGTGAAAATGTCTGTTAAAGTACGTATATCATTCCTTTGAAGGAATTATTCTTTCACAGTTCGTTTAAACTATTTATTTTTAAAAAGGTTCTTTATACATGTGATATATAAAACATTTCACATTCGCTCCCGTTTGTTCTTTCTGCTTCCGTGAACTTAATTTTGATCCTGGTGTCAGTCCACCAATGGCGTCCATTGTTTTTCAGTAGCTGTCCTGTGCTGGTGCAGATGGATTATCGCCTTATTCTTCGACAGATACTAGTTAATTGGCATTGTTTTAAATTCCAAGATTTTCTCAATTCTTACTTCTGTCCATTTTCCTGAAAATCAACACCACCACACTACAGTTTATTGACAGTTTACGGTTCCGACGACCCTAGAACGAAGGGCTCATAACCGAAGAGACTTGCATTCAGATCATAATGGAATCTCCTTGCTTCACATCTTTCCTCAAAGTCTGCATCAGTCACAAACTCTCGAGATCTTCATATCGCGGAAGTGTGGCATCGCTCTATTTGAAAGATGCTTAGGAACTGCTCATCAAAATTTATACCAAATTACTTCAACCATACTTCCACAAGCGTACTGAATAGCACTTCTCCATTGCTACCAATGAATACAAGATATCACTCATAAACGAGATAAAGATTCTTACAGTTTCGGAATACAGCCTTAGTGCTCAACTTCTGAAGCCTGTTTTATCGTTTACATGTACACAGGTAATACTGCGAGTCGGCATGATTTGGACGGACACGTTAAATTAATAGTGGGTGTCACAAAGGGCAGACATACACTCCTGGAAATGGAAAAAAGAACACATTGACACCGGTGTGTCAGACCCACCATACTTGCTCCGGACACTGCGAGAGGGCTGTACAAGCAATGATCACACGCACGGCACAGCGGACACACCAGGAACCGCGGTGTTGGCCGTCGAATGGCGCTAGCTGCGCAGCATTTGTGCACCGCCGCCGTCAGTGTCAGCCAGTTTGCCGTGGCATACGGAGCTCCATCGCAGTCTTTAACACTGGTAGCATGCCGCGACAGCGTGGACGTGAACCGTATGTGCAGTTGACGGACTTTGAGCGAGGGCGTATAGTGGGCATGCGGGAGGCCGGGTGGACGTACCGCCGAATTGCTCAACACGTGGGGCGTGAGGTCTCCACAGTACATCGATGTTGTCGCCAGTGGTCGGCGGAAGGTGCACGTGCCCGTCGACCTGGGACCGGACCGCAGCGACGCACGGATGCACGCCAAGACCGTAGGATCCTACGCAGTGCCGTAGGGGACCGCACCGCCACTTCCCAGCAAATTAGGGACACTGTTGCTCCTGGGGTATCGGCGAGGACCATTCGCAACCGTCTCCATGAAGCTGGGCTACGTTCCCGCACACCGTTAGGCCGTCTTCCGCTCACGCCCCAACATCGTGCAGCCCGCCTCCAGTGGTGTCGCCAGGCGTGAATGGAGGGACGAATGGAGACGTGTCGTCTTCAGCGATGAGAGTCGCTTCTGCCTTGGTGCCAATGATGGTCGTATGCGTGTTTGGCGCCGTGCAGGTGAGCGCCACAATCAGGACTGCATACGACCGAGGCACACAGGGCCAACACCCGGCATCATGGTGTGGGGAGCGATCTCCTACACTGGCCGTACACCACTGGTGATCGTCGAGGGGACACTGAATACTGCACGGTACATCCAAACCGTCATCGAACCCATCGTTCTACCATTCCTAGACCGGCAAGGGAACTTGCTGTTCCAACAGGACAATGCACGTCCGCATGTATCCCGTGCCACCCAACGTGCTCTAGAAGGTGTAAGTCAACTACCCTGGCCAGCAAGATCTCCGGATCTGTCCCCCATTGAGCATGTTTGGGACTGGATGAAGCGTCGTCTCACGCGGTCTGCACGTCCAGCACGAACGCTGGTCCAACTGAGGCGCCAGGTGGAAATGGCATGGCAAGCCGTTCCACAGGACTACATCCAGCATCTGTACGATCGTCTCCATGGGAGAATAGCAGCCTGCATTGCTGCGAAAGGTGGATATACACTGTACTAGTGCCGACATTGTGCATGCTCTGTTGCCTGTGTATGTGCCTGTGGTTCTGTCAGTGTGATCATGTGATGTATCTGACCCCAGGAATGTGTCAATAAAGTTTCCCCTTCCTGGGACAATGAATTCACGGTGTTCTTATTTCAATTTCCAGGAGTGTATTTATTGGGAGGATTATGGGAAAGTGCATTTGTTCAAAAATGGCTCTGAGCACTATGGGACTCAACTGCTGTGGTCATAAGTCCCCTAGAACTTAGAACTACTTAAACCTAACTAACCTAAGGACAGCACACAACACCCAGCCATCACGAGGCAGAGAAAATCCCTGACCCCGCCGGGAATCGAACCCGGGAACCCGGGCATGGGAAGCGAGAACGCTACCGCACGACCACGAGATGCGGGCAAAGTGCATTTGTTAAGGAATGCACCTACAAGACTTAAGTATAATCTGTCCTAGAGTTCCGCTCCTGTTTTTGGCGTCCTTAGAAACCAAAAGAATTGAGAGACGGCCGGCCGGAGTGACCGAGCAGTTCTAGGTGCCACAGTCTGGAACCGCGCGACCGCTACTGTCGCTTGTTCGAATCGTGCCTCGGGCATGGATGTGTGTGATGTCCTTACGTTAGTTAAGTTTAAGTAGTTCGAAGTTCTAGGGGACTGATGACCTCAGCAGCTAAGTCCCATAGTGCTCAGAGCCATTTCATCCATTTGAGCCAATTCAGAGATGCTCTGCTTGGTTGGTTGGTGGAAACCACATGCCCCCCTCGCCCCCCCCCCCCCCCCCCAAAAAAAGTAATAAGTTTCCTTGAGGAATTTACTTGTTTATTTAGCTTCTTTCGAGGGTCTAGGGCCACTTGTAACACATTAATTACGTCTTATTTCTTCCAAATACCTGATCATTCTGTAACCCCACTTGTTATTTCTGCTTCCCTGAACTTAATTTTGATACTGATGACAGTCTACCTGTGACTTCCACAGTTTTTAAGAAGCTATACTGTGCTGCTGCACACGGATTTTTTCCCCTTATTCGAATTTCTATCCAGCAGTCCCTGTCTTCATTCCTCAATTTGTTCCCTGTTAGGCAGGTGAATTCCATATGTTTTTGTCAACTTGTTGCATCTATCTGGATGATGTGCCCGGTATATTCCAGTCTTCATCTCCGTGTCGTGCTTGAAATTGATTCTACATTCTCGCACAGATTCTACCTTGATGTGTGTCTCCAGACATCATCTCGTTTTCTTCTAGGCCCAGATTTCTCTCAAGATGTTTCAGTCTTGCTTCTGCAGCCGCATGCGGGCTCTCTCACCCAAGGTGATCCAATTCCCTGCTCATAATACGGTCTTCCTAATTATTGTCATATTATGTCTCACTTTCCTCAATCCTATTTTGTTTCCATGGATAGTATTCCTAACATGTCGTGGTTTCTGCAGTGTTTGTAATATGTCTCTTATGCCCTCGTTTGTTTGTAGATTAACTGTAATGTTCTCCTTCCAGACACCGGAAGCTGTGCAAAATTCTGCTAGATATAAGCTTCATCCTCCTAATATTCTTATAAGCTGCCTTGATACTGGCTTTCGTTGCAATGTTAGCAAGGCTTTTAGTGCCATTTCTTCATCTTCTTCGTTCTCCTGCAGCAATGCCATATGACAGGTCAAGACTATTTTGTGCCTGATTAGAACACTTTCGAAAGCCATGATTTTCTTTACAATCTCCACAGATAGACTACTTCTTCTAGAACAGAATCGGTGACAAGCAAAGAGACAGGTAGTAAATAGAGATCCCTATGGTTCCATGCCGTACAATTAATCGACACGTTTTATATTGTCAAGCTGAGATGTTATAAAAGCGAGGGATGAAACACAAGCATCAGTGTGCATCACGGTTGCAGACAGTGAACATATATCTAGAGAAGGTGAGCAGGGGCTTACTCTCAAAGCTGTTTTATCAACACAACAGCAATAGTGTTGCTGGAATGACATTTTCACTCTGCAGCGGAGTGTGCGCTTATATGAAACTTCCTGGCAGATTAAATCTGTGTGCCGGACCGAGACTCGAACTCAGGATCTGTGCCTTTCGCGGGTAATTGCTCTGCCAACTGAGGTACCCAAGCACGACTCACGCCCCGTCCTCACAGCCTTACTCCTGCCAGTACCTCATCTCCTACCCTCCGAACTTTGCAGAAGCTCTACTGCGAACCTTGCAGAACTAGCGCTCCTGAAAGAAAAGATACCGCGGAGACATGGCTTAGCCACAGCCAGATTGTCCCACTCTTCAACGGCGATTTGGAGTAGATCCCTCAGAGTGGTTGGTGGGTCATGTCATCCATAAACAGCCCTTTTCTATATATCCCAGGCATGTTCGATAGCGTTCATGTCTGGAGAACATGCTGGCCACTCAAGTCAAGCGATGTCGTTATTCTGAGGGAAGTCATTCACAAGACGTGCACGATGTGGGTGCGAATTGTCGTCCATCAAGACGAATGCCTCGTCTTATGCTGCCGATATGGTTGCACTATCGGTCGGAGGATGGTATTCACGTACCGTACAGCCGTTACGGCGCCTTCCATGACCACCAGCGGCGTACGTTGGCCCCACACATTATGCCACCCCAAAACAGCAGGGAACCTCCACCTTGCTGGTTTCGCTGGACAGTGAGTCTAACGCGTTCAGCCTGACTGGGTTGCCTCCAAATTCGTCTCCGACTATTGTCTGGTTGAAGGCATATGCAACACTCATCAGTGAAGACAACGTGATGCCAGTCCTGAGCGATCCATTCGGCATGTTGTTGGGCTCATCTGTACCGTGCGGCATGGTGACGTGGTTACAAAGACAGATCTAGCCATGGACGTTGGGAGTGAAGTTGCAGATCATGCAAGCTATTGCGCACAGTTTGAATCGTAACACGAAGTCCTGTGGCTGCACGAAACGCATTATTCAACATGGTGGCGTTGCTGTCAGGGTTCCTCCGAGCCATAATCCATAGGTATCGGTCATCCACTAACAGTAGTAGCCCTTGGGCCGTCTGAGAGAGGCATGTCATCGACAGTTCCTGTCTGTCTCTCTGTATCTCCTCCATGTCAGAACAACACCGCTACGGTTCACTCCGAGACGCCTGGACACTTCCCTTGTTGAGAGCCCTTCCTGGCACGAAGTAACAATGCGGACGCGATCGAATCGCGGTATTGATCGTCTAGGCATGGTTGAACTACAGACAACACGAGCCCTGTACATCCTTCCTGGTGGAATGACTGGAAATGATCGGCTGTGGGACCCCACCAGTCTAATAGGCGTTGCTCATGCGTGGTTGTTTACATCTTTGGGCGGGTTTAGTGACATCTCTGAACAATCAGAGGGACTGTGTCTGTGATAGATACATTATCCACAGTCAACATCTATCTTCAGGAGTTCTGGGAACAGGGGTGATGTGTGTATTTTCGTTACATAGATGTTTTCATCAACAGTATGTAGTCTTCTCCATACTGCAGAAGAATATTTGACAATTTAATGCCACTTTACCAGTTGTTTCATTAATAGAAATACGATAAAAGCTTGTGTTCGGTTAGTGACCTGTTTTGGGGTAGTCCATGTCGTTTTCTAGCTCGATTTTTATGTTCTTGAATTCCACAAACACATGTTGTAAGTAAGTCACTTTGGTACACTTCATAATATTCTTAAAATGCGTACTGAGCATCGCACATGTGTTATACACGTGATGTTCTCCTTTACAATGCAAAGATATTCATTAAGCAAAGATACCAATATATTATTCATTAAATATTGACCAAGGATGTAAACATAGCAAAGATGATGTGTGGGATGCGCAAAATGTAGCATGTTAATAACAGGAAAATGTTTGCATCTTAAGCGTAAACTTATTATTAGAAGACAGTCGGATAAACTGTTTTTAGTAGGATTTCTTTTTTTACTGTCACTAGAAACTATTGACGAAATACTTCAAAGGCAACCGTTTGCATATTATAAAGTGGACATATATGTACATAAATTTATATATACAGATATTTGGTTATCTCTACAGTTCGTAAGTTAATTGCAGGAAAAACAAAATTAAAAAGTTGGAGGGTGGGATGAGAGCAACACATCTGTTCATTTTTACGATTATATACTGGAATCTTAAACTGCAGTGATGTGACCGTTAGGCGTGTAATTTGATTTTGAATTCTGTAAACAGTCCAAGGAAATTATTTACAAGATGTTTACTGCCTACTCTTCAGGTACTGAAAGTTTAATTATAACCACCCAATAGAATATCTAGTCTTGTGAAATCAGCCAAATATTTTCAAACGCACTATGTGCACTGCTGGAGAAACAATATTACACCCTTTTAGAGGTTTTCAATTGACTCAAGATTTATTGTTGCAACAGTGCCTATGGAGTACATGGTATGATGACATGTACAAATCAATAGCACAAGCGGTTCTGAGGTACCAGGTATCATCCCATTCTGACACACCAGTATTACAGAGTGATGTAGCCTCCCTATGGCAATGCAGATGATGACTATGGCATCCAGTCGATCGTCCAGATGGCGAATCATGTCCTGGGATATGCCACGCCACGCCTGCTTGATCTGTTTACGTAGTACTATAAGAGTAGTAAGAATTGTCGGTAGACGAGTGGCAGGAGTCACTTCTCATCTCATCATATCCCACACGTACTCGACTGGAGACAAGTTGCGGCGGGGAGGGGGCGGTCGTATGCGTTTTTGTTAACGCTATCGTTCAGGCCACCTATCTCGATAGGATTCTTGCCGAAGTCCCTTCACTCTGTGGTACCAGATACGTGCTAGACAGTGTAAGGCAGCGTTGATGAAACCACCACCTAATACCTACCACATAGAGGCCGCGTAACTCTAGTTGAAAGTAAGTTCCTGAAAGTTCATGATTAAAAAACCGGCGTTCGGAATCGTCAGTCTACTTGCAGAAAAGCGTTTAAAATTAGATTAACTCTGCTTTTTATTCATATTGAAACACATGAAATAGCCATCAATCCGTATTTAATATGGTAAAACGTTATCATTCAGTGTTCACTGTCTGTATAACGTATATTCACTCGAAAACAGACAGAATTTTAGTAAGTCCAACCCGACTAATTTTCATGTTCTACCAGTCACAGACCCACAATTATTCTTGAGTTAAACATTCGATTATTTCAGCAGTCTTCTTCGTAACAGGTGCTCGCCAAAATATTCCGTACACAGCACGAAACACGCCACGCGGAGTTGTTACTACGACCAGAAATTTCACGCTTACATATCTCTCAAACTGTTTAATTTAGAAACACCAAACTTTCATTAAAATATTAGTAACTCCAGTCGCTTCAGTCACGATATGTTCGAACCGAATTTAGCTCACTACTTCCTCATCTTACAGACTATTTTTAAGGAGCGATCTGACGTCGTGTTATCCGTAGACCGGCTAGCAAGCGACTGCTCTTGAGGTACTCTCCTATATGCCCACTCCTCTTTTCGCGAGGGAACAGCTTAATTCTGATTGGCTGTTGATCTAAACGACCAATCATAACGTTCCTTCCAGATCATTCTCGCGGCAGATCTTACCTTATCCAATCACTAATTTGATAATAATTAATGTCAGCAAAACTTCAAATTCTTGTATTTTGTTTAATCAAAATAAACGAATTGCAAATTATTCTTCAACTTGATAAATAAACTTATTCCGCCTCTAACTTCCATTCTGGCTACTTTTATATAAAAGCAAGCACACACCGACATACGTCACCTGAATCATGGTTTCAACATAACTTTCCCACAGTTCGTTTGCACAAGGTTTTACGTAAAATGAAATATTAAGTTTTAACGTATGTCCCATGTACACTCTCTCAATCATTCCCACACACTCACACAGCAAAATATAATCAAATAATAATTTTGACCGATTTTTGTATTACGTAATGCACACTGCCTAAAGTTTTAAAAAACAAAATTCTAATTAATTGATTTTTATGCACTGATAACTTTGGAATGGCTTCAAATGATAATGAAAATCAATCTGTTATTGTTCCTAACTTGGTTTTAAAAAACAAGCGTAGGTTTTAAGGGTTTTAGGTAATTCTCTTTATATCCAAAACTATAATAAATAAAACGCTGAAATTTTGACAGCATCTTTTCATTAATAACAAAGGGCTATGTACCAAATTTGAACAAAATCGGATAATAACTAATGTGGATTATTTAGATTCGTGGAGGGTATGAATCTTCGTATCGACTGAATGTTACGCTATGCAGTTCTCACTGCAGGCAGCGTCAGCTGTGCTGTCAGAAAAGCGAAAAAAAAAAAAACCCATAACCACACTGCAGCCACCGTACTAGACTGCTGCGTGCCTTACTGCAACGAATGTCATCTCGTAATAACATGCTCCATTACAAAGTCCGAAGAACGTACTGGCCAGAGAAGTTGCTGCATGTCTTGGAGAGCACGTTGAGTTTCACGGCCAGTTTATTGGTTGGCACTATTCTTCCTGTTGAAAGAAAGGCAAAAGAATGAGTCTAACAACATTGTGCACGTACTGAGCGATGATTAGCATCATTTCCAGAAAGCCGGCCGGTGTGGCCGAGCGGTTCTAGGCGCTACAGCCTGGAACCGCGCGACCGCTACGGTCGCAGGTTCGAATCCTGCCTCGGGCATGGATGTGTGTGATGTCCTTAGGTTAGTTAGGTTTAAGTAGTTCTAAGTTCTAGGGGACTGCTGACCTCAGAAGTTAAGTCCCATAGTGCTCAGAGCCATTTGAACCACTTCCAGAAACAGCAAATGTGAACAAGAGTTGTTGCTTATCGCACCCTGGGCCATAAGGCCTGGGTGGGGCCAATGAGTGTTGGACGAACGCGCTCTATGAGACAGCGCTCACCAGGTCTACAACGTACTCGCAAACGACCGTCACTTCCGTGCCAGTAGAATCTGCTTTCATCGCTGAAGACCACGGCGCGCCATTTCATCTTACAGGTGATCCTCTGGAGGTACCAGTCGAGCCGTACACGTCAGTGCTGTGGCGGGAGTGGAAGCCAGGCTACGGGTGTGCGTGCTCCTAGTCCCATCGCTAATAACAGGTTCGCAACAGTTCGTGTTAACATGTCTGTGATCACAAGTCCTCTTACCTATGTAGTGTCAGCTGTATAATCTGCCACTGCTGCTCTTACAAAAACTATGATCGTGGCGAGCGTTTGAGCTGCGAAGACGCCCAGAACCTCGTTACGGGTGTGAGAATGTTCAAGTGACCACTGATACCAGCACCGTTGCATAACGGACGCAGCACGTCGAATTTGCGTGGAAATTCCGAAAGGACCATCCCGCCACTCGGAAGGCCGCAATTTGACCCTTTTCGTATTCACTTAGGGTAAATCAGGGTGATATGGTGAACAAAAAATTTGGGCCTCGTAGAAGTCAAGAAATTGTTTATTTAAACAAAATAAAAACACTCTCCTTTCAATAAATACATAAGTAACACATTACCAGTACCACATCCTCTTTAAAGCACTACAAAAGTTAAAAAAACTTATTTTTATCAATTTCACCATTTCACCCATGTATATGGGTGATTCATATTTTGAACAGTCTTCATGCAGCCAAAGTTGGCAGCTAATACATTTGATCCAATCCACATCCTTTTTAGTGCAACTGTACAGTTCACCGCACCCTACACGACAACACTCATCATCCGCGTCGTCATTATCGTCTTGCAATTGGGTATCCAGCAACGAGTCGGATTCGGTGTCAGTGGTAGACGCTTTTCGTTTCTTAGGCTGCTTCTTTTTGATAATTCCTTTGGTAGTCTCTTTGGTTACGGTTTTTCCTTTGGTTGTGGTTTCTCCTTTGGTCCTCTTTTTAGCATTTGCTCTACTCTTCACTGACTCATTTTGTCGTTTTCTGTTTCGCAGGTTGTCGATGTTTTCTGGAGAAGTCAAAACCTCAGCTAAAGCTCTGTGCTTCTTCCTTGCAGATGCAACTTTATCTGGGATAGGTATCGGCGAAATATGGTCCAATAGTTTGCCAAGGGTTATTTGAGATTCTTCTGTTGCCACTGTCGAGGTCATATCTGTTGCTTCTGATGAAGACTATATGTTTTCCTGTGGATTTTCCGCCCGTTGCGAACAGCCCAGTTGTGGTGAAGCTTGTATGTGTTCAAGTCCCTGATCATTATCTACGTCTGCAGTTGCTTCTTCCGAGGGATTAGGTATCTCCTGCCAGTGCGAAAAACTTGGTCGAGGTGAAGTAGGTCTGTTTTCATGTCGTTCGTTGTTTTCCTTATGCTGATCTGAAGCTGATGTTAAAAACGCGTATTCTAGGATGACATCAGGATTAAACGGGATGATTCCTGTGCTTCTGAACCCCGATATTGCATTCTGTGTCGTAGCTGCTTGTACCCATGCCTTTGTAAGCAGTCCTCCAAACACTAGTCTGGAAATTTTTGTTTTTGGATTCATTTTAATGTACGAATTGCAAGCATAGTAATAATAGGATTTCAGAGCTTTATAAAATGCTCTGTCTAGCGGCTGCAGATAGTGTGTGATGTGGCTAGGAAGGCAGAGCAAACTTATGTTTTTTTCTTCTGCAAACTCTAATATATCCACGCTGCTGCAATGAGAGCTATGTCCATCCAAAATAAGCACCACTGTTCCCTCAGGCTTCCTCGGTGCAAAATGGTTCCTTAGCCACAGAAGAAAAATATCGGTTGTTACGTATGCCGACTTTTGTGGCATGAAAATCGTGGAACCCGGCGGCATACGGTCCTTGTACTCGGCCTTTTCATTTTTTCCCTTTAAAACACAAGCTGGGGGTGAAAACATGCCCTCTCTCCATTGCAGTAAGCGATTACAGATATGGTTTCAATCTTTTCACCGGATGTTATCGCTGGAACGCTCTTATACCCCTTTGCTGCCAACACGTAACCTGGTCTATTATTCAGCTGAAGTCCGGACTCATCTACGTTGAATATATTTCCCGGCTTGTCAAGGAGGTTATGCTCTACAAAGATGTTCTGCAGCAATGAAAAATAGTCTGAAACGTTTTTCGTACTTAAACCCCTTGACCGTGCTTGTGGAACTCCTTCCGATTTGCGGATTGAGAGTTCCGGATTTCTGTTTAAGAATAAATGTAGCCAGTTAATTCCAGCAATTTCCTTTTCTCGGTTAAATTTGTGATGTTGGTTATATTTCTCAGCTAGTTTATATGCCATGGTACGTACTTCTGTCCTTGTCGGTGCAAATCCGAAGTTTTGTAATTTTGTGATATGTTTTACCAACTTTTTCTCACATTCCTGTGTTAGTACAGGCGGCCCACCCAAAGGTTTTTTCGTAAAGCACCCGTTTGCTAATCGTCTCTTCAGCGTTGACCATGGAACGTGAAACTCCTTTGAGGCTTTATTTAGGCTCATTCCATTTTGCACCGCTTTTACGGCATCGTTAAGTTGCTCCTCTGTCCAATCAGCACGGCTGGATCCTTTTTGTCTTTTGTAAAATGTAAACATCTTTGCCTGGAACAATGGCGGTAGTTAGACCATTTACTTTTTTAATCACTGACAAACCAAACTGTACTCGCAAAAAATATATAAAAACTAATTTTTAAATTAACGATTGTATTCAGACGTCGGATAAAACAGAACTCTCGCATGGGATAGGAAACGCTAACAATTCATGACTTGTCAAAAACCCTGATTGGGATGTACCTAAATAAAAGCTTTACACTGCACACATAAAAAAAGTCCTTCACCGTATCATCCCTGCCCGAGTTCACCATTTCTCCCATTTCATATGGGTGAAACGGTGAATAGCACGGCAAGAAGTTCAAAACACTAGACGCAACAATTTCTAGGTTATGCAGTACATAAGCAGTATAAGAAGGCAGAATATATCAAAAAATACCCCGCGGACTTCGCTACCTGAAGTAACATCTACAAATGCATGCAGCATATAAAAATTATTCAGCATCGAAAAGAGTTTTGTACAAAGTATTTACCGTTCTTAAAACGGAGCTGGTTTTCAACACGTGCACACTGCACAGATGATCAGAGACTGTTGGCATGCATACAGAGACATCTGCTTAACCAGTAAAGAATTAAAGTAATTCACCATTTCACCCGATTCACCATATCACCCTGACTTACCCTAGTTGGCTGTAGCAAGCACGAGTGCGTCTTCGTGGCATGGTTGGCTGCTTGCTTCACACGTTTGCACCACACTGAGAGTCCTGGCTGTGAGGATTTCCCATTAAAGGGTAGACGCAGATGGCACTCTTGTAGCTATGCCACTACATTATCTGCTGGCGGACAATGTTGGAACTATTACCAGTACATCTACTAGACCCAGATGGCATATGCCGTGATCGGATCAAACCTGACGCCTCTCCAATGTACTCGTTTCCGGCAGTATGTAAAGATAACATATTTTCGCTGTTAATTCTGGACACATTGTCATATGAACAGTTCAGTGCTTTCAACGCCTCGGAGATGGTGTGTCCTATTCGTGGGCTCGCATTATCTGGCTGAGCTCAAATGTGTTGATTCGCTACCATGTTTACGGAGTGTTCTACTGTCGACAACGAGTGCATGGCCCAACGACAGCCACGTCACCTACCCTTTTCTAATTAATCTACTTACCGAGAGGACCTGTGTACTCTCTTCAACAAGGTTAAAAACTAAAGCTGACCTTAAACTGTAGGTTGGCTGGAACAGTGTAACGTTTTACTAGGCAGATTCTTTTAGCAGTGGTATGCCGTTGACTTTCTCGGACAGTCGAAATTATTCATCCCGTCAACTATGGAGGGGAGCAGCGATCTCTAATTCAGATGCACATGGCTGTATGTTCCACTCTACTATGCGCTGTATAACATTGTTTTGGTAATTTTTATTTCTTTCATACCTCTATGAAGACTCATAGAGGTAGTAGTGTAAACGTATGCTGTAAAAAGTTTAAAAACCACCAGTAAATTGGCTAGGACTCCTAGACACCGCTAGATGCTTGGGTCAATAACGTAGTAGTTGACTATGGGATCATACTGAATGTTCGGATCGTTTACGTCAATTTACACTGTGACTGAGCATCCGATGTTATTTCTGACAAATCTTGAAAGTCGTTAATTCTTTTCCTCGTCATTATGTCTCTTAAGAGGCACAAATTCATGTCCGATTACCATGACTCAGTTTTTATGCTGCTTCCTTAGATGACTTAAGAGGAATTTGGGGATGGTTTCTTCGTAAAGGACACGACCGATTATGTCGAAGTTGACAGGAAATTAAATTCAAACATTTCTTCCTCCCTCACTCCCTCCGATGTTATTGTAGCTCTTTTTGTTGATCTGAAATGTAGGTTATATTATTGCTGGTCTTGGACGTAAAAGTTAATTACTCTCAATGTTACATATAGTGCTGTCTTAGGAAACTTTATTGCTTCACTCACTTCTAAGCTGCAAAAATGGAACAGGAAACAATAGCTTGTCAGAACGTATAACGTAAGGGTAGCATCCATTTCTGTTCTCATTGTAAGTGTGTTTCAAACAAGCTACACTTTTATGGAACTTGTGCAAAATGTGATAAAATTATTTTATTTTGTGTACAAGATTTATTTCACATAAAGTGTTCCTGGTTACATCCAACTGCCAACAGGGAAATCACGGCTGGCCATTATCCCTTGGAATGCGGTCTGTTTCGTGTTAAAGCCTTCACGTCTGGAAGTGAACCATTTTTGTCTCTTCTCTGTTTGAAACGACGGCTTTTAATGCTAACTGCGACAGAATGGAATTCACGTGTTTGCGTCAATTGCACACGCAGGCTAAGGTACAGCCAACAGGGAAGGAATCATTTCACTACGAATATCCTTTCTTGTTGAAAGAAAATTATAGTCAGTGCTCATGTGTTCTTTTCACGAGTACAGAATCTTTTTTACTGCCTGATCTGAAAAGTGACTCTCCTCTTTCAAGTAAAATATTTGCTTATCGTATGGATGTGTTTGGTACGCTTATGAAAAACAACACTGTAACATTCGCTGAAAGCATTCACATTTTAGATGCTTCGGCATAGTTCTTTCTCTGCACAAGGTATTTTCAATACTTGATTCCTCACAAAATACTTGTTTTGTTTTCAGAGTATATAAACGCCTTCTGAAAACAAAAATTACTGAGAGACGCACACATTGTACACAAAGCACTGCAGGCATGGAGCACTGCCTCGTTCAAACGACATCAGAACGAGTAAACAGTGAGCAGTGAGTTTCCACGAGCATCAAGAAAAAATACAAATACACAAAACAAGTTACTTGGAGTACACGTGTAAACATAAATGCACGGAATATTGCACCATGGGTCTCAAAATGGTGGCAACTTCATCTCAAGCGCATGCGGAGATGCTTGATGTAGATCTTCCTCGCTGCAGGATGCGTGATAAAGTTGGCAACAGAGAAAATTGCCCGTGGTCTGCGATTCTCCGCATTAGATACTGACGACTGTAAATCCCTTTTTGGGAGGTGTAATCTGGATCTTCCTACTGCGGAGTGTGAGCACTTGACAGCACGATAGCAAGCCCTTCTCTTCTTGGTTAGGAGGTACATCTGATGGTTGATGCCAGTGAGGATCGTTTACAGCTTCAAATCTCCACTTTTCATTCTTTCTTTGGATAGAGTCGTTTGCAAGATGATGTTGGTTTTCCTGAAGGTTTTCCTGGATATCAGTCTTTGAACGGTTGGTACATAGTTATGTAGAGGATCGCTGGGTTTGGTGACCAAGTTTGTTTTTATCTACATTGACAGTAACATCACGACGGATGTGGGGGAGGAATACTAGCCGCATGATGTACGAGGGGATGTCAAGAAGTAAGTAACACATTTTATTGTAGACTAAGTAATTTTTATTGAAGGCTGCACTACACTTCAAAGTGACACAGATAAATACCACTATTTTTCAACACAGTCACCAAGTCCCTCTACACAACAGTCGGGACGTTGCACCAATGATTCAGTTCTTCAACGACAGAAATCCACTCCTTGGTTACGGAACCATTCGCGAATTGCTGCGTGAAAGTCCTGTCCCGCCACCCCAGAAGTTCTTTGAGCTTGCCGAAAAGATGGAAATCGCATTGTGCAAGATCTGGATTTCCCCATCAGCATAAACCACGTCTGTGCGGCCTTGGTCAAATCGTTGGCTCCATTTCACTACAGCTGGGCGCGACTCGGTGTTGATATACTGCCAGAGTTTCACGACGAATCTGTATGAAATTTAGACGTTTTTCCCCCAAGAATCGTACTGTCCAGCGTATTCCACATTTGGATTACATTTTCGGTCGCCAGGCCAATTTAGTCGCAAACTGTGACTCACCTGTTATCCACAGCCCGCATCTCGTGGTCGTGAGGTAGCGTTCTCGCTTCCCACGCCCGGGTTCCCGGGCTCGATTCCCAGCGGTGTCAGGGATTTTCTCTGCCTCGTGATGGCTGGGTATTGTGTGCTGTCCTTAGGTTAGTTACGTTTAAGTAGTTCAAAGTTCTAGAGGACTGATGACCATAGATGTTAAGTCCCACAGTGCTCAGAGCCATTTGAACCATTTGTTATCCACAGCGCTGCAGAACTCTCTCTGCAGGAAACCCGGAACATACGCTGACCAGCCAGAACATTATGACGACCTATCTAAAAGCCGGTATGTCCACCTTTGTCACGGACAACAGCGGCGCCGCGTTGTGGCGTGGAATCAATGAGGCCTTCCTTTGTAGATCGCTGGCTGGAGGGGCACCACATTTGCATGCGCAAGTCACCCAGTTCCCGTAAATTCCGGGGAGGGACGTGATGAACTCCGAAGCCACGTTCAATCACATGCCAAATGCGTTCCATCGAGTTCACATCTGGGGATTTGGGGGTTCAGCACATCGATTGGAACTCACCGCAGTGTTCCTCGAACCACTCCATCACTATTCTGGCCTTGTCAGATGGCGCATTATCTTTTTGAAAAATGCCGCTGCCATTAGGAAATATGATCGTCATGAAGGGTTGTACGTGGTCTGCAGCCAGTGTACGATACTCCTTGGCCGTCGTGGTGCCTTGCACGAGATCCACTGGATACATGGATGCCTACTTGAACGTTCCCCAGAACGAAATGGAGTCGCCGCAAGCTTTTCTCCGTCCCGCCGTACAGGTGTCAAGGAGCTGTTCCTATGGAAGAAGACGGAATCGCGCCTTCCCACTGGCGTCACGAAGATCGGGGTTCATCAGACCATGCAAGGCTCTGCCACTGCGTCAACGTCCTGTCCCGACGGTCAAGTGTCCATTTCCATGGTAGTTGCTGATGTCGTGGTGTTAACATGCATGCGTGCGTCGTTAGCTGCGGATGTCCATCATTAGGTGTGTTCAGACTCCCTTGTACTCTGCCCAGCAATAAAGTCTGTTAGTTCCGCCACGGTTCACCACTTGTCCTGTTTTACCATTTCGGCGAGCCTACGATGTCCAACATCTGTAATGAAGGGTGGACGCCCAACCCCATGATGTCTGGACGTAGTTTCACCTTAGTTTCGCCACGCGTTGAAGACACTCACCATAATACTCCTCGGACACCTCACAACTCGTGTCGAGCTTTCAGCCCATCATAATCTGCCCTCGGTCAGACGCAGATAGATCGCGCACCTTGCCCATTCTACACTGATACTACGTGTATCGTGCTTGTGTCTGACTAGCAGTCACCAGGTGACGCTGCTATCGTCTTGACGCGTTTATAGCGATAGTGGGTCTTTGGTCATAATATTCTAGCTGATTAGTACTCTCTTCTGACAATGCACTTCTAGTGCAAGGATTTTAGGGTGGGACTACGTGTGTAATTTTCTGGAGTCCCTATGTACAGTGGAAAGTGCTCTACGGGCATTATGATCTCAACAGTGTCTAACAGTTTATTAATGATAAAATAAAATATAGGAGATAATTTTTAGTATTGTTCCCTCGGAAACACGTTGCGATTATTTATCCTCAAATTCTGTGGAGTTTTTTACCATTCACGTCTTAACACATCTCTTTCGCTAGATGTTTTCAGTGAAACCGTTAAGCGTAGATGTCTTTGATTAGTACATGTGGATTCGAACCTGGATTGTTACATTTTGCGGGCAATATTATTACGAAATGAGCTATTGAGCACGCTTCGGCAAACTCATTCGTCGCTTCAACATGTTAATGCGTATCTTCGAGATTCCGAACTCCAGAGCAATTCAATTTACCGCTGAAACCAATGGAAGAAAGGATACAGTGGAAGACGGCTTAGCCACAGTCTGTGGATTGTTTGCAGAAAGAATTACCCGTGACAAGAAAGGGGCCACGCTCATTCTCTGTGGAGCGCACAATATTATTCGGGTAGAACCTTTCTTTACAGCCACCGTGTATGTAAAGAGTGAAAGAACCGTTTTACTGTTTAATATCATATTTGTACTGTTGATCACGAAGACAGCGGAAGAAAGAGTGTAAAAATTGGTGCTGCCACGTCCCCTGCCATTTTAAGAAAGCACCAAATAATACAGTTGGTGATACCGTTACAATGTATCGACACGCACCCTTAGATATCCCTGCTAGACCAACGACCACAGGTGACAAGGGGATGCCTCTCGGCTAGGGAGTTGGGTGAGCTTTTGGCGCCCGAAGGAAAGGAGTGAAAGTAGTTGGGGTGCGAGATTGGCTCATCGAGTGAAGAAGTACGACTAGGGACGCTGGCTCGTTCTACATCTACATCTACATTTATACTCCGCAAGCCACCCAACGGTGTGTGGCGGAGGGCACTTTACGTGCCACTGTCATTATCTCCCTTTCCTGTTCTAGCCGCGTATGGTTCGCGGGAAGAACGACTGTCTGAAAGCCTCTGTGCGCGCTCTAATCTCGTTGACGTGAATACGGACCACAAGTATTTATTTTATGGTTAATACTGTGCAATATGAGTCAGTATAAGTTTATTTACGAAGACCGAACGGAACAAAAGGAGCAATAGCTGACTCAAGTGAAAATGTGAGTATTCGTTTGCATGTATTCTGACTGGACTTCAGATCTACGTAGAGACCTTCTCATCAACTCAACACATAATAAACCCGTCGTTAATAATAGAGTGTTTAGTTTCAAGATCGCTTTTCATCACAGTATGTACTGAGTCAATTATGTTGATGCGTGTCAGTAGCAGACTGGGAGGACAAGTATCACATAGGTACACGGATATGGAAATTATTACATGTTAAATGTACCTCGGTAGTAAGTTGTCCGGAAATGCTGCCTATAAATAGTCCTATGCTGAATTAATACGGCACCAAAGGTCAAGCAAACCAATAGTTTATAATATCGGCAAACTACTGGGCAAATTGCATACATGAGACCAAGCGTACACTAGAAAATTGCAATAAGAAATATAAATTGCTAAAAAAGTTAAAAATTAAAAAAGTCACCAACCTCGTAACTTGCGTAGTTTGTATCTTTTCTTTTAAAATGTTTTTGGTCGTAAATCTCTTTCTGAAACCTCTTTTAACCACAGAAAATCGCTATGTACAGCCGCCTGTGTAGGGTAGGCAAATGTAAGCTTGCATTCTCAATGCAGGTCAGTAGAGCGTAGTGTGTGTTAATTCGTGCACGGATCAAGTGGCTTACGTACGCTATTCAGTATGTCAGTGTATCTCGACTGGACATGTCAAGCTTTTACCGTGCGCGCATTGTCATGTTACAGAAACACAAAACATTGAAAATCTGTCACGTAGTGGTGGCCCGCTGCGAATCAGAGTACGTGCTGACAGCTATCTCAAATTATGACTTCTAGGTAGGTATCCACGGAGAATGCAACAGAACTACGCGCTGCCAATTTGGAGGGCCGCGTCGACCCAGATAGTACACAATCATCTCCACACGATCAGTATGCCTCCAGTCGTTTATTACAAACATTAACACGGCAACGTGGTGAGCGAAGGCAACACCGGGACTGCAAATTCGATCAGTGCCATCGAGTTCTTTTCACCGACAATTGAGAATCTCTCTAGTATGAAATTTTCACTCTACAGCGGAGTGTGCGCTGATATGAAACTTCCTGGCAGATTAAAACTGTATGCCGGACCGAGACTCGAACTCGGGACCTTTGCCTTTCGCGGGCAAGTGCTCTACCAACTGAGCTACACAAGCACGACTCACGCCCCGTCCTCACAGCTTTAATTCCGCCATCTACACTGCGCAAGACACCTTATGGTGTGTGGCTGAGGGTACTTTGTTTACCACCGTTACTTTTCCTCTTTCCAGTTTCATTGTTCCAGTCGTGATTCGTCCGTGGGAAGACCGATTGTTGGCAAGTCTCTGTGTGAGCTATGTTTCTTCATAGTCTTTTCGAGGACTATACGTAAGAAGAAGCAATCTATTTGATGACTCTTTTAGGAAAGTAGGCTCTCGAAATTTTGATCAGTGAATCACACCGTGATGTACAATGCCTCTCTTGTACTGCTTGCCACTGGAGCTGACTTAGTATCTTCATGAGGCTTTCGCTCCTACTAAATGAACCTCTAACGAAACGCGCTGCTCCTCTTTGCATCTTCTCTAGTTCCTCTATCAATTCTATCTGGTACGGTTCGAAGCCTGAAGACTCAGTTTCATTTATTGGTCGAACGAGGGTTTTGTAAGCCACCTCCTTTATAAGAGGATTACACTTCCTGAGGATTCTTCCCCAATAGCTCAGTCTTTGTATTTTTCGTGGATAGCTCTTTCCACAGAGATGGTATACGATCAACTAAGTTGAAATAATTTTCCGCTTACCCTTTTTGAATATTGCACGTTACCTCGTGTTCATTCGAGATATTGTCCCACAGATCATCGTGACTGTATCTGTTGTTGACTGTGAGAGCATTTTTTTTTTTCATCATCACAGTATACTATCAGACTTCGGTGATAATGACTGAGTGTATAAAAATAACATTTATCACAATCGATGGATCTGAAGGTTCTGTCCCGTTACCATAACGATTGGCGGATCCCATTCCTTTTGCTTTTTCCTATTAGCCTACACATTTCTTCCTGGCTTTCCACTGTGGAGCATGATTTATATATTTGAAATATCACAGAAACGGATTGAAATACAAATCGCGAGTCCTTCACTCCGTCTGTGGAGTCCAAGAGAGGAAGCAGATAATATAACACTATGAGGTTTGTACTGATGTCAGGCAAGAGAGTAAATTACCTATGCTCCTTTTCATCCTTATTCTGCAAAGAAAAAGTGTGGTCTGAATTAGTTCTGGAAACTAGTTTAATATATTTATACTAGAGGACGAACTACAGTTCACATATAGAAATTTATTTCTAAAATTCGACTTAAATGTGGTAGTTGGAGATGTACTACCTAAAGTAGTGAATGAAAATTTGTCTAGACGGGGACCCGAAAACGGATTTTCCGCCTATCGCGAACGGTCGTCTTACATAGTAGGCCATCCGGGCAAACTCCACAAACTGACCCAAAATGCCCTAAGTCACATACCTATCTATATCTTCTCGTATATTATTAATTCATTTACCCACACTGGCGTATTTCGTGATTCCCGTGCAGGTTTTACAATCAAAACAACGAGAAGTCACAGACTATCAATGTCATTTTCATCACTGGTCTGTCCTCGCCTTTTACATATTTATATTATGTATACCTATAGAAGGCGAAGACCGGCCTGTGAAGAAAACGACAACGATAGTGTATGATGTCTCGTTATCTACACTCCTGGAAATTGAAATAAGAACACCGTGAATTCATTGTCCCAGGAAGGGGAAACTTTATTGACACATTCCTGGGATCAGATACATCACATGATCACACTGACAGAACCACAGGCACATAGACACAGGCAACAGAGCATGCACAATGTCGGCACTAGTACGGTGTATATCCACCTTTCGCAGCAATGCAGGCTGCTATTCTCCCATGGAGACGATCGTAGAGATGCTGGATGTAGTCCTGTGGAACGGCTTGCCATGCCATTTCCACCTGGCGCCTCAGTTGGACCAGCGTTCGTGCTGGACGTGCAGACCGCGTGAGACGACGCTTCATCCAGTCCCAAACATGCTCAATGGGGGACAGATCCGGAGATCTTGCTGACCAGGGTAGTTGACTTACACCTTCTAGAGCACGTTGGGTGGCACGGGATACATGCGGACGTGCATTGTCCTGTTGGAACAGCAAGTTCCCTTGCCGGTCTAGGAATGGTAGAACGATGGGTTCGATGACGGTTTGGATGTACCGTGCATTATTCAGTGTCCCCTCGACGATCACCAGTGGTGTACGACCAGTGTAGGAGATCGCTCCCCACACCATGATGCCGGGTGTTGGCCCTGTGTGCCTCGGTCGTATGCAGTCCTGATTGTGGCGCTCACCTGCACGGCGCCAAACACGCATACGACCATCATTGGCACCAAGGCAGAAGCGACTCTCATCGCTGAAGACGACATGTCTCCATTCGTCCCTCCATTCACGCCTGTCGCGATACCACTGGAGGCGGGCTGCACGATGTTGGGGCGTGAGCGGAAGACGGCCTAACGGTGTGCGGGACCGTAGCCCAGCTTCATGGAGACGGTTGCGAATGGTCCTCGCCGATACCCCAGGAGCAACAGTGTCCCTAATTTGCTGGGAAGTGGCGGTGCGGTCCCCTACGGCACTGCGTAGGATCCTACGGTCTTGGCGTGCATCCGTGCGTCGCTGCGGTCCGGTCCCAGGTCGACGGGCACGTGCACCTTCCGCCGACCACTGGCGACAACATCGATGTACTGTGGAGACCTCACGCCCCACGTGTTGAGCAATTCGGCGGTACGTCCACCCGGCCTCCCGCATGCCCACTATACGCCCTCGCTCAAAGTCCGTCAACTGCACATACGGTTCACGTCCACGCTGTCGCGGCATGCTACCAGTGTTAAAGACTGCGATGGAGCTCCGTATGCCACGGCAAACTGGCTGACACTGACGGCGGCGGTGCACAAATGCTGCGCAGCTAGCGCCATTCGACGGCCAACACCGCGGTTCCTGGTGTGTCCGCTGTGCCGTGCGTGTGATCATTGCTTGTACAGCCCTCTCGCAGTGTCAGGAGCAAGTATGGTGGGTCTGACACACCGGTGTCAATGTGTTCTTTTTTCCATTTCCAGGAGTGTATATTATGTAACCTGTACGGGGATCCCGAGATGGCCGCGCGGGGTTAGCCGATCGGTCTAAGGCGCTGCAGTCATGGACTGTGCGGCTGGTCCCTGCGGAGGTTCGAGTCCTCCCTCGGGCATGGGTGTGTGTGTTTGTCCTTAGGACAATTTAGGTTAAGTAGTGTGTAAGCTTAGGGACTGATGACCTTAGCAGTTAAGTCCCATAAGATTTCACACACACACACACACACACACACACACACACACACATATATATATATATATATATATATATATATATATATATATATACTCCTGGAAATTGAAATAAGAACACCGTGAATTCATTGTCCCAGGAAGGGGAAACTTTATTGACACATTCCTGGGGTCAGATACATCACATGATCACACTGACAGAACCACAGGCACATAGACACAGGCAACAGAGCATGCACAATGTCGGCACTAGTACAGTGTATATCCACCTTTCGCAGCAATGCAGGCTGCTATTCTCCCATGGAGACGATCGTACAGATGCTGGATGTAGTCCTGTGGAACGGCTTGCCATGCCATTTCCACCTGGCGCCTCAGTTGGACCAGCGTTCGTGCTGGACGTGCAGACCGCGTGAGACGACGCTTCATCCAGTCCCAAACATGCTCAATGGGGGATAGATCCGGACATCTTGCTGGCCAGGGTAGTTGACTTACACCTTATAGAGCACGTTGGGAGGCACGGGATACATGCGGACGTGCATTGTCCTGTTGGAACAGCAAGTTCCCTTGCCGGTCTAGGAATGGTAGAACGATGGGTTCGATGACGGTTTGGATGTACCGTGCACTATTCAGTGTCCCCTCGACGATCACCAGTGGTGTACGGCCAGTGTAGGAGATCGCTCCCCACACCATGATGCCGGGTGTTGGCCCTGTGTGCCTCGGTCGTATGAAGTCCTGATTGTGGCGCTCACCTGCACGGCGCCAAACACGCATACGACCATCATTGGCACCAAGGCAGAAGCGACTCTCATCGCTGAAGACGACACGTCTCCATTCGTCCCTCCATTCACGCCTGTCGCGACACCACTGGAGGCGGGCTGCACGATGTTGAGGCGTGAGCGGAAGACGGCCTAACGGTGTGCGGGACCGTAGCCCAGCTTCATGGAGACGGTTGCGAATGTTCCTCGCCGATACCCCAGGAGCAACAGTGTCCCTAATGTGCTGGGAAGTGGCGGTGCGGTCCCCTACGGCACTGCGTAGGATCCTACGGTCTTGGCGTGCATCCGTGCGTCGCTGCGGTCCGGTCCCAGGTCGACGGGCACGTGCACCTTCCGCCGACCACTGGCGACAACATCGATGTACTGTGGAGACCTCACGCCCCACGTGTTGAGCAATTCGGCGGTACGTCCACCCGGCCTCCCGCATGCCCACTATACGCCCTCGCTCAAAGTCCGTCAACTGCACATACGGTTCACGTCCACGCTGTCGCGGCATGCTACCAGTGTTAAAGACTGCGATGGAGCTCCGTATGCCACGGCAAACTGGCTGACACTGACGGCGGCGGTGCACAAATGCTGCGCAGCTAGCGCCATTCGACGGCCAACACCGCGGTTCCTGGTGTGTCCGCTGTGCCGTGCGTGTGATCACTGCTTGTACAGCCCTCTCGCAGTGTCCGGAGCAAGTATGGTGGGTCTGACACACCGGTGTCAATGTGTTCTGTTTTCCATTTCCAGGAGTGTATATATATATATATATATATATATATATATATATATATATATATATATATATATCACGAGATGTGCGACTGTTGGTAAATGTATTTATAATCTGTGATAAGAAATACACTGAGGCAATAAAAGTCATGAGATACCTCCTAATATCGTATCGGACTTCCTTTCGCCCGATGTAGTGCAGCAACTCGACGTGGCATGGACTCAAAAAGTCGTTGGAAGTCCCCTACAGAAATATTGAGCCATGCTGCCCATATAGCCGTCCATAATTGCGAAAGTGTTGCCGGTGCACGGTTTTGTGCACGATATGACCTCTCGATTATGTTCCGCAACTCTTCGATGGGATTTTTGTCGGACGACCTGGGTGGCCAAAGCATTCGATCGAATTGCCCACAATGTTCATCAAACCAATTGCGAACATTTGTGGCTCGGTGACATGGCGCACTGTCATCCACAAAAATTCCATCGTTGTTTCGAAACATGACGTCCATGAATAGCTGAAAATGGCTTCCAAGCAGTCGAACATAACCATTTTTAGTTAATGGTAGGTTCAGTTCGACCAGAGAACCCATTCCATTCTGTGTAAACACAGGCCACACCATAATGGAGCCAACAGCAGCTTGCACAGTGCCTTGTTGTCAATTTGTGTCCATGGTTTCGTGGGATCTGCGCCACACTCGAAACCAACCATCATCTCTTACCAACTGACACCATGACTTCATCTGAGCAGGCCACGGTTTTCCAGTTGTCTAGGGTCCAGCCGATATAGTCAAGATCTCAGGAGCGGCGCTGCAGGCAATATCGTGCTGCCAGCAAAGGAACTCGCGTTGACTGTCTGCTACCATAGTTTTATTAACGCCAAATTTTTGCCGTACTGTCGTAACGGATACGTTCGTCGTACGTCCCACATTGATTTTTGGGGTTATTTCACGCATTATAGCTTGTCTGTTAGTATTCACAGCTCTACGCAAACGCCGCTGCTGACGTTCGTTATGTGAAGGCTGTCGGCCACTGCGTTGTGCGTGGAGAGAGGTAATGCCCGAAAGTTGGTGTTCTCGGCACACTCTTGGCACTGTGGATCTCGGAATATTGCATTCCGTAAAGATTTCCGAAATGGAATGTCCGATGTGTCGGCCCCAACTATCATCCCGCGTTCAAAGTCTGTTTATTCCCATCGTGGGGTCATAATCACGACGGAAACCTATTCGCAAGAATCACCTGAGTAAAAATGACAGCTCCGTCCATGCACTGCCCATTTATACCTGGTGTACGCGATAGTGCCCCCGTCTGTATATGTGCATATCGCTATCCCATGACTTTTATCAGCTCAGTGTAGATATGTGTGTGACATATGGAAGTTTGGATCGGTTCTGGGAGCATGGTCGGATAGCCTAAGCGGTAAAGTGATCGCTCGCTGTAAACTGGATGTCCAGGTTCGAGTCCCGGCCCAGCACAAATTATCATATATCGCTTTAGGAAGTACATATATACATATTTCTGTTAGGGCAAATTTCTGGAATGAATGTCAATATTTAGAAACTGTAGTTCGTCGCAAATATAAACACTGTATATATAATATAAAAACAGGTCTGTGACGAAAATGACAACGAAAGTCTATGACTTCTCGTTTTCTTGATTCTAAAAACTACATGGGAGTTACGAGATGTGGGATTGTGGGTAATGGCTCTGAGCACTATGGGACTCAACTTCTGAGGTCATCAGTTCCCTGGAACTTAGAACTACTTAAACCTAACTAACCCAAAGACATCACACACGTCCATGCCCGAGGCAGAATTCGAATGTCCACAATATTGTCAGCTCTATTTCGTGAAGCTTACTGGTTATCAGCGTTTAAAACTCACGTTCCATGCCAGGTATTGACCTCATTAATTGTAATACTTTCTTGCATCTCCAAACATGGGTCTCTATCCTGCAAATGCTGCATAGGTTCTGGGCTCTGGTCTCGTTCCAGTTCACTGGTTTAATTTGCCGGTAAACTTCAGCCATACCATGTTGGTGAAAATTGGTAATTATAAACTGAAAAGACTTACATGAAATTAAAATTATGGAAAATAATTCCATTACTAAGGAATAGCGACATATCATTTCCTTCACTCTCTCGTCTCAAGAACACATGAAAAATCATTATTCGAATTTTAGCACCATAACTAATAACATACTCACTTAATAATAGTCACTTAAACTAAGTGTACCTGTACTTTGGCTGTACCTGAAAACTAAATCCCATTCCTGTTTGGATGCCACACTACAAGGAGAAGTACAGATTAAATCTATTTTAACTGTTCCATACCTATGTGCTGACGGCGTCTCAGTTGTTTCACCAAGAGAACATAGACGTGCGCTTTATGGTATAATCCTATTGAACTCGTCGCTCTTTTCATAAATCCGATGTCAATTGAAACCACTCGATCTATTCCAAATCGATTATTTTAAACGAGACTGCAACATTATGTTTCACCTAATAACAAGTTGTTCTGATGTAACGTATCAGACACTTTCGATCACTAAATAGAATTATTTGAAATTATCTGTCCCTCTCGATAACGATCTTTCTACTTGTATCTACACTATTACCTTTCTTCTGATTATTAGTTTGTCTTAAAATACGCTATTTTAATTTTTATTAATTTGTCTAGTGACTTTTGTTTCTGTATTGCTTTGAACCTATTTCAATCAATATATTATAAACATGACTTGCATGCGATCAGAACAGGCAGCTTGTGATGGGAGCTCAGTGCCATCAGGATGCGCAGAACGATCTGTATAGTTAAATACCAACATAATTTAAATTAATATGACATTAGGTTGATTCATAAGACAGGCAGGGCTGTTTTGACGCCATGGACACGACGTCATAAGCCACTAGTATGAAAGCTGCAGGCTCAGCAGAGCTTGGACAGTTGTGGGGACAGTCTAGTGCGCTATCGAGGGATGTAGCAAAATGCACTCTGACAGCTATTGACAAGCTTATGCTTTCGAGATGGTAGTGTATTGTTTATGCCTAGTGTGAAGGTGGCAGCTAGATAGTTGAGTACACCCCACTTGTGCTCTTGTTTTTACTTTGGAAGCTAAATAAACACTCAAGAGCCAAGGTTTTGTTTGGTATTTATAAAGCCAAGATCACATCAAACATGAAAATGGACTTGTGGACTTCCAACCCTAGACCACCTACGACCACAACATATGTGTATCCATAGGAGCTGTCCATTTAGACTTCTACTTAAGTAATGGGAGCTCTCATCAATCCCATCCCAAATAAATAATAGGTAGATTTAAAAGACATACCTATGTGTTCATAGTGGCCTCAGCAATTTTACAACGAGAACGCGAAACGTGGATTTAACTGCTTATATAGCAGTCATACATTATATGTAGGCAAGCGTGAACCATGATACACAGACGGGAGGGAAACGACAAATCATCTCGCCTTATATTTGACACGCGAAATTTACAAATTAAAGGGCTCCTCAGTAACCAAGAGAATGGCACTACGATTCAGCCTAATACAGCTTCGAACTTAAGCGGTTGGCGGCTCGTGCACAGAAATCGTGAGGTTAATTTCCTTCTCTTCCCGTGATGGAATAGTCTCTCTCACTTTTGCCGATGCCATTCTTATGAATAATAGCTCACAGACGTGAATCCGAAATTTCCAAGACACTTCACGTTTAGGCCGAGAGAGCGCGCGGCGAGCAAATTAGTGGCTCTGGTTATTAGGGCTGGCCGACGCGCTGCCAGCTATTAGCATACGGCGCGCCTGATCTGGGGCCACACACGCACATCCGCATTTACATACTCATTTCAGATTAACTTTCTCATTTGTGAGCCGCGAAGGTGTAAGAGCCGCAACAAAAATGTTCTTCATTAGGGGAGCGCAAATGCTATTAGCCGCTTCGTTTACCGGCACAAGGTCGCTTTATGTCGCTCGTGTCTTTTGGCGCGACTCCAAAACCGTTAATTAATGCCTTCACACTGGACGAACGCCTGATTTGCAAACTGGGCACTCGATAAAACTTGACTTCCACGAATGCAGAAGGAACACATCGGAAAAACACGAACGGTTCCGAAACTTTCAAGGAGTCTTAATGCACCGTGTCGGTTTGTGATTCCTCGAGCAGGAGTTGTCTGATCTGTAGAAACGGTTAGTCGTGCGATTGTCGTAGAGCTGGGAGACCATTTGTGCAGACGAGATTCTGCTCCTTTACTCAAAACAAAATGTCTGCGTTGTAGGAAGAAGAACTGATGATATGAATGCACTTTAATAAACATGAAGCTCACGTTTAAAAATCGCCCTATCTTGACTATCAATTACAATGGTGGTCTCCGTATTCTTGAGAGATTTTTAATTTCTGAGCAGTCTTGACACATCACACTTATTTCTTTGGAGATTTCATAGCATCGAAAAACTACAAACACCGATTTCTCTCGGGATGCGAGAGCTGGTGAAATCAGAGAACTCGGTTCCAGAGAAATACTGGAAAACAGATGGCAATAATGATACCGCGAAATATTTTAAAAAATGTATTGAAGAAAGGCAACCAACATTTATAGCATTTTTAGATTTAGAATTGACAATGCTGAATGAAATAGACTCTTTCAAATTCTGAAGTTGTCATAGATAAAATGGGAGCGAAGAGATATGTACAGCTTGTTCAGAAACCAGGCAGTTATAAGAGTCGAAGGACATAAAAGGGAGGCAGTACTGGAGAAGATAGTCAGACAGCATTGCATCCTTACGTCATCTGTATATTATGCAAACGGTGTATGAAACAAAGGCATAATGTGAAGAATAATTGGAGATCAGGATGAGGCAATGAAAAATATAAGGTTACCTGTCATGGAAGGCAAAGAACTTCAAACATAAATTGAGTGTCGGTTAGACCGTCAGTGAGAGAGCACCACGTGTGGATAGGCACTGTGATTGCTGTGTACAGATGCGAGCTGAGTTGGTGACCCTTCGCTCACAGCTCCAGGCAGTGTTGGCTGCTGTCACACAGCTTGAGGCTGCTGCCAAGGGGCTTCACTGTGGGGGGTCGAATGCGGGGATGCGAGGGACGTCGAGCACGACCCATGTGTCCCCCGATTGGTCCACTACTGTGGCCGCTCCAGGTACTGCCTGCACTGAGGTTGACCCCTCACCTGTGGTAGAGTGGGAGATCATTCCAAAGTCTGGCAGGCAGTGAAAGACTTTCCGTGGGGGCGATCGCAGGGCCTCCCTGGTTCATTTGGCAAACAGGTTTCGGGCGTTATCTGTGGCTGACGAAGTCTCTGTGCCGGATGCAGCTGTCCACCCTGTTCCAGAGAAAGCTTCTCGGGGCGCAAGGTCTGGGCATTCACAGAGGGTGGGTTTGCTGTCAGTTGAGAGCTCCAAAATTAGGCGCGTAATGGGGCCCTTTAGGAACATGACTGCCAGGGACTGATGACCTTAGCAGTTAATCCCCATAATTTTCACGCACATTTGAACATTTCCTTCACCAAAGAAGACGAAATAAATATTCCCGAATTCCAATCAAGAACAACTGCCAAGATGACAAACATAGAAGTAGTTATCCTCGGTGTCGCAAAGCAGCTTAAATCACTTAATAAAGGCAAGTCTTCCGGTCCAGATCGTATACCAGTCAGATTCCTTTCAGAGTGTGCAGACGCAATGGCTCCATATTTAGCAATTATATACAACCGCTCGCTCACAGAAATTTCCGTACCTAAAGACTGGAAAGTTGCTCAAGTCACACCAATCCCCATAAAGGGAAATAGGAGTAATCCGCTGAATTACAGGACCATATCACTTACGTCGATTTTCAGTAGGGTTTTGGAACATAAACTGTATTCCAACATTATAAAGTACCTTGAAGAAAACGATTTATTGACATATAGTCAGCAAATATTCAGAATAAAAACGTTCTTGTGAAACACAACTAGCTCTTTATACTCATGAAGTAATGAGTGCTATCGACAGAGGGTGTCAAATTGACTCTATATTTTTAAATTTCCAGAAGGCCTACGACACCGTTCCTCACAAACGTCTTCTAACCAAACTGTGTAGCTATGGAACATCGCCTCAGTTGTGAGACTGGATTCGTGATTTCCTGTCAGAAATGTCACAGTTCGTAGTAATAGGCGGAAAGTCGTCGAGTAAAGCAGAAGTAATATCCCGTGTTCCCTAAGGAAGTATTATAGGCCCTCTATTGTTCCTGATCTATATTAAAGACATAGGAGACAATCTGAGTAGCCCTCTTAGATTATTTGCAGATGATGCTGTCATTTACCGCCTTGTAAAGTCATCAGATGATAAAAACGAATTGCAAAATGATTTAGATAAGATATCTGTGTGGTGCGAAAAGTGGCAATTGACCCTGAATAAAGAAAAGTGTGAAGTTATTCACATGAGTACTAAAAGAAATCCGCTAAATTTTGATTACGCGATAAGTCACACAAATCTGAAGGCTGTAAATTCAACTAAATACTTAGGGATTACAGTTACTAATAACCTAAATTGGCACGATCACACAGATAATTTTGTGGGTAGAGCAAACCAAAGACAGTGATTCATTGGCAGAACACTTAGAAGGTGCAACAGATCTACTAAACACACTGCTTACACTACACTTGTCCGTCCTGTTTTGGAGTATTGCTGTGCGGTGTGGGATCCGCATCAGATGGGACTGACGGATGACATCGAAAAAGTACAAAAGAAGGGCAGTTCGTTCTGTATTATCGCGAAGTAGGGGAGAAAGCGCCACAGACATGATACATGGATTGGAGTGGCAATCATTGAAACAAAGGCGTTTTTCGTTGCGACGGGATCTTCTCATGAAATTTCAATTGCCGGCCGCGGTGGTCTAGCGGTTCTGGCGCTGCAGTCTGGAACCGCGGGACTGCTACGGTCGCAGGTTCGAATCCTGCCTCGGGCATGGGTGTGTGTGATGTCCATAGGTTAGTTAGGTTTAAGTAGTTCTAAGTTCTAGGGGACTTATGACCTAAGATGTTGAGTCCCATAGTGCTCAGAGCCATTTTTGAAATTTCAATTACCAGTTTTCTCCTCCGATTGCAAAAACATTCTGTTGGCACCCACCTATATAGGGAGAAATGATCATCACGATAAAATAAGAGAAATCAGGCTCGCTCAGAAAAATTTAAGTGCTCGTTTTTCCCGCTCGCCGTTCGAGAGGTGAACGGTAGAGAGACAGGTTGAAGGTGGTTCATTGAACCCTCTGCCAGGCGCTTAATTGTGAATAGCAGAGTAATCACGTAGACGTAGACGTGGAGTGGAATGGATAGTGTCTTAAAAAGAAGTTATAAGATGGACATCTGCAACTGTAAAACAAATGTAATCGAGTGTAGACAAATTAAATCAGATGACCCAGAGACATTTAAATCGGGAAATGAAACACTAAAAACTGTGGAGTTTTGCTACTTTGGCAGCAATAAACCAACGATGGCTTAAGTTGAGAAAATATAAAACGCAAATCTATAATAGGAAGAAAATATTTTGCTGAAAAGAGAAACTGGTTGACGTTTAACAAAAATTTAAGTTTCTTTATTGTGAGACCTGCAGCATATATCATATCACAGTAGGACATTATGAAGAGAATTGGAAAACAGTTTGCTGCTCGATATATTTTTTAGTATATAAGCTTATTTCGGCTCTTTTGCCTTCATCAGTACATGTCCTGACGTGCAACAGCAAATTATCAAAGAACTTTTAAAAAGTTGCTGAAAAAAATATTACTTCCAGCAACTACAGACAGCAATAATGGTTTAATCAAATTTGACATATGTCCATCTAAAACTTCAAGACATTTACTGTTAACTGCAGCAAAGCCGAAATAAGCTTGTATACTAAAATAAAATATCAGCATAATGTCTTCCAATTCTCTGCACAAATTTAAGTGTTAGGAAGTCTTTTCACCGGCCGGTGTGGCCGAGCGGTTAAAGGCGCTACAGTCTGGAACCGCACGACCGCTACGGTCGCAGGTTCGAATCCTGCCTCGGGCATGGATGTGTGTGATGTCCTTAGGTTAGTTAGGTTTAAGTAGTTCTAAGTTCTATGGGACTTATGACCACAGCAGTTGAGTCCCATAGTGCTCAGAGCCATTTGAACCATTTGAAGTCTTTTCTAAAAGTGTTTGTATGGAGTATAATCTTGTATGAAAGTGAAACTGGAACAATAACCAGCACAGACAAGAAGAGGGTAAGAAATTTTATAAACTCATGGTACAAAATAATACGGAAAATTAAGTGAGTGGAGTGAGTAACTAATGGAGAGCGTACTGATTCGATTTGGTGATAAAATAAATTTACAGCATAATTTGAGTAAAAGACTGTATAGGTTGATGGGACACACCCTGATAAACAAAGCTACAGTTAACAGGTAATGAAAGGAAATGTGGTGAAAAAATTGTATTGGGAGACCAAGACTTCGCTATAGTAAACAGACTGAAGTGGATGTATGTTACATACTTATAGATGGAGACACTTGCATGGGATAGACTAACGTTGACTGTTGACTGGAGGCGACAACAACAACTTTTCTATGAAGCAGAATAGCGATAGAAAAAGACTTGCAGGATCATCATCATCATCATCATCATCATCATCATCATCATGACAGCCATATTTCATCCACTGCTGTATTAGAGTTTCTATCAGACTCCGCCACACATTGAAATGGTCAGTTATAAGCTTCCATTCATACCCTTACAGTTTCCTGATGTCGTCTACAAGCTTCAGATTACGTCTTCTAAGTCGGTTTTTATAATGAGCACTCATAGAATTTTAACAGTGCAAATTCCATTAATCTTTGTGGCTATATGCACCAACCATCTCCATTCCCTGTTCATAAATGTCACTGGCGTCTTTCCTCCCATCCATTTATTCGTCTTCCTGCTCCTTGCCGTTATTCACAACCAGTTTCTTTGCGGCGCCTACAGGGATACTCCCGATTTTTTTATATTCTAGGATTTAAAGTTGTGAGCCTGTTTGCCCAAAGTAACCAATAACAAGCATTCTCTAGATAAATCCAGTGCTTCAACAGACATTCCATCTATCCACTAAGCGGCCAATCCCCTAGGAACATAATCAATTCTCTGGTATTTGGAAGTGAAAAGTTTTTGACGGAAGTAGAACTCTCCAGGGCGTTCCCCGAATAATAGAATGGTTTCAAATGAAATAAACTTAAGTAAACGTATTATTGTTTCAATGGCAATATGACCATCGAACCATGTTTAGACATTCTTTGTCCTTCGAACATGCAAGTTGTCCTGCAGCAAAATTCCTGTTTTAAATAAAATACGCGACCTTCGTGTTTGGATGCAAATTTTATGAAAGCCACCTGCTACAGGTCGCTGTTGCAGCTGCGTACAAGGATAAATGGGTTCAATTTAAACCACGAGGAATCACCACAAGTACGTGTGCAATTTACTCTAGCCCTTAGTCCTTTGATGATTACATGATTACAGCAGTCCGTGTAGCACAATGAGTGTGCGTAGGGGATAAATAGAACGAGGTACAATGGTCGATCATCTTCTCATACACATTTCTGTGTTCAGTGTTAAGCGACTCATGAGACGGAGCAAACAGTGACGACACTGGACGATGGATTACTGGAAATGAGAGACTGGGATTGATGAATTACGCTGTATCCTGGGGCAATCCGACGGAAGGGTCCGAGTTTGGCGAACCCCTGTATGACGTTACGTGCTATCATGTGTAGTGCCAACACTTAAGAACGATGAAGGTGGTATTACTGTTTAGGAGTGTTTTTCGTGGTTAGGGTCTAGTCCCCTCATTGTGCTTAAGGAAACGCTAAATGCCAAAGACTATGAACACATTTTACAGCATCGTGTATTGCATAAAATACAGGAGCAGTTACAAGACGATGAAAACGAAAGTCAGCCAACATTTCTTATCCGGCAGCCACTATGAATTAAGACACAAAGGAGTATTGGCTACGAGTGGGCATTGATTTAAATCAGTGGGGAAAGTTGAAAATTTGTGCCGAGGTTCGAAGCTGGGTCTACTGCTTACTAGACAAATGCCCTGACCACTTTTCTTCAAGTAGAAGGCTGGGGAATGCAGTGAGGGTATGGGTGTAACCTAAGTCCTGGTCACGGTGTCACCCTCGCCGCCAAGGGATTAGAAGTGGTGGGATCTTTTTCTTTTTATTATTTTTAACACACCTACAATACGTGGAACTAGCACCGCATCGAGCACTAAGCAAACAAAACAAATAATCCCGGGACTTTCCTATGCCGAAGCAATATGTAAGGGAAAACGGAATACGTGCTTCAAGCACGATGCAGAAGGGTGCGCCGCGACCCTTCTTAACGCTTGATCATCCAGGTATCTCTTCAAGCATGTAGTAGGTTATTCCGCCATTAATCGATCCTATTCTCATCATTTCAGTTAGTAGTTAACGATCCTGCTGCCTGGAGAGTCGTGTAGGGGCACTCCCTAAGTAATTAGAAATATATTGTCCGTACTTTTCGTACTTTACAATCTTGCAATAACGTTCTTGCAGGCAGCTCCAAAAGTCCAATACATATTTAGGTCAATCGTGAAATAAATCGCTAATGGCGTGCCCGCGGACCCACGTGACTGCGTTGGTTTTGATGCGAGGGAAATACAGTTCATCCGGAAAAACTAGAAGCCGAGGTGCGGTATGTTGCGGGGTCACTCTTAGAAAGTACGCCAAAATTTGTTGCACCAAACGCCATATCTAAGACGGTGTTCGTCCGGGTCTGGAAATCTGCATTCCGCACATAGAGGTTAGTCGACCATACGTATCTTGCGGAGCAACGATCGGGTGACGTGCTTATGTTGACTGTGATGTAGCACGCTGATCGGACGTCTGTAGCCACTGGATCCGCGTGTATCGTCCGCCACATCATCTTCCAACTAACCTGGGAGTTCTTCACCTCCACGACGTTTGGTGGAAGTCTTCGTTCTAGGACGCGATCTGTCTTCTGTGCCGTCTCATGTTTCGTCACTTAGAGTGCGATTCGGATATAACTGTGTTTAAGTAAAAGTGACCGAAGCAGTAGAAAGACGCAGGTAGCCATGCGTCGTCAGTGGGGCGTGAGGGCGAGCGGAGCCAGGGATTCCAGCAGCAAACCCGTCAGACTTTCCGGGCGGTGGCGCCACAGCTTGCTGTGCGACCTGACAAACAGGGCCAAGACCTCCTCTGTCCAGGGGAAACGCCAGCGACTCGTAAGAGAGTTTGAAGAGCATGCCTGTACTGAAGAGATTTTTTGGCCTTCTCGCCTCCGTTATATACAGAGTGAGTCACTAACTATTGCCATCTAGAATAACTCCGAAAGTATGATAAGAGCAGAAAAGTTTTTGGGACAAATGTTGCATGGAACAACGGGAACCGTAATATGACGTTTTTTTGTAGCTAGATGGGGTCACTTCAGAGATATGAAGGTCAACTTTTTTTTTTCATGGGATGCTGTAGTTTGGTATTTATTTTCTGATAGCGGCTATTTAGACGAATCCAATTATGTGTAACAGTAAGATCTTTGAAGGTCAACGAAGGTCACAAAGGTGGCATGAACGTCCATTTAGAGAAGGTGTTCGAAATGATGACCGTTGGTATCAATGCAGTGCTGCAATCTTCTTAATATGGACTGAGTGGTTTTCCTTATCACTTCGGCACTTATCGAAGCACATGCTCTGACAATTCTCCCTCGTATATCGTGCGAATAGCAAATATCCGCCGAATACGGCGTATCCATCTAACGTGCCATTGACATGTAAACACCATTCGACGGTTTCGCTATAGTACACTAATAGGAACGGTAAGACTAGTATCGTCGAATCAAGTGAATGTGAATGATGTGTTCCTTCGCAGAACAAGTCAATATGCCTCTCATTTACGGAGAATGCCAACGAAATTCAGAGAGAGGTAGAGACCTATACGCTTAACGTACTCACCCTACACGTCGTACATTTAAATATGTGTATGATAAATTGAAAACAACTGGATATTTAACGCATCGTAAACATATACGGAAAAGGAAGGTTACTAACGAGGAAACAGAAATTAGTACTTTTGATCTTCGAGATCCTTGTGTTAGTTCGCGTCAAACATACACAAGCCATGGAAATGTTAATTTGCATAACATGCATTATTGGGCAACTGAAAATCCATGTTGGCTGCGGCAAGCTGCACACCAAAAACCGTTGTCTGTGAATGTGTGGTGTGGGATGCTGGAGGACAAAATTATGGACCCCTATTTCATCGAAGGAAATCTTAATGGTAGAAAGTACACCACATTTCTGCAAGAAACCTTAGGTCTGTTATTGGAAGAAATACCTTTACGAACAAGGAACAGAATGTGGTATCAACTCGACTGGTGTCCGGCACATTTTTCGCTAATGGCTAGAATTGAGTTGCAGAGACAATTCTAAAATCTTTGGGATGTACGCAAAGGAGATGTGTCGTGGCCGGCTCATTGACCCGACTTGACGCCTCTGGATTTTTTCTTGTGGGGATTCGTAAAAGACATTGTTTATAAAGACGTTCAAACTGCACTTGAAGATATGCGAGAGAGAATTGTCAGAGGATGTGCTTCGATAAGTGCAGAATTGATAAGAAATACCACTCAATCCATGATAAGAAGATTGCAGCGCAGCACTGATACCAATGGTCATCACTCCGAACACCTTCTGTAAATGGACGTTCACGCCACCTTTGTGACCTTCGTTGACCTTCGAAGACCTTACTGTTGCACATCGTTGGATTCGTCTCGATAGCCGCTATCAGAAAATAAGTACCAAACTATAGTATCCCATTTAAAAAAACAAAGTTGACCTTCATATCTCTGAGGCGACCCCACCTAGCAACAAAAAAACCACGTCATATTATGGCCCTCGTTGTCCCATGCAACTTTTGTCCCACAAACTTTTCAGCTCCTATCATACTTTAGGAGTTATTGTTGGTGACAATAGTTAGTGACTCACCTTGTATATGTGGTGTCTGTTCTTTCAGATGGCTGATAAACTCTTCAGTGCGGATGTACACCAGGTTCGAACTCTTACGGAAATCGGCGAAATGCTGCGAGTAATGAGGATGTTAGACATGGGACACCACATTAGTAAAGAGGATAAGTTGAGAATTTGGGTCTGATGGGAGGCGCGCTAGGGTAGTCCATGCAGTTGCGACGACCGTTGTGTCCGGATGGCTTAATAATGCCTAATAATGTGAGGTTACGAACTGTCACCGTTTTCAGTATGAAATATTGTCCAAGTTAGGACAAATGAATCTGAAATGTAAACATTTCCATTAAGTCACTATCTAATTGGGATTAAATGTCCCACACATCCAATGGTTGGGGAAAGTGGTACGTGCACTACGCGGCACCAGCACATGCTGCTGATGTGAGGCGCGATCTGACGCATCAGTATGGGCCACCCTTGATAGGCCTAACCAAGTCCGCACCTTGTCTTCCAAGATCAACTGACCGCAGTCCTCTGGATTTTTTGGTCTGGAGTCATTTTTCATTAAAACGAAGAGCGTAGCAATCCATTTATATAACTGAAGAACTGGATCAGTGAATTATAGTCTGTCATTATGTACAAAGATGATATGGGTGCTTGGAAGAAGTCACAACTAGTCTACACCTACATCTACATAAACACTCCGGAAGCCAACGTATGGTGCGTGATGGAGTGTACCCTGTACCACTGGTAGTCATTTCCTTTTCTGTTGCACTCGCTGATAGAACGAGGGGAAAACGTTTGTCTGTAAGCCTCCGTGCGAGTCCTAATCTCTCTAACCTTATCTCCACGCTCCTTAGCGAAATGTGCGTTGGCGACCGTAGAATTGTTCTGCAGGCAGCCTCAAATGCCGGTTTCTAAGCAGTGCTCTTCAAAAAGAACTTCGCCTTCCCTTCAATGATTCACATTCGAGTTCCAGAAGCATCTCCTTAATACTTCTGTGTTGTTCGAATCTACCGGAAACAAATCTAACAGCCCGCCTCTCAACTTCTTCGATGTCTTCCTTTAAACCGACCTGGTGCTGAACCCAAACGCACTAACAGTACTTAACAATGGCTCTCACTAGTGCCGTATATGCGGTCTCCTTTACAGATGAACGACACATTCCTAAAAATCTCTCAACAAACCGAAGTAGACAACAATTCGCCTTTCTTACTATTACAGAAGCGAGTCCAGTACTTCATCAAAATCCCTGCACAACACCTGGAAAACCTCGTTAACGGGAAAGAGTGTACATCAAATTGTAACATGCAATGTGCCGAAGGAGTATTGTACACTCCTGGAAATGGAAAAAAGAACACATTGACACCGGTGTGTCAGACCCACCATTCTTGCACCGGACACTGCGAGAGGGCTGTACAAGCAATGATCACACGCACGGCACAGCGGACACACCAGGAACCGCGCTGTTGGCCGTCGAATGGCGCTAGCTACGCAGCATTTGTGCACCGCCGCCGTCAGTGTCAGCCAGTTTGCCGTGGCATACGGAGCTCCATCGCAGTCTTTAACACTGGTAGCATGCCGCGACAGCGTGGACGTGAACCGTATGTGCAGTTGACGGACTTTGAGCGAGGGCGTATAGTGGGCATGCGGGAGGCCGGGTGGACGTACCGTCGAATTGCTCAACACGTGGGGCGTGAGGTCTCCACAGTACATCGATGTTGTCGCCAGTGGTCGGCGGAAGGTGCACGTGCCCGTCGACCTGGGACCGGACCGCAGCGACGCACGGATGCACGCCAAGACCATAGGATCCTACACAGTGCCGTAGGGGACCGCACCGCCACTTCCCAGCACATTAGGGACACTGTTGCTCCTGGGGTATCGGCGAGGACCATTCGCAACCGTCTCCATGAAGCTGGGCTACGGTCCCGCACACCGTTAGGCCGTCTTCCGCTCACACCCCAACATCGTGCAGCCCGCCTCCAGTGGTGTCGCGACAGGCGTGAATGGAGGGACGAATGGAGACGTGTCGTCTTCAGCGATGAGAGTCGCTTCTGCCTTGGTGCCAATGATGGTCGTATGCGTGTTTGGCGCCGTGCAGGTGAGCGCCACAATCAGGACTGCATACGACCGAGGCACACAGGGCCAACACCCGGCATCATGGTGTGGGGAGCGATCTCCTACACTGGCCGTACACCACTGGTGATCGTCGAGGGGACACTGAATAGTGCACGGTACATCCAAACCGTCATCGAACCCATCGTTCTACCATTCCTAGACCGGCAAGGGAACTTGCTGTTCCAACAGGACAATGCACGTCCGCATGTATCCCGTGCCACCCAACGTGCTCTAGAAGGTGTAAGTCAACTACCCTGGCCAGCAAGATCTCCGGATCTGTCCCCCATTGAGCATGTTTGGGACTGGATGAAGCGTCGTCTCACGTGGTCTGCACGTCCAGCACGAACGCTGGTCCAACTGAGGCGCCAGGTGGAAATGGCATGGCAAGCCGTTCCACAGGACTACATCCAGCATCTGTACGATCGTCTCCATGGGAGAATAGCAGCCTGCATTGCTGCGAAAGATGGATATACACTGTACTAGTGCCGACATTGTGCATGCTCTGTTGCCTGTGTCTATGTGCCTGTGGTTCTGTCAGTGTGATCATGTGATGTATCTGACCCCAGGAATGTGTCAATAAAGTTTCCCCTTCCTGGGACAATGAATTCACGGTGTTCTTATTTCAATTTCCAGGAGTGTATTTCCTGCTAAGGTAGGCATGATTAAAATTTGAGACAGTTAATGGAGTTAATGGAACGGCTCTCTTCAGGACCTATGTTTATTTGTGCGTTTTTATTTTCATTACCGTAAAATTTTCAACCGTGTCAGTTTTCGCTGATAGTTATAACTTGTATGTCGTCCGAAAAGGATTAATTCAACGAGAAAAATACTGTTGTAGAGAATGCAAAAAGGGTGAAAGATCCTTGGAAGTTATCCATATCACACAGATAAAAATGAGCTCGGGTTCGAGTCAGTCTCTCGGGAATGACCATTAATCTGATAAGCCACAATATTACATAGAAGCTACGATAGCTTCCTATTTACGTCTCATACAGGCCTTTTTCTAACACAAAACAGGCGATTAACTTGTTCACATGGTATGGCGGCTAAGACTAAATATCTGTATGCGCAAGGCCTGATCACACCGTTAGAAATAATGAATGAGGGAACCGAAAAAAAATCAAACGAAATAATCTAAATTTTTTGGCGTTTATATCGACAAGAACTTGAAATGGAAGTTACGTGTTACAGACCTTCTTCTGTTTGTAATTTAGGACTTATTAAAGACAAGATTACTTTGTTCAACCACGGATCAAGTCATCAAAGTTCTACGAATGATTGTTGTAATTTGTGTATAGTGTATTAGTTAACGCGTCACATATTCTATCTTAGGTAAATAAGCTTATATAGCGTTTACACTGAAACAATCCCTCTGGTTTCATCGCTAAACCTAATGGTAACATTTTTCGTATCTGGAAATGGTTCAAATGGCTCTGAGCACTATGGGACTCAACTGCTGAGGTCATTAGTCCCCTAGAACTTAGAACTAGTTAAACCTAACTAACCTAAGGACATCACAAACATCCATGCCCGAGGCAGGATTCGAACCTGCGACCGTAGCGGTCTTGCGGTTCCAGACTGCAGCGCCCTTAACCGCACGGCCACTTCGGCCGGCTCTGGAAATGGTGATACTCTGTAGACGTACTAGCATAAAATCTTTGATCCAACCAAATTTCACTGCGCCTCATACAAATCTTTGTACCTGACGCTGGCGTAAAATCCAAAAATTGATTTTGGAAGTAAATAACAAATATTGCAGAATATTATACCAGTGTTCTGCGTGTTTCGTTCATGATGTATAATATATGCTACTAAGAACCAACGAAATAGTCAAACAATGCGTAAAATTAAAAACTGAGAATCTCAACACGATATTATCGCTTCATCTGGAATTCATATTTGTACGAGAGCACGGAGAATATTAAATTGTTGTAATGTTTTTTGGCACTTTTACTTACGAAGAGCATTTGGATAAAATCAGAACGCTCTACATATGAACGTTTAGCGTGCGCCATCGGAATTAAAGTTGCGCCAGTTGCATTGCTTAATACTGCGTTCCTCCTACCCCAGAACTTCAGCCCCACGAATCCCGTCATAACGCTCGGAATAGTAACCTCTCCTAACGAATAATGTTAAAAATTTACTTCAGATTTCTGCTAAAAAGTTGTGAATAAATAGTGTGATAAACAGCTAACAGCAGGACAGTTAGGTTCCATAAATAATTTTTTTTTTTTTATGTGGGCGTGTCGGTCAGCGTATAGAATGAGAGAGAAGGAGGGGGAGGGGATGACGAACGAGGGTCATCCAAAGACAATATCAGTGGGGATCAACAGCATGATTTGTGATCGAAACGTCCAGGAGAATACCTTAAGAAATATCCCTGGACTCCAATAACCACAATTGGAGAACTGACGGTAAGAACTATTTGGGTTCCTTTACGAAAAACTGAAGATGGATAGTTCAGAAAGCAGTTTCAGCGACTCAGAGTTTCCCTACTTTTTTCAGTTTCTGGTCAAGTAATCGGTACGTAGAGAACATAATAAGTTAAAAAACTAGAGACCCGCCTCGATTGCGAAAATTTTTTTTCTAGTTTTTTAATATATTAACCAACGATTGCTGACGCGCTGCGATGTTGAAGGTTCTTGAACATAATAAGAGTAATTCTTTTCCTGGATGAGCGTTATGTGCACGTAAATCGAGGTTTTCTGCGTTTGTTTGATCGCTGCAGGGAACGTGAGGATGGTTCGCTCATTAAGACTCCGGGTGGTCCTTGGCGCTTAACGACCGCTATGCCGCTGCATGTTAAACGCGCGCTGCGGCCCACCAGCATATCGCTGCTCTCGGCCGTGCCACCACTTACAAGGCACTTCTCTGCACTCGTTCCCACATTTCACTAAAGAACTCTGATAAACTGTTATGAATGTGACGGCCATGTTTTAGTGATCGAAACGTCCAAGAACATACCTTGAGAAATATCCCTGAACTCCATCAATCGCAACTGGAGAAATGGCGGTAAGAAGGAAGAGGTTGAAATAATGTATTCTACTGAACACTTGCGTCTCTGGTTCTAGAATATCACAGGTTAGAACAAAGTAACAAAGCAACAAAAGGCAGTTTTCAAACATAAATTAAATGTTCCGAAAGGACCAGATTAAAAAAACATTCGCAAGCTCGTATCGAAGTTCGAACGGACTCGCAAAGTGGCTGATGATGATCCAGTGGGAAATATAGGCCCCAAGACACCATTAGTTACCTCTGAAAATGTCGCCACAGTTTCTGGACATGCTCAGCAACATTCGAGGAGGTCTGTCCGAAGAATTGCATCAAAGACTGGTTTCATGTTTTCCAGCACAAGCCGGCCACTGTGACCGAGCGGTTCTAGGCGCTTCAGGCTGGAACCGCGCTGCTGCTACATCCGCAGGTTCGAATCCTGCCTCGGGCATATATGTGTGTGCTGTCCTTAGGTTAGTTAGGTTTAAGTAGTTCTAAGTGTAAGGGACTGATGACCTCAGATGTTGCCGGCCGCGGTGGTCTAGCGGTTCTGGTGCTGCAGTCTGGAACCGCGGGACTGCTACGGTCGCAGGTTCGAATCCTGCCTCGGGCATGGGTGTGTGTGCTGTCCTTAGGTTAGTTAGGTTTAAGTAGTTCTAAGTTCTAGGGGACTTATGACCTAAGATGTTGAGTCCCATAGTGCTCAGAGCCATTTTTTTAACCTCAGATGTTAAGCCCCATAGTGCTTAGAGCCATTTCCAGCACACACACACAGTAGTGTGAAACAGACTACACCTCTTTCCACTCAAAATCTAACTTTACCAGGTCATAACCCCACCCGCTGTGCGACAAAGGGTGCTTAGGCAACAGGATGCTCACAATGGTTGATAACGGACGAAACACACGTCCACCTTGCGGCGTTTATGCCACATTGTGGACTTTGCTTCATCATATCGTTGCAGTGAGTCACGTCGGTGGAAAAGACAAGTTGCCCATTCGAAAAGTGACAGACTATCACGCCACATCGACCACGAGTGTGGGAAAGCGACGCGAATAGGCTACGTTGACCTTGAGTGGCGACAAATTGTAGCAAATCCCATTTCACTTTCGGCACGATGATGCATAAAATGTCCAATATTAAAATTTAATGTTCAACTGGCTAATCAAAGAATCTGATAATTCTGAAGACTTTATCCATACCGATCTCTATATACTAACAATATAAGTTATTAAAAGTTGACCCGAAGAAATTGACAAAGGAATTAATGTTAGAAAAGTTGGCGCAAATTTCCGACATACCACGAAAGTGGTCTCTGCGCTATCAGCCAGAAAACAGAAACTCTTCAAAACCGCTAGCTATGCTAACGTTTAGTGAACACGTATTAATCACGAGTGTTTCATTTTACTTAAGAAGGTGATCTAAAGGTTAATTCTGACTAGTAAAACGGTAGTTTTAACTGAAGAAACAAGGACACAAATACTCTATAATATTTTGCGAATATTGCGGTTCTCGAAGTGTTACAATGAGATTCCGCGATCGCTACTGCGACTAATGAGTTTATACTGTTATTAAATGTGATAAAGAAGTTTCTTATTCATTTTTGTTTGGATTAATAAATGAAGTGGCACCGGATGTACTCAGACATTAGCCGGCCGCGGTGGTCTAGCGGTTCTAAGCGCTCAGTCCGGAACCGCGCAACTGCTACGGTCGCAGGTTCGAATCCTGTCTCGGGCATGGATGTGTGTGATGTCCTTAGGTTAGTTAGGTTTAAGTAGTTCTAAGTTCTAGGGGACTGATGACCACAGATGTTAAGTCCCATAGTGCTCAGAGTCATTTGAACCATTTTTAAACTCAGACATTATTGTAGCGTCGTGGTAGCATTACCAAACGCCACTCCGTACTTCACTGTTACATGTCGCATGTTAGAAACCGCACCCACAGTAGAAGAAATTCAGTGGGTACATCAATACAGATTTACGAGGTATTAGGTAAGCAAGCCTCCACTTGGTCATCTAGGGAACAATTGAGTGCAGTTTGTAAGAATTAACCTTGACAGTTCATTCAACGTAGCCCTCCACACGCAACCTCCCATAAACAAACCTCCCATAAACAACTTGGGCAGTTAGTCTGCTCGTCGCAGTAATGCATCACGGCAGGAACTTCCTCTCATTCTTAATGTAAGAAAACTTGTAGAGGGCAAATGTTACAATCTGAATGGACTTGCAAATAAACAAAACTGGTGATTTTGGGGTTCCTAACACCCCATTTATTCGAAAAAAAAAATAATCACCCAATTCTCCAAAAGACACTGTTTAGGCTGTAGTATACAGTAGAGGCACTGTAAGACCTTTTTTTCATGCGAGAATCGCTAACCAATGAACGGAAAGTTGCAATTTTAGAACAGTTTGTCGCCACACAGCAAACGTTGGGCAATCGACCAGGAACCGAGTGGTTCATGCATGGTGGTGCCAGTCCACATCGCAGCGAACAGTTGTTTCTCTTTCTTCATCAATACTTCGTGAATAAATTCACTGCGTTGAATTATCCCAAATACAGTGGCGCAGCCATGGTTTGACCTTTACCTTCACCCTTCCTGGCTGCTAGTGACTGCGTTTTGTGCGTCACATCGAAAGACACTGTTTTCGGAGCCATCCCACAATGCTGGATGATTTAGGATCATCGACCTATGTTGCAATGGAATTCATTTCGTTGAGATACTACAAGATGTGATGGCAAATTTTACTGTTCGTTTGCGCCACCTCTCTACTGAGAGCGGTGGACACTTCGAAAAGACGGTGATGTGACTCCAAAGACTGATAGCACAGGACGAGTTTGTTTATGTTGGCTGATACGAGCTGTACAGCGTCCAGCGCAATCTGTTGGCAGTTTAATAATTACTGTTTCGTAATTCTCTATAAAATTATTGCAGCTTTAACAATAGACATTCAGTCTGTTGCATCCTTCTATCGATCTTTGTTTTCATACTATTTACTTTTAAAATCAGAGCCCATAGTTGGACACGCTGCATATACACATTCGACAACTGTAGGGTACGGTTTATTACTTCAAGACTTCAGAACCGGCCATATTTTAAGGGCCCGAACCTATCAAAGGTGAAATGAGCGGTGTGGAACCATTATATAAAAAAGTCTTGGACGACAATTCAAGTGCAATTACTAACGCAGTTAATATTGAGTTACATCCGGTAGAATGATGGCAAAAGGCAAGTTACCGTTTTGATGAAAAAAGGAATTTGACGGCGTTAGTTATAATAAACTGTTCAACAGAGGATCGGTCAATGGTCCGGGGACTGGCAGTTGATACTGATCGTAAAGAAATGTAAGATTTTGCGCATATGTAGGCAAAGAAAACCACTATTATTGATTGCACTATTAGCGAAAAATCACTGAAGCAATAACTACCGTAAAACATCAGGGAGGAACCATCCGGAGCGACCTAACGTGGAGTGGCCACGTAAAACAAATTGTAGAAAAATCAAATCCCAATCTGAAATTCATTGGAAAAATCTTAAGGTAATGTTATTTATCCACGAGAGAAGTGGCTTATAAAACACTTAATCGATTGATTATTCAATTTTGCTCATTTTTTTGGAACCCTTACCAGGTTCGATCACTAGAAGAGGCAGAGAAGATCGAACGAAGAGCGGTGTGCTTCGTCAAGGGATCGCTTAGCCGACGCGGGAGAGTTGAGGACGTCCTCAAAAAACTTCAGTGGCAGGCATTGCAATAGAGACGTTCTGTGACACGGAGTGGTTTACTGTCGAATTTCCGAGAAGAGAATTTCCGGGAAGAGTCAGGCAAAATATTACTTCCTCCAGTACACCTCTCGCCAAAACCATGGAAATTAGTGTTCAGCGGATGTGTACTGACAGTCATTCTTCCTGCGAATTCACGAATGGAAAATACAGTGTGACTCAGAAGTGAGGGCTAATAATTCACACATGGAAAGTACAGGCCAAAAGTAGCTAAAACGCCCCAATGAACATGGGTCCACAAATCAACCGTTGTCGAGATACAACACATTTTTTGTTACGGCTGATCAGTGTCTAGGTACACGTGGCGTCTCTAAACGTTGAAGTAGATGTTCGAAATGATGTCCATGCGTCTGAATTCAACACTGAACTCCTCTCTGAAATGAGTTGCAAATACTCTCAGGCAGTCCTGGGGAATTCTGTAAATGCTGGAAGGCTGCTTCAATCCGCAAGCGTAATTCCTCAAGAAAGATGACCTCGGCAGCGTAGACCAAACTTTTGACTTGACCCCACTCACGGAAACCCGTGGGATTTAAATCACGAGACCCTGAAGGCCATGGCACAGACCCTACTTTACCTATCCAATGTTAATCATACATCCGAGTTAGAAGCCAGCGCACTCGTAAACGAAAATTGCTGGAGCACCGTCATGGATGAGCCACATATTAAGGCACTGGTTCAATGGGACATCATCGTGTGCATCTGGAAGTACAGTCCGCAGAAAGCACATGTACTGCTGTTCGGTTGGTCTCTGTGGTAGGAAGTGTTGTCCAATTACACGGTCTCCGAGCAGTCCTGCCCTAACGTTCAACGAATAACGCTGCTGACGTGATACGTGTGTTGCATTAGGATTGACATCGGCCCAAATGTGACAGTTATGATACTTAAAAATACCATCACGAGTAAATCCAGCCTCATCCGTGAACAAAATGCTGCTTACAAACAGGGGATTCAGGGTCGCTGTTCTTGCGCCCATTGGCAGAAATTCTCTCTAGGTCGGAAGTCTGCATTGTTGAGGGCTTGTACTCACTAGAGATGATATGGATAGAGTACTTGCCGATGTAAAATCCACCACACACTGCCATGACTCAGGACACGCTCTTGGGTAGCAATGCTCCTTATCGAAGTACTTGGACGTTCGTGTACAATGCGTAACACCCTTTCATCAACATCGGATGTTATGGATCTGTGTCGACCTTCTCGTACAAGGCGTGCGAAACTCCTGGTTTCCATAAGGCGCTGATGTAATCGGCTAAATGTACGCCTGTCGGGCTGCCTGTGGAGAGGAAAAGCTTCTTCACACAATCGTGCAGCCTCAAGGGCACTGCCATTCGATGTGCCGTACATGAATTGTATGTGAGCGTACTCTTCATTGGACTAACCTCTGCCCATGGTGCCTTCATATTCGTAAATGATTGTGAGGCCGAGGAAAGGAAGTAGTTGCGCATGCGTAAACAAACAGACGATCCGAAACCTTGAGATACCAACGTAAATACCGCGAATCCAGGGACGCTTACAGTTGGTTCCCAACTCGAATTAATGCGATACCTCGGCAACGGTTGATTTGCGGACCCATGTTTATTGGAGCTTCCAACTGACCATCACTAATGAAACATCCTGTATAAGACAATTGTACTAGGAATACCCCCCACAACTCACTATAAGATGGCTTGCAGAAAATGGAAAAACACGCATGTAGATTGGAAAGTTAGAATAACAATACTAAACACATACAAAAGCAAAAGCTCACGATATTTATCTAATCATAACGAACGATCTGGAATGGCCTTTAAGACACTGGACGCCTGTTCGAATCATCACCCAACCATCCATATTTAAGTTTTCTAATGATTTCTATCAACCGTTTAAGGATGGTTCCTTTCAAAGAGAACAATCGATTTTCTTCTCAATCACCCTCCACCTCCGCTCCCCCCCCCCCCCCCCCCCGGGCATTCCGAGCTTATGTCCTACTTCTAGTTACCTCGTCGTTGACGGAACTTAAGCCCTAGTCTTCCTTCCTTCCCTTTTAATCTTTTCATTGATAAAGCTAGGAAGATCTTCAAAGCAATTTAAAGGTGAACAGAATTCCCATTAACATATTTCTGGTTCCAATTACGCTTTTTTGCAATTCTTAAGCGTGAAATTTATTAGTTTTGGGTAGAATATGTGGTGATGTATGTGTTGTTCATTTTCGGTGTTTATCTTTGAGAGTTCATAGTATGTTGTGTTCAATTTTTTGTCATCGCTCTTCGTTTGGAAACACAGCCAACTCGAGGTGTACATCATGTAATTCTCATTTAGGCATTAGTTTATAATCAGAAATAGCTTTGACTTTGATTTCAAATCTAGCCGTTTTTGCATATTATCTTGTGTCCTGTGTCACAGAGAGAAAAACACACACACACAGGCGCGCGCGCAAAAAAAAAAAAAAAGTCGCCACTACCACACCCTGCACCAAAGACCAAGAACTCTAACGTGTATAGAATTACACAAAATCACAAATTAAACCAAAACCTGTTGAAACCTTGAGAAACTTCTGCATCGAAAAGCTGTTTTCGACTTAAAAATGGAAGGCTAACACCGAAAAACTGTGATATAAGATCATGTTTAAAGCTATTTTATTTTATATCTAGTACAAACGAGTGGAAAGAAGCAAAATCTTTATGACAGGGCACTGAGGATGCTTCGAAAATAAAAGAAGTGACACGCTCTTGGAAAACAGATAGTCCTTTATTTATTCGCAGATGTCTACCGTAAATACTAATAATTAAAATAAAAAGGTTCCACGAAGCCGAAGACAGAAGTACTGAGCTGAGCGTTTCAAATAACTGTCTGGTCACATCCTATTTCACAGGAGCTACGCGCTGTTAAGCACAAACCTTCGAAGTCAGGGTGGTTCACAGTTCTGCCTTAATGGAATAGAAAAACTTGCGTGTAAGATATTGAACTGGTTCCAGAAGATTACCTTGTGGATACTGAATAGCCAGAGTAACTTTTGCTATCAAAATTTTATCACCTGATTATTTTACAGCAGTAAATTTAATCGTCCTACACTCATCGATGAGTGATTAAATCCAGTTGAAAGGAAACTTCAAACTGTGTCATTAATGTTGGTTTTTTTTCTGGAAAAATTTACGATCAGTGCAAGGTGTTAGTAACCAACCAGATTTCAGTTTTTACTACCAGTGCGACTTCATTGCAGCTTAAATGGCAGTGTGTCCCCTCCTCCCGTAACTGTTATTGTTAGACAAAATGGAAGTTTTGTGTAACTGGAACTGTAAGTACCACATACGTTCTCGGCTGCAACGTTTCTGTGCAGCTCCAGCCTATTCCTATCGAAAATACAGCCAGACCTTATTCGTTTACCCAAATGCTCACCTGTCTAATTCTGTTTTCTAACCCTAGCCCCCAATCAAACCCGTCCTATCAGTCCACATCGCACTTCGGTTTTACCCTTCATGATCTCATTGAGAATAGAGAATGTGTTACACTATCCATCCCACGGTACTGATGTTGCTCCCGCCTATTTCCTTCTTCACTTACACCAGAAGAGGTTAATGTTGCACAGTTTTATCTTGAACGTCAACGAACATAAATATTTTTGGTTTTACCTCTGATGCGAAGGAATTCGTAATTTAAATTATAGCAGTTACGGCTGAGTGTAGTGTTATTTGAAGTGAATATAGTTCTCTGTTCCATCCAACTGCCAACTCGAAAATATTCACCTTGTAAATCTTTATCATTACAACAACATAACCTGTTTTGATAACGTCAGCTGGAGTTACCTTTTGATTTTCTTATAATGTTAATTAAAAAGATAACTGTACATCGGAAGAGCTGTCATACTGCTCTTCACGGTAATGGAATAATGGTAAAATATGTGAGTGAAAGCAGAATTTTATGGAAAGGAATTGTTGCTATTTACTATGACGTGAATAGTGGTGGGGCGTACTGAAAGACTACTCTTTCAACAACCTTGCACAACAGAAGATAATTTTAGCTCGTAATGAGGACATATTTAATAACAGTGTGAAGGCAAGTTGAAGATTTACAAAAAACTTTTTTTAACAAAAATAATTAATTATTGATTAAAGAGAAAAGTATGACTGTATGAAATTAAGTCAAACTTTATGGTGAACTGAAATCTGTGTGTGGTGTTTATTAGTCAAAGCTTCATGTAGAGCAATCAATATATTTCGACATAAAATATTTTTTGTGATATTGTCCATGTGGACGACCAAGTTATTAAAGTTTTAACAAACGCAATAAGCGGTACTGGAGTTATAGCAGTTGTTTTGAGCAACGGCTATTACACAGTTACGGGGTCTTTGCAAAAACAGACATAATGTCTGCAGGGACACCGCAATCACTTTTTATACACTGTTACTTATAATCCGTCTTGATTGCAAAAATGTTTATTCAGATGACCGGTTTCGGTTCCTCTAGAACCATCTTCAGAACTGCAATTTCGGTTACAGGAGTAACCTGTCCACGCTCAGCAACCTTCATATGCTGCGTCACATTCACTGTGACTGTGACGCAGCATGTGAAGGTTTATGAGTGTGGACGGGTTACTCCTGTAACTGAAGTTGCAGATCTGAAGTTGGTTCTAGAGGAACCGAAACCGGTCATGTGAATAAACATTTTTGCAATCAAGATGGATTATAAGTAACAGTTACAGGGTCTATAGTGTAATACCTTTTTCCGAACGTGTAGTTTCTTACCAACGTCAAAATGAATGTAAATCGGAATCATTATTTCAAATCCATTTCGATGACTATTCATAGAAGTTGCAAACTATATTCAGTTCAAATAACACTACAGTCAGCCGTAACTACTATAATCTGAATTACAAATTCCTTCGTATCAGAGGTAAAACCGAAAATATTCATGTTCGTTGACGTTGAAGATAAAACTGTGCAACATTAACCTCTCCTGGTGTAAGTAAAGAAGGAAATAGGCGGGAGCAACATCAGTACCGTGGGATGGATAGTGAAACACCCACCATACCATATCTGTTACGAATTCTCCTTAACCATCGGACTTGCACTGACAATTCAAGCATACACTCATTAGGACGCAGATATTGTTCCAGTTTCACACGACTGGTAGATGTTTAGATGTAATAAATACTTCACTACTCATGATACACTTGTCAAGTGTTTTATATAAATCTAGGCTTAAAGTTCCACGTGTCTGTTGAATGCTATACGAAAGTCTAAGCCGTCGAGTAGGGTGGATAGTGCAAATATCTAGGCGGCAGACTGGAAGTTTAAACATATTGCGTTCAGGTCCCATCAGTATTTTTATAAACTTGCATCAAGCACTTCTATCGCTGCAGCGAATCGTGTTTATTCGAAAAGGAACTATAATACGACTAATAACTATAATCACAGTGGTACATTTTCTAGAGATACGATAATAATCAATCTTCATCAAATGATCATTTATTTATCGGTAAATAAATTGACATATTAAGAAGTTATCGCATTGAAGTCATTACACTTGTGATTCTCCGTCGTCATTGGCAGGACGACATCATTTTGGGAGGGATCTATCACAAAAGCTCGAATGATATAGCACAGACGTGCTCCAGGCCAATTTTATGTATGTGATTCTCTGACATGAAATTTTCATTTTTAGTAGCAGAAACACACCCAACTAAAAGTTAAAAATAATGGCCGTTCAGATACAATATATAACGAAAATCATACATATCTTATCAAATATCATAATACCGCTGTTGTCAGCTGATGCAGTATCAGAGAGTGATGCAGTTTACACGATGTGATATTTTTCACTGGGCCTGAACAATGTACAAGCATTCTGCAGTTACCCAGGTAATCTTTGGCTTAAATATAAAAGTGTACATCGCAAGGCAGACTCAACAATGTCACGATAGCTTATTATATCTCAATTGTACCTCGCCATGATGCATCGCTATGATTACAATTATTATTGTTCCTATAATCATCTTGGCGTTGAAGCTCGTTTTTCCCGTGTTTGTTTTAACAATACATATGTTTCTGGATAGGGTCTGCCTTTAGAAAAACAATTTTGTTTTTTATCCAAACATGTTTCACTGCAGCTGCAGCATCTTCAGTGGGCTTTTATTTTATGCCTTTTTACCACATGGTATGGTTTTCCTGGTGTAACCACACCATGTGGTAAAAAGCCATAAAATAAAAGCCCACTGAAGATGCTGCAGCTGCAGTGAAACATATTTGGGTTAAAAAAGGAAATTGTGTTTTGCTAAGATGGACCCTATCCAAAAACATATTTATTATTGTTCCTCTTCAAAGAAATATGATTCGTATTAATGATACAAGTGTTTGGTGAAAGTGTAGGAAGAAAAAGCACCAGGTTCGAGTCCAGTGTTTATAGACCTCTAATATGCCCGCTTAAGCTTTCGGAAACGCCACTGCTCCCCGGGGCTCCGTATGGTATTCAACATAATACTAACTTTGTACTACAGACTTTAGTTACATCTAAGTAGGTATTTCAGTCGTGCGAAAGATGATCAAAATCTGTGACCACTGTGAGAATTTGTCTTTTGTCTGAAGCCCTTGTCACACGAGCGACGTTCTTGTCTCAATCAGCTGCTCGTGGAAAGTGCTGCCTTGGCGAATTGCTCCTATGCTGACTCTCTCCCGAAGAGGAGTCATTTTTTCTACACGTAGGCTTCAAACCTGCGTTTGGTGTCTGCTGTGACGTTTGTCACCTCGCCGGTGTAACCGAGATTGTGCGGAACCATCTTTTTTTGAAAAGGTCGAAATACACTGCCTGACTGAAAGTATCCAGATACCTGTATGTAAAGTGTAACTGACCACTGAATGTCACGAAAGGCGGACCTGCCAGAATAAAAGTAGGTGGGGCGTATTGTGTTGTCAGTAGAGAAGCAATAACAGCAGAATGACTCTGTCAAGAGAAGTCAGTGACTTCGAACGTAGACTTGTCACTGGATTTCACCTGAGTAAAAAATCCATCAGGGGCTTTTGACACCTTCCAAAGCTGCCCAAGTGGACCGTTGTCATGTGAGAGTGAAGTGGAAAGGCGAAGCAACACCCACAGCTAAACCAAGGGACAGGTTACATGTAGAGACCGACGAGCATTGGTGAGGGTGATTGTAAAAAACCGCATGAACTCTATGGAAGAAATCACTCTTGAATTCCAGAATGCTACCAGCAAGCCAGCTGGCGCGCTTGTGAGTAAGGAGATGAAAGGAATTGGATAAAACGGTTCTGTAGCTCCACATATGTCATACATTTCTGTAGTCATTTCTAAGTCACACTTGAGGTGATGTGAAGTTCGACATCATTGGACAGTCGATGTGTGAAAACGAGTGGTTTGGAGTGATTTATCGTGCTACGCCTTGTGGAGGCCCGTGGAAGGGTTTGGATGTGGAGAATGCCTGGAGGAAGTTACCTGCCATCATGTGTATTGCCAACAGTGAAGTACGGAGGCGGTGATCTTATGGTGGTGCTTTTCGTGGTTATGATGTGGTCTCCTTATTGAAGAAAGTGCTAAATGCCGAAAGTTATGAACCCAATTTACAGCATTATGTGCTGGGTACAGCAGAGCAACAGTTCAGAGACGATGATACGAGGGTTGTCCAGAGAGTAAAGCACCGCATTTTTTTCTCAGCCGAAAACAATGCTACGAATGCGAAACGTTACGTATGTATTATTTGAAGTTTCCTGAGTGAGAGCGCTAAGCTTCTGTCACTTTCGTCAGATATCGTAGCAGAGAAAGAAACTGTGGGAATATTCACAATCGCTTGTGCAAAATCTATGGAGCATCTGCTGGAGACAGAAGTGCAGTTAGTCGCTGAACACGGAGGGTGAGGTCATCAGAAGGCGGTTCGGCGGAGCTCCACGACTTGCAGCGGTCAGGGAGACGGCTGACACACCTGACCTAACCCACTCATACTTCCACCTGTTTGGGCCATTAAAAAAAGATGCCATTCGTGGAAGACATTTTGAGGACGATGAGCAGGTGATTCACACAGTTAAGCACTGGTTCCGCCACCAGGACAAGGACTGGTACCGACAGGGCATACACGCCCTTATTTTGCGCTGGAGAAAGGCCATAGAACGGGATGGAGATTACGTGGAAAAATAGGGTGTGTAGATAAAACACCATTCTTTCGCGTGCTTAATTTTCATTACGTTCGGTACAGAATTGTTGAAGAAAAAAAAGCGGTGCATTACTTTCTGGACAGCTCTCATAGCTTGTATCATCATTACAATGCACCCTGTCATACTGCAGCGTCTGTGACGCAGTGATTTGTGGACAATAATATTCCTGAAATAGACTGGCCTGCCGAGAGTCCCGATAAAAACCCAATGGAACACCTTTGTGAAGAGTTACAATAGGCTCCCATTTCTTCACAGACCTTCAGACACCTCACTGAAGGTGTCCCCAACAGAGTTCAAGCCATCATAAAGGCGAAGGGTGTAGCCAACCCTCATTAATGACTATGAATAAGTGTCCGGATACATTTGATTAAACAGTGTATAGTACCACAATTAGGGGGCTAGAAATGGCATTGGAATTTATTAGTGCCGGCCGCGGTGGTCTAGTGGTTCTAGGCGCGCAGTCCGGAACCGCGGGACTGCTACGGTCGCAGGTTCGAATCCTGCCTCGGGCATGGATGTGTGTGATGTCCTTAGGTTAGTTAGGTTTAAGTAGTTCTAAGTTCTAGGGGACTGATGACCACAGAAGTTAAGTCCCATAGTGCTCAGAGCCATTTGAACCATTTTTTGAATTTATTAGTGATTAAAATAAAATTCGTAGTGGACGTTCTTGATAAAGGTCATTCACGAAATTCTGCAAATTGCTAACGTGTGATAGAGTAGGAAAAATGTCATCGAAACATTTCAGACGATAAATATTAATATGCTCGAAAAAGTGTGTATATATATGTTGCTCGAACAATATTTAGAAACCAGTACATAGAGGCTTTTTGCTTTTCCATTGTGGTTTGTTTTCTTTGTTGTTACAAATAATAATGAAAATATTTTTTCTGTTTCAAAAGATCTGCCTCTTCTCTGGTGCAAGGATTTTCATTGAACCTAAATAGGTTCTTAATTATGCACAGGGTAGTCTTTTACAATTTTCAAGTATTGTAAAACAGAAATAACCTCCTGTATTCAAATCTTTGGTTTCACTCCTGGGAGAACACTATTAGGAAAAGTCCTCATGTAGTCTTTACAATTAACTGCAAAAACAAAGCAGAGGATAAAATAAAAATTAACGAGGCACAACAACACCAGATCAGTTACTATAACATGAGTGAGCACATAGTGAATAGATTAAGACGCCACAGCCTCTTGTTTCTGCGTATACTTAGCGCGTGAGAAATCTACGTGCAGTAGTGTGTGTGTGTGTGTGATGGAGGGAGAGGGGGAGAGAGAGAGAGAGAGAGAGAGAGAGAGAGAGAGAGAGAGAGGGAGGGAGGGAGGGATTATGGGGAGGGGTGGCGTGTATTAAACGCGTTCAAATGGTATTTTTATTTTTTAAAACTATGCTCGCTGTAACCTGCACCAGTCACCCGCCATGTGGTGAACTGAATTACAAAGCAGGCTCCTGTTATTCCACAGCCGTTAAGAACATTAGCCAATTTAAGACATTCCCTATGGGGCACACTGTTTTCTCCAGTCCAGAACCATGCTAAAGTAACATACCGCGCATCGAAGTTCTGTACTGTAATAGATAATACCTGAAGTAATCGATGTATCGAGCAGACTTAAACCATCCTCTACAACGCTTCTTGTAAGATACTCTGCTAAAAAAAGGGCGGCTTACGGGTATAGCGTAGACGTTTAGCCGTCGTAGTCAGGCCAAGTATGGACTGTAGATAAAAGTAAATCGTCCTTACAGCTGTAACACTTCTTCCGACGCACGTCTCGCGACATGACGGCAATGGAAAAATCCGGCAAATTATAGCTATTATGTAGGCTCTTTAGGTTCTCTGCCGATTTTTTAACGTTGTTTTAACGGAACATTTGGTAACGGAGGATGGTACTACCACACGGCAATGCTCTACTTAGTAAAGGGACTGTCACATTATTGTAGACGATCTCTTGGAGTGAATTACTACATTACACCAGCCAGATGATGGGTGCAGCATTTACCACCGTACAAGCGAACATAAAACGAGTGTGAACAGAAACATATAGGTGATGTCCTGTCTGCAGGCGCGAATGAATTTGGTGGCTGGGAGGTGGTCAAATATCATTTCCGAAGGCTGTATGCTGCACAGTCATCTGTGGCACAAAAACAGCACTTCTGTTTTGTGACTGTACACGTGTCTAACGCATTAAAGTATTAAACAATGGAAAGTCTAGATTAGAATATCAATAATATTAGGAAAAGTTTAGATTGCTACTCACCGTAAAGATGACACGTTGAGTTGCAGATAGGCACAACGAAAAGACTGTTACACATTGAGGTATCGCCCAAATCCTTCTTCAGAAAAAAAACACACACACACATTCACACAAGTACACAAACTTCACGAACACTGAGGTGTGCTTGCTTGTGCGAATGTGTGTGTGTTTTCTTTTCTTTTCTGAAGAAGGCTTTATCTGTAATCTCAATGTGTAACAGACTTTTTGTTGTACCTGTCTGCAACACAATGGGTCATCTTTACGGTGAGTATGAGGAATGGATTAACCATGTCGGGGCTCAGCCAACGCACGTCTCGAGGTCCCTTTGCCCTTCTCTATCTTCCTAAAATATATTTTTCTACCACAACGCAATTTTCTTCATAATTATGGTGTTTTATTTATTTTTTACTACATTACAAAGTTATGCCTATTAAATAAAACTAAAATAAATGAAAGGAAAATATGCGTATTTCTTTATTGAATTGTTTTTCAAAGTACAATATTTTTAAATACTGACGCTAGGTTTTTGTTAGATACAGAGTCGTTAAAAACGTCTAGAATGCTCACCTTTTCCAATACACCAATTTCAGTCCCAATTATTGCATATCAGTTTAAACGGTTCTGAGACACTGATGGGCCACTCCGGCCGGCGGCATCCTAAGTCATCAGTCATCTATATATTTGCAATTACATCATTAAATGTGGGAAAGTTGACTGGGCCATATTACCAAAAACAGTATTAAGTAAGATGAAGATCTTGAAATGCACTGTCTCGTCTATAAACACAGGCTTAGTGTCCTCGGAATAATGTTCTCTCAACTTTGTACAAGCCTATCTAACTTCATCGTTGAACTTTATCCAGCAGTCTGTTAAAGATCCAAAAAGAGAATTAATTTTCCAATTGCCGCAAAAACTCTGTACACAGCATGTCTAGTACAGACAAATATGTTTCAATTTTTAACTTCTCTTTTCCAATGTGCACTACATCTTCTGCAGATACGCCATCATGATATCTTTCCCTTCTTTGCACACGTTCGTTTTCGTCACCGTATTGGGTATCAGTATTTTTATTTGCCTTCATCTCGAAATGGACATATAATTCTCGCTGTGAAAGCAAAAAATTTAAAAGCGATTTTACAAAATCGACTGCTGTACGAAGTTCAATAGTTGTTTTTTGTGAAGATATACTGACACCACTGAATTGATCTTGTATAGCAACCCAGAATATTTCCAATACGGTATTCTTCTTCTTCTTTTTTTCAAAGTCCTTGAATAGTCACCTGGCCTCGTGAATCACTCGTGATGTTTGAGTCTCATCGTCAGCAATAGACTGCAAAGCTTTCTGGAAATTGTTATAACCTTTTGACAAAGCGTCAGTGACATCGTCCCTTTGCACACCACACAGTGTCGGATACTTTTTCCAGAACTAATGAGAAGTATTGCTTACGTTCATCATGTTTTACAAGACGTTTGAGCAGAATTGCCCAGCGATGCGTTGACGAGGAAAAGGTTGGATAGTGCCTGTACAAATCTGAAGAATGAGATTCCTCCAACATAACTCTCCGCAGCATGTACTCCAATCAAATTCAGTGAGGGCGCTGCACATGCAACGTAGTGTGCGAGGTGATTTATTTTCTTAATATGTAACTGCATAATATTGTAACAAGCAGTCATATCTGACACATTATCGTACAATTTTTTTACACTAAGGGGATAAAAGTCAAGGAATAGCGACATGCGCAAATGCAGATGGCGTTAGTATCGTGTACACAAGGTATAAAAGGCTAGTGCATTGGGGAATCTGTCATTGGGAGTCTGGTGATTTATCTGAAAATGTTTCCGATGTGACTGTGCACGCACGCTGCAATTAACAGACTCTGAATGCGGAATGGTGGTTGGAGTCAGACGCATGCGACATTCCATTTCGGTTATCGTTAGAGAATTCAATATTCTGAGATCCACAATGTCTAGAATATACCGAGAATACCAAATTTCAGGCATTAGCTCTCACTACAGACAACGCAGTGGCCGACGGCCTTCACTTAACGACTAAGAGCAGCGGAGATTGCTTAGAGTTGTCAGTGCTAACAGACAAGCAACATTGCGGGATCAATGTGTGACGTGCGACGAACGTATGCGTTAGAACAGTACGGTGGAATCTGGCGTTAATGGACTATGGTAGCAGACGACCGACGCGAGTGCCTTCGCTAAAACTAGTGACATTGCCTGCAGCCCCTCTCCTTGGCTCGTGACCATATCGGTTCAGTTGGTAAGAGCAGATGGTAAGGTTCGAGTGCCGCGCAGAACCCACGAAGCCATGTACCCAAGTTGTCAAGAAGGTCCTATGCAAGCTGCTGGTGGCTCAATCATGGCGTGGGCTGTGTTTACATGGAATGGACTGGATCCTCTGGTCCAGTTGGACAGATTATTGACAGGAAATGGTTATGTTCGATCTACTTGGTCACCGTTGACTTCCTGTTCGCAAACAACGATGTAATTTTAATGGATGGCAGTGAGCAATATCACCGAGTCACAATTGTTTGCGAGTGGTTTGAAGAACATTCTGGACAATTCGAGCTAATGATTGGCCACCCAGATCTCCCGACATGAATCCCACCGAACATTATTGGACATAATCGAGAGGTCAATTCGTGCACAAAATCCTGTGCTGACAACACTTTCGCCATTATAGATGGTTATAGAGGCTGCATGACTCAATATTTCTGCAGGGGACTTACGACTTGCTGAGTCCACTCCACGTCGAGTTACTGCACTACCTCGGGCAAAAGCAGTTGCCAGACGGTGTTAGGAGGTATCCCTTGACTTCTATCACATCAGTGTATATCAGTGTTATACTAGTTTAAAAAATTTTAAATTACGACTTTTTATAGGAATAAATGTAAGAAAAATTGCTGTTACTTCATGATTTGAAGCAACGTATTTCAGCACTACAGTCAACTGTTTAGTATGAGATACGTCTGGTGTCGAACCGACGCTTATTGAGAAATATTTGGCTTCAATAATATCACCAACAATGAATTGTAAAACGTAATTCCCCAATATATCAATAAGTTCTTTGCAAATCGGTGAAGACAAATGTGGCTGTTTTCCCTTGCGTACATTACCATATTTGGGTAAATGCGAATTAAGGTACTAAAATTCCCAAATATTTGCCATTGTGTCGAGAAACAAAAATTTCCTTATCACCACGAAATGCTAATCCACGGGATGATAAAAATTTAATCACTGAGAACATTCTCGGAAAATTTTCATGTAATATTCCTTTTCTTTGTTCAATGTAATTTCCGGTGAGGTGTCGGTTCGTCCGTGAATACGTCGTCTACTAATCAGTGTCTGAAAACATACTTGGTGTGTTGCATTATTCTCAAGTGACTGAATTCGGTGCAACGCATTATTCCAATCAGAAAACCCAGTTTGAAATTAAGATTGGCTTTGGACCTTACCAAAAAGAACATATGGAAAACAGTAAACTTTGCAGCAGACGGAGAATACATGAGCTTCTCTCGTTTAATCTGACAACCACTTACACGTATCCGATAAAACAAACATTGAGAAATAAATCTTTTTCTAAGGTCGTATCGTCGACTTGAGGCACAAAAACCACTTTCTAAGTGTTGACATTCCTTGGGATTTCTAGTACAACAAAAATCTTGTTTTTCGTTGGTAATATTTTGCCACAAGTCACTGGCATTCTGGTATTAGACTCTTAAATGGACTACGTTTTGATGTAATTGGAACCATTTTCCTCTGCACTCACTAAAGTAGCTGTTTCTTGATGCTGGCCTGTCTGTTCACAACAGTCGCAAGGAATCTCTACTGGGCCTTTTGTTGCTATTTCCTCTTTTTGCGTTTTTCCGAACTACTTTGGACTTTTTTTTCTGTACTGGTACCTCCGACGTTTTGTTCCGGCAAGAAAAGGTAAAGAATCCTGTGAGTAGAGTGCGAGCCTGAAATTTACAAATAACATTTGACAAGTAAGCACATGTTTAAGTATTTAAATACGAGTAAAATTAACTTAACCTAAGTACATAACTATCCTCTATACTTTTATCATTACATCATTTCTTATTTTTCTGCCTTGCTGTTAGACGAACGGAGGGAAAATGAGGAAGAGCTTGAGATGAAATAGTAACAATTTCTATAATATCCACACAAAAAGTACATCGGCACTTCACGCTCGTCGTATTCAATAATTTAAGATGAAATACGTATGTCAAATAAACACTCGTAATCAAACTTACGTGGTGTACCAAATGTAACTTCAGTTTATTAGACTCGTCGTCTCTTCGATTTTCTCGAATCACTTGCAGTCTTTATAAAAATCTCGTACTCATATCCAAATTCGCAAATTTTGAAACACATACCAGAGTAACACTTTTTAAAGTTAATTCACTGTTACAAAACTCTGCCGGCCGGGATGGCCGAGCTGTTCTAGGCGCTACAGTCTTGAACCGCGCGACAGCTACGGTCGTAGGTTCGAATCCTGTCTGCGGCATGGATGTGTGTGATGTCCTTAGGTTAGTTAGGTTTAAGTAGTTCTACGTTCTAGGGGACTGATGACCTCAGATGTTAAGTCATAGCGCTCAGAGCCATTTGAACCATCAAACAAAATTTGTCGAAAATCTGTAACTTTTAGATTGTATGTATCGCGAATTTCATTTGAGCCCGTGTTCAGACAAACAACAGACCTGCAAACAACGTTAACATTCTATAGTTGCAAAACAAAATAAAAATGAAAAGAGTAGTTGAGACCATTGTAAAGGAACGAGAAAGACTAGAACGTATGCTGGCGCTGGATCGAAGAGATCCGGTGCCAGATTCTCTTATATAAGTGCACAATAATAATTTCCACTTCACATACAGAATGCTTCAATGTAAACCACAAAGAGACATTATATTGAGGAAAATTCAATGAATCAAGAATATTTTTTTGTGCGATCTGTTGCTCCTCTGTAGCTAAGGTGTTGCTTTTGCGGAAGTTAACACACTATTGATTTTTGTGAATGCGCGAGTCATGGGGATAGACGAGAGGGGTAAATACCATCGCCGTCATTGGAACGTAGGCACAGAAACACTACCTAGTGGATCTGTGCGATCCAGCGCCAGCATCGGAGTGTTAATATCCGCGATACTCTTGTATACTGAACAACAGCACGATCGGAAACTCTCCATGTGCTTCTTGAAGGCCTACATTCTACCGAACGAATAATGTCTTCTACTTAGTCTACACTCGGTGCATTTGCAGAGTCAGATGAAATGTAACTTCTGGGCTCTGCAGCAGTCTCACGCAGTTTAGTGACAACACGAGTAAACGCTGTTCAATCCGACACTCTGCTATCAGGAAATAGTTTATCGTCTTCTCTACAAACAGTAGCAGCATTATGACACAAAAACCAAGTTGTTGTTGCTGTTGCTGCTGCTGGTTTTGTCTACTGCTGTACTCAGTATTTGTAAATATGAGCACCATGCCAACGACACAGTAGAATTGGCCAACAAATGTTAATGACAATCATGGTTGAAAACTTCAATTATATAAGATCTTATTGTGGTGTCACCGCCAGACACCACACTTGCTAGGTGGTAGCCTTTAAATCGGCCGCGGTCCGTTAGCATACGTCAGACCCGCGTGTCGCCACTATCAGTGATTGCAGACCGAGCGCCGCCACACGGCAGGTCTAGAGAGACTTCCTAACACTCGCCCAGTTGTACAACCGACTTTGCTAGCGATGGTTCACTGACAAAATACGCTCTCATTTTCCGAGACGATAGTTAGCATCGCCTTCAGCTACGTCATTTGCTACGACCTAGCAAGGCGCCATGTTCAGTTACTATTGATATTATGAATCATGTACAGTCAAGAGCGACGTTCACCATTTATGGATTAAAGTTAGGTATTCCACCAGCTACGTCCGTTTTATGCTAAAGTCTAATTTCCTTGACCTGTTCCGGACCTCACCCCAGCCTGCGTGAGCTAAAACGCGTGCCTTTCGGCTTCCTCTAATATCACGGTGTTGGCTCTCCTGCCAACCCACAATACTTATCTCTGTAACCAACTGTTTATCTGTAACCAACAGCCTGCCGTTGTGGCCGAGTGGTTCCAGGCGGTTCAGTCTGGAACTGCGCGACCGCTACAGTCGCAGGTTCGAATTCTGCCTCGGGCATCGATGTGTGTGATGTCCTTAGGTTAGTTAGGTTTAAGTAGTTCTAAGTTCTAGGTGACTGATGACCTCAGATGTTAAGTGCCATAGTGCTCAGAGCCACTTGAGCCGTTTGTAACCAACAAAAATTGGACGCATGTTATATGGATATTTTTTAAACTGATTCATACTACCAGCACATAAAATATTTATTATTCCTCCTGAAACATCCCTGATTGTGACATATATTTAATGTTACATAGAGCGTAGGACCTGCGGAATTCAGTGCCCCGTATGGCGTTGCACTCTGGATGGAAGCCGTACTTGCAGAATAGGCTATCAGCAAGAGAGATGGCCAACCCGGCAGAGGTACACGGCTTGCCGCCAGAGCGCAGCACAGTCCTGCGACAAGTGACGGCCGTTGGTGAGCGATCGGCGCGTCAATAATCGCGTTAGCCGCCGGCACTCTGCCAGTGGCAACACACCTGCTGCTGTCACAAGCGCGCGCATAAATTTGACATAATTCGTTTCGTCGGCGGCAGGCTTCTCCGTCGTTACATCACGAATTTACTGTAAAGGGTGACCCTCCTGATTAAAAACGGCGCCACTCTTGGCCGCATGAAAAGGAGCATACATCACAGTCGTGAAAAGATGTCGCGTCAGGCGCAGCGCGCGCCCCCGGCTGCTCCTTTATGTTGTCACCCAAATTAGCTGCTCTTGAGGCCGGCCAAAGGATTTGTGGAACTTTGTGTTGCCATTACCGGCGCGTTCTCAAATAAAGTGTGCGAGGCGTTGTCGCACCTGTTGCGAGCAGTCTCCACAGCGCGGGATATTGCGCTAATAGACACTGCAAGCAAAATTTACCATTTTAAAAAATAATGTCTTTCAGTGTGGTCCACAAACTGTGAAAAGTACTGAGTGATGTGATTCTTCTGTGATATGAACTGCCTCTTTATTCGCACGAAGTAATGAATGCTATTCACAGGGGACCTCAAGATGATTCCTTATTTTTAGATTTCGAGAATGTGGAACCTTTCCCCCCACAAGCGAATTCCGTGCCACTGTGCGAACAGATTCGCGATTTCCTCTCAAAAAGGTCACAGTTAACAATAATGTCATCTAGCGAAGTCTGGGATCCACAAATAGGTCCTCTGCTGTTCTGAATTTATATAAACAATTTTGGAGGCAATCTGAGCAGCTTTCTTAAATGATTCACGTGATGTTGTCGTTTACTGTCTATTAGGGTCATTTGAGGATGAAAACGGATTTAAAATTATTTAGATAAGATATCTGCAGGGTGAAAAATGATAATCACTCTAAATAATAAAAGGTGTGAGGTTCTGCATATGAATGCTAAAAACACATTAAATTTCATTTAAGCAAATAATAAAATAAATTTAAAGGCTGTATATTCAGCTAAATACCTACGGTTTACAATCACGAATAGTTGAAATTGGAAACATCACATAGTAAATAACGTTGGAAAGGCGAACTAAATTTTCTAGCATAAAATTTAAATAATGTCACAAATCTACTAAGGAGCCTGTCACTACGCTTGTCCGTCCTTTTCTGGACTACTGCTTCCAGGTATGTGGTTCTTACAAGCTAGTATTGACGGAGCACATCGGGAAAGTTCAAGGAAGTGCAGCACGTTTCGTTTTAAAGAGAAATTGCGGAAATAAGGTCACGGATACGATGATTATTAATCATTAAAACATAGGCGTTTTTCGTTACTTCGAGTTAAGTCCCATTGTGCTCAGAGCCATTCGTTACTTCGGAAACTTTTCACGAAATTTAGGTCACTAACTTTCTTCTCCGAATGCCAAAATATTTTTTTGACACCCACCTATATGCTGAGGCCGCAAGGAACAATTTAGTTCATTTTTTCCACGTCCTATACGAGACTGGAATGGTCGAGAAATAGTCTGAAAGTGGTTCCACGAATCCTTTGCCAGAGCAATCAAGTAGACGGAGATCTTTCCTTCGCTTAGACTATCTCAATTAGCAAAAAGTCTACACGTCTTCCGGAATTAGCTGGTTTCCTTCTGTGTGACCACTATCTGACTAATATACACTCCTGGAAATTGAAATAAGAACACCGTGAATTCATTGTCATCACAGGCATCTTACTTAAGCAGAAATAAGTTAAAAGGCTGGGCTAGCATTAATCACAAAACGTCATTATCTCAGAAAGGTATGAGACGGGAACGTTAATCTTGAAACGTCCCCTTAGAGCAATTTTTACAAGACTATGCTTCAACTGACACACATGATGACCTACCTACCAGTATTCTTCAAAACTTCGAATGACTCTGCTGTGGGTTTGCTCTGTTGTGGCCCATTACCTGTCAGCATGTCAAGAGTCAGCACTGTCTTTCCGTTGGAAGGACAACACTACTTCTTCAAGACTGCATGGAAATCCACTACTTCCATGTGCATTGCCTTTTACTGCTCAGACTTTGAAAAAAAAAAAACCACTGAAATTTTACTGTGATGAACAATCTGGACTGTTTCCAGAATGAGATTTTCACTCTGCAGCGGAGTGTGCGCTGATATGAAACTTCCTGGCAGATTAAAACTGTGCGCCCGACCGAGACTCGAACTCGGGACCTTTCCCTTACGCGGGTAAGTGCTCTATCATCTGAGCTACCGAAGCACGACTCACGTCCGGTACTCACAGCTTTACTTCTGCCAGTACCTCGTCTCCTACCTTCCAAACTTAACAGAAGCTCTCCTGCGAACCTTGCAGAACTAGCACTCCTGAAAGAAAGGCAAAGGTCCCGAGTTCGAGTCTCGGTCGGGCGCACAGTTTTAATCTGCCAGGAAGTTTCAATCTGGACTGTCTTTATGCACTGTGAGAAAATTTTAGCTTTCGACCAACATTGTACTAATAAGTGTGTGCATTTGATTTCTTTGTTATTGTAATTATGAAAATTTTTTTCAAATCATTATTGGCCACTCCCCAAAAGAATTTGTAAAATTTTTTGTGGGGAGCATGGGGGCTATGTAAGTAGGCTGTTTATGTTTTCTTTATGTAAGTAGGCTGTTTATGTTTTCTTATTGGCAACGTTACGTAGCGCTCTATATGAAAATCACTGGCTGTGCTGTGTGCAGTCTGTGGCTAGTTTGCATTGTTGTCTGCCATTGTAGTGTTGGGCAGCGGCAGCTGGATGTGAACAGCGCGTAGCGTTGCGCAGTTGGAGGTGAGCCGCCAGCAGTGGTGGATGTGAGGAGAGAAATGGCGCAGATTTGAAATTTGTGCATGAACTGCTATATATATATTATGATTATTAAGGTAAATACATTGTTTGTTCTCTATTAAAATCTTTCATTTGCTAACTGTGCCCATCAGTAGTTAGTGCCTTCAGTAGTTTGAATCTTTTATTTAGCTGGCAGTAGTGGCGCTCGCTGTATTGCAGTAGTTCGAGTAACGAAGATTTTTGGTGAGGTAAGTGATTTGTTAAAGGTATAGGTTAATGTTAGTAAGGGCCATTCTTTTGTAGGGATTATTGAAAGTCAGACTGCGTTGCGCTAAAAAATATTGTGTGTCAGTTTAAGCATAGTCTTGTTAAAATTGCTCTAAGGGGACGTTTCAATCTGACTAAGGTAATGAAAACGAAATTTTGAGACAAACACCTGATTTATTAGAATAATTACTGTGACAAACCCTCATACAGATTAATATAACACGAACCATCTGCTGCACTTAATACAGTCACATTCTTCTCGCTTCCTGATTTGGCAGTATTAACCTTCTGAATTTTTCTCAAAATTAACCTTTAGTAGTATACCAAGAAAAGAATATAAGAATAAATTTTCAAAAGTAAACAATCTATTATTTTTAAGGAGGTGGTTCACTTAGGACCTACGTGAACGTAATGTTCCATCCACCAATCATTTCATGTGTTATATTTGAAAGCAATTTCTCATATTTTCTGGATGTCCCGTGAACTCAAACGCGTAAAACAAGTTATAGACCAAAACAAAAAGCAAGAAGAGGCCCAAAATGTAACAATGCTTTCATTCTGAAACCACTCAGAAAAGCAGTAGTACAAACTCAAATTTCCGTTGCAATAACTTTAGATATACACTCCTGGAAATTGAAATAAGAACACCGTGAATTCATTGTCCCAGGAAGGGGAAACTTTATTGACACATTCCTGGGGTCAGATACATCACATGATCACACTGACAGAACCACAGGCACATAGACACAGGCAACAGAGCATGCACAATGTCGGCACTAGTACAGTGTATATCCACCTTTCGCAGCAATGCAGGCTGCTATTCTCCCATGGAGACGATCGTAGAGATGCTGGATGTAGTCCTGTGGAACGGCTTGCCATGCCATTTCCACCTGGCGCCTCAGTTGGACCAGCGTTCGTGCTGGACGTGCAGACCGCGTGAGACGACGCTTCATCCAGTCCCAAACATGCTCAATGGGGGACAGATCCGGAGATCTTGCTGGGCAGGGTGGTTGACTTACACCTTCTAGAGCACGTTGGGTGGCACGGGATACATGCGGACGTGCATTGTCCTGTTGGAACAGCAAGTTCCCTTACCGGTCTAGGAATGGTAGAACGATGGGTTCGATGACGGTTTGGATGTACCGTGCACTATTCAGTGTCCCCTCGACGATCACCAGTGGTGTACGGCCAGTGTAGGAGATCGCTCCCCACACCATGATGCCGGGTGTTGGCCCTGTGTGCCTCGGTCGTATGCAGTCCTGATTGTGGCGCTCACCTGCACGGCGCCAAACACGCATACGACCATCATTGGCACCAAGGCAGAAGCGACTCTCATCGCTGAAGACGACACGTCTCCATTCGTCCCTCCATTCACGCCTGTCGCGACACCACTGGAGGCGGGCTGCACGATGTTGGGGCGTGAGCGGAAGACGGCCTAACGGTGTGCGGGACCGTAGCCCAGCTTCATGGAGACGGTTGCGAATGGTCCTCGCCGATACCCCAGGAGCAACAGTGTCCCTAATTTGCTGGGAAGTGGCGGTGCGGTCCCCTACGGCACTGCGTAGGATCCTACGGTCTTGGCGTGCATCCGTGCGTCGCTGCGGTCCGGTCCCAGGTCGACGGGCACGTGCACCTTCCGCCGACCACTGGCGACAACATCGATGTACTGTGGAGACCTCACGCCCCACGTGTTGAGCAATTCGGCGGTACGTCCACCCGGCCTCCCGCATGCCCACTATACGCCCTCGCTCAAAGTCCGTCAACTGCACATACGGTTCACGTCCACGCTGTCGCGGCATGCTACCAGTGTTAAAGACTGCGATGGAGCTCCGTATGCCACGGCAAACTGCCTGACACTGACGGCGGCGGTGCACAAATGCTGCGCAGCTAGCGCCATTCGACGGCCAACACCGCGGTTCCTGGTGTGTCCGCTGTGCCGTGCGTGTGATCATTGCTTGTACAGCCCTCTCGCAGTGTCCGGAGCAAGTATGGTGGGTCTGACACACCGGTGTCAATGTGTTCTTTTTTCCATTTCCAGGAGTGTACAAGGTGAATTCGAACTCCAGCGACAACAAATCGGAGGTTGTTCAGGGATGGAATTATGACATATTTGATACCCCAGTTACCATTGTTTCTATGAAAATGCCATCATCTGGTAGAAAAAGCATGTTATATGCTATTACCAAAATGTACAACAGAAAACAAAGAGTAATGCGACTACGTTCAAACAGATACACAAGTACTGCGAAGTAGCTGCCGTCGCTACGGAAACAGCTTATCATGGTATGGTTGTGCTGCTCTCCAGCAGCATCCAGTAAAGCTATGCATGAGGTGCGTAACCGCCAGTCCTTCATTCGCTCGCCTATCCATATATGCATGACTGTTAACGTACAACTAACACTACCGGAAAAACCAATCCGAGACAGAACAGTGAATGCAAGATTCAGGGTGATGAATAAAGTGAACATTCATGTTGTCATCAGCAAATACTTCGAGTGAATTGAACAAGTTTGTTTCCATCAGTGAACGGGGATAAGAAATCTAACGAAACGTAATTATTCTGTAACGAGCCTGCTAAGGCTATGGCCCTCTTACACCAAAATGCTGTCTGAAATGATATTTTTAATATATTCTCTCGCTTCTTCAAGAAAAAATTTAACACTTTATTTTTCTGTCATATTTAGAAAGCGATTTTTAAAAATACCAGCGACTTGAATTATAGGTCACAATATTGTCATTCGGTTTGTAATAATATCTTGAGTGCTGGCTGATTGTCCTGTCTCTCGTTTCACAATATTCCACATACTTTTAATCTTATCATCCGCACGGTTAATTTCTGTCGTGATATGCATACTTCTGGATATTTTAATGAATTTTCTTAAAATATTGCATTATTTATTGTAGAATGGATGCAACTTCAGGCCTTGATTTCTTTCCTCTTATATGAGACTTTAATCCCTTGGTTTATCTGTGGCGCCGGCCGGAGTGGCCGAGCGGTTCTAGGCTCTACAGTCTGGAACCGCGCGACCGCTACGGTCGCATGTTCGAATCCTGCCTCGTGCATGGATGTGTGTGATGTCCTTAGGTTAGTTAGGTTTAGGTAGCTCTAAGTTATAGGGGACTGATGACCTGAGAAGTTAAGTCCCATAGTGCTCAGAGCCATTTGAACCATTTTTTTATCTGTGGCCTGCTTCGTTTTTAGCGGACTTTGTGGATAACTTTTAGCAAAGCTACTTTCTAGTACTGAAACAAATTCACTGTGGAATATACTTATCTTAGCATCTCTTTCTACGTATACCTCAGCCCATTTCTACTTTTTTCACTTACTCTTAAAATATTGTACCCTGGTATCATTAACGAGCCTCACTGCTTTGTAGGAAAATGCCTCGTAGGTGTAAGGTGCTATGTTGTTTATTTCCATTAATTGTGCCTCATGATCAAATAATCCACTAATAATTGGGTACACATTAATTGTCAGGCAGAACACCGTTGCTAAAAATGTTGCCAATCACGTTATTGCTATCTTGATGTACACGAGTTGGAAAGGTCCCTACTGAAATCAGCTTTAAAGAGTCAAATAATGATTCCAGTTCATTCTTCCTGCCAGAATCTTTTAAGAAGTTTACACTGAAATCTCCACAAACTGCTGTTTCCTCTTGTCTGATAGATAACTCAACAACGAATTTGGATTTCTCTTAAATAGTAGAGCGGTCCCAACAGGGTATCTGTAGACTGCTACTATTACAAGAGAACTAAACTGCAGTAGCAACTCACAAGCACATGCTTCTAGATTTTGGTCTACACCAGAGCTGCTTATTTCAATATCTTTTTATTTTACGTCGCACTTTTACATATGTAAACTCATTCTCTTTCCATGTTTCCTTTATATAACACTGATGCTAGTCTGTAATAAATGCCATTTAACTTCTCTATCCCTGTGGTTATATTATGTTCAGAGGGGCGCAGAACATCTATCACTTCGGTGTCTTCCACATCTTCTAGACACAGAAGAAGCTCATCTACTTTTTCTCCCGCTCCCTAATATTTTGACGAGGAAAACTAATTTTACTTTTCTCTAAACTGATACATACATTATTGTCCTGTTCTGTTCGAATTTTTTCGGGAAAGTCTGTCTGTAACATTAATCTAACCCAAAAAATGTGTCGCTTTTGCTCCAGTAATCACAGGGATTTAATTTTGTGTGCCGTCAAACGGGGTGATTTTGGACACTGGGGCGGATTCGGACAGTATGGCGTATTTGCACTTTGCAACTGCATAGAAACAAAGAGTTGCTTATTTTAACATCCGTGCGCCAGTTATTTTAAGCGTAAGATTGTATTTATCGCTTTCCACAATTTTTATTTTGGGTCAACTGTTTCCCTAGGTGAATAATTGACGAACAGTCTCAGTGTTAAAAATCCATGCTTTATCGTAAAGTGGAAACTTTCTATTGTTGCGCCGATCGGGAAGTTATTGTAACCGTAATTGTCAACGCGCTCAGTAGCTAACAGCATTGAGACAATTCTATACACGTTTGTCGAGTTTCTCGTGCAAGGTTATAAAATAATGACGGTTTTTGTAAAACTGTGTACTGTGTGGGGTGATTTCAGACAATGCCAAGAACGTATAAGAGCAGGAGAGATGCTACAGTGCGGTGTAATTATGACCCGGAACTGTTAGATAAAGCTGTTCGTGATATTCAGAGTGGTAAATTATTGTACAGAAAAGCATGTGATTTGTATGATATACCTAAAGCAACCCTACAAAATAATGTGCAGGAAACACATCCTAAAAAATTGGAGGACAGCCAGTGCTAAATAAAGAAGAAGAAGAAGAAGAAATGTTGAAGCAAGGTTTCTTGAGGGTTGCACATTGGGGTTTTCCCTTCACTGAATTGGATATTAGATATTTAGTTAAAGGCTACCTTGTTAAATCTAGCCGAAAAGAGAAGAAATTTCGTAATATCTTGCCAGGAGAAAAATGGGTGCATTTATTCCTCAAACGACAGTCAGAAGATCTTTCCGTTCGCCTAAGAGAAAATATTAAATGAGCTCATGCAGAAGTGAACAAAGAGACTGTTTATTTAAATTCTTGCAATATAATAACTTATCTGTAATATATAAAATTCATTATATCATTCCATATCACTTATGCGTAACAAAGGGCTCCCTTAAAATGTGTAAAATGTCACCAAAATCAAATAAAAAGCATGTAGAATTTAAAAAAAGAGAGTAACTGTCTGAATTCGCCCTCTATATACTGTAACTTCGGACAGAGATTTAAAAAACACATGTGTCCGAAATCACCCAATCCATGGGGCGACTTCGGACATCTTATTTAACTGCCTCAGATAAATATACCTACACCTACACTTTCTGGTTCTGGGATATTTTATTCGTTACACATATACCGTACCACTTCCATAACAATCAATTTAATCTAACAATATATATGAAAGTTACAATCAAAATAACGACAAAACCGTCCGAAATCACCCCGGTTGAGCTTGTGCTTGTGGCCTCTCTTTCATGTTCTTCAAGATGTTCCCCTGCTCTGTCCTTCGTACTTCTATTGAGGCACAGGCCATGATTTGTAAATCCACGTCTCCAAATTGCAGTACCAAGTTCAGCATAGATATGAAACTCTATTTCATTCAAAAATATTCCACTCAGCTCTTTATTTATACGTATGACAGTTGCGTTAACCCAGGGCTGTTTATGGCACTGCAAAACCCCACAAACCGCATACGAATGTCTACTGTTGTTGCAGTTATTTCGTCCCTAGTATCTTTAATAATTTATTCTAATTTACTAGCAAGGCTTTTTCCTTCCTCTTACTATAAGAGCCCGAATTTTTTCATCAAATTCTCTGCACAAAACACCTATGTTGTTTGCTGCCTGGATAAACTTGGCACCAGGTTGCACGATACTTATAACCCGGTATTCTGCACTTTATCTTTCCCTGCAGTAGTTGGCCTACAGTCCTCTCGTAACTACTATACAGCAGCATTGCATACTCTTCCTACCGACCTAGACTTAAATCTGTTCCTACTAATCTGCTGCACTACACTTTGCTCAATAATTGCTTGAGGCTTTTATCCTGGTTCATGAACAAGTCAGACTGATTAATAATCAGAAACTAAAGCTTGATTTCTAAGATTTTGCCCGTTTGCTTATTACTTGTTACTTTTTCGCAGTTCGATAGTTTCTTTTCCACTTCAACCTAACTAATTGCAAATACATAATTTCTAGTTCTGCCTGAAGGGAACAAATCTTTCTTTTGTGTTCTACGGTCCTCTTGTCTCGACAGCATAATTTACAACTCCATGAGACAGACTCATCTGGTCGTTTAGTGGCTTCCTCGCTACAGTCGCCACAATGAAACACAAACCCACAGTCCTGAGTTGTAACCCCCAGACATGCCTACGGCAACGTCCACAGTTATCACACAAAACGCTACTTTTACAGTAAACTGATAAACACTAAAAATGCTGAAGCTGCAGTAAAGTAAGAAATAGTTAGTACTTATCTTTCAATGAATTGCGCAGCTAACTTCTGAACGGCGGGTGGACGTAAACTCGACAATGTAAACACCCCAAAGATATTCACTTAGATCGCAAAAGACATAAAGTGAGTTAAACTAAAGAACACGTTATTTTAAAAAAATTTAAACATAGGCTATTAGAAAATTATGAGAAATATTGCTATGTATCCAAAACAACACGTAGCGTTTCGAACGGTTCATGCTGATTTCAAAGTGTTTTGAGTGTGCGACCGACAGCCATTACTGCCGAATGGAAACTGTTACTAAACTTAGATAATGCTCCGTTTGCAAAGCGACCCTAAACCTGCGATTCGAAATCGTGGGAGTAGTCATGGGGCGTTGTGAAAGTTTCCCAATATCAGACCCGTCCAGCAGAAGGAACAGATACACAGTGGGTGAATAAAAGTTTCTTGATTTATTAGCACGATCCTTTGCGATGTACCTGCCATGAATTTCACGAGTTTTGGATATCAGTAAAATATCAGTAGCCCAGCTGTTCACTCGTGAAGCTCAGTAAACATTCACGTCTTTCGCAACACCTGTTTGTGCAATGTTGATTTCATTGTAATACGGAGTAAATATCGTATGAACATTAACGTAAACAGGAAACGATGGGAGCTATATACAGTCTGATTCCGACATTTAAGAACTTGGTTGTGAACAACAATCTCATCCATCAGGCTAATTATTGCTGTACTCACCAAATACATGGTAGGTACAGAACCGCTTACCACCAAATGTGGTTAGTGTTTTGAGGTAGTGTGGATACTGTATGATATTGGTGATACTAACCGAGAGGAAACGTGTATCCGCCTATATCCGCGTTTGATGGATTGATGTTCCCTTGCAAACTTTTTGAGCGACGCACAGCGGAAGCATAAAATAGTTGATGCCGTATGGCCTGAACACAGTGCTGGCTGAGCTGCAGGCAACCTGACGTTCGACTGCGTATGGCAGTGTTTTATATTTCTAGATAACGCAGCTGTTAAACAGGGCGTCCAAGAAAAATGGTTAGTATTCAAGGATATGACAGGAACGAACATTTGAAGCAAAAACGTCTAATAATCATGGGCTCATGCATATCTTAAGAGCTATGAGCATATCTTCAGGTTCAATACTCTTCGACTGTAAGCTCTTTGCTTTCCATATTTTGGGAAGAGGTAGTATGGAACAAAACAACAACAAAATTATCAAGTAAGCATGGGCTCTAAAATGCATCCCTTAAGAGCTCATAGCTCTTAAATACGCTAATTAGAGCCCATGTTTACTATAATATTTTGCTTCGAATAACCTTTCCTGTTATATCCCTGAATATTGACCTTTCTTTCTAGGACATCCTGTATTGTTGATAAAACAGTTTAATGAATTGTTTTTGAATTTCAGATGCATATTTAATTTAATGTTGTATGTATTGTCATAGATTTTGAAAGAATTTTCGATACAGCTGATAGAAAAAAATTCTGAGTAATAATGAGTGACAGTGGATACTCACCACACCTGAGAAGTAATCGAAAGATAATATCTTTAAACAAAAATAGTAATGAGTACAGGAGGAGAAAGGACAAATGAGATGAAAATCAATCATGGAGGTAGACAACGGCGTTCTTCCTTCGCCAACTTTTTTAGCATCTATACTGAAAAGTCCTCAAAAATTACAAATCAGATAATTATCCACGAATTAAATTAGATAAACACACGAAGCTAAGTAATTTACTATTTACAGATAATAAAGTAATGACACACGAGAGTAAAGATGATCTGAAGTTAGCAGCACGTCGGCTAAACCTGATATGTACGTAATAGAATCTCAAGATCTCGTCACATAAGATAAAAGTTATGGCCTTTCGAGTTGAAAACTCAATGCCGTCGAAAATAGTAGTTAAAACGAAATATTTGAATAGGTTTCATATTTTAAATACCTAGGATGCAGGACGAGTCGTGAAAATTCATTTGTGATTAGTCTGTTTGATCCTTCTTGCTGTCAGTGTTTTCCACATATTTCTTTCTTTATCGATTCTGTGGAGAACCTCCACTTGTTATCTTATTAGTTACCTAATTTTCAACATTCTCCTATGGCACGATATCTCAGATTCTTTGGTTCTTGTCCCCATAACCCGTGGTTCACTCCCAGGCAGTTCTGTGCTCCAGATGTGCAGTCGATGACAGAATTCGCGAGAACTCTCACCTGTTCGTTATGCTGAACTGCAAAACTTTACTGTCTGGTACAGAGCATAGCAGGCTAGGAGAGACAATGATACCAACTTACCCTTAGCCACATGTGCAGCTAGTATATCTTACATGAAACTAAAGGCGAGAGGAAAACAGTTGTCTCTGACTATTACAGCCAGTATTAACAATTTGCTTTTGAAAGGGAGATTTTTTATGTGACATGAAGTGGACATCGCAAACGGCTTTTCAAATTGTTTTGCAGTCTATTTTTCCTGCAGTGTTTTGTTCTCTTCACGACTGACTCATTTTTCCCTTCATCCCTTTTAAAATAGTTTCAGTAAACTAAGATAGCAATAAGAATTGAAATGCTGCATTTCGGACACGTTACTTAGACATTTCTGACACGTTAGAGTCGAAAAGCTGCTGACATTACATGGAATTCCGTGAATTGTATGACAGAAAAAAAATTATCGATAGTGACTTCTACTGAAAGTAATATTGATCACACTAGGTCGTGTCGAAAGAAGAGATCGGTCGTTCGCGAACTAACGGGTCCGAAGGAACGATTCACTAAGATGAACAGAAGGAGCGAGGATTAAATTCTAAGGAACGGTCTTTCATAGTTCACTTCGGTCGCAGCTTCCTACTTATAGTTCCCGGGAACGGGAGACGGTCGGTCTCATTCCCGCAACGGCACGTCGGCCGGTCTCGTTCCAGCCACGCTCCCGTTCCCGTCTCTGTCTCGGTCTCCCTCCGCCGGACATGTCCTTCGCATGGCCACTCGTATCAGTTCCACTGCCGACTGCTCCTAGTTAGAATCGAGTTGTTCGCTGCGCACGCCCATTCTAGACCTGTTTCAAACCTTTCTTGATCTCTAGATTTCTGGTTCTTCTCGTATTCTATTCAGCGTCCGCGACCGGTACTTAAAATGTATTTTATAATTACTAAATTACATCAAAATTACGTTGTATGTAATACATACACTCCTGGAAATTGAAATAAGAACACCGTGAATTCATTGTCCCAGGAAGGGGAAACTTTATTGACACATTCCTGGGGTCAGATACATCACATGATCACACTGACAGAACCACAGGCACATAGACACAGGCAACAGAGCATGCACAATGTCGGCACTAGTACAGTGTATATCCACCTTTCGCAGCAATGCAGGCTGCTATTCTCCCATGGAGACGATCGTAGAGATGCTGGATGTAGTCCTGTGGAACGGCTTGCCATGCCATTTCCACCTGGCGCCTCAGTTGGACCAGCGTTCGTGCTGGACGTGCAGACCGCGTGAGACGACGCTTCATCCAGTCCCAAACATGCTCAATGGGGGACAGATCCGGAGATCTTGCTGGCCAGGGTAGTTGACTTACACCTTCTAGAGCATGTTGGGTGGCACGGGATACATGCGGACGTGCATTGTCCTGTTGGAACAGCAAGTTCCCTTGCCGGTCTAGGAATGGTAGAACGATGCGTTCGATGACGGTTTGGATGTACCGTGCACTATTCAGTGTCCCCTCGACGATCACCAGTGGTGTACGGCCAGTGTAGGAGATCGCTCCCCACACCATGATGCCGGGTGTTGGCCCTGTGTGCCTCGGTCGTATGCAGTCCTGATTGTGGCGCTCACCTGCACGGCGCCAAACACGCATACGACCATCATTGGCACAAAGGCAGAAGCGACTCTCATCGCTGAAGACGACACGTCTCCATTCGTCCCTCCATTCACGCCCGTCGCGACACCACTGGAGGCGGGCTGCACGATGTTGGGGCGTGAGCGGAAGAAGGCCTAACGGTGTGCGGAACCGTAGCCCAGCTTCATGGAGACGGTTGCGAATGGTCCTCGCCGATACCCCAGGAGCAACAGTGTCCCTAATTTGCTGGGAAGTGGCGGTGCGGTCCCCTACGGCACTGCGTAGGATCCTACGGTCTTGGCGTGCATCCGTGCGTCGCTGCGGTCCGGTCCCAGGTCGACGGGCACGTGCACCTTCCGCCGACCACTGGCGACAACATCGATGTACTGTGGAGACCTCACGCCCCACGTGTTGAGCAATTCGGCGGTACGTCCACCCGGCCTCCCGCATGCCCACTATACGCCCTCGCTCAAAGTCCGTCAACTGCACATACGGTTCACGTCCACGCTGTCGCGGCATGCTATCAGTGTTAAAGACTACGATGGAGCTCCGTATGCCACGGCAAACTGGCTGACACTGACGGCGGCGGTGCACAAATGCTGCGCAGCTAGCGCCATTCGACGGCCAACACCGCGGTTCCTGGTGTGTCCGCTGTGCCGTGCGTGTGATCATTGCTTGTACAGCCCTCTCGCAGTGTCCGGAGCAAGTATGGTGGGTCTGACACACCGGTGTCAATGTGTTCTTTTTTCCATTTCCAGGAGTGTACATCTTTTCAGATAACAAAAGGGCTTCTCAGCTTACTTCAGTATTTCGATAAACAGCAGAAGACATAGTTATAGAAAGGCAACTTTTTTTTGTTATTCTACATGGAATGGAAATCGGCACGACACACACCAGTGGCCATTTTCCGTCCTTTTTAAACCCCGGTAAAACGGCGTGTTGATTGTTATGGAAGGCAGACCGACTCAGCGGAGTGAAGCCCGCGCTCCGTAATCGAGTGTCTGGTTTCATATTTTGTGCAGAGAATTAGATATCTTATACAATATTATTTCACTGGTACAGGGAAGCGCACGAAAATTCGGCCCGACTACTAAACTGCTCACTGTCGCCCACCAATCGTCATCTATTGTTTCGAAGTTGTTGTTTGCATTGGCTTATTTTGTTATTTCTTTACTGCCTAATTATTACATGTTTATTCATTCTAAAATTAGCAGTCAACAAATCCCGTGTAATTGGCGAGCAGTCTGTACTCGCAGCCGGTTTTTCGTGTGCCACCTTATATTATATCACTGCGATCATTCACTTAACGCTACAGTTGGCTAAATGAGAGGTTTTACATAATCACAGAAATTACTTCTACAAACGTGTGAGAATTCTGTATAATGAATAAAAACTCAGTACTCCAGGGGGGAGGTAAGTGCCCTCTCCTGGCGCCTTCCATCCTTATGTCACCTATGCTACTAATTTTCAGTTTTTCGTTAGAACCATATACTATGCAAAAATGAACGGTGAACGCGTAAAAATGAACGGTTGCCAATCACCAGTGAACTAGTTCCCAAGAATGAATGATTTTGCCCATCTCTAGTCGAAAGACGTTTGGTGCGTGCTACATGGCATACTTTTTGGACCCAAGCTGACATCATGACTCATTAACAGGACAGACAAAAGGAATCCTGTTTTACACTCTTTGTTACGAATCACTAGGAATCACAATGCACCACGATGTCTCGACCGGTCGAGTGACAGTTTGTGCCTATCGGTTCTGTCAGGCGCTAGAATAGCGACAACTGTTTGGCGTGGTCGACCGTTGGTGGTTTTCTCGAAGGCGATGATTTCATTCTAACTGTCGCCTCTGCTTATCTTAACACTTTCGGTTGACATTGTGAATAATATCTTAATTTAAATCTAACAAACAAAAACTTGTGACAGTTTCCTCTGCAGATACGTTATTAACAGCCTCTACCAGTGGTTGGATTAAGTTCCAGAGATCTCCGCGGGGTCTCATTCGTTGATGGCACGCGACACTGTTGGTGGTAATACGTCCGTCAGATGGCCTCCTTGGTGCTCTTCGAGACGAGTAATCTATCTGCTGACACCAGGTTTTACCCTCTCCCTTCCCTTATTATCATCCAGCACATACATGACACCACACTACACACACACACACCCAGTACAGCCACCTACACTTAACAGTCACATCTCGCAGAGGAAAGGTACCTACGAGTGAATTTTAAATGGCCGCCACATTCGCCTCTGTCATGATCTAGTCTGACCCGATTACGCACCATTACGTTTCACAAGAAATTACTAAAGGTAGTACGAGGCGATCTTCACTTGGCATTACCAGAGGTGAAGGAAGTGTTTTGGTGTGGGTTAAAATTTTTCTAATAATGAGAACCAAACACGAGGCATATCGCATAATAAAATACAACGCGAAGAAATCAGACTTCTAGACAATCGTCTTACGAGGCGTATTCCGGAAGTAAGGTCCGATCGGTCGCAAAATGGAAACCACAGTGAAAATCCGATAAAGCATTTGCATAGGTGTGTTGGACAGTGTCTCTAGTATGCCGTTGATCGCGTCACTTCTGTCTTTTCAGTTCTGAGCGCACAGTGACCACTTAAAGATGCCTAGAAAACAGTGTCTCCCGCCAATATTAGTGCCCGTGAGAGATTTCACCTGATTTCATGCAGCCCACATAACATAGCTGTCATGCATTTCCTTCATGAAAGTCCTCGGCCGCACTTTGCAGGGGCAATGAGGAAGCCGCTGCAACGTTTTCGATGGGTAGTGTTTCATCGCCCTCCATACAGCCCGGACTTTCCTCCCTCTGATTTTCATCTCTGCTGACATGAACCGCTGACTATGAAATCAACGTTTTGGCACAGACAACGAACTACAGACCAGTGTAGAAAATGGGCGAAAAGTGCAGGCGACTGCCTTCTATCACAAGCGTATTGGAAAGTTGCTACAACGCTACGGCAAATTTCTCAATGTAGAGAAGTTGCCGAAAGATGTGGCTAACTATTGCAAATAAAACACTTCTGATTTTCATTGTGGTTTCCATTTTGCGAGCGATCGGACCTTACTTTCGGAATACGCCTCATCCTTTACAAGCAGAAGGCATTAATTTTATATTGCGAATATAAGCAGAAAAAGTTTGAGTCCTACTTTGGAATACATTCAGACATGTCGAAATATGAAGTTCCTTGAGAAATTAATGTATGGTAGCGGCCGTTCACCGCCCGGAATCTGTCACCCACCCCATCAAAAAACCACACAATACCACAGGCAGGTCTGCTTTCTTCCAGAACGAGCATCCCAGAGTCCTGAATTGCTCCCTTGAGCTCTTGATTCGAAAAGTTCCGGTCTCCACTTGACTCCCATAGTGTTCCTCTATTTTCTGCTTTTCCATTTGATGAAGGCCGTCACCACCAAAAATACATCGTTGTTAAGTCCTACTGACATGGTTTGACTCAACTGGACCACTTCCTGCGCTAAATTAGTACATTACAATATTTAAATAAAGAAATGTCCGCCCCCGGTAGCTGAGTGGTCACCGCGACAGAATGTCAATCATAAGGGCCCGGGTTCGATTCCCGGCTGGGTCGGAGATTTTGTCCGCTCAGGGACTGGGTGTTGTGTTGTCCTAATCATCATCATCTCATCCCCATCGAAGCGCAAGTCGCCGAAGTGGCGTCAAATCGAAAGACTTGCACCAGGCGAACGGTCTACCCGACGGCAGGCCCTAGTGACACGATATTATTAATACAGAAATGTTATAAACATTCGGTCACACTCAGATCATTCACAGTAATCACAAATAAAAGTTTGTTCATAAATAAATAAGCTAGTATTCTTGCACAAGTGCACTCACATGCTGGCCGGAGTGACCGAGCGGTTCTAGGCGCTACAGTCGGGAACCGCGTGACCGCTACGGTCGCAGGTTCGAATCCTGCCTCGGGAATGGATGTGTATGTGGTCCTTAGGGTAGTTAGGTTTATGTAGTTCTAAGTCTAGGGGACTGATGACCTCAGAAGTTAAGTCCCATAGTGCTCAGAGCCATTTTTTTTTTTTTTGCACTCACATTAAATGACAACGAACTGTTGTTAAATATTGTTTAAACAATTATTTATGCCTTCTCGACACATGTGTGTTTGGGTTCTCCTTCCAATTGTGGTGTCCACTAACAAATGCAATCGACAACATTTAAATTAGCACAGCTTTTTGTAGCACTCGCATTCAACATTTAAACAAAGTTACTGGCAAAATAATAAACTGCTCATTGAATAACTACACAAGTATGACGATATGTGAGTTATCATATGCTGTACTCATTTGCTGTGTAACTGTGGAGAATACGACGTTCTGACAAACATTTGCATAACAAAAATGAAATAAAATACATCATAAGTCAACAAATAAAACAGATACAGATGAGTTGCTTTCTGGTATGTTAGCTATTGTGCAGTGCTATCACCTGAGATATTGTTTGCTGAAATCACATGAAGTGGTTAAAACTCGTTAATTCACAGGTTGTGGCCCACAGCTCGTGGTCGTGCGGTAGCGTTCTCGCTTCCCGCGCCCAGGTTCCCGGGTTCGATTCCTGGCGGGGTCAGGGATTTTCTCTGCCTCGTGATGGCTGGGTGTTGTGTGATGTCCTTAGGTTAGATAGGTTTAAGTAGTTCTAAGTTCTAGGGGACTGATGACCATAGATGTTCAGTCCCATAGTGCTCAGAGCCATTTTTTTCACAGGTTGGGAAAATGTTTATTCACTGTGAAATATTAACTTATGTAGTGTTAAAGATATTGAAAATATTGTTGTGTCATAGGACATGCCTCATTTTTCTGTGATCGTAAATACACTACTGGCCATTAAAATTGCTACACCACGAAGATAACGTGCTACAGACGCGAAATTTAACCGACAGGAAGGAGATGCTGTGATATGCAAATGATTAGCTTTTCAGACCATTCACACAAGGTTGGCGCCGGTGGCGACACCTACAACGTGCTGACATGAGGAAAGTTTCCAACCAATTTCTCATACACAAACAGTAGTTGACCGGCGTTTCCTGGTGAAACGTTGTTGTGATGCCTCGTGTAAGGAGGAGAAATGCGTACCATCACGTTTCCGACTTTGATAAAGGTCGGATTGTACCCTATCGCGATTGCGGTTAATCGTATCGCGACATTCCTGCTCGCGTTGGTCGAGATCCAATGACTGTTAGCAGAATATGGTATCGGTGGGTTCTGGAGGGTAATACGGAACGCCGTGCTGGATCCCAACGGCCTCGAATCACTATCAGTCGAGATGACAGGCATCTTATCCGCATGGCTGTAACGTATCGTGCAGCCACGTCTCGATCCCTGAGTCGACAGGTGGGGACGTTTGCAAGATAACAACCATCTGCACGAACAGTTCGACGACGTTTGCAGCATCATGGACTATCAGCTCGGAGACCATGGCCGCGGTTACCCTTAACGCTGCATCAGAGACAGGAGCGCCTGTGATGGTGTACTCAACGACGAACCTGGGTGCACGAATGGCAAAACGTCACTTTTTCGGATGAATCCTGGTTCTGTTTACAACATCATGTTGGTCGCATCCGTGTTTGGCGACATCGCGGTGAACGCACATTGGAAGCGTGTATTCGTCATCACCATACTGGCCTAACACCCGGCGTGATGGTATGGGGTACCATTGGTTACACGCCTCGGTCACCTCTTGTTCGCATTGACGGCACTTTGAACCATGGACGTTACATTTGAGATGTGTTACGACCCGTGGCTCTACCCTTCATTCGATCCCTGCGAAACCCTACATATAAGCAGGATAATGCACGACTGCATGTTGCACGTCCTGTACAGGCCTTTCTGGATACAGAAAATGTTCGACTGCTGCCCTGTCCAGCACATTCTCCAGATCTCTCACCAATTGAAAGCGTCTGGTCAATGGTGGCTGAGCAACTGGCTCGTCACAATACGCCAGTCACTACTCTTGATGAACTGTGGTATCGTGTTGAAGTCGCATGGGTAGCTGTACCTGTACACGCCATCCAAGCTCTGTTTGACTGAATGCCCAGGCGTATCAAGGCCGTTATTACGGCCAGTGGTGGTTGTTTTGGGTACTGATTTCTCAGGGACTATGCACACAAATTGCGTGAAAATGTAATCACATGTCAGTTGTAGTATAATATATTTGTCCAAGGAATACCCGTTCATCATCTGCATTTCTTCTTGGTGTAGCAATTTTAATGGCCAGTAGTGTATATTCAGATGTGCTGTATTGGTCGCTTAGCTGGATCTGCCCAGCACGCCTGAGCCCTGGATCCGACAGCGTTCAGCCGTACAACAATTTCACCTCTCTTTATACCACCGCTAGGCAACCAAATCGCTCGATTACATACGTATAACGTTACATGTGTCAACTAACTGCACAGTTGCTAATTCACTGTGCCTGCACTGTGGGAGAAACAACCTAGCTATGGAAATGAACTGGCGCGTTTTGCTATGGTCATTAAAACATTGTTCAAAGACGCCAAAATCAGACTTCGTGAAAGTATTCGTACTTGCTGGCGTCACAGAAGGCCCTCTGACTAATAATAATGAATGCGTATTCAGTTTTTCAAGATCAGGACGATATTTTCGAAATACAGGATTACAGCTCATTCTCACCTCTTCATCTACCTGTCTGTCGGCAAGGAAGCTTCCGTTCCCCATCGGTATATCAAGATCTTCGTCCTCAGATGTCGGTGAAACATCCTACCAGTCTACTCAACTCCTGGAAACGATTAATATGAATAATACAGAATGGAATTCTGATGGAAGACAACAGCCCGCAACATTATCATGAGAGACCAATGAATGGACAAGTTAAGTAGCCATAATGGTTTCCAATCTCAGGGAGTTCGATCGTTGTCATTCGACCCAAGTGCATTTGACGGAAGCCAAATGTGGATGAATACATGTCGTGTTACAGGTTGTCCCTCCGAAACTGGAACCAATGACGGCAGCAGTCAATTCATAGACAATATGTATAGTATGTTAACAGTTGTGGGACAGTTTGCTACCGGAGCAGAGTTAGATATCGCAGATTGAAGAAACATATTGTAAGCGTTCTTTCAGATAATTGTTTTCCGGCTGCTTCAATGAAGCACTCGGGCAGCCACAGTCAGAAGAGAGAGTCTGCTAATAGAGCTTCACACTGTAAGCAGTACTCAGTTTCTCGGCTAGAATTAGTGCGTTCTTTGACGCTTGGTTTGATTTCAATCCTACCAATTCGATTACTAGTCAAGAAAATATATAAGCTCTTGTTACTTTTCTTTGTTCTCGAAGGTCCGGAAGAGTCGAAACAGGGTAATTATTTTTAGGCTTGAAATCTCAAACTTGCATTTAATTTAAAAATGGAGTTAGTTGCCAGAAATAACACCCCGGCAACATGTTTTAACGATCTTGTTAATTTATTCAAGCTTTTTGTTCCATCGTCGTCGTCGTCGTCGTCGTCGTCGCCGCCACCGTCGGCTGTACCTTAATTCCGATTATGCACAAGTTCTTCCTGCATAGAGTGAACATTTTAACTCCGGCCATAAAAAAATGCCCTCACAAAAATCGTACTGATTTTTTGGAAGATCGTGGGACTACAATTGACGGAGCTTCCTTGCTTGTGTCTGGACCTTTTCATGTTTGTGGCGTTCTCCTACAAACGAGTTGACAGCGATGGGTATAGCGTTGCTTCACAGTATATCATCCACAGTACAATCTTCGCAAATTTGTATATTTACACCAATCGTCTTCATGACGTGTCATCTGGTCCTTAAAGCGCTTAAAAGAGGCCCCACGAGGTCTACTGCCACACCAAAGTTCGCCATAAAGGAATTTGCGGGGAAACCTGGTATCACTCACGCGGTGAATGTGACCCAACCATTGCAGTTGATAAGCAATGATGACTGCCACAATGCTGTGTAGATGCGTTGGTAGAGAACCACAGGGTTGGTTACATAGTCCTTCCGCTTAATGTTCAAGATGTACCTAGTTTCACAGGCATACACACTGAATAGCCAAAGAAACTGGTACACCTGGCTTATATCGTGCAGGGCCCCCGCGAACACGCACAATTCCCACAACACGATGTGGCATGGACTCAACTAATGTCTGAAGTAGTGCTGGAGGGAATTGACACCATTAATCCTGCAGAGCTGTCTGTAAATCCATAAGAGCACGAGCATGTGGAGATCTCTTCTGAACAGCACGTTGCAAGGCGTTCCAGATATGCTCAGTAATGTTCATGTCTGGGGAGTTTGGTTGCCAGCGAAAGCGTTTAAACTCAGAAGAGCGTCCCTCGAGCCACTCTGTAGCAATTCTGAACGTGTGGGGTGTCGCATTGTCCTGCCGGAATTGCCCAAGTCTGTCGGAATGTACAATGGACATGAATGGATGCAGGTGGTCAGCCAGGATGTTTACGTACTTGTCACCTGTCAGCTTCGTATCTAGACATATCATTCCAACTGAACTCGCCCCACACCATTACAGAGCCTCCATCAGCTTGAAAATTCCCCTGCTTATGTGCATGGTCCATGGATTCATGAGTTTGTCTCCAACCCATACACGTCTATCCACTCCATACAATTTTAAACGAGATTCGTCCGACTAGGCAACATGCTTCCAGTCATCAATAGTACAATGTCAGTGTTGTTGAGTCCAGGCGAGGCGTAAAGCTTTGTGTCGTGCAGTCATCAAGGGTACACGAGTGGGCCTTCGCCTCTGAAAGCCGAAACCGATTATGTTTCGTTGAATGGTTCGCACGCTGACACTTGCTGATAGCCCAGCATTAAAATCTGAAGCAATTTGAGGAAGAGTTGCACATCTTTCACGTTGAACGATTCTCTTCAGTCGGCGTTGGTCCCGTTCTTGAAGGGTTTTTTTCGGCCGCAGCGATGTCGTAGATTTGATGTTTTTCCAGATTCCTGATATTCACGGTACGCTCGTGAAATGGTCGTACGGGAAAATTCCCACTACATCGCTACTTTGGAGTAGTTTTGTCCCATCGCTCATGCGCCACTTATAACACCACGTTCAAACTCACATCTTGATAACTTGGCATTGTACCAGCAGTAAGCGATCGAACAACTGCGCCAGACTCTTGTTGTCTTATACAGGCGTTGCCGATTGCAGCGTCGTATTTTGCCTGTGTGTGTGTATCTCTGTATTTGAATACGCATGCCTATACCATTTTCTTTGGAGCTTCATTGCAGCAGCGTGAACATACCAACAGCTGTCTACATCATGGATTTGGTATGCAGCTTTAGGTCTTTGTTTATGAACACACTGTGCAGAGCTCTTATAATGCTGCATTGGCAGTCCCAATTCTTTTATTAACATCATGTGTACCGTTTAGACAAGACGCTTCGAAGATGTGAAAAGTGATCGACCTGCGCCGGTGTGTGTATAAGATGGAGATGTTAAACTCAGGAATCGTCAGTTCCGGGATAAGATGTGCGAGTTTTATTCTTTTTTTCACATTGATGGTAAGACCACATGCATTTTTGAAGCAGTTAACTGATTGTTGTAACTCTGCAGATGTTAGAGCATGAGATGCAGTGTCATCGGCATACCATAGTTCTTCCATATGGCTACCCAAGGTATGTCTATGAATAACGTCTTGCCAGACCGAAGAGACCTCCATGAAAACAAAACTCAGTGTCTGTGTCTTGGCAGCATAGAAGCCATGTACAGAGAAAACAGTGTTGGAGCAAGTACACAGCCTTGTTTCCAACCCAAAATGATTGGGAGCGGATCCGAAGTAGAATTACCGTGAATAATCTGCCTAGGCATGCCATCCTGATGAGCGTGAACACATTCCACAATTCTGGACATGTACGTGTCTCAGTACGTTCCACATTGTAAATCTTGGTACTGAATCAAAGGTTTTTTCCAGGTCATAGAAAGCCAAATGTAGAGGTTTCTGCTTTCTGTTTCCGTGGAGTTGTCTAACACAGAAGATCACATCTGTTGTGCCTCTGGAGGCTCAGAAACCACATTTAGCTTCAGGCAAAATCCTTCCTGAAATAATTTGTAGCAACTTTAACAGAGTTATTGGGAGAGTTTTATATGCATTTGACAATAGCGATATACCACGTGAGTTCCCCCATGCATTACGTTCGCCTTTCTTGAAGCTAGTGATGATGGCAGCATTCTTCAAATCGTGCGGTACTTCTCCAGATTCCCAAATTAAGAGGATGGGTATAAAAGGTCTAGTCCTCAAGGGTATACCTCCATTTTGTATCAATTCCAAAAGGATGTTGTCAGGAGCAGGACCCATTCTTAAACATTACACCACAAGCGCTAACATTGCGTAATAGCATACATGAAGGCTTGCTGGGAAATAATGCCTCCGAGTATTTTATTCTATTCTCGATATCGGTTGAGGTATTACATTTCATTTACTTGATCGACTTTGCCGCTACGCTGACTCAAGTTGCAACCCTCTGCTGTCATACGGCTCCGAATTATGTGTAACGTAACTATGTCGGTGCGTGAGAAATAGCGTGTTGCAATCGAGTTTCTAACCGCAGAAAACGCACCTCCAATTGAAATACGTAGAAGAATGAAAGCTGTGTACGGTGATGATTGTTTCCATATCGTAATGTTTGGCGTTGCGTTGTTCGTGCTCATAACGAAGGAAACGGTGGTGCTAACCTCGACGTGTGTGGCGAAGCCCGAAGTGGACGACAGCTTACGGAAGTCAACGAGACTCATAGGACCGTGTAGATGAACTCATCACATAAAATCGCAGGGTAACATAGACACAACTCTCAGGCAAGTGTGGAATATCGCGAGATCGTGTACAGGCCATCTTTGCATAACTGCGGCACAGAAAACTGTCTGCACGGTGAATGCTACAAATACTCACCCCTGAAGTGAAACAGAGGAGATTCGATATCTATCAACAATTTCTATTGCGTTCTCAGCGTGAGGCCGATGGGTTCAAAATGGCTCTGAGCACAATGGGACTTAATTTCTGAGGTCATCAGTCCCCTAGAACTGAGAACTGTTTAAACCTAACTAACCTAAGGACATCACACACATCCATGCCCGAGGCAGGATTCGAACCTGCGACCGTAGCGGTCTCGCGGTTCCATACTGTAACGCCTAGAACCGCTCGGCCACTCCGGCCGGCGCGATGGGCTCAAAAATGGTTCAAATGGCTCTGAGCACTATGGGACTCAACTGCTGTGGTCATAAGTCCCCTAGAACTTAGAACTACTTAAACCTAACTAACCTAAGGACAGCACAAAACACCCAGCCATCACGAGGCAGAGAAAATCCCTGACCCCGCCGGGAATCGAACCCGGGAACCCGGGCGTGGGAAGCGAGAACGCTACCGCACGACCACGAGATGCGGGCCGCGATGGGTTCCTTTACTACACTGCAACAGGTGATGAAAGCTTGATTCACCATTTTGATCTTGAAAGCATGATAGCATCAGTGGATTTCCGCTATAAAGCATCACGAATGCCAAAAATGTTTAAGGCCATGTCATCAGCAGGCAAGTTATTCTCACAGTGCATTGGGTGGTACATTTGGAATTCATTCCTTAATTCACCGCCATAGTTTCTACAAAGTACTGTGAGGCTGTCACAAAACAAAACACGAATTCCAAGAGTTCGTCCACACGTGGAGCATGTTCCCATTCAGCATGACAATACCAGACTACACACGAGGACTGCGACATCCGCAATAATCCGACGCATTGCGTTCACTGTCATTAGTCATCCTCCATACAGTCCCGACATGGCCCCATTCGAGTTTCCTCTGCCTCCAAAACTTAAAGAACACCTTCGAGGACTTCACTTCCGTAGTGATGAAGCGGTGCAATCAGAGATCAGATTATGATTCCGTCAACTAAGTCAGCACTCCTACAGCGATAGTGTCAACAAACTGGTCTCTTGTTGGGAGAAATGTGTTCATCGCTAGGGTGACTATGTTGCGAAATACACTATGTGATCAAAAGTATCCGGACACTCCCAAAAAACATACGTATTTCATATTAGGTGCATTGTGCTGCCGCCTACTGCCAGGTACTCCATATCAGCGATCTCAGTAGTCATTACACATCGTGGAGAGCAGAATGGGGCGCTCCGTGGAACTCACGGACTTCGAATTTGGCCAAGTGATTAGCTGTTACTTGTGTCATACGTCTGTACTCGATATTTCTACAGTCATAACATCCCTAGGTCCACTGTTACCGATGTGATAGTGAAGTGGAAACGTGAAGGGACACGTACAGCACAAAAGCGTACAGGCCGACCTCGTCTGTTGACTGACAGAGACCGCCGACATTTGAAGAGGGTTGTAATGTGAAGTAGGCAGACTTCTGTCCAGACCATCACACAGGAAATCCAAACTGCATCAGGATCCACTGCAAGTACTATGACAGTTAAGCGGGAGGTGAGAAAACTTGGATTTCATGGTTGAGCGGCTGCTCATGAGCCACACATCACGCCGGTAAATAGCAAACGACGCCTCGCTTGGTGTAAGGAGTTTAAACATTGGACGATTGAACTGTGGAATAACATTGTGTGGAATGACGAATCAATTGCCAGCGTGTGTAACGCCAACACTAAAATTCAGAGACGGTGGTGTTATGCTGTGGTCATGTTTCTCATTGAGGGGGCTTTCCACCCCTTGTTGTTTTGCATGGCAGTATCACAGCACAGGCCCACGTTGATGTTTTAAGCACATTCTTGCTTCCCACTGTTGAAGAGCAATTCGCGGGTGACTATGCATCTTTCAACACGGTCGAGCACCTGTTCATAACCCACAACCTCTGGAGTAGTGGTTACACGACAATAACATCCCTGTAATGGACTGGCCTGCACAGAGTTCTGACCTGAAACCTATAGAACACCTTTGGGATATTTTGGAACGCCGACTTCGTGCCAGGTCTCACGGACGGACATCGATACCTTTCCTCAGTGCAGCACTCCGTGAAGAATGGGCTACCATTTCCTAAGAAACCTTCCAACACCTGATTGAAAGTATGCCTGCGAGAGTGGACGCTGTCATCAAGGCTATGGGTGGGCCGACACCATACTGAATTCCAGCATTACCGATGCAGGGGGCCACGAACATGTAACTCATTTTCAGCCAAGTGTCCCGATACTTTTGATCACATAGTGTAAACATGAAGACATGATAACAGATATGCAGAATGTTAATAAGACTTGCTTTATTTAAAAAAGCTTCAAGGGTTTTCACATAAAAAAATTCTCAGGAATTATTTTTCAGCATGCCCTCGTATAAGGAAACTTCACACAAAGTGTCTCACTCATAAAATATCCACCAAGCTCCACAGTGTCATCTAGATTTCATTGACAAACAACGTAACTTGTTACAGGGTCAAGACAGTTATTACATTTTAATTGTTTTTACAATGGTCATTATTAAATGTTTACATTTAAGTTAAACACAAAACGGATTTTGGTAATTCTCTACTTCTTTGGAGTGGTGAGTGACTATAAAAATATAATTCAGCGTTTCGGCCTTTAGCATGGTACTTGATCTCCGAAGTTGGTTTGGTACTGAATGCATCAGGCTAGAGCCAGCCAGCTGGTTTCATTCTCATTAAGAGTACTACAACCTCAATGATGAGATACAAAGATCATTTTTTTCTGTGGTCGTGCAATGCAGATCTTGATATGCAAATGAATCTCTCGTGATGCTTGCGGAGGTTACAATTTCCCTCTAACAAAATATTTTCCAATAATTGCACGTTGGTTCGCACGTGGGGCTGGCTAGTGCTTTTTCTGAGTCTTGGTGCAGCTCTTGACAGGCTACCGGTGGGAAAGCGTTCCTGGGGTGCAGTGTGTTAGGCTCGACAGAATACATGAGGCCTCAGATAAAAGAGTCGTCAGTAGCATGAGCGGTCTCATCTCTCATTCCCCTTGGCGTTCGTTGTTCAGAAATGGTTCAAATGGCTCTGAGCACTATGGGACTTAACATCTAAGGTCATCAGTCCCCTAGAACTCAGAACTACTTAAACCTAACGAACCTAAGGACATCACACACATCAATGCCCGAGGGAGGATTCGAACCTGCGACCTTAGCGGTCGCGCGGTTCCAGACTGAAGCGCCTACAACCGCTCGGCCACACTGGCCGGCGGCGTTCGTTGTCCTATTGCCCTCACTATCGGGTGAGGCGGCATTTCGCTAATTATACCAAATAAAATCTTGCCCGGGTCGAGGAGCACTATCTCACCCATTAGGCCCGCTCCTGAATTTCGCAATAACCAACCTGGTGTCGAGTCTTGGAGGTTATCAACCTGAGCTTTTGACGCGGGAAATAGCGCACTCATCAGGTGCATGATGTGCTAAAGAAGCCGGAGAAAGAGACGCGGAACGGTGAGTTCTTTCGAATTGGCCAGGGCTTCCCCAATTTTCCCAGGTGGGGCTCTAGAACCAAACTATTGTCATTTTTTTAAACTGAAAGATTAGGACACTGGCTCAAATAATAACAAACGGTTTAGAACAGAGGAGGAATTGTGTTCTATATGGCCTCTGGCGTAATTCCTAACATTCTGTCCAATTGGGAAATCAGCAATTTTTTGCGTTCTTTCCGCAGAGAGCTCTGATAAGCGTCGTTCTTATGGTGCCCTTGGTAATAACTTGAAGCTATACAGTATTCTCGGTCGGGACTCGAAGCATACAGTACTCTGAGTTAGGACGTCACTTAGAACGTTACTCTTGGTCTGCACTGAGCTATAGCAGCTCTCTGCGGCTAGACAGGGCCGAGGCGAGGAATTCATCCTCTGTGAAGGGCAGCGGCAGCATTTGCAGTGCAGATGCCGTCTGCAGTTGCTGAAGTCGCAGCTCGTCTTTTCGCCTCTTGAACTCTACAGGTTGATAATTTCCGATATAGATGTAACTAATGAGACAGGAGTAGGCGCGTTTTCAGTTAAAGCATGGGACATCTTGCTTTCAATCAAGCTTTGGCAGTTAATGGCTTAACCATGACTATTTAAGTTGCTGCTTGTGTTTTTCTAACCTCACATGTGCCACTCAATTATCGTGTCCAATGCGAAACTATATGCATAATTTACTTGATTGAACCCGTGAGTTAGTTACCAGGCTATGTTCGTCCCTTCCCTGAGGACTTCCCCGCCCAGTTTCTGGTACTGATTAATTTTACATGTTTCATATTACGAGTTCTGCTCATCCCCAGTGTGTGAGTGAATTAATTATTACGTGTGTTTGCCGTGTGCAGTTCCTCCTGTGGAGTATTTTTTAATAAACGATGATCTAACTCACCACCCTTTCACTTCAGTATTTAGTGATGGAGCCCTCGACCCCTGTTATCACTTTTAACTTCAACAAGAAGCACACTCTCGACTCAGTTGTCAGGGTCACTCCTTCGTGTTCCCTTTGCTCTCAGTTTATTAAATACATCTGACTAACAAGGGGAGGGGGAGAGGGACTATCTGCATATCGAAGTGGCTCATTCAGTTCAGATCAGTGGCACTGTTTATGTTTAGCCGTAGGTCAGTAGTGTCTTACAGTAATCTTAAAGTATACTAACAATTTAATGAATCTCCAAGTGTTACATACTGTTTTGGTATTATAAAGTTCAGATCATGATGAGAGTATCATTATTAGTGTTAATGAAGTGTGCTTTAGAATTTCCATTTGAGACGCTATTTCCGTATTTAATACTTTGATAATAACTTAACACAACAGCTTTGACATAATTTAAAGGGGATTGTGAGTACTACTTCTTCTAAGCTTTCTAATGAGCTATAAATTCTCGAAAGTTAATGAGTTTATACAGATACGTATATTTTTGAATTAAGTCAGACTACGTATCAGTTAGTATTCTGTAATAATTAGATAGTTTTATAGTTTCTCCACCAGCTATGGAAATTATCGATGTACGTGATGTATTACCAGCAGTTAAATTGCTTCTCAGTATGTTGCTTTTAGCATTTTGATGTTGCAGACGTGGCTGTAATTAGAGTTCATCGATACATCTCACTCCTTGAGTAACTCACAAAAATATGAACTGCACTTAATAAAATTATGTAGATATAGAAGTCGATAACAGTACCCCGATGCTTTTTTCCTTAATTTATTGATTTTATATGTCGACAGATGAGTGTGAAAAATTTTAGTGAATCTCATACATAGCAAAAAGCGTAGTAACATCCAAAATATGACCTGATTCAGTGCTGAATTATCAGGTACACGGTCTAAAATGGCATTACGCTCAAAATATTTCTACAGCTTCCATTTTCGAAACATGGTTCAAACTGCATATAAATGTCGGCTTTAAAGAATTCTCTGTTATCAGGCTGGATGGACCAGACTGAAAAGTAACTATCGCTATCCTACTAATGAAAGATGTTAAGTTTATGGAAGTGCAGATCAATTCCTCCACCACAAGGCTACAAATAGCACTAGTACAAAGTAAATTACGGACTATATGATAACTCTCTTATCAAGATATTGCTCCCTGAGAAGAAAAATATGTGAAGGAGAAAGAAACACGTTGTTCCAAACTAGAATCACCTCTAGCTCTCTATGGGGATTTCAACGGTCACAACCCAAGTTAGGGTTGTGACAAAAATTATCTAATGTAATAGAACCTATTCCTCACATAAACGGTTCTGTTGTAGATCTCACGTTATGTTCATGTATTACTTGGTCACTACTATGTAACATATTGCGGTCAGATCATTTCTTTAATATTCTGTCCTTCTGAGCGTTGAAGTACGGCGAGAGACTTGAAATTTTTAGCTAATACCCCTTGGAACGCCAAGAAAGCAATCTGTCACTCTTCAAAACACAAAAAAATGGAGAATATAACCGCCGAAGTACCAGGAAGAGTCCCTGCGTGTGTGACCCTTATGCACTATCAAAGTTTTAAATGAGGTAGCAGACCTCTCTGTCCGCAAGCTCGTTTTAGGTTAGAATTTCCGTGATTAGGTGGAACACGTAATGCTCACGAGTGATTTCCCAACGTCGTATAGCAGCATAAGATCTCTTCGTCCTGTTAAGGTTATCTGCACTACTGGAAGGTAGATGTGCAGTCTAAGGGGTTTTGGAAAATCAAAATCTTAACTCGATAAATTACTTTGAGTGTTATGCGGAGGACCTGGGTTAAGTTCCCCGTACTGACATGGATGGTGGGAGGAGATGGGTGGGGTGAACTCACAGTCGCGACACCAGCTGAGGAGCTACTTGAATTAGAAGTAGCGACTCCAAAGCCTAGACTGTAATTTAAATTAGTTGGATGGGATCTGACGTTTAATGTCCGAAGTTGTGCCGTTGACGGGAAAAATATACTGTGCAGGGAGTCATAACAGCGCTCCGCTCGTGAGCGACGTTACAAAAAACCGCTTTAAGGTCTTTCTCTTTCTCCTTTAAAAAATCACTTAAAAACTTGAAATTCACGTATTAGATATATCTCCATAGTCTATTTAAGAATGTCAGCTATCTGTTATTTATTTAATTAGGGCCAGAGTTGTTTTAATTTTCTGAAATAATTAAACTTATCGCGTTCGAAGAACAATTTCAATCGTATCCGAAACAGTACTGAACTCACTGAAGTTATTTACTTGCGTTCATTGCCGGCCGGAGTGGCCGTGCGGTTCTGGGCGCTACAGTCTGGAACCGAGCGACCGCTACGGTCGCAGGTTGGAATCCTGCCTCGGGCATGGATGTGTGTGATGTCCTTAGGTTAGTTAGGTTTAATTAGTTCTAAGTTCTAGGCGACTAATGACCTCAGAAATTGAGTCGCATAGTGCTCAGAGCCATTTGAACCACTTGCGTTCATTACCAAATCACCTCGCTCAAAAAAGGATGAAGAGCCGTACAGAAGCGCATTGCTTGTGTATGATGTATGGTAAACGTTTTATGCTTTTTTTAAAAAAGTAGTCAATATTTAACTCGCAACAAATACGAAGTTCAAAGTCTCTGACTCCTAGAGAAATAACGAAGAAATTCTGAAATTTACCAATGTTATAGAGCTCTACAATGCCTCTGAGCAGATTCATAATCTGTTCTTAATATTAATCAGAGTGGAGTCATATTATTACTTGAAACCGGCAAAATTTTCGAGTCAGAAAACGTTTCCTAGCCGCGAATTGGCAAGCTTAATGCTTTGCACATCGAAAGTGGCAACCAGTGGGGGCCGACAGTTTCAGCTCTCCATTGGTGTACGCAGTTTAGCTGGCTCGCTGTCAGATGGCAACTAATTTAAATTGACTTACTAAAAGTCGACAACGGCTGGAAGAGCATTTTGCTGGCGCCATGCCCCCCCCCCCCCCTCACACACACACACACACACACACACACACACACACAGCATCTGAATGACTCCAAGTGGCAGAGAATGACGTGGCGGCCTGTCGGCATGGCCGGTCCCCTGAGCTTGGTCGCGGAGTTTAACGTTCCCTTTCTTTTTAGTATCATTGCGATACCCCAGTTGAAGTTGATTGTTGAGACTCCGCCTGCACAAAGACTATGTACGTTTTTCCCTTGAATTAGTACATTAGGGTATCATTACCTACTCTCATATTACTATTGTAAAGGTGAAAGATGTCTCTTGATTGAGCCACTCTTCGTTTGGATCACACATTTTTCGCATAGATTACGAGAGAGCTCTTTGCGTTTATTTTTGGAGCACATGTATATCGATTTCTATTCTTACATCTGCTACATGAGAAATACTTGAGTTTTACTTGTGGTCTTTGTAGTCGGTAGATCGGCCAACGAACGGCTAGGGCGTGGTAGCGCCAGGTAAAATGTAGAATTTGAAAGGAAGTAGGAGAGGCTGTAGCAGGGAATCAGTCAGCCTGTTGTGGTGAGATATTGGTAGTCTCGCCATGTAATGCAGTGCACGTTTTTGTGAGTTAGTTAGCGCTGGGCAGTTTTACATATGAAGTGCGTGTTATTGACAGTTTTTGTGGGCAGGCAGGGCTGAGCCGGAAGATGCCATTTGAAAGTTGCTTGTATCAGACAAATTGTGGTCTGGTAATTCTTCTGCCACTCAGTCGAACAGAAGGAGTGCATGATTTTGAAATTGGTATTGAGAGTGGGTACACTATTAAATCTTGAGAGAGAGAGCTATATTTTTTTAACTGATTACGACAAGCACATGTCGCTCATCTATTTTTAGTCTGCTCAGCGATAGGATGTAGGTTGTTACTGTTTTCCTCACGATTTGATGTGTTACGCAGAGGTAGTGTCACTGATTAGGTTTTCCTATAAACCGTGTACCGGAGAGACGACTAGAATGACATCAATATAACGCATTTTGATTACGTTCGCGTCCCATGTTTAACCCGCAATCGAGAACTACTATGTCGTCGTCTTATTCGCCACACAGTCTAGTAATATTTCTGCTACTTTTTTTTAAATCGTTGAGCACCAGTCGTCTCTGTCTCAAACTACCATTCCACTAATTCTGTTATGAAGTACCAGCATGAAACTACAGATAGTGTACACTAAGGTGTTTCTACGAATGTAGTGCATCTTAGCAGTCATTTACAGCGTTCAAAACAACAGTTGGTGTAGAGAAAGTGCTACGTGATTGTAGGAGATGGTGAATGTGTTTTCAATGGTCGTCATATCGAGGAGATAATTTACAGTGAAAGTAAGTATATCTAAAGTTATTGCAACGGAAATTTGAGTTTGTACTACTGCTTTTCTGAGTGGTTTCAGAATGAAAGCATTGTTACATTTTGGGCCTCTTCTTGCTTTTTGTTTTGGTCTATAACTTGTTTTACGCGTTTGAGTTCACGGGACATCCAGAAAATATGAGAAATTGCTTTCAAATATAACACATGAAATGATTGGTGGATGGAACATTACGTCCACGTAGGTCCTAAGTGAACCACCTCCTTAAAAATAATAGATTGTTTACTTTTGAAAATTTATTCTTATATTCTTTTCTTGGTATACTACTAAAGGTTAATTTTGAGAAAAATTCAAAAGGTTAATACTGCCAAATCAGGAAGCGAGAAGAATGTGACTGTATTAAGTGCAGCAGATGGTTCGTGTTATATTAATCTGTATGAGGGTTTGTCACAGTAATTATTCTAATAAATCAGGTGTTTGTCTCAAAATTTCGTTTTCATTACCTTAGTCAGATTGAAACGTCCCCTTAGAGCAATTTTTACAAGACTATGCTTAAACTGACACACAATGTTTTTAGCGCAACGCAATCTGACTATCAAAGATCCCTGCAAAAGAATGGCCCTGAGTAACATTAACCTATACCTTTAACAAATCACTTACCTCACCAAAAATCTTCGTTACTCGAACTACTGCAATACAGCGAGCGCCACTACTGCCAGCTAAATAAAAGATTCAAACTACTGAAGGCACTAACTACTGATGGGCATAGTTAGCAAATGAAAGATTTTAATAGAGAACAAACAATGTATTTACCTTAATAATCATAATATATATAGCAGTTCATGCACAAATTTCAAATCTCCGCCATTTCTCTCCCCACATCCACCACTGCTGGCGGCTCACCTCCAACTGCGCAACGCTACACGCTGTTCACATCCAGCTGCCGCTGCCTAATACTACAATGGCAGACAACAATGCAAACTAGCCACAGACTGCACACAGCACAGCCAGTGATTTTCATATAGAGCGCTACGTAACGTTGCCAATAAGAAAACATAAACAGCCTACTTACATAGCCCCCATGCTCCCCACAAAAAATTTTACAAATTGTTTTGGGCAGTGGCCAATAATGATTTGAAAAAAATTTTCATAATTACAATAACAAAGAAATCAAATGCACACACTTATTAATACAATGTTGGTCAAAAGCTAAAATTTTCTCACAGTCCATAAAGACAGTCCAGACTGAAACTTCCTGGCAGATTAAAACTGTGCACCCGACCGAGACTCGAACTCGGGACCTTTGCCTTTCTTTCAGGAGTGCTAGTTCTGCAAGGTTCGCAGGAGAGCTTCTGTTAAGTTTGGAAGGTAGGAGACGAGGTACTGGCAGAAGTAAAGCTGTGAGTACCGGACGTGAGTCGTGCTTCGGTAGCTCAGATGGTAGAGCACTTGCCCGCGTAAGGCAAAGGTCCCGAGTTCGAGTCTCGGTCGGGCGCACAGTTTTAATCTGCCAGGAAGTTTCATATCAGCGCACACTCCGCTGCAGAGTGAAAATCTCATTCTGGAAACAGTCCAGATTGTTCATCACAGTAAAATTTCAGTGTTTTTTTTTTTCAAAGTCTGAGCAGTAAAAGGCAATGCACATGGAAGTAGTGGATTTCCATGCAGTCTTGAAGAAGTAGTGTTGTCCTTCCAACGGAAAGACAGTGCTGACTCTTGAAATTCTGACAGGTAATGGGCCACAACAGAGCAAACCCACAGCAGAGTCATTCGAAGTTTTGAAGAATACTGGTAGGTAGGTCATCATGTGTGTCAGTTGAAGCATAGTCTTGTAAAAATTGCTCTAAGGGGACGTTTCAAGATTAACGTTCCCGTCTCATACCTTTCTGAGATAATGACGTTTTGTGATTAATGCTAGCCCTGCCTTTTAACTTATTTCTGCTTAAGTAAGATGCCTGTGATGAGTCACTGTTGTAGAATACGTCCAATTTTGTAAATGTATGGTAAGACATTCTGTAGTGTGAAGAACCTGCGCCTACCGAGCTCTTATACAGTATTATCCCTTCAGGATATTGCCAAAATAATGGTATGTACCCGTGTCAGTTTAAACGTGCTTAGATATTCAGGGTGATTTTTTCCACCGAGTACAAGCAAATGAACTTATGTCCAGAAATGCATGGTTTGCATGCTAGAGACCATTTATTCAGTAATACCTTGTTACTGACGTTGCGGTCTAATACCCGCTGTACCATGCAGTCACAGTTACAGTACGTGCTGAAAATGGATTCCACGTGCCTCAACGCATGCGTGTACGCGCCGTAGCATGTTTATCTCACACGTTCACATCAATCAGGCTACATCCGAACAGTGTCAAAGAAAGCATGAATACGCTGCTCCAGTGTCTCCACATCTGGGCTCTGCATACACGATACTTCTGAGATGGCCCCATAATCGCACGGATTGAGAACCTGCGAAAGAGCAGGCCCTGCAACAGGACCCCATCGTCAGATCCATCGACCAGGGAAGACACTATTGAGATGTGTCCGAAACATTAACGGCAAAGTGGGCTGAAGCACCATCATGTAGCACTCACATAACCCTTCGAATCATCAGTGGCACTTCTTCCAGCAGGGGAGACAAAGCCACCCGTAAGTAACGCCGATAGTTCCGGCCTGTTAGGCGACGTGGAAGGAGGACTGGTCCCAAAATGCGGTCGCCAATTATCCCGGCTCACACATTCCGGCTGCACCGATGCTGATGATCTGCTTTCACCATACCATGCGAGTTCTGCATACTATTCTACAGATGACTGTTACGAAAGCTGAAGATAACACTCCGCATAATGTTGGCCTCATTGTGAATAGGATGGAAGATACAAATCCCGGAATCGTGGTTGCCTGGTAAAGAAAGCAGAGACAAAACTGCTACCATCTGGGAAGTCTGTCACTAGTAAGCCCAGCACACCCTGTAAGTGATAAGGGTGGTAACACTTGTCATGGAGAATGTGACACATGGTCGTGTGGTTTACCAAAGTGCTTGGTACTGACACGGCGGTCGCCGCCCACAGTGTTAATCACATTTTCCTCCAAGTCTGGTGTCCGAACATTTCGGGTATGTCCTTCATGATTTCCTGCTTCCTGAAACGTACCTGTCTCCTACAAACGATGAAACACTGTTGCAAACATTGAATGCTATGGTTCTGGTCGGCGCGGATAGGTCTGGTACAACCTTGCTGCCGCCGCCCACTGCCATTTGCTTTTCCGTAAGTAAACACCATGTTGGCAAGCTCTCGATTCGAATAAGGAACGACTGTACAACGCTGTGTCATATCCATTACAAGCTGAGTCAGCAAGGGAAGGGAATCGGACACAACATTATCAATTACTATGTCAGGAGAGGGAACTAGGACATGATATATGAGGAACAGTACCACCCTCTAGGAGGAAACCATGCATACTGTAATTGCGGCTGCATCGTACAGCGCTTATTAGACCGCAGTCCCTGTAACAAAGTGTGATTGAATAAGTAGTCTCTAGCATGGAAACCATGCACTTTCCGACATACGTTCATTAGACTTTTTTTGTTCCGTATTCTCTCATCGATTAATCCCTAGATTCTCTACACCGTGGAAAAAATAGAAAAATCGCCCTGTAGCTAGATGCGTATCGATACTATTGCCAGACGAGTCCACTTGCCTTTTAACAGATGCCGTACAATGGTGGTTAAAAAAAAAGAACTTCATATTAGAATTCTGTTAATGCGGAAAGTTGACAACCATAGATTTAATTTTCTTGCAGCATTCTGTACCTGAAAGAAATGCACTACGACAGTTTCCTTGGCGAAACAAGCAGCCTAGTTAGTATGATAGCATATTAAGTAGTTAAGCTTAATAAATACTGTTATGCTTCCTGCACAATTTCTAATAATACTGAGGTGTCTTTTGGTGAGATAAAAGGTTCGTTACCGCGTTACTCGACCACTGATCCATTACTCGAACCACTAGTTCACCACAGATCCTTCAATGATAGCACTGTGACACGCGTCATTTTGGTTGTCATGATTAAGAATCTGAAGACGCGTAGCATATGGGGTAACACAAAGTATTGGAGAGACATCTGTTGGCAGCCCTCAGTACTTTATAAACGTTGCAGCTTTGCAATTTGGGCTGTGGCTGGCAATAGTAAACAACGAATAAAAAAGTTCATGACACGGTGACAAAGGACACAGATCCTTTGTTTTCTCAGTGACTCAGCAACTTGCAACTCACATCGTAATGCTCTCAGAGAACAATATTCATTGGACACTTCTGTCATTTTGAAACCTGTGTAAAGTCTTGAAAAAAAGTGAAATTTTACATGCGCAATTTTAATTAAAGTCCAGATAAACCGCCATAGGTAGCATATTATTTGATTCATAGCTATTTTCGGTCATTATACCCGAACATCTTGAAATATTATTCCGTCCTCTTTCGGGTGTGCATCTGGAAGAAAATTATTTCTTCTTTCGATATTTCAGCTGATAAACGAGCAGTCGGTGACTGAAATAAAATCACTTAATGCAGATCTACTGTGGAGTAAGTACAGGTGGGTAAGAGATAAGGCAATCGCCACAAGAGCGTCAGTCATAGACGAATTTTTACTCATCAAAGAATTAAAACACTGCAAGCTGCTAGTCCACAAATCCACAATGCTTAATAATTATGTAGTTTAATATTAAAATGGTGGGCATGTGTTGGAATGCGAGGCAGCGAAGAATCAGAACAACAATTCCTCTGAAAGCGCAGACTTGAAATGAGTGGTTTCCATCATTCGTCGAAATAGAAACCCTCGTCTCCTTTGAGCAGGTTATCCAATAATTCTACATTGTGCCCATAATTAAAATTGCAGTTTCGAAACGCTGTAGAAAGAGAACCACTGCTGATAATGATGTAGAATTGGAACAGCATATAATTGATGTAGGGGAAAACGCCATGGAACGAAAAAAAGTTAATGAAAATTTAACCAACAGATGGCACTGTAAACGTCAGAATATGCACACCAACAGACGTGCGCCACACGGCTGTTTCTCAATTTGCGGCCGAGAAGTTCCCAACACTCAAGTGTATGGAAAAAGACATTGGTCTGATGTCTGCTAAGGATCTGGAGAAAATTATTACAAAATTTGAAAAGAGATGTTCTTTTGAAGTAGAGTGTGGCAGGGGGAAGATAGGAGTTGATCCGACGTCTGTCGAAGATGTGGCGACAGTATTGAAGGAGGGGTCGAGCGGTGGTGTGTAAAGTGCACTGCACGGGGAATTCCCCGTACGTTGGACGTACTGCGAGCACGGTGCATAAAATCCTACGACACATCCTGTATTGCTAGCAATCCAAAATCGCCGGCCAGTGTGGCCGTGCGGTTCTAGGCGCTTCAGTCTGGAACAGCGTGACCGCTACGGTCGCAGGTTCGAATCCTGCCTCGGGCATGGATGTGTGTGATGTCCTTAGGTTAGTTAGGTTTAAGTAGTTCTAAGTTCTAGGGGGACTGATGAGAAAAGATGTTAAGTCCCATAGTGCTCAGAGCCAATCCAAAATCACCCATGTTCATGAGTTTCTTCCTGCTGGCCGGCCAACAAGACAAACATTTGCTCCGGAATTTCTAGCTCGGATGAAAGTGGACAATGAATGGCCACTGAACATTTTATAGACGGGACAAGCCCATTTCCATCTCGAAGGACATGTCAATCCGCAGAATTGCAGCATATGGGCAATGGAGAAACCGCACGCACATCAACCAGTACCAATTCATTCTACAAAGGTGACTTTGTAGTGCGGGTTGACGGCATCGTTTATCGCAAGGCCGTAATTGTTTCGAAGCGATGAGTCCTGCGGGTCCTGTTACATGTACCGTCAACGGTAAACGTTATGAAAGTCTTTTGCGCGCAAACGTCATTCCAACTCTTCAACAGCGTGGATGTGTGGGCAGCATAATTTTTATACAAAGTATCCGCACGTTGTAGAGAATTTTTGAAATGCTAGAATTATCGGACGTCATTTCCCAGCAGCCTAACCGCCCAGATCACCTGATCATAATCCGTTTGACTTCTGGCTGTGGAGTTTTCTGAAAGATGTTGTGTCCAGTGCTCCAATTACCAACGTAGCTGATTTGAAGGCACGCACTGTGCAAAGCATCCTGAACGTAACCCCCGAGACACTCCAATCTACGGTGGAACATGCTGTGTCTCGATTTCAGCTTGTGGCAGAAAACGGTGAGTAACATATTGAACATGTCTTGTGCCAGTCTCACGATTCGATAGCATTTTGCTTTTTAGATAAGTTTTGGCCGCAGGACAACTACAAACCGATGTCATGTTCTTTTTAAATGGTTTTTGGCCCCAGGACAATTAAAAACCGATTTTCCCATCCGATGTGGTACGACCGTGGCGTGGAGGATTAGCTTACCAAATTAGCACGAGTATGGTGCACTGTTCACACCCCTTAGAAAATGTATCAGGCTTGGTGACAGCACTGAACACAAACAACACTAATGGAATCTGATGGCCGTTCTGCCTGTACAGAGAATAGCAACTAACCATTTACATACCCACCAATATCGTGTATGTGTACAAAGTTAAGCTGATTTCTAACCACGTCTTCTTGGTGATTCACTTTTTTGTCAGGCAGCGTATTTCTCATCTAAATTTAAGAAAACTATACCGAAAAAAACTGATAGAACTGGTTGTTTGACATCGTATGGTTTCACATCTTCACTAGACAATGAATTGTTTTTCTTTTCGTTATTCAAATGGCTCTGAGCACTATGGGACTTAACAGCTATGGTCATCAGTCCCCTAGAACTTAGAACTACTTAAACCTAACTAACCTAAGGACAGCACACAACACCCAGTCATCAAGAGGTAGAGAAAATCCCTGACACCGCCGGGATTTTCGTTATTCGTCATAGTTACTGTTATGCATCGATACAAGCTAATTCGCTGAGCGAAAATTTAATAGGTTATAGTGGTAAAAGCACATTATGTACACTTTGTGTTTGGTTTACATTAGGTCATGAAATGAGTCATTATACTGATGCCTGTGCTCGCCGTCAGTCATCGCACATTGCCACAGTGGACAGATGACAAATCACTCAACAATTTGGTATTGGAAAACTAAAACCAAGGAGAAGCCAAACAGACGCTAACCAAAACAGAGCCTAGAGTGACCGCAGAAACACTGTCACTGGAAGTTCGAAGCATGGAAAAATATCGCCCATACCGTTGCGTCGCGGCGTACGTTCGTACACGCCGACGTCGACGCAGAACCCGATGGCAGGTAAAGGATGCGGAGAAGCGTCCAGCTTGCTAACAGGGAAGCGTGCAGACACGTATCGCAAGTAACAGAGGTATGTATGTACACTCTAACAAGGGTACCTCCCCATCGCGCCCCCCTCAGATTTAGTTATAAGTTGGCACAGTGGATAGGCCTTGAAAAACTGAACACACATCAATCGAGAAAACAGGAAGAAGTTGTGTGGAACTATGAAAAAAATAAGCAAAATATACAAACTGACTAATCCATTCGGAAGATAGGCAACATAAAGGACAATATGAGTTGAGGAGCATCGTGGTCATGTGGTTAGCGTGAGCAACCGCGGAACGAAAGGTCCTTGGTTCAAGTCTTCCCTCGAATGAAAAGTTTATTTTTTATTTTCAGACAATTATCAAAGTTCAAGCACTCATAATCAACTTCGCTCTCCAAAATTCTAGGACATGTTCATATTTGCTTGGACATATGCAGGATTTGACGGTCTACACACGGAAAAATTTGAAAACGTTAAAAACATGTTTTGACAGAGCACAGAGAAAACTGTGGGACTGTGAAACTGTTGCATTCATTTGTTGCAATTTATGTGACAAACTCTTATGTTTTCATCACTTTTTGGGAGTGATTATCATTCATTAACGGGCAAGTAGAAGAATCTTTTTACCCACTCGCCAAGTGTACAAGTCAGGTGGGTCGACAACATATTCTTGTCATGTGATGTACATACCGTCACCAGTGTCGTATAGAATATACCAGACGTGTTTTACTGTGGAGGAATCGGTTGACCTATGACCTTGCGATCAAATGTTTTCGGTTCCCATTGGAGAGGCACGTCCTTTCGTCTACTAATCGCACGGTTTTGCGGTGCGGTCGCAAAACACAGACACTAAACGTATTACAGTGAACAGAGACGTCAATGAAGGAACGACAGATCATAACTTGCGAAAATAAAGAAAGAAAAATTTACACTCGAGGGAAGACTTGATCCAAGGACCTCTCGTTCCGCAGCTGCTCACGCTGACCACGGGACCACGGCACTCCTGAGAGCAAAATGTCCTTGATGTTCCTATCTTACACATGGACTACTCAGTTTGTATATTTTGTTTATTTCTTTCATAGTTCCACACAACTTCTTCCTGTTTTATCGATTGATGTGTGTTCAGTTTTTCAAGGCCTATCCACTGTGCCAACTTATAACTAAATCTGAGGGGGGTGCGATGGGGAGGTTCCCTTGTAAGAAGGAACAGATTCAGGTTTCGGTGCTAAGGGGCTAGGGGAGAGGGTTTGGGGGTTCATACATCGTTACTGACACCTCCCATCCCCCAATATTTTGTGTGTGTGTGTGTGTGTGTGTGTGTGTGTGTGTGTGTGTGTGTGTGTGTGTGTGCGCGCGCGCGCGCGCGCGCGCGCCGTCACTCTCACTTTGAATGAGCGTCAAAGGCGTGCTGAAAAGTTATGCCTCCGAATTTTTTCTTCTATTTTCAATATCGGCGGAGGTACTACATGTAATGCGAATTTTTTCGACCGACTATCCCGCTTGGGTTCACTGTCACAGATCATCCTCTATTCAGTCCCGACTTGAACCGATCCGATTTTCATCTGTTTCCAAAACATAAAGAATACCTTGTAGGACTTCACTTTGATAGTGATGAAGCGGTGCAAGCAGAGGTGATGTGGCTGCGTCAACAAAGTCAAACATTCTATAGTGATGGTATCAGGAAATTGATCTCTCGTTGGGAGAAATTAGTTCGTCACCAGGATGACTATTTCGAGAAATAAATGGATAGACATGAAGAGTAGAGATGTAGCATGAGATGTAGCATGTTAATGCAGTTTGTTTTATTTTAAAAGTTTTAGGAGTTTTCACTAAAAAATTCGGAGGCATTACTTTTCAGCACGTCCTCGTACAGTAAAATATATAAAGTATTCTAATACAATAATAACAAGTCGTTTACATCAGTACTTAGTTCATTGCAGTCCATGAAACTGCAAATCAGAAAAATACAACACTTGAAAAGCATTCGTCTAAAAATTTGAGAAGTAAGAGAGAGTCCTATAGAGTCTTAGAGTCTTAAGAGTCTTAGAGTGCCGGCCATCACTAGTTCTCTTTCTAGCACTAGGTGGCAGCACATACAAGGGGTGAGCTGAAGGACGTAATGATCCCACACATGATACGTCGGGCATTTTGTCCTGCGTTCAGTTGTTTATGAGTTGTGAGAGTTTGATGTTGTTTATGTGAGAGGAGCATGCAAGAAGTTGGATTCAACACTGTGGTTCACGTTTATGAGGTGAGCACCTGAATTTATTTTTACATTTATTTTAACTGTATTGTTTAAGGATACGGTAGCCGTAAAACTTTCAAGACATCGTGTATTAAGCAGTATTCAATCTGTATCGTTTTTATTGCTTTATCGTCGTACAGTACCGGCCGGCTAGTCGTTTTCTAGTACCGATCAGTCAGAAAATTCGGAGAGAAATATTAATAACTCTTTCTCTTCACTTTTCAGAGTGAAATGGTTGAGAACAAAGAGAAAATGAAAGGAAAATGGACTGAAGATTATGTGAGGATGGCAATAAATGAAGTAATATCGGGGAAAATTACAGCAAGGCTGGCAGCTTAGTCTTTTCATGCCCCGAGGAGCACTTTAGGTGATCGAATAAAACACGAACAACAGAGAACAGGAAGTCACAAAGGGACCTGAAGTCAGGTCAAGTACTCAATAGAGGAACGTCAGCTGCATCTAACAGAAGCAAGCAAGTGAACACTTCAAATAGTGGTGCAACAAATAGAAAGCGTCAAAAAGGAGAAGGAATTTGGTGGAACACTGTAACAAAGGGCGATAGCACAATATGTGAAATATACTGTGAATCGTTTGAAGAATGGGTACAATGCACAGAAAGTAGGGTGTGAGCATGTGTTGGTTGTGTAGACCAAGAGTATTTTCTTTGTGATCATTGCAATAAGTGAACAATGGTTTTTGAATTAGTAAATTTTGTTCATATAATACGAGATGCAAGTTCTAAGGCCTCCGATTTTTTTTTCTAATTAACTACTCACCCGAAATCGATGAAACTGGCGTTACTTCTCGACGTAATCACCCTGCGGACGTACACATTTTTCACAACGCTGACGCCATGATTCCATGGCAGCGGCGAAGGCTTCTTTAGGAGTCTGTTTTGACCACTGGAAACTCGCTGAGGCAATAGCAGCACGGCTGGTGAATGTGCGGCCACGGAGAATGTCTTTCATTGTTGGAAAAAGCCAAAAGTCACTAGGAGCCAGGTCAGGTGAGTAGGGAGCATGAGGAATCACTCCAAAGTTGTTATCACGAAGAAACGGTTGCGTAACGTTAGCTCGATGTGCGGGTGCGTTGTCTCGGTGAAACAGCACACGCGCAGCCCTTCCCGGACGTTTTTGTTGCAGTGCAGGAAGGAATTTGTTCTTCAAAATATTTTCGTAGGATTCACCTGTTACCGTAGTGCCCTTTGGAACGCAATGGGTAAGGACTACGCCCTCGCTGACCCGGAACATGTACACCATCATTTTTTCAGCACTGGCGGTTACCCAAAATTTTTTTGGTGGCAGTGAATCTGTGTGCTTCCATTGAGCTGACTGGCGCTTTGTTTCTGGATTGAAAAATGGCATCCAAGTCTCATCCATTGTCACAACCGACGAAAAGAAAGTCCCATTCATGCTGTCGTTGTGCGTCAACATTGCTTGGCAACATGCCACACGGGCAGCCATGTGGTCGTCCGTCAGCATTCGTGGCACCCACCTGGATGACACTTTTCGCATTTTCAGGTCGTCATGCAGGATTGTGTGCACAGAACCCACAGAAATGCCAACTCTGGAGGCGATCTGTTCAACAGTCATTAGGCGATCCCCCAAAAAAATTCTCCCCACTTTCTCGATCATATCGTCAGACCGGCTTGTGCGAGCCCAAGGTTGTTTCGGTTTGTTGTCACACGATGTTCTGCCTTCATTAAACTGTCGCACCCACGAACGCACTTTCGACACATCCATAACTCCACCACCACGTCTCCTTCAACTGTCGATGAATTTCAATTGGTTTCACACCAAGCAAATTCAGAAAACGAATGATTGCACGCTGTTCAAGTAAGGAAAACGTCGCCATTTTAAGTATTTAAAACAGTTCTCATTCTCGCCGCTGGCGGTAAAATTCCATCAGCCATACGGTGCTGCCATCTCTGGGACGTATTGACAATGAACGCGGCCTCATTTTAAAACAATGCGCATGTTTCTATCTCTTTCCAGTCCGGAGGAAAATAATCGCAGTCCTTAGAACTTGAATGCACCTCGTAATGTTTTTGATGTTTTCTTTACTTGCATAATATCACTTATCGAAAAAGCCTGAAGACCTTCCTATAGAGACACTGGCCGGTACGGGAAGACAATTTTTGTACTGACTGAAAAACCACCTGATTTTACTTCTACATGAACTGTCACTCGTGTAAAAATTCAGAGAAATTACACATTTACATCCACAAGGTATTAGTTTAAGTACCAGATTACCGTATTTAGTTCCAAAACTTTTAAATATTTCACATTTTACAAGTGAAAAGATTAAGGTGGGCTGGTGTAGCACTTTCCCCTACATGTGCCTTGAAACTGATATTAAAACTGTTATTTTAAAAAACCTTCTGCACTCATCACTCCCAATATTTCCCTTTAGTGTCTAAGCCAAAATAGTCCCATATTCAGGGAATAAGTTTGGGGGAGCAGATGCAAGGATCCATCATCGCCTAGCTTTGCAAGATCGTAGTAGAGATGGTGTGCTATCGCTTTCCTCTGATCTGTTTTGAAATTTCAAGTCTGAATCTGTGATGTGGGGGAGACTGTGATGAGCGCTTGTACAGTGAAGTGTAGCGTTTTTGTTATTACAGATGGAGGCATGTGGGAAGGTGCAATCCGGTGCCGCTTCGTAGCTTACCTCTCCCGAATAGCACCAACGAGGCCGCTGAGATTAACGTCCTCATCCGACACACGGATCATCATCTTCAGCGTCACACGCCCTCACTTCAACAGACATTGGGGAGAGGTTTGGAATTTAATGCAGGACATTGCCTCAAAGACCGATGATCAGGAACTTTACGCCACGACCTGTCCATTCCTTGCTGGCCAAATACTGGCAGTGAAAATTTTCTACCGCCACGATTCGAAGCGGTTTACTTGCGAGTCGAGCGTCACGGGCGTACGATAGCGGCCTGGGCTACGGAGCAGTTTAGTATTTCACTTAACACTACGATTGTGAACACAGGGCTGGAGACTTTGGCTGTGCGCGCATATAAATGGGACGAATGCTGGTTTTTTTTTCAGTCGGTTCTGATAACATTTGGGTCAGTCTTGACGTTACTTTCTCCCTAGCACGAGGCCTTCCCCCATCTGTCTTGCCTTAATCAACTCCCTCTGTTTTTGCCTGTTCTACTTGTGGATTTGCGAACCGAGTTGAAGATGTTGTTGGTGGCCGATACGGCCAGCGTGTTAATGGAAGGCGTTTCTGGTTGTAATATTTTTTGCAGCCAGTCAATTTCACAACTCAGTCCGTCAGGACAACCCCTCAGGCAAGCAACTCAGAAATATCTTGTGTTAAACGTAGCTTGTAATTACTTCTTGCATTTATTTAGCGTATGGCTAATATTATTTAGCGTATGGCTAATACAGACATATCATGAAATTAAATTACCTATACATATGTACATATTGACACACAAGAAACTTAAGTTTTTAAGTTTCTAAGTCTTTACAACTGAATGTCCAGTCCTTCAATCCAGCGCACTGCATCTGGAGTTGCTAGCAGGAAGTCCTCTTTGGCGCCGTGATAGGCTCGAATCCTGCATTCACTGACAATGTGGTGAACAGTCTGGTATGGAGCCCCGCAGTCACAAGCTGGATCAGGCAGCTTCTTCCACTTAAAGAGAGCATCCCTGCATCGCCCATGGCCGGTACGGATTCTGTTGAGAGTAGACCAGGTCTTGCGTGGTAAGTCGAATCCACTTGGAAGTTTAGCACTTGAGAAGATGTTATGCAGGTGCACATCTGTCACTGCTTCCCACCGACCTTTCCATCCTTCAAGAGGTTTGAAATTCTTAGCAACCTTGTCAGCAGCATCGCACAGAGTTGGATGGCGTGATTTCAGTCTCTTGCGATTTTAAAGTGGCAGGTCGCTATGCACGGTTAGGTTAGAATTCCTGGAGACCTTGTGGAATTCCCTCACAAAGGCAGTACATCTGCGTAGATCAGGAGGCATTATACCGGTTAACAGTGGAAGCCAATAAACTGGAGTAGATCTTATTGCGCCAGATATTATGCGCATTGTCGTATTCAGCTGTGTATCAACAAGCCTTGTATGATGACTGTTCATCCAAACAGGTGCACAATACTCAGCACTTGAGTACACCAAGCCCAGAGCTGAAGATCGCAGGGTGGTTGCTGAAGGTCCCCAGGTAGTTCCGCATAGCTTATGGAGGATGTTGTTTCGAATCCTCAGCTTTTGAGCTAAGTTAAGAAGGTGTTGTTTGAAGCATAGTGTATGATCCAGGATGACACCAAGATATTTTGGTTCCAATTATAACGAAGAATTCTGCCTCTGAAACTTACTTCCAGTTTTACGTTCGCCAACTGGTTATTTAGATGGAAGCAACAAACTTCTGTTTTACTCACACTGGGTTGGAGTCTCCAGGTTTTGAAGTAATTATCTAATGCAGACAGGTCATTGGCTACAATCTCTTCTGTTGTCTTCATTTCCTGGTGTTTTACGGCTAGAGCCAGGTCATCGGCATAGCAGTATTTTCTGGACGAAGTGTCAGGTAGATCAGATAGATATAGATTGAACAGTAAGGGTGAGAGAACTGATCCTTGAGGCAATCCGTTGTTCAGCTTCCTCTCCTTACTTACGTTGCTTCCAGTGATTACCTAGAACTTCCGATCACTTAGCATGCTGTTAATCAGTTGAGCCATTGTTCTGCAGGGTATGATGCGGAGAAATTGGTAGATAATGCCTTCCCTCCACACAGTGTCGAAGGCGGCAGTTAGATCAACAAATGCCACAGATGTTTTCTGCTTCATTTGGTATCCTGACTCTATGAAGGATGTGAGAGACAATACTTGGTCGCAGCAGCTACGCCCTGGTCTGAAGCCTGCCTGATCAACTAGAACGTTCTCTAAGATAGCGCTACTTATTCTGTTATATATTAGCCTTTCAAAAAGCTTGTAGCAGCAGCTGAGTAGGGAAATGGGGCGATAGTTTTCTACCTTGTCGCTGGGTTTGCCAGGTTTCAGAACAGATATTATCTTCGCCTTTTTAAACTCCGATGGAAGTTGACCAGTCAGCAGGATGTCAGTGAAGAATTCTGCCAGCCATTTCTTAGCTTTTCCTCCCATATGGATCAGGAATTCTGGATGGATACCATCGAATCCAGGTGCCGAAGAGGTTTGAGGTCCTTCAGTCCAGAGTCAATGTCTGAAACTGTGAAGGGATGGGTATACTCAGATGAGGGAGATCCCTTCTTTTTCAGGTTACGAAGCTGTCGTCTGATATGTCTTGTATGTTTCTTGTCAGGAAGTACTCTTGAGGTAGTAATGATGTGGGAAGCAATTTGGTCTGGTGTTACTTCGGAATTTTTCTGCATGCTGGTGCACTTCCTCCCAGTTTTCTCAGAAGACTCCATGCTTTCTTGCTCGATTGGGTAAAGTCCGTAGTTTCGACTGTTTCTGCCCATTTCTGCCTCCGAAACATGTCCAAGCTGGACAATAGTTCCGTAGCTACCTCTGGGTCACCACTTTGCTGGAAGTGTTGGTACAGTGTTTCACTTTCATCATTCCATCCTGGAACATATTCTTTTCGGTATCCTCTTGGCATACACTTTTTAGCTGTTGCTGCTACTGTACCAATGAAGCGTTGATAGTTATTATGTGGTGGAGGTATCCATCGAATGGTCTTATCCAGTTCCGTTGAAAACTTCATCCAGTCAGCTTTCTGGAAATTCCATCGAGCATGCGGAGTTGATCGTATGACAGGAACAGTGCAGCCCATTTGTATTATTACAGGTCTGTGTTGGCTGTGAGGAAAGGCATCTATCACTTTCCTTGTGGTGTTGATGGGAAAGCCAGTTTCGTTGCAGCTAACAAAGCATAAGTCAGGATTTGAATCCTTGTCCCAAGCAGCTGACCTAACAGTGCCTTGATCTTTGGCATCAAACACTAGATGAAGATTATTCTCTTCGATCCATTCTGGAAGCATGCTCCCATTTTCACCATTTTGAGAGTACTTCCAAAGTTCGTGGTGACTATTGAAGTCTCCTATGTAAAGTGCAGGATGTTCTGCTGTGTGTAGGACAAAATCGGGCAATGTTGTTTTGGGTGGTTTGTAAACATTTGTAATAGTAATGCCGTGCAATTGTATGACAACTGTATGTATATCTGCCTCCACACTAACAGAAATCAGTGAAGCTTCGTTTATGTTGTTACGAAGATACGTAGCAATTCCACACACCTCGTGGTAAGTTACACCAAGTGCAGAATATCCAGGAATTCGACCTCGGCTTCGGAATATTTCTTCACTGGAAACACGAGTTTTTTTTGAATGGCGACGATATCGATATTGTTGTCCAGCAAAAATTTTGACAGGTAGTCACACTTTGCTCTGCTAATGCTTTCGATATTCAGTTGAAGGAGTCTGATAGTTGGTCCAATGTTTCTTGTTAATGAGCTCTGAAAAGAACTGTTTCTGCTATTTAGTTGATATGTCATTTCCAGGAGATCCTACGGATAGTCTGGCTGCCTGTAATCACTGTTGCTCAATTAGCACCACCCAGGAGGCACGTGTAGGGTATTTTAAGGTTAAACCTACGGACGTGAGCAACGCTACCTCCCTACTTCTTGCAAATCTTATAAATGGGAACATTTTCCTCCTGGACTCACAGCTACGTCTGAGCAGGACTCGGAAGGCCCAACGGTGCCGACGGACCGCCGTGTCATCCTCAGCCAACTGGCGTTATAGGATGCGGATATGGAGGGGAGTGGGTTCAATACACCATTCTCCCAGCCGTTGTCAGTTTTGCTGACATAAATCCGCTGCTACTCGGTCAAGTAGATCCTCAACTGGAATCACGAAACTGATTGCACCCCAGAAGGTCAACGGCGCATGGCGCCCAGGACGTCAAAAGACGGTACTTTAACTTCGGTGATCTGACGGGTGTATCCACCATGGCACGGCCGTTAACCTCGGGCTATAATAAAATACATTAATTCACGGCAGTGATTTTGGGGGTAATATGAAATTGCGTAGGGATGTCTGTAAAATCATAAATTGCTTAAAGACTAGTAAAAATTTAAGAATAAATTGTTCTGCCAATATTTTTACAAAACAAAATTGTTTTTAATCGATATACTTCTTCCTACCTTACTATGAAGTGCAACAATGCATATCGTTCCTTTTAGGAGGACACTGTTCTCGTATTAACTATGATTATGCATTGACGCACTGCATACTGAAGTAGTAACTTTTTTTAAAATCAATAAATTTTTTATTATAAAATACTCTGATAACAGAGTGCTGCATTATCACAGCTGAACTATTCTTTTAACAATTTATGTTATTACAGCTGTCACTTGAGAATGACATTTAGGCCAAAACCACGATTGTGAATAAATACATTTAATAGACTTTCAGGCGAAATATTTTGCCATTCTAGAATGTAACTTGTCGCTGTCTAGAATTCGTTGCCATTTTCACGAAACTTAGTTTCCGTGGTACTGAATTATCCGAAAATTAACAGCCTAATTTGCAAACTGGTATAAGTAAAATTATAAACCTTTTTCCTAAAATGTTCTTCGGAAGTGGTCATAAACCCCATGCGCATGGTTGTGATACTGATGATCTATCAGACGTCGTCTCTTAGTGGGGAACTTACTGTCTGCTCGTGTGCAGCCGTGTGTTTAGCTACAGTAGCCAGCGGGTAAGTCTAACTTGTGTGAGGCAATAAACCTCTTCATCGCTCCCGTATCTGGTCAGAGTAGTTTGTGGGACGTCCTACGGGCAAGAGGGTGCTAGAGTGAATTCGCCCTCCGCCCCCTCCCCCCCCCCCCCCCCCCGACGCACCATCTCCCTCCACTTGACCTCTGTCCTGTTGAGAATATGTCAGACTTGAACACCCCGTTACACTGTGATATAAACCTTAGCTACTATTGACAATTGAGTGCACTGGAGCTCAGGAGAATGCTGGACCAGGAAGCAGAGGGTCCGCTTTAGGGTGGGGGGTGGGAGGGGGGAATCCAGTTTAGGACACTTCCCTCTATATATAGACAGTATTGTCACTTTTGAGGCAATTACGTATCCGAGAACAGTTTCCCAAATGGACACGGATTACCACAATAATACCAGTATCGCGCTTTCCATACAGGCCAAAGGTAGAATAAACGCTACGAAGTCACCTGCGGCATCAAAAGCACGCAACATAACAAAAAGCCAGTTTTACGCCGTATTTCCCGGTCGCATTGTTGCAACAGAATTACGGTTACGTAACGCGACATTCCGGTCTTAATTTACGTCACTGTCAAATTTCTAAGCGGGGAGAGGGGCGAGGGGGCAGGAAACTGTCGTGAAATACCGGGCATTCCGTGACACGCACAAAAATTCTGTGCTCGATAACCTAGAAAAATGCTTCGTTGAACACAATGCAGCTTGAGAGAACACGAAGCAAAGTGCCAGTAAATACAACGAAATTAATGCAGCGTGTCGTGTAAATTACACCCGTGGAGTATTTTAAAGAGAAGTTTCCTTTGTGGCGTCTGGCGCACTTCTAGTAATGGACGCGTGGCTACCGGGCGCGCCGCACTCAATCGCAGAAAACCGGTTCTGCGTTTATTCATTCTACGCTTTTCTCTCCTTCCCTTCCTGCAGGTCCACTGTACACCCCCACTCCCTCCCCCCCCCCCCCCTCATAAACACACATGTATGTACGTAAGCACACAACACTTTACACATACATATAAACGCCGCAAGCCACTGTGCAATGCTTGGTGGAGGGTACACTCGCGCCAATATTATCGATATTCCCCCCTCTGCCATTCGTGTCTTAAACGAGGGAAAGATGACTGTCTATACATGCCATTATGTCTACTAATCTATTTCTAATTCTCATGGACGTTACGCGGTGTGTACGATGGCGGCTGTATAATACTCGCACCTGTGTTCTCCACGCATTGCAAGTAGCTTCTCTAAATTTATGCTTTCTTCCAAGGTTGTCGCCTTTCTTGGATTTTACCCTGTCTGTACACTCAGTCTGCAGTAAGGGAAACCAAAACGAAATATCTCAAGGCAGCCAAAGTTCAAAGACAAGAAATAAAAACTTTCAGGTTTGCCGATGACATTGTAACACCGTCAGGAAGAGATAAGGATTTGGAAGAGCACTTGAACAGAATGAATAGTGTCTGGAAAAGAACTGGAAAATTGAAGATGAAAAAAATGGCTCTGAGCACTATGGGACTTAACATCTGAGGTCATCAGTCCCCTAGAACTTAGAACTGCTGAAACCTGACTAACCTAAGGACAGCACACACATCCATGCCCGAGGCAGGATTCGAACCTGCGACCGTAGCGTTCGCGCGGTGCCAGTCTGAAGCGCCTAGAACCGCTCGGCCACACCGGCCGACCAAGAAAAGATGAACATCAACAAAATTAAAACAAGGTTGGTTTGTTTGGGGAAGGAGACCAGACAGCGTGGTCATCGGTCTCATCGGATTAGGGAAGGATTAGGAAGGAATTCGGCCGTGCCCTTTCAGAGGAACCATCCCGGCATTTTCCTGGAGTGATTTAGGGAAATCACGGAAAACCAAAATCAGGATGGCCGGACGTGGGATTGAACCGTCGTCCTCCCGAATGCGGTGGTATTAAAACAAGGGTAACGGGATATAGTCGAATTACAGTGGGCGATACCGAAGGAATTAGATTAGGAAATGAGACACTAAAAGTTGTAGACGAATTAGGTTATTTGGGCAGCAAAATAACTGACGATGGCCGACGTGCAGAAAATATAAAACGCAGACTGGTTATGGTACAAAAAGCGTTTTTGGAAAACTAGAATTTGTTAATATCTAATAATAGAAAATCTTTTCTCAATGTATTTATCTTGAGTGTACCCTAGTACGGAAGTAAAATGTGGACGATGAGCAGTTCAGACAAGAAGAGAATAGAGGCTTTTCAAATTAGGTGATACAGAGAAATACTGAATATTAGTTGGGTAGATCGAGTAATTAATGAGGAATTGGTGAATCGAAAAATAAATTCATGGCACAACTGGACTAAACGAAGGGATCGGTTGATGAAAAACGTCTCAAGTTTCCTCATGAGGGGAAGTGTTGGGGGTAAAAACTATAGAGGGAGAACAAAAATTGAATACAGTAAGAAGGTTCACTTGACTAGAGACTGCAGTATTTATTCGGAGATGAAAGGCTTTCACAGGATAGAGTATCGTGAAGAGCTGCATCAAATTAGACTTCAGACTTGAGACAACAACAACAACAACAACCTACAGCTTCGTGCTGGTATGCTCTTCCACACATGTTCGAAGTTGGCATGCTTTCTGGCCATTCTGTAAAGGGGTAGCACTTCTGACGAACAGTATTGTTAATGAACATACGTCTAGAATAATAGAGAATTTCATGTTACATGTCTCAGTGGAAGTTGTTTCCCTGTACGCATAAGTGATGCATTTTAGCAGATTCTGTCTGCAGTGTTTCGTGCTACCCTTTGAGCAGGGGTCACTATTATGCTAAGTGAAACGTATTTGCGATTGCGAATATGGACGACCATCAGCTGTATAATGGAATGACCACAATGAAAATTAGTGCCGGACCGGGCATCGAAGCCGGATTTCGAAGGGACTTCAGGAAGAAAAGAACAACCTAAACGCTATCCAGTAGCAGACATTTAATTTATTTTATTTTCCAGTTTTGTTTATTTATTGTTTATGTTTACTTATTTTTATTTTTTAATGTTTTTTATTGTTTTTATGGAAAGAAAACGGAGATCTGCCCTCCAATTGAAAGAAAAAAAAAACATTCATTCGACTAGTAGTTGTTTCATCTAGGGTCCTCGCGTTGCCTTCTCATCGTAGCGTGTCTTCTCCTATCTTTTGTTGGGTAGCTGTTGTTCGTTCTAAAGTCGTCTGCATTAGAACATGTCCCTCATCTCCCGCTATGGATGATGCAGCTACTCAGGGGACTGTGTAGTGCTGGTATAGCACTAGAACTAGTTCGAAAAATATTGTCTATTCTTGGGATTCCTAACTATCGCGCAATGCGTTCCTGCATATAGTTTCAGAAATAAAATACATTCTTTGGGCCGTCACTGAACAAGTGATGGATAATAGGCCGCATAGCCTCGGATCCGTGTTAGGTTATCCGAATACGCTACATGGCAAGACCCAAACTTCCATATGTCGTCAACTATGTGTCTACACCCTGCACTCGTACATTTATTCTGTATATTCCCCTACAGTATTCCCATACAGGGGAGACATTTTAATTAAATGTCGGTTGCCCGGTGTCGGCGCATAATTACAATATTGTAATACCTGCGCTGTTCAGAAGTACGATACAATGTTCCTCTGTTCGAAGGAACATTGCATCGTACCTCTGAGCAACACAGGTACTGCAATATCGTAATAACTCTAACAAGGAACCCCCTGAGTACGAGGTTGCAAACAGTTATGATTTTCACGGCATTCGAGCCCACATATTTTCTACTATACAACCACAGTATTGGTTGTTAATGGCAATAGTGGGCGTGACTGGATGTATCCGATGATGAGCATAGCATGGGGCCATGGAGCATAATTGAACTGCTTAGTTGACGAGTAACTCTCAACAGTGCTACAGTGTTAGTTAATGTTGATACTAAGGAGAGTAACGACAACGATAAACAAAGAAAACATTGCATTATGTCTACAGCAGCTGCCGAAGTTGACATTTCGTCAGAAAGGAACCCAAGGAGTGTCGTAGACTGAGAAAGAACTGGCAGATGAAATATTAACGATTCCGCAAGATGAGTCTGTGGAATGCGTGGTGTTGTATAGGCTCGACTGTGTGGAAAATGTACATACGAAGTACAATGATTATAATACTTGCTTAACAAGTGAAAGTGATATTGAAACAGGTGTCTAACCATACAGTTCGTCATCCTTGACGTACACGGAACTAAAAATCCCGGTTCCATTGAAACACAGTAATGGACAATCGTTGGCTAAGGAGCGAGTACTAAACGTAATTGCATACATGTAAGATCATCCGCAGCATAGTAAAAAAAACAATTAGAAGCATATTTCTAGTAAGTTCGCAGCACTATGACAGTGTAGTTCATAAGAAAAACTGCGGATATTCGAGGGACGACAAAAACTGGTGTTTGCGCGTTTCAGTGATGCTTGATACAGTTTACGGGATGTGGATGATAGTGACCTACTACGTTATGCACATCAAATTGTGCGTTACATATATTAGTGACTTCAAGGGAAGCAGTGGATAGTTGCATAACTTCAAACAGTGTACAGGACTGGAAGACGTAAGAGAACGAAATTTCAAACAAAGCGTCAAGTTGACGATACACAGCAAACTGCGAAATTGTAGATGAGATAAACTTACCCCATTGTTCAGTAAGGAATTTGTTTTCGACTCCGACCAATTGGGGTTTTAAGAGTAAACGCATATGAAAGGAACCTTGGAAACTAGAAGTACAAAGAGACTTTTATCAAAATCAACTAACATCTATGACTTAACGCATTGGTACACAATAATGCCTATCGTTAATCTGGATGGCGAACTGGATGGAAAGTTATTTACTGTTCTGTGCAAAGTTGGAGGTGCTTTGTCCCCTAAGATTCCTTCTCGTGTCCATGGTATTGCAACGGCAGTAGGGAATGTTAACGTAACAGCAAGCAAGAGTGGGAAATTGGGAGTAAGAGAATTATAACTTTGGTATGAACACTGATTTTGGTCAGTAACTGGACAAAATAACTTGCTTTTACATGATACCTGGTCTACTTATAAAAATCATACAACCTTTAGAGCAAACTACACGTTCTGAAAAGTGTCTGACATTGCGGTTCATGCCGCCTGGAAGCACTGAACAATTTGAGACTATGAATGATTGTTTTTTCCGTGCCTATAAAACATATTATCGCACTATTTGTAGCTACGTGTTAAAGGATAGCCGGTTACACGACAAATTCCATGACAGACTGTTTCGGATTAGGAGGAGGAGAAGGAGATTAGCGTTTAACGTCCCGTCAACAGCGAGGTCATTAGAGACGGAGCACAAGCTCGGAGTAGGGAAGGATGGAAGAGAGCGGCCGTGCCCTTTCGAAGGAAACATCCTGGCATTTGCTTTAAGTGAATTAGAGAAATCACGGAAAACCTAATTCTACACTACTGGCCATTAAAATTGCTACACCACGAAGGAGACGTGCTACAGACGCGAAATTTAATCGACAGGAAGATGATGCTGTGAAAAGCAAATGATTAGCTTTTCAGAGCATTCACACAAGGTTGGCGCCGGTGGCGACACCTACAACGTGCTGACATGAGGAAAGTTTCCAACCGATTTCTCATACACAAACAGCAGTTGACCGGCGTTGCCTGGTGAAACGTTGTTGTGATGCCTCTTGTAAGGAGGAGAAATGCGTACCATCACGTTTCCGACTTTGATAAAGGTCGGATTGTAGCCTATCGCGATTGTGGTTTATCGTATCGCGACATTGCTGCTCGCGTTGGTCAAGATCCAATGACTGTTAGCAGAATATGGAATCGGTGGGTTCAGGAGGATAATAAGGAACGTCGTGCTGGATCCCAACGGCCTCGTATCACTAGCAGTCGAGATGACATGCATCTTATCCGCATGGCTGTAACGGATCGTGCAGCCACGTCTCGATCCCTGAGTCAACAGATGGGGACGTTTGCAAGACAACAACCATCTGCACGAACAGTTCGACGACGTTTGCAGCAGCATGGACTATCAGCTCGGAGACCACGGCTGCGGTTACCCTTGACGTTGCATCACAGACAGGAGCGCCTGTCATGGTGTACTCAACGACGAACCTGGCTGCACAAATGCCAAAACGTCATTTTTTCGGATGAATCCAGGTTCTGTTTACAGCAACATGATGGTCGCATCCGTGTTTGGCGACATCGCGGTGAACGCACATTGGAAGCGTGTATTCGTCATCGCCATACTGGCGTGTCACCCGGCGTGATGGTATGGGGTGCCATTGGTTACACGTCTCGGTCACCTCTTGTTCGCATTGACGGCAGTTTGAACAGTGGACGTTACATTTCAAATGTGTTACGACCCGTGGCTCTACCCTTCATTCGATCCCTGCGAAACCCTACATTTCAGCAGGATAATGCACGACCGCATGTTGTAGGTCCTGTAAGGGCCTTTCTGGATACAGAAAATGTTCGACTGCTGCCCTGGCCAGCACATTCTCCAGATCTCTCACCAATTGAAAACGTCTGGTAAGTGATGGCCGAGCAACTAGCTCGTCACAGTACGCCAGTCGCTACCCTTGATGAATTGTGGTATCGTGTTGAAGCTGTATGGGCAGCTGCACCTGTAGACGCCATCCAAGCTCTGTTTGACTCAATGCCCAGGCGTATCAAGGCCGTTATTACGGCCAGAGGTGGTTGTTCTGGGTAGTGATTTCTCAGGATCTATGCACCCAAACTGCGTGAAAATGTGATCACATGTCAGTTATAGTATAATATATTTGTCCAATGAATACCCGGTTATCATCTGCATTTCTTCTTGGTGTAGCAATTTTAATGGGCAGTAGTGTAGATGGCCGGACGTGATTCTGAACCGTCGTTCTCCCGAATGCGAATACAGTTCGCTAATCACTGCCCTACCTGGCTCGGTGAGACTGTTTCGGTTGTATGCCATCACATTCCATCAGTTCTCCTCACCCCGTTACACCAGTATGGTTGTACAATACACGAATTTTAAGAGTGGATACCTAGCTGAACGTCCTGCACGGTTTGTAACTCAGAAGGAGTTCGTCTTCTGTTTTCATGGTGCAAACTTATGTGATCACTGTGGCGGGCCATTTTTCACTCGATGTTCATGGTGAAAGTTAATGGTTTGTTTTGAAGGTTTCTTGAATGTCGACGATGTCAGTTTTGTGAAGTGTAATACATACATCCCATAGAAGTTTGATCTCTTGCAACTTCCGGACACTCATTTCCTGTAGCCCTCCTGATGCACATGGTGAGTCATTAGTAGCTAATTTTTTTTTGTCCTAACTGTTGACACAAAACTTTCAAATGAGCCTTACTAAAGATTGAACATGTCATCTCACACGCAAAGGGTTTCTTTTAAATGTTACAATCTGTTAAGAAATTCTGAACTCGCCTTTTTTTACCCCGATTGTTTCGCGCAAAATCTTTTGCTACGTTTTATCCCCCATTTGTGTCATGTGCCACGAAACTACTGTTTAAGTCGATGTATGTGTGAGCACAATGGACAAAATATTAGCCACCTAAGTCCTACACGACGCCAATAATGTGGAAACTACACTGATTACGGCCTCAGGAAGAGAGCAGATAAGTTTCTGTGGGTATGCCGTATCCATCTGAAGCCACTCATTGGCTGTTTGATCACGTAGAGCTACCAAACTGTGGGAATGTTCATTGCTCTACGTTTCACCTGCTGTTCCGCATAAACCCAGAAATTTAGTATGGTATTAAGAATGGGTCTTTTTTTTTGGGAGGGTGGGAGGAGGGGGAGCGGGGAGAGGGACAGTCGAGGTGCAATAGAGGTTCCGAGTGTTCGTCAAACCAGGAATGTCTGTGTGCAGCCCTGTGGACACAGCTGTGGTCATACTGAAAGACACAGCATACTTATCATGAAAATGTTCGAATATATGAAACAACCACATTTGGTCACCGACAATGTTGAAATAAACATCCTAACAGCATAATTTTATGTCGGATTTGAAACCAGTTGTAATTGAAATGGTGTGACACTTGTCTCCAGTCCCTGCCACATACGGTCTCTTACTGTGATTTTTCTTACGCTCTTTTACATGTAGACACGTCGGACAGTCCGGACGTTTGTGTGATTTTCCTGCCTCTATTTTTTTCTTCAAAGCCCATGACATGAATGTTTTGCTGTATCTACTGCGAAGTGCATGTGTCCACACCAATATTGGAACAAATTCCTGGCATGATGTATTTAGGAGCTACTATAATTTTCATTTTTTTGTGTCCTTTCTCTCTTAATCATTACTACCATGTATTGTCCTCCTGAAAGATTAAACGCATAGCATTGCCTGTGCTCACTCATATTCCTTCCATTACTTCAGTATTTTTCACATTCGTCGTTTGATTTTCATTTATAAACGTGCCCTGCTGCGTCTGAAACATTCCTTCGCTATAGTACACGTGCTAAATGCCATTTATATCTATATAAATGCTTTGCTGTCCAGTTTCATTTGGCTCTAGATTTATTGATTGTATGATTTTGCAAGCCAATACAATTTCTCTGTTGCCCATTATACAGTGTGGTTACAATTAAACTTTCGCGGTGTAGACAGCAAACTATTTACCGTATGTGTAGTGTTAATGCCATGACTTGCCGTCAGGCGCAGGTACTGTAACGGCAACGTAGCATTGAGGTTGGCTTGATTTGGGGGAAGAGACCAAACAGCGAGGTCATCCGTCTCATTGGGTTAGGGAAGGGTGGGGAAGGAAGTCGCCCGTGCCCTGTTAAAGGAACCGTCCCGGTATTTGCTTGAAGTGATTTAGGGAAATCACGGAAAACCTTAATCAGGATGGCTGGACGCGGGATTGAACCGTCGTCATCCCGAATCCGATTCCAGTGCGTAGCATTGAAACATAGGCATAAGTCTGCATTACAGCTGCAGACAGTCAACATGGGACTGGACAAGGTGAGCAGGGCTTTGATTACTAAGCTATTTTATCAAAGCGACAGCAATAGTGCTGCTGCTCCTCGTGAGTATCGACGCATTAAAAAAAAACACGGAGAGATCCTCTATCTACACCGACGTTCAAGAACATGTTTCGGATGTTCGAATTCACAGGTGAATTGTGTATTGACCTTGGAGAGGCCGACGACCACCTCTGCCACAAATTGTTGAAGTTACTGTTGCCATGGCTGAGAATGCTGGATGCAATGTGCGAACTTCAAGCACAGCACGAGCTGTGTCCGACCGTTGAACCTTCAGGGTCGATCTTGGAAAAGTTCTGCGAACAATTGGTATCTGAGCAAACGTCGAGGCTGTCGTGAATGCAGCTGGTCGTCACATTGAGCAACGTTTGTAGCCTATGAGATAAATGTGGTAAGCAATTAACAAGTATTACCCTCTCACGTGGAAATTAAAAAGCGTTTCTTCCATGAGTTTATTCGTTATTTCTCTTCTGCATGGCCTTGCATTATGGGTGATTTTTGGGCCTGCTATTATCCATCGCCAGAAAGCATGTCCCCAGGGGCTATCAGAAAACATACATTCCTGATGGAGGCAGGAATCCACTGACCTCTATAACGAATACTTCGAGAATTCCGACCCTGACGTCGCTGACAAGCTTTTGCAATGTTTTGATTCAGTTCGCCAAGAAAAATGGCACACATTAATGAATTAAATGAGTTTCGAACATTCCAGTAGAAAGTCATGGCACTTACTGTCGAGACTGGGTGTGACTTCAATGAAAACAGTAAACAACAGTGATGATATAAGGTGGCCGAGCGGCTCTAGGCGCTTCATTCCGGAACCGCGCGCCTGCTACGATCGCAGGTTCGAATCCTGTCTCGGGCATAGATGTGTGTGATGTCCTTAGGTTAGTTAGGTTAAAGTAGTTATAAGTCTAGGGGACTGATGACCTCAGATATCCATAGTGCTTACAGCCATTTCTTGATGATATAAGTCACAATGAAGTTGTCAATAGAATTTTGAAACTTACTCGTAAAACGCCAGAGACAGACAAAAAGAAAACCAGAGAAATCAGAGCAGAACTGAACAGTGTCAAAGGAAGAACACATGAAACTGACACCTCAAAGAATTTTGAGACATACGAGATCTCCAAGATCATTAAGGACACAAAAACCGGGAAAGCCGCAGGTATCGACGGCGTATATCCAGAATTTTTGAAGCATTGCGGGCCCAATGCTCTACGATGGATGACAGAATTCTGCAACAACATATTACAAACTAAAAAGCTGCCAGCCCTTTTTAAGAGAACCAAAACCATAGCAGTCCTAAAACCGGGAAAGACAGGAAAGCGCCCTGAAGACTACAGACCCATAGCTCTCCTGAGCGACTGCTATAAATTGCTCGAGAGGCTCGTTCTTAACACAATAAAACCCGCTGTTGAGGAGAAGATACCAGTTGACCAGGCTGGCTTTCGACCTAAAAGGAGCTGCAGCGACCAGGTACTAGCAGTAACCACACATATCGAAAGCGGCTTTGAAGAGAAGAAAAAATCCGCAGCTCTATTTATTGATCTATCGTCTGCGTATGACACAGTATGGAGACAAAGAATGCTGCTAAAATTCCTACGCATCATACCTTGTAAAAAACCTGACAACACTACTTGACAATATTCTGGCAAATAGGCACATCGAAGTTCACCTTAATGGCGAGAATAGCCGCAACTACCAACTCAATGATGGCCTTCCCCAGGGATTAGCTTTTTCGCCTCTGCTGACCTATCAAATACCCACTCCAAAATGTTCATTTACGCCAACGTCATATGTTCAATTAGCCAATCTGTCGACTTAGAGACATCAGAAATTACTCTTGAAAACGACCTGAAAAAGATAGATGAATATTTCCAAGTATGACGACTCAAACCCAACGCCATAAAGACAGAGACAACCTACTGTCACCTAAACAACAAGCAGGCACACTATGCACTCACAATCGCTTTCAGAAACCAAATGTTGAGATACAACCCTCAACCAAAACACCTGGAAGTAACGCTTGACCACACTCTCACCTTCACAGCCCACCTGGAGAAGACAGTCTGCAAAATAAAAACTAGAAATAACATAATCCAAAACCTGACAGGAAATGACTGGGGAACGAATGATAACCCTCAGGACATCGGCCCTTGCTCTTCTGTATTCAGCAGCAGAATACTGCGGCTCTACTTGGTTAAACAACGTCCATACAAGAGCAGTAGATACTCGACTGAATCATACTATGAGGCTGATATCGGGAACCATCAAGTCAACACTAACCCAGTGGCTCCCTGTTCTGTCCAACATCCATCCTTCACACTTACGAAGACAGCTAGCACTGAAAAAAAGAGTGACAAAAATGCCTAGCAACCGTCAACTTCCTGTCCATCAAGACCTCATCTCCCAATCTTGACTAAGGTCTCATGGAAGGTGGGAGAGGGTTTAGTAAGAGACAATTTTAACATTGATGATGCTTGGCGCCGAGATGGTCTTCCTCTAACCCAGATTCAAATAATCTAATCAAAGATCCGAGCCAACGCCCTGTCGGATTTGACAACCAAGGAGATCCTGGACGTCACTTAACCGGTTCCGAACAGGGCGTGGAAATTGTCACTACTGGGGGCATAAATGGGACGTGGTTGATAGACCTGACTGCGAATGTGGACACATCAAACAGACACTACAGCACATCGCCACTGAATGCCCTTAAGGAAATTGCAAGGCGCCTTCCACGACCTTCATTTGCTTAAGGGAGAAGCTACCGCCTGGCTGAAAAGACCGGACATCCATCTTTGAGCATACAGTAATGCCAACATCATGGTCTCCTTATGGAATTGTACATCACATATTATTTTATTCCATGTAACTTGTTATTATATACATTTGTCGTTATCAATATATTACACTCCTGGAAATGGAAAAAAAAACACATTGACACCGGTGTGTCAGACCCACCATACTTGTTCCGGACACTGCGAGAGGGCTGTACAAGTAATGATCACACGCACGGCACAGCGGACACACCAGGAACCGCGGTGTTGGCCGTCGAATGGCGCTAGCTGCGCAGCATTTGTGCACCGCCGCCGTCAGTGTCAGCCAGTTTGCCGTGGCATACGGAGCTCCATCGCAGTCTTTAACACTGGTAGCATGCCGCGACAGCGTGGACGTGAACCGTATGTGCAGTTGACGGACTTTGAGCGAGGGCGTATAGTGGGCATGCGGGAGGCCGGGTGGACGTACCGCCGAATTGCTCAACACGTGGGGCGTGAGGTCTCCACAGTACATCGATGTTGTCGCCAGTGGTCGGCGGAAGGTGCACGTGCCCGTCGACCTGGGACCGGACCGCAGCGACGCACGGATGCACGCCAAGACCGTAGGATCCTACGCAGTGCCGTAGGGGACCGCACCGCCACTTCCCAGCAAATTAGGGACACTGTTGCTCCTGGGGTATCGGCGAGGACCATTCGCAACCGTCTCCATGAAGCTGGGCTACGGTCCCGCACACCGTTAGGCCGTCTTCCGCTCACGCCCCAACATTGTGCAGTCCGCCTCCAGTGGTGTCGCGACAGGCGTGAATGGAGGGTCGAATGGAGACGTGTCGTCTTCAGCGATGAGAGTCGCTTCTGCCTTGGTGCCAATGATGGTCGTATGCGTGTTTGGCGCCGTGCAGGTGAGCGCCACAATCAGGACTGCATACGACCGAGGCACACAGGGCCAACACCCGGCATCATGGTGTGGGGAGCGATCTCCTACGCTGGTCGTACACCACTGGTGATCGTCGAGGGGACACTGAATAGTGCACGGTACATCCAAACCGTCATCGAACCCATCGTTCTACCATTCCTAGACCGGCAAGGGAACTTGCTGTTCCAACAGGACAATGCACGTCCGCATGTATCCCGTGCCACCCAACGTGCTCTAGAAGGAGTAAGTCAACTACCCTGGCCAGCAAGATCTCCGGATCTGTCCCCCATTGAGCATGTTTGGGACTGGATGAAGCGTCGTCTCACGCGGTCTGCACGTCCAGCACGAACGCTGGTCCAACTGAGGCGCCAGGTTGAAATGGCATGGCAAGCCGTTCCACAGGACTACATCCAGCATCTCTACGATCGTCTCCATGGGAGAATAGCAGCCTGCATTGCTGCGAAAGGTGGATATACACTGTACTAGTGCCGACATTGTGCATGCTCTGTTGCCTGTGTCTATGTGCCTGTGGTTCTGTCAGTGTGATCATGTGATGTATCTGACCCCAGGAATGTGTCAATAAAGTTTCCCCTTCCTGGGACAATGAATTCACGGTGTTCTTATTTCAATTTCCAGGAGTGTATTTTATAATCAGTATGTACTGTACATATATCTTTTATCTCAAAATGTACCAGATGTAATTTGATGCTGTATTACTGATGCAATCTGATGCTATACTTAAAGCCATACGAAATAAATAAATAAAATGGACTTATACAAAGTTTCATTGACCTAAGATCTCTCGATTTTGATGGGAGCCCTCTCAAGAAGCGAAAATTTGAGAAAACCCCCAAAGAAGGTTTCTGTATCTCCGAAATCGAATTCACTGCAAGTAGTCAGCGAGCCGCTAAAGTGAGAGAATGATAAAGCTGTTATATACAGGGTGTTACAAAAAGTTACGGCCAAACATTCCTCACACACAAACAAAGAAAATATGTTATGTGGACATGTGTCCGGAAACGCTTAGTTTCCATGTTAGAGTTCATTTTAGTTTCGTCCACCTACGCTCAATGGAGCACGTTATCATGATTTCATAGGGGATACTCTAGCTGTGCTGCTAGAACATGTGCCTTTACAAGTACGACACATGTGGTTCATGCAAGATGGAGCTCCTGCACATTTCAGTCGAAGTGTTCGTACGCTTCTCAACAACAGATTCGGAGACTGAGGGATTGGTAGAGGCGGACCAATTCCATGGCCTCCACGCTCTCCTGACCTCAACCCTCTTGACTTTCATGTATGGGGCATTTGAAAGCTCTTGTCTACGCAACCCCTGTACCAAATGTGGAGACTCTTCGTGTTCGTGTTGTGGACGGCTGTATTACAATACGCCAGTCTCCAGGGCTGCATCAGCGCATCAGGGATTCCATGCGACGGAGGGTGGATGCATGTATCCTCGCTAACGGAGGACATTTTGAACATTTCCTGTAACAAAGTGTTTGAAGTCACGCTGATACGTTCTGTTGCTGTGTGTTTCCATTCCACGATTAATGTGATTTGAAGAGAAGTAATAAAATGAGCTCTAACGTGGAAAGTAAGCGTTTCCGGACACATGTCCACATAACATATTTTCTTTCCTTGCGTGTGAGGAATGTTTCCTGAAAGTTTAGCCGCACCTTTTTGTAACACCCTGTAGATGTGTATTCCACAATCGCCAACGTTCTCTTATAAAACGATGGACTCGTGCTCTGGAAGAGTGAATTTCAAGTCCCTACCCTGTCATTCTCGTCTACACTCCTGGAAATTGAAATAAGAACACCGTGAATTCATTGTCCCAGGAAGGGGAAACTTTATTGACACATTCCTGGGGTCAGATACATCACATGATCACACTGACAGAACCACAGGCACATAGACACAGGCAACAGAGCATGCACAATGTCGGCACTAGTACAGTGTATATCCACCTTTCGCAGCAATGCAGGCTGCTATTCTCCCATGGAGACGATCGTAGAGATGCTGGATGTAGTCCTGTGGAACGGCTTGCCATGCCATTTCAACCTGGCGCCTCAGTTGGACCAGCGTTCGTGCTGGACGTGCAGACCGCGTGAGACGACGCTTCATCCAGTCCCAAACATCCTCAATGGGGGACAGATCCGGAGATCTTGCTGGCCAGGGTAGTTGACTTACACCTTCTAGAGCACGTTGGGTGGCACAGGATACATGCGGACGTGCATTGTCCTGTTGGAACAGCAAGTTCCCTTGCCGGTCTAGGAATGGTAGAACGATGGGTTCGATGACGGTTTGGATGTACCGTGCACTATTCAGTGTCCCCTCGATGATCACCAGTGGTGTACGGCCAGTGTAGGAGATCGCTCCCCACACCATGATGCCGGGTGTTGGCCCTGTGTGCCTCGGTCGTATGCAGTCCTGATTGTGGCGCTCACCTGCACGGCGCCAAACACGCATACGACCATCATTGGCACCAAGGCAGAAGCGACTCTCATCGCTCAAGACGACACGTCTCCATTCGACCCTCCATTCACGCCTGTCGCGACACCACTGGAGGCGGGCTGCACGATGTTGGGGCGTGAGCGGAAGACGGCCTAACGGTGTGCGGGACCGTAGCCCAGCTTCATGGAGACGGTTGCGAATGGTCCTCGCCGATACCCCAGGAGCAACAGTGTCCCTAATTTGCTGGGAAGTGGCGGTGCGGTCCCCTACGGCACTGCGTAGGATCCTACGGTCTTGGCGTGCATCCGTGCGTCGCTGCGGTCCGGTCCCAGGTCGACGGGCACGTGCACCTTCCGCCGACCACTGGCGACAACATCGATGTACTGTGGAGACCTCACGCCCCACGTGTTGAGCAATTCGGCGGTACGTCCACCCGGCCTCCCGCATGCCCACTATACGCCCTCGCTCAAAGTCCGTCAACTGCACATACGGTTCACGTCCACGCTGTCGCGGCATGCTACCAGTGTTAAAGACTGCGATGGAGCTCCGTATGCCACGGCAAACTGGCTGACACTGACGGCGGCGGTGCACAAATGCTGCGCAGCTAGCGCCATTCGACGGCCAACACCGCGGTTCCTGGTGTGTCCGCTGTGCCGTGCGTGTGATCATTACTTGTACAGCCCTCTCGCAGTGTCCGGAACAAGTATGGTGGGTCGGACACACCGGTGTCAATGTGTTCTTTTTTCCATTTCCAGGAGTGTATATTTCCGTCGTTCGAATCACTTCCAGAAAATCTAAACATGATTGCTTCACGAAGGCTGTGACCTATATCGTCCATCTACCTTCTTCAACTGCACTCCCCGTTGCTAGCTAATTTTCTTTCCTACATTTTGTGATTCGTATGTAAACAAGTATGAATATCCTATACTTTGGGTAAAACATGACGGACAGTTCAGTTTATGTTATATGAGTCTTAAACTGCAGGATGACGTCAGTACTCCGCAAGGAGTGGGCCAAAGAATGAAGAGGAATGCAGAGGGCAGAGAGGCATGGAGGGCTATGAAATCTAACACTGCTTCAAGGCAGATAATCAAATGATAATGAGTTACACTACGTGATCAAAAGTATCCGGACACCCCAAAAACATAAGATTTTCGTATTAGGTGCATTTGCTGCCACTTACTGCCAGGTACACAGTATCAGCGACCTCAGTAGTCATTAGACATCGCGAGAGAGCAGGATGGGGAGCTCACGGACTTCGAACGTGATCTCGTGACTGGGTGTCACCTGTGTCATACGTCTGTACGAGATATTTCCACATACTGAATTTCATTGATGAAAGGAGAAAATACAAAAATCCAACAAGTGAAGCAGGCAAACAGGAATACAAACGTATCAAAATTGAGATCGGCAGGAAGTGCAAAATGGCTAAGCAGGTATGGATAGAGGACAAATGTAAGGATGTAGAGGCTTATCTCACGAGGGGTAAAATAGAAACTGCCTACAGGAAAATTAAAGAGACCTTTGGAGAAAAGAGAACCACTTGCATGAATATCAAGAGCTCAGATGGAAACCCAGTTGTAAACAAAGAAGGGAAAGCAGAAAGGTGGAAGGAGTATACAGAGGGTCTATACAGGGGCGATGTTCTTGAGAACAATATTATGGAAATGGAAGAGGAGGTAGATGAAGATGAAATGGGAGATACGATACTGCGTGAAGAGTTTGGCAGAGCACTGAAACACCTAAGTTGAAACAAGGCCACGGGAGTAGGCAACATTCCATTAGAACTACTGACAGCCTTGGGATAGCCAGTCCTGACAAAACTCTACCATCTGGTGAGCAAGATGTATGAGACAGGTAAAATTCCCTCAGACTTCAAGAGGAATACAATAATTCCAATCCCAAAGAAAGCAGGTGTTGACAGATGTGAAAATTACCGAACTATCAGTTTAATAAGCCACAGCTGCAAAATACTAACGCTAATTATTTACAGACGAATGGAAAAACTGGTAGAAGCCGACCTCGGGGAAGATCAGTTTGGATTCCGTAGAAATGTTGGAACACGTGAGGCAATACTGACCCTACGACTTATCTTAGAAGAAAGATTAAGGAAAGGCAAACCTACGTTTCTAGCACTTGTAGACTTAGAGAAAGCTTTTGAAAATGTTGACTAGAATACTCTCTTTCAAATTCTGAAGGTGGCCGGGGTAAAATACAGGGAGCGAAAGGCTATTTACAATTTGTACAGAAACCAGATGGCAGTTATAAGAGTAGAGGGACATGAAGGGGAAGCAGAGGTTGGGAAGGGAGTGAGACATGGTTGTGGTCTCTCCACGATGCTATTCAATCTGTATATTGAGCAAGCAGTAAAGGAAACAAAAGAAAAGCTCGGAGTAGGTACTAAAATCCATGGAGAAGTAATAAAAACTTTGAGGTTCGCCGATGACATTGTAATTCTGTCAGAGACAGCAAAGGACTTGGAAGATCAGTTGAACGGAATGGACAGTGTCTTGAAAGGAGGATATAAGATGAACATCAATAAAAGCAAAACGAGGATAATGGAATGTAGTCGAATTAAGTCGGGTGATGCTGAGGGAATTAGATTAGAAAATGAGACACTTAAAGTAGTAAAGGAGTTTTGCTATTTGGGGAGCAAAATAACTGATGATGGTCTAAGTAGAGAGGATATAAAATGTAGACTGGCAATGGGAAGGAAAGCGTGTCTGAAGAACAGAAATTTGTTTAAATCGAGTATTGATCTAAGTGTCAGGAAGTCGTTTCTGAAAGTATTTGTATGGAGTGTAGCCATGTTTGGACGATAAATAGTTTAGACAAGAAGAGAATATAAGCTTTCGAAATGTGGTGCTACAGAAGAATGCTGAAGATTAGATGGGTAGATCACATAACTTATAAGGAGGTATTGAATAGGATTGGTGAGGCGTTTGTGGCACAACTTGACCAGAAGAAGGGATCGGTTGGTAGGACATGTTCTGAGGCATCAAGGGATCACCAATTTAGTACTGGAGGGCAGCGTGGAGGGTAAAAATCGTAGAGGGAGACCAAGAGATGACTACACTAAGCAGATTCAGAAGGATATAGGCTGCAGTAGGTACTGGGAGATGAAGAAGCTTGCACAGGATAGAGTAGCTTGGAGAGCTGCATCAAATCAGCCTCAGGGCTGAAGACAAGAACAACAACAACAACAACAGTGAAGTGGAAACGTGAAGGGACACGTACAGCACAAAAGCGTACAGGTCGACCTCGTCTATTGACTGACTGAGACCGCCGACAGTTGAAGAGGTTCGTAATGTGTAATAGGCAGACATTTATCCAGACCATCACACAGTAATTCCAACCTGCATCAGGATCCACTGTAAGTACTATGCCAGTTAGGCGGGAGGTGAGAAAACTTGGATTTCATGGTCGAGCGACTGCTCATAAGCCACACATCACGCCGGTAAATGTCAAACGACGCCTCTCTTGGTGTAAGGAGCGTAAACAATGGACGATTGAACAGTGGAAAAACGATGTGTGGAGTGACGATTCACGGTACACAATGCGGCGATCCGATTGGCAGAGTGTGGAAATGGCGAATGCCCGGTGAACGTTATTTGCTAGCGTTTGTAGCGCCAACAGTAAAATTCAGAGGCGGGGGTGTTATGGCGTGGTCGTGTTTTTTATGGAGGTGGCTTGCATCCCTTGTCGTTTTGCGTGATAATATCACAGCATAGGCCTGTACTGCTGTTTTAAGCACCTTCTTGCTTCCCACTGTTGAAGAGCAGTTCGGGGATGTGGATTGCATCTTTCAACACGATCGCGCACCTGTTCATAATGCACGGTCTGTGGCGAAGTGGTTACACGACAATAACACCCCTGCAATAGAGTAGACTGCGCAGAGTCCTGACATGAATCCTATACAACACCTTTGGGATGTTTTGGAACGCCGACTTCGTGCCAGGCGTCACCGACCGACATCGGTACCTCTCCTCGGTGCAGCACTCCGTGAAGAATGGGCTGCCATTCCCCAAGAAACCTCCCAGCACCTGGTTGAACGTATGCCTGCGAGAGTAGAAGCTGTCATCAAGGCTGAGGGTGGGTCAACACCATACTGAATTCCAGAATTACCAATGGAGGGCGCTTCGAACTTATAAGTCATTCTCAGCCAGATATCCGGATACTTTTGATCACATAGTGTATGAGAGTCAAAGGACATGAAAGGAAAGCAGTAGGTGAAAAGGGGGAGAGATAAAGCTGTAGCATATTTCCGATGTTATTCAGTCTGTACACTGAGCAAGCAGTAAAGGCAACTAAGGATAAATTTCGAAAGGGAATTAACGTTCAGGGAGAAAAAAATAAAATTTAGAGATTTGCCAGTGATATCATAATCTTGTCAGAGACTGCAAATAGTTCGAAAGAACCGTTGAGCGGAATGGATAGTGCCTTGAGAAGAGATTATAAGATGAACATCAACAAAAGTAAATCAAGGATAATGGAGTGTAGTCGAATTAAATCAGGCAATGCTGTGGGAACTGGAGTATGAATTATGTCTCCAAAGGTAGTAGATGAGTTTAGCTATTAAGACAGTGAAATTATTATAGCCGAAGTAGAGAGGATATAAAATGCAGTGTGGCAATAGCAAGAAAATCATTTCTATAAAAGAAATCTGTTTAACATCTAATGTCAGTTTAAGTTTTAGGTGGTCTTTTTTGAGGGTAGTTGTCTGTAATGTAGTCTTATAAGTTTTATATGAACGTGAAACGTGGACAGTAAGAAGTTCAAACAAGATGAGAATAGAAGCTTTTGAAATATGGCGCTACAGAAGATTGCTGAAGATTATACGGGTGAATCGAATAAAAAATAAGGAGGCACTGAAAAATGGGGGAAAATAAATTAATAGCATAACTTGACTAAAAGAAGGGATTGATTGATAAGACACATTTTTGAGGCATCAGGGAATCGTCAATTTGTTAATGAATGGAAGAGAGGGGACCAAAAATTGGAGAGGGAGACCATGGCTTGCATACAGTAAGCAGTTTTAAATAGGTTTAGGTTGCGAAAGGGGTTCGTTCAGGATAGACTAGCATGGAGAGCTGCATCGAACCAGTCTTCGGACGGAAGACAGCAGCAACAACAACAACAGTAAAAATAATATCACTTAAATTGAAGTAACTTATAAATGATAGTCATTTCCAGTTATAAGCGATCTAATTTTCGGTCTTCTACTTTTTATTAAAAAGGATACTCTGGCGTATCTACTCTTGCTCTGACATAACTAAATCCACTTTCTTTTCGATTACTGTAGCAACGGTATTGTTAGGGAAAACACTGCTGTGTGTGCCCTGTAGAGTATACTGGAACATTCATTGTGACAGCCCATTCGCTGTATTTCATCAAACGAACGCTTCCACCATTTTGTCATCGCTTCTTACGACAGTGCCGGATCTACCAGTTTGTAACGCACCTACGTATTTCCTAAACTGAAGCCAAATTTCCAAGTTGAGAGGGAATCCTAACTGTCATTAATAGTGCTCGTTCCCTTTCCTCTTTCAAGGATACTGATGAGGCAGCGATCCACTGCTTGTAAATACTTAAAGAACGTCATATTCAACTAAATAAGCTGGTTGTTGTGCGAATAATCGGCCACATGGTACGTACGATAGGCAATGATGTCTCTATCAACAAAACTTTCAAGTCCACCAACACTAGGTACACCTGTACCTCCACGTACAACAGCTACAGTAAGCCAACCATTTCCATATGAAAATGTGTCATTAAGGTCTATACTAAAATTAAGTCTACAACCACAGAAAACACACGGTCCGTCGACAAGTGCGGTAGCGGCAACACTCTTCACTGGTATGCGATTCTTCTTGTCCCCAGCTGTTGTGGCAAACTCTATGTTATCAATGGTTTTGTAGACTGTCTGTTTGGTACGGCGACGAGGTCTTCTGTAAGGCATCGTGGGTGCGTTCAATGCAGTTGCCTGTGCAGCAGCTCGCTTATATAGTCTCTGAGTGAGCTGAATTTATCTAAGTGCTTATCCCGGACGCGTGCGGTGGCGTTATCCCGGACGCGCGCACTACCACGATTGTGTAAGCCGGCCGCGATTGGGAGGTCAAGAAGGTCAAGCGATAACAAAAATATACACAAACACTGTTGCCTCCTTGAGCCCCTGGCTCTCGATGTACTATGTGGAATTAAAAACTACAGATCATTTTGAATACATGTGCCTTTATTTATGAAAGTAAAAGGTACAGTCACCAACAAATTTTACATATTCACATACTCCTTTACCTTTAACCCAAATAAACACAGACTCATTTACAGATATCTTTCTCTTACTACGAGTATACAAGGACAATGGCCCAACAGGCAACTGCATTGACCTCCCAATCGCGGCCGGCTTACGCAATTAATGCACACACCTAGTAAAACTAGTGCGCGCGTCCGGGATAACGCCACAGCACGCGTCCGGGATAAGCACTTAGATAAATTCAGCTCACTCAGAGACTATATAATCGAGCGACAGCCGCGCAGAGGCACAGTCGCGCTGCTGCTGCTGCTGCTGCTGCACAGGCAACTGCATTGAATGCTCCCACGATGCCTTACAGAAGACCTCGTCGCCGTACCAAACAGACAGTCTACAAAACCATTGAGAACACAGAGTTTGCCACAACAGCTGGGGACAAGAAGAATCGCATACCAGTGAAGAGTGTTGCCGCTGCCGCACTTGTCGACGGACCGTGTGTTTTCTGTGGTTGTAGACTTAATTTTAGTATAGACCTTAATGACACATTTTCACATGGAAAATTCATCTGTACTTAGCTTTCTTGTCGTTTATTGTTATTTCAGTTCCTCACGAAGTGGTGGACTGGCAGCAAATAAAACTGCTCTTCAGACTAAGTGTTATATATTTTACAAATCTGTCCAATATTAAAAGCTAAGGCGATAATTTTGGTTTTAAAAACTATACGCAAGTGATAGTTTGACGAATTTTCAACACAATTTTGGGCCTAGGGACGACATTCCATGAAGATGTGAAAAATTGTTAAAATTTTCCCGGGCTGGCTCCAGCGCCAGAGCTGAAGGCAAAGCAGGTTAGTACACAGTATCTAGATTCAAACTGTCCGCCCCCGGTAGCCGAGTGGTCAGCGCGATAGATTGTCAATCCTAAGGGCCCGGGTCGGAGATTTTTCTCCGCTCAGGGACTGGGTGTTGTGTTGTCCTAATCCTCATCATTTCATCTCTATCGACGCGCAAGTCGCCGAAGTGGCGTCAAATCGAAATAGTTGCACCCAGCGAACGGTCTACCCGACGGGAGGCCCTAGTCACACGACATTTTATTTACACTGGAATTCCAACAATAAGAAACAGCCGATATTGTATGTAGAATGGGAACACCACCGAGTCAACTGCCACACACCACCTGAGCTGGATGATCAAGGGGCCGATGCAGCAGAGTGACCTCACAGAGAACAGAACATAACGTCATACTGTTAGCCACGCACAGTGAAGTAACAAAGTGTACGTCGTCCGCAAGAGTAGATTTACAGCACACACATACTGCAGATATAACCACACTGAAAGCCTCAACGGAAGAGTTGAGTTGTGACCCCACAGCGTGGTTCAGGAAACTAATACACATTCTATAATTCCTGCAAAATAAGAACGTCATTGTCATAGACTGACCGGTACAAAAACTCTGACTTCCAAAGCCCAGTTCACAGGCAAAAAGTCTTGAGATGGGACCTGTGATGCTCCATCCACGGTCCCTCCCAGCTAACTTTGACGTACGATGCAACAGCTAGCCCAGCCTGAAGGAACCGACTGCTGTGGGCTACCGCCACCTCGTCTTCGCATTCGGTGATGAGAAGACTTGTGCCTCCACCCACCAGGCCCCCTGGAAGCCTAGATGGCGGTACCTGGTGAGCTGCCACACTACCATCGTCCTGGCTGGATGTAGTAGCTGCCGATCCCTGACCTACATCTACAAGCAGACGCTGGCATCTCTGGCCATTCTCTCGCTGGGAGGCCATGGTGTAACATCACGATTACAGCCACTTCATGTAGAGCTGTTGCCTGTCTATCCTAGGTCACTGTGTATGACGTCAGCGAGTGTGCACTGGTCAGCCTCTAGTCACTGCCACCAGGATCACACAGGCAACGTCTGTAGTGCATCCTGTCAGCAACCTCCAGTCACATAGCTGCCCGCTGCATAAGCAGCTCCGTCGCTGAGGTGGACAAGACTGCGAGGCGCGCAGGTATCAGTACCTACTGGCCTTGCGTCAACTTCACCTGCCCACCTAGCTACAGGCAACCTTAGTTTTAGTTATGCCATGTTCCGTAGATCATTTTTCCCATTATTTTATCGATATGATGTGGAACAAGTCAGGTTACAAGTTATATACAGGGTGTTTCAAAAATGACCGGTATATTTGAAACGGCAATAAAAACTAAACGAGCAGCGATAGAAATACACCGTTTGTTGCAATATGCTTGGGACAACAGTACATTTTCAGGCGGACAAACTTTCGAAATTACAGTAGTTACAATTTTCAACAACAGATGGCGCTGCAAGTGATGTGAAAGATATACACTCCTGGAAATTGAAATAAGAACACCGTGAATTCATTGTCCCAGGAAGGGGAAACTTTATTGACACATTCCTGGGGTCAGATACATCACATGATCACACTGACAGAACCACAGGCACATAGACACAGGCAACAGAGCATGCACAATGTCGGCACTAGTACAGTGTATATCCACCTTTCGCAGCAATGCAGGCTGCTATTCTCCCATGGAGACGATCGTAGAGATGCTGGATGTAGTCCTGTGGAACGGCTTGCCATGCCATTTCCACCTGGCGTCTCAGTTGGACCAGCGTTCGTGCTGGACGTGCAGACCGCGTGAGACGACGCTTCATCCAGTCCCAAACATGCTCAATGGGCTGGCCAGGGTAGTTGACTTACACCTTCTAGAGCACGTTGGGTGGCACGGGATACATGCGGACGTGCATTGTCCTGTTGGAACAGCAAGTTCCCTTGCCGGTCTAGGAATGGTAGAACGATGGGTTCGATGACGGTTTGGATGTACCGTGCACTATTCAGTGTCCCCTCGACGATCACCAGTGGTGTACGGCCAGTGTAGGAGATCACTCCCCACACCGTGATGCCGGGTGTTGGCCCTGTGTGCCTCGGTCGTATGCAGTCCTGATTGTGGCGCTCACCTGCACGGCGCCAAACACGCATACGACCATCATTGGCACCAAGGCAGAAGCGACTCTCATCGCTGAAGACGACACGTCTCCATTCGTCCTTCCATTCACGCCTGTCGCGACACCACTGGAGGCGGGCTGCACGATGTTGGGGCGTGAGCGGAAGACGGCGTAACGGTGTGCGGGACCGTAGCCCAGCTTCATGGAGACGGTTGCGAATGGTCCTCGCCGATACCCCAGGAGCAACAGTGTCCCTAATTTGTTGGGAAGTGGCGGTGCGGTCCCCTACGGCACTGCGTAGGATCCTACGGTCTTGGCGTGCATCCGTGCGTCGCTGCGGTCCGGTCCTAGGTCGACGGGCACGTGCACCTTCCGCCGACCACTGGCGACAACATCGATGTACTGTGGAGACCTCACGCCCCACGTGTTGAGCAATTCGGCGGTACGTCCACCCGGCCTCCCGCATGCCCACTATACGCCCTCGCTCAAAGTCCGTCAACTGCACATCGGTTCACGTCCACGCTGTCGCGGCATGCTACCAGTGTTAAAGACTGCGATGGAGCTCCGTATGCCACGGAAAACTGGCTGACACTGACGGCGGCGGTGCACAAATGCTGCGCAGCTAGCGCCATTCGACGGCCAACACCGCGGTTCCTGGTGTGTCCGCTGTGCCGTGCGTGTGATCATTGCTTGTACAGCCCTCTCGCAGTGTCCGGAGCAAGTATGGTGGGTCGGACACACCGGTGTCAATGTGTTCTTTTTTCCATTTCCAGGAGTGTAGAAGACAACGCAGTCTGTGGGTGCGCCATTCTGTACGTCGTCTTTCTGCTGTAAGCGTGTGCTGTTCACAACGTGCAAGTGTGCTGTAGACAACATGGTTTATTCCTTAGAACAGAGGATTTTTCTGGTGTTGGAATTCCACCGCCTAGAACACAGTGTTGTTGCAACACGACAGAGTTTTCAACGGAGGGTTAATGTAACCAAAGGACCGAAAAGCGATACAGTAAAGGATCTGTTTGAAAAATTTCAACGGACTGGGAACGTGACGGATGAACGTGCTGGAAAGGTAGGGCGACCACGTACGGCAACCACAGAGGGCAACGCGCAGCTAGTGCAGCAGGTGATCCAACAGCGGCCTCGGGTTTCCGTTCGCCGTGTTGCAGCTGCGGTCCAAATGACGCCAACGTCCACGTATCGTTTCATGCGCCAGAGTTTACACCTCTATCCATACAAAATTCAAACGCGGCAACCCCTGAGCGCCGCTACCATTGCTGCACGAGAGACATTCGCTAACGATATAGTGCACAGAATTGATGACGGCGATATGCATGTGGGCAGCATTTGGTTTACTGACGAAGCTTATTTTTACCTGGACGGCTTCGTCAATAAACAGAACTGGCGCATATGGGGAACCGAAAAGCCCCATGTTGCAGTCCCATCGTCCCTGCATCCTCAAAAAGTACTGGTCTGGGCCGCCATTTCTTCCAAAGGAATCATTGGCCCATTTTTCAGATCCGAAACGATTACTGCATCACGCTATCTGGACATTCTTCGTGAATTTGTGGCGGTACAAACTGCCTTAGACGACACTGCGAACGCCTCGTGGTTTATGCAAGATGGTGCCCGGCCACATCGCACGGCCGACGTCTTTAATTTCCTGAATGAATATTTCGATGATCGTGTGATTGCTTTGGGCTATCCGAAACATACAGGAGGCGGCGTGGATTGGCCTCCCTATTCGCCAGACATGAACCCCTGTGACTTCTTTCTGTGGGGACACTTGAAAGACCAGGTGCACCGCCAGAATCCAGAAACAATTGAACAGCTGAAGCAGTACATCTCATCTGCATGTGAAGCCATTCCGCCAGACACGTTGTCAAAGGTTTCGGGTAATTTCATTCAGAGACTACGCCATATTATTGCTACGCATGGTGGATATGTGGAAAATATCGTACTATAGAGTTTCCCAGACCGCAGCGCCATCTGTTGTTGACAATTGTAACTACTGTAATTTCGAAAGTTTGTCTGCCTGAAAATGTACTGTTGTCCCAAGCATATTGCAACAAACGGTGTATTTCTATCGCTGCTCGTTTAGTTTGTATTGCCGTTTCAAATATACCGGTCATTTTTTAAACACCCTGTATACACACACATGAATAGTGTTAATATTAATATTACTGAAATTTTTAGTTCTACACTTGCAACTATATTTAGAGGTACAATTTTTTTGCCATTTATGAAACAGAAACTCGTTCATGGAGTAGAAGGATTTGTCCAAAAGAAATGATTTTAAGGTAGATTTAAAACTTGAGCTGCTACCTGCCAGACACTTTATGTTGTTGGGCAAATGATCAAAGATTTTTGTTGCTGAATAATATACTCCTTTTTGAGCAACTGACAGCTTCAATAACGGATAGGAAAGGTCATTTTTCTCTCTAGTGCTGTACGTATAAACATCACTGTTCTTCTTGGATTATTTGTAACGAATTTCATTAGCGAATATATATAGTCTGATGGTGCAGTTACAATACCCAACTCCTTGAAAAGGTGCCTACATGACGTCCTTGGGTGAAGACCACTATTTATTCTCACTGCTCTCTCTTGTGCAATCAATACTTTATGTCTAAGTGTTGAGTTACCCCAGAAAACTATTCCATAAGACATTATTGAGTGGAAATATGCAAAGTAGGTTAGGAGGCTGATCTGCTTATTACCAAGACTAGCGATTTTACGAAGAGCGATAGAAGCTGAGCTTAGTTGTTTGCGAAGCTTAGTAATATGCTTCTTCCAGTTCAAGTTGTCATCATTGTGAACACCCAAAAATTTGGAGAAATCTACCCTGTTAACTCAGCCCTGTTCATATGCTACATCAATTGTCGGTATGACTCTATTCGATGTACAGTACTGGATCTAGTGAGTTTTTTTTTCAAAATTAAGGGAGAGTCTATTTTCTGAAAACTACTTAATAATTCTTTGAAATACATCCTTAGGATATCTTCAGCTGCTTTTTCTGGGAGGGGATTTATTATAACACTCGTGTCATCTGCAAAAAGTACTGGTTCGGCTTGCTGAACGTTAAGTGGTGGGTCATTCACATGAATAAGAAACAACAGAGGACCTAAAATTGAACCCTGTGGGACTCCCTTTGTGATAACTCCCCAGTCACTAGAATTTACCACCTTCCCAACATTATTTTTGCTATTCACCACAACTTTTTGCTTTCTGTTCATTAAGTATGATTCAAACCAGCGGTGTATATAGCCTTCAGTTCCATAAAACCTGAGTTTTTCTAAGAGTGTGACATGATCCACACAGTCAAATGCCTTGGACATATCACAAAAAATTACCAAATGGCGATAATTTGTTATTTAGGGTTTGTACTATTTGATGGGTAAGTATTCAGATAGCATTCTCAGTCAAGTAACCCTCCCGGAATCCGAACTGTGACATGCTGAGTGAATTATTTTCACTTAAATGTGAGAGTACTCTTGAATACATAACTTTTAGAATATTTTAGAAAATGATGTCAGCAATGAGATTGGTCTATAATTATTTAAGTCACTCATATCCCCTTTCTTATGAAGAGGTTTGACAATTGCGTATTTCAATGTCTGAAAAAATTCCCTGTGCAAGCGAAGCATTACATACATCGCTAAAGACTCCACTTATTAAATTAGAATAACACTCCAAAATTCTGTTAGAGACTCAATCAACACCACACGAGCTCTTCTTTTTCAGTATATTTATAATTCCCTTAATTTCAGTGGGAGATGTAGGTGCTATTTCTGAAGGCCTAAAGTCCTGGGAATGACATTTTTAACATACTTTTTTGCTTCTTCAGCTGAACGCTTTAACCCTATTTTTGCTGCTACATTCAGAATGTGATTGTTAAAAATACTTTCTACTTGTGAATTGTCACTCACAACATCATCATTTAGCTTTATTGCTATGGTATGCTGTGCACTGTCAGGCTACCCCGTCTCCCGTTTGACAATATTCCATATAGTTTTAATCTTATTATCCGCATTATTAATTTCTGTCAGAACACATAAGCTTCTCGACTTCTTAATGACTTTCCTTAAAATATTGCAGTATCTTTTGTAGTAAGCAAGTAACGTCGGATCCTGACTTATTCTGGCCTGTCCATATATTTCCCTCTTCCTCTTACACTATTTCTTAATTCCCTTAGTAATCCATCGCTTACGTGACTTTGTAATGGCTTTTTTGGATAACGCTTCAGAAAAGGAACTCTCAAATATTGAGACAAATATACGGTGGAGTAAATTGAATTTGGCATCAGCATCATTTTTTGTGTATACTTCATCCCATCCTACCTCTTCTAGGCTGCACTAAAAGCTCTGTATCCTGTTCGCATTAATAGGTCTCCCTGCCTTGTATGAACCTGCCTGAATCCTGTAATGTGCTATATGTGTTATTTCCATTAACTGTGCATCATGATCAGATAGCCCATTAACAACTGCGTACACATTAATTGTTTCTGCCTGAGCAGTGTCTATGAAAATGTTATCGATAAGTGACCTACTATACTGCTGCACACGAGTTGGAAAATTTACAAGAGATACTAGATTGAAACAACCAAACAAAGATTCTAGCTAATTTTTCCTATCCGCATCTTTTATGAAATCTACAGTAAAATCACCACAAACCACTAACGGCTTCTTTTTGTCTGACAGGTAGCTCAATAATACCTCCAGATTTTTCACGAATAGCTGAAAGTTACCTTGAGGGGTTCTGTAGATTGTTACAATTACTACAGAAGTATATTGCAGTAGCAACTCACAAGCACATGCTTTAAGGATCTGATCTACATGAAAACTATTTGTTTCAATATTTTTGACTTTGTGTCCAGTTTTTATATAAGTAGCAACTCCTCCTTTTTCCATGTTGACTCTACATGAATAATATGCTAATCTGTAATCCTTTAAATTTAACTTCTCCATTCCTGTGGTTAAATGGTGTTCAGAGAGACGCAAATCATCTATACCTTCAGAATTTACCCCATTTTCTGGGCGTACAAGAAGCTCATCTATCTTATTTTTCAGTCCTCTAATGTTCTGATGAAACACAAAAATTTTATTTCTTTAGATACGGTTACAGACATTATGGCACCGTTCTGTTTAAATCTCTTTTAATACTCTCTTTCTGTAACCTGACTAACCTAAAAAATGTGTCCCTCTGATTCCAGTAATCACAGGTATTTTGTCTTGTGTGCATGTGTCCCCCCTAAATTTTCTGCAAGATCAACTAATCTATCCTTCCCCCTCCTATTCAGGTGCAGGCCATGGCTAGTGTAACCCCACCTCCCAATTGCATCGACAGGCACAGCACAGATATGAGATTTAGTTTCTGCCAACAGTAACCACCCCCCTCCCCCAGTTCACTGTTAACACCGTTGACAGCCGTATTAACCCAGGGCTGGTCATCTGGTCATGGCGCTGCAAAACATCTACAAATCCCACACGAGTGTGAGCTGTTGCTGCACCTATTACATCCAGGTCACACCTAATACTATACTCCAAATTGCTAGCCAGGCTGTTTCCTGCTCCTCCTACTATAAGAACATTGTCCACGCCATCAAAATCCTTGCACAAGGCCCCTAGGTTTTCTGTAACCTGGCTGAGCTTAGCACTAGGTTTCACAGTGCTTGTGACCTGGTACTGGACTCCTAGACCATCCTGTAGCAACTGGCCTACACCTCTCCCGTGACTGCTACCTAACAGCAAGACTCTTTTCTTTCTGCTTGACTTTACTCCCGAGCTAGCATTACAGTTGTACTACGAGTCTGCTGCACCCTACTTTGCTCAAAAACTGTTTGAGGCTCTTCTACTTCAGGTAACAGATAAAACAGATTGCTCCTGGAATCTGAAAAGTGATTTCTGAGGTTTTCTCCTTCTGACTACGACTTGTTACCTGTTCACAGCTCCCATTGTCTCTTTCCCCCTTCAACCTGTGTAATTCAAAGTACACCATTTCTAATTCAGCCTGAAGGGCACAAATCTTTTTTCCCTGTTTTTTCTTGTCACGGCTACATAATCTACAACTTCATTGGCGAGCCTCATCTGGCTCTATAACAGCTTCCCCGCTACAATCTCTCCAGTGAAACACCAACCCACAATCGTGACATTTCACTCCTGTGCACACTAATCTACGACAACATCTCTCCAGTGAAACACCAACCCACAATCGTGACATTTCACTCCTGTGCACACTAATCTACGACAACATCCACATTTGTCACACATGACGGCAGATTAAACAATACAAATTACACTACAAACAAACACAAATACAAACAATCCAAACTACACTACAAACAATTCCCCTACACCAATTAATAATTAGAAAAAGTAACTTAGCTTGCGGTGAGATGAGCAGAGAACTTCTGGACGTCAGGCGAATGTAAACAGCGCAAAGTTAACTGTTGGCGTAGGTTATAGTGGCGGAAATCACGAAACGAATAAGAAACTGAAGAGCTCGATATTTTCTAACGACGAATTTGAACACGCGCTATCACTGAGTTATGTATAAATACTCTAGTGGAAACAGAAAGACCACTCAACGACTTTACTGCACAATATGGAAAATTAACTGTACGGAAGTATAGAAACACAGAAAACACGAACCGAATGCAAACTATACACGTACTACACTCTTCACAATAAAGCTACACACACACACTACCCGGAAATTACTGAAAAATCACATAACTTACTTCGGTAAGTAACGGAATCAAATCCACCCCAAAGGCTTGCACTTTAGAACAGTTAACTTTTCACGAGAACTACGCAAGTAAAAGCGACACCTTCAATATATAGATCGCAATAGGTACTAATTTACTTATTTAAGCTATAATATTGCCTTAATAAATTGTTTTTCCACGAGAAAACACCTATATTTACGAGCGCGCTGAGTATACACACACGCCTGCTCCAAAGAGCTTAGCAATTTATGTTGGACAACTGTGTGTACACAAAAAGTAAATGTGTATTCTCTTAACGATGTCCTTCTAGCACAAATCCTAACCCCCGGCTTCAACACCACGAGATCCTGAGAATGGTAGAGGCCACGGCTCCGGCCCTCTATTATAGATAGGCGCTGTATATAATTTTTAAAAACAGATAAAGATTATGGTGGTGTTGGTATGATACAATAGCGCTCTCGTGATGTAATGGAAACAATGACATTCACAGTAGATGTAATAGGATTTTACAGTAATAATTACATGAAAAACTGTAGGAGACAGAGAAAGGGGGGCATGGAAGGTAAATGAAGTACAAACCGTAGGATACCTAAGGAGTGGAATGGACCGCTTTAGGCTCTGGCGGCAGGACAAATATATTTCGGGGACACGGATTCATGGTTGGGGAGTGTGAGTTGGATGTAGTTCGGGCAGGGGATGATGAACAAAACATAAAGGTGCATGGGAGAAGGGATATGTGTGTAATAGTGCAGCGAGGTACCTGGGTCGTAGGTAAGAGGGTGAACTATGAGATTTTATTTTCCAGTTTACATACTGCGTTTGAAGGTCACCTACAAAGAGAAGATTTTGTGGGAGCTGCCTGAGTTGGTACAGTAGGCGAGTTCAGAAGGTAGACGGATGTGGAAAGCGAGATAGTGTAAATGTCACTCAACAAAATGAACGGATTTGGGATGGGCGGTTGTCTAAGCAAGCCGAAGATGGGTTAAGATGGGAAAGTGAGTGATTTCTAAGTAAGGGTAATAGTAGAGGGATGTACACCCGCAGGTGCAGCTTGTTAGTACTCGCAACTTTAGTATTTTCAGTTGGCTTCGATTTTTGTCTCGGATAGTGCGCATTTCATCTTCATTTTCTATCCAAGGTAAGTCTTGAGTACATTATTGCGTTAGTAAGTGGATCGGGCTGGTTGTAAATGGAGAGGTGGAAATCGGGACGACAGAGTCGCCGAGTGGTGCGACCAAGGATGATGGCTTCGATTTAATGCGGATTTAGATGGAGTTTCCATTTCTTACACTGCTCTGCCAGTGTTAATGTGGTAACGTTAGAGGGAGGCATGTGAGAGATGTAGAATTTTATGGGTAACTAGGTAAGTGAAGTCGCCGACATTTTGGGTGAGATCGGCAGTGTATACAATGGAATGGAGAGGGGATGGGACATGTGCGTAAGGTACTCTAGCAGTAGGGTGAAAGACTCGGGAGCAGGTTAAAAGACGTTCGTTACTTTTAGAAGTGGATATCACTAATTAATGTGAAGAGAAACACGATCCCTACGAAATTTCACTTGCATGTACCTATCATCAGGATAGCTGAGGTTGCCACCTAATCTTCTGTAATATTTGACCTCGAGTCCCAGGGGGACTTCACTTTCAACATATAAAATGCATTTTTTATTACTGAGATTACTCAGCCAATCGTGATTAAATACATAACTTCTATTACTATTACTTAAATAGTATCTACGGTCACCGTACGAGAAAGGTCGTATTGAACCAACATAAAAGCGATATATGAAGTTCTATTTGAACCGATAATTGAAATATTATTGTGCGCAGGTTCGAATCCGGTCTGCGGCATGGATGTGTGTGATGTCCTTAGGTTAGTTAGGTTTAAGTAGTTATAAGTTCTAGGATGACCTCAGATGTTAAGTCCCATAGTGCTCAGAGCCATTTGAACCATTTTTCCGCTTAGTGTATTCATCTCTTGGTCTCCCTCTACGATTTTAACCCTCCACGCTGCCCTCCAATACCAAATTTGTGATCCCTTGATGCCTCAGAATATGTCCTACCAGCCGGTCCATTCTTCTTGTCAAGTTGTGCCACAAACTCCTCTTCTCCCCAATTCTATTCAATACCTCATCGTTAGTAATGTGATCTACCCATCCAATCTTCAGCATTCTTCTGTAGCACCAGATTTCGAAAGCTTCTATTCTCTTCTTGTGTAAGCTATTTATCGCCCATGTTTCACTTCCATACATGGCTACACTCCATACAAATACTTTCAGAAACGACTTCCTGAAACTTCAATCTATACTCGATGTTAACAAATTTCTCTTCTTCAGAAACGCTTTTCTTGCCAATGCCAGTCTACATTTTATATCCTCTCTGCTTCAACCATCATCAGTTACTTTGCTCCCCAAATAGCAAAACTCCTTTACTACATTAAGTGTCTCATTTCCTAATCTAATTCCCTCAGCATCACCCGACTTAATGCGACTACATTCTATTATCCTCGTTTTACTTTTGTTAATGTTCATCTTATATCCCCCTTTCAAGACACTGTCCATTCCGTTCAACTGCTCTTACAATTCCTTTGCTGTCTCTGAAGAATAACAATGTCACCGGCGAACCTCAAAGTTTTTATTTCCTCGCCGTGGATTTTAATACCTACTCCGAGTTTTTCTTTTGTTTCCTTTACTGCTTGCTCAATATACAGATTGAATAACATCAGGCAGAGGCTACAACCCTGACTCACTCCCTTCTCAACCACTGTTTCCCTTTCATGCCCCTCGACTGTGGTAACTGCCATCTGGTTTCTGTACAAATTATAAGTATCATTTCGCTCCCTGTATTTTACCCCTGCCACCTTTAGAATTTGAAAGAGAGTATTCCAGTCAACATTGCCAAAAGCTTTCTCTAAGTCTACAAATGTTAGAAACGTAGGTTTGTCTTTTCTTAATCTTTCTTCTAAGTTAAGTCGTAAGGTCAATATTGCCTCACGTGTTCCAATATTTCTACGGAATCCAAACTGATCTTCCCCGAGGTCAGCTTCTACCAGTTTTTTCCATTCGTGTGTAAAGAATTCGCGTTAGTATTTTGCAGCTGTGAATTATTAAACTGATAGTTCGGTAATTTTCACATCTGTCAACACCTGCTTTCTTTGGGATTGGAATTATTATATTCTTCTTGAAGTCTGAGGGTATTTCGCCTGTCTCATACATCGTGCTCACCAGATGGTAGAGTTTTGTCAGGACTGGTTCTCCCCAAGGCCTTCAGTAGTTCTAATGGAATGTTGTCTACTCCCGGGGCCTTGTTTCGACTCAGGTCTTTCAGTGCTCTGTCAAATTCTTCACGCAGTATCGTATTTCCCATTTCATCTTCATCTACATCCTATGCCGTTTCCATAATATTGTCCTCAAGTATATCGCCCTTGTATAGACTCTGTATATACTCCTTCCACCTTTCTGCTTTCCCTTCTTTGCTTAGAACTGGGTTTCCATCTGAGCTCTTGATGTTCATACAAGTGGTTCTCTTTTCTCCAAAGGTCTCTTTAATTTTCCTGTAGGCAGTGTCTAATTTACCCCTAGTGAGATAAGCCTGTACATCCTTACATTTGTCCTCTAGCCATGCCTGCTTAGCCATTTTGCACTTCCTGTCGATCTCATTTTTGAGACGTCTGTATTCCTTTTTGCCTGCTTCATTTACTGCATTTTTATATTTTCTCCTTTCATCAATTAAATTCAATATTTCTTCTGTTACCCAAGGATTTCTACTAGCCCTCGTCTTTTTACCTACTTGATCCTCTGCTGCCTTCACAACTTCGTCCCTCAGAGCTATCCATTCTTCTTCTACTGTATTTCTTTCCCCCATTCCTGTCAATTGTTCCCTTATGCTCTCCCTGAAACTCTGTACAACCTCTGGTTTAGTCAGTTTATCCAGGTTCCATCTCCTCAAATTCCCACCTTTTTGCAGTTTCTTCAGTTTTAATCTACAGTTCATAACCAATAGACTGTGGTCAGAGTCCACATCTGCCCCTGGAAATGTCTTACAATTTAAAACCTGGTTCCTAAATCTCTGTCTTACCATTATATAATCTATCTGATACCTTCTAGTATCTCCAGGATTCTTCCATGTATACAACCTTCTTTTATGATTCTTGAACCAAGTGTTAACTATGATTAAGTTATGCTCTGTGAAAAATTCTACCAGACGGCTTCCTCTTTCATTTCTTACCCCCAATCCATATTCACCTACTATGTTTCCTTCTCTCCCTTTTCCTACTCTCGAATTCCAGTCACCCTTTGACTATTAAATTTTCGTCTCCCTTCACTACCTGAATAATTTCTGTTATCTCATCATACATTTCATCAGTTTCTTCATCATTTGCAGAGCTAGTTGGCATATAAACTTGTACTACTGTAGTAGGCGTGGGCTTTGTGTCTATCTTGGCCACAATAATGCGTTCACTATGCTGTTTGTAGTAGCTTACCCGCACTCCTATTGTTTTATTCATTTTAAACCTACTCCTGCATTACCCCTATTTGATTTTGTATTTGTAACCCTGTATTCACCTGACCAAAAGTCTTGTTCCTCCTGCCACCGAACTTCACTAATTCCCACTATATCTAACTTTAACCTATCCATTTCCCTTTTTAAGTTTTCTAACATACCTGCCCGATTAATGGATCTGACATTCCACGCTCCTATCCGTAGAACGCCAGTTTTCTTTCTCCTGATAACGACGTCCTCCAGAGTAGTCCCCGCCCAGAGATCCGAATGGGGGACTATTTTACCTCCGGAACATTTTACCCAAGAGGACGCCATCATCATTTAACCATACAGTAAAGCTGCATGCCCTCGGGAAAAATTACGGCTGTAGTTTCCCCTCGCTTTCAGCCGTTTGCAGCACCAGCACAGCAAGGTCGTTTTGGTTAGTGTTACAAGGCCAGATCAGTCAATCATACAGACTGTTGCCCCTGCAACTACTGAAAAGGCTGCTGCCCCTCTTCAGGAACCACATGTTCGTCTGGCCTCTAAACAGATACCCCTTCGTTGTGGTTGCACCTACGGTACGGCCATCTGTATCGCTGAGGCACGCAAGCCTCCCCACCATCGGAAAGGTCCATGGTTCTTACTGGATATCTATGCAAGCGGAAACGGGAGGGTTAGTACTGCTACGTTCTGTGGGGAAGATTCTTCTTCGACCTGCTCTGGTCCCTTTGAAATCATTCGCCCAAGCATCCATATCGTACAGACATTCAGGGCCTGGCAAGGGAAGAAGCCTATATCAAAATAAATAAAACAGCAGCGCTCCATTGTATTCTTTTCCCCATTATTAGCACCTGCTCAGATAGACTTCAAAAACAACGACTTCGCGAAATTAACAATTCAGAAAATCATAAATTGTGAAAGGGGGCCAAAGTCGTACTCCTTTCAAGGTTTGATTGGTTTTGGCATACGCTGGTGAACCAAAACATTACGACCATTTATTAAAGCGTGTTAACTCATCTTTGGAAGGAAATATAGTAGCGTTCCTGCCTGACATGGATTCGACAAGTCCTTGGTAGGTTTTCTGAGTTGTGTGGCACCACATGTTTACACACTGGTCACGCAAGTCCTCTAAATTACGAACTAGTAGTTTGTGTTCTCGGAGCTGGTGCCCGATAGCGTCCATCATGTTAAGACAAGGCGAATTTGGTGGTCAAGAAATCAATGAGTTCACTATCATGCACCTAAAACCACTACAGAACGATTCAGGCCTTGTAATGTGGATATTTATCCTGCTGGAAGATGCCATCACCGCTGGGCAACACATCAAGCATGAAGGGCTAGCCGTTCACCTGGATGATGACATGTCCGAACTCGACCATTGAGCTGTGTATTGTATGATTTCTGACTCTCAAAGCCATAGTCTTCCTCCCATGTATCACATCTGAGTTGACTGAATATATAGTAGCTGACGCTTGACGTCCTAGGGTGGACCAAGGCAGGAGCGACGGACGCTGCTACCCGGATTCAGAAATCGTGGGGAATTGCACTAACTAAATAGAACTGTGTTCTGATTGGCAGCTGTTATACAATATGGAGGGTTTACCTTCAGTCGTACACATCAAAACCCTTATTTTTAATTAATGACTGTTTCTAAACCAACATTTAGATTTAATTCATAATACATGGAAGAACGTCTTATTACGTTGCTATCTGCAATAATTTAAACATTATTTTATTATCAATTATTAGATGAAATCTGAACGACTACAAAGAACCGAATTACTTTGTGTGTCATCAGTTTCACGCCAAATGACTGACTAACGAGGTGGGTCGCTCCAAGCAGTTCAGTGTTAAGCCGCAGAGGGTATGGATTACATGCTATGCTTGTGGGATTGCGGTATGCGTCTAAGACCTGGATTCTACAAGCAGTACAGATTATTATTGATTCTAAGAAAGTGTTATTAACATTTCGCAAGCCAAATTACATCATCTACTCAATTAGAGAAGGAATTATATTTTGACCAATAAGAATGAATAGTAACTTTGTGTGTGAACCCTGTAAGCGTATGCCTTATTACGCAGCATTATTGTTCAGTTTGTTGTTTTATCTACATCGACATGACTACTCTACAATTCGCACTTATTTGTTTGGCAGAGGATTCATAGAACCACTCTCAAATCATTTCTCTACCGTTTAACTATCGAACACTGCACGGGAAAAGCTAACACTTAACTCTTTCCGTGGGAGCTCTGATTTTTATTATTTTACAGCAGTTACCATTTCTTTCTATATAGGTGGACATAAACAAAATATTTTCACATTCATGGGGGAAACTTGTTGACTGAAATTTCATGAGAAGGTCTCACCGTAATAAAAAGCACCTCTGTTTTAATGATTGCCACAGCATGACACTCTCCGCCCTATTTCGCGATAGTACAGAACGATCTGCCCGTAGGTTTTTCGATAGCATCCATCAATCCTATCTGGCAAAGATCCCATACTGCACAACAATACTCCAAAACAGGACAGACAGGCATAGTGTAGGCAGTCTCTTTAGTAGATCTATTGCATCTTATGAGGATTCTGACAATAAAACAAAGTCTTTTGTTTGCCTTCCCCATAATGTATTGCCGGCCCGTGTGGCCGTGCGGTTCTAGGCGCTTCAGTTTGGAACCGCGTGACCGCTACGGTCGCAGGTTCGAATCCTGCCTCGGGCATGGATGTGTGTGATGTCCTTAGGTTAGTTAGGTTTAAGTAGTTCTAAGTTCTAGGGGACTGATGACCACAGATGTTAAGTCCCATAGTGCTCAGAGCCATTTGAGCCATAATGTTCAAAAAATGGTTCTGAGGTCATCAGTCCCCTAGAACTTAGAACTACTTAAACCTAACTAACCTAAGGACATCACACACATCCATGCCCGAGGCAGGATTCGAACCTGCGACCGTAGCGGTCGCGCGGTTCCAGACTGTAGCGCCTAGAACCGCTCGGCCACGCCGGCCGGCGAGCCATAATGTATTCTATGTAATCATTCCAGATTAAGTTGTTCATAATTGTAATCCCTATGCATTTAGTTGAATTGACAGTTTTTAGAGTTGTGTGATTTATGGTGTAACTGAAATTTAACGTATTATTTTAGTACTGATGTGGATGACCCAAAATTTTTAATTGTTTAGAATCAATCGACACTTTTAGCACCATACAGGTATCTTGGCTATATCGTTTTTCGATTGGTTTTGACCTTCTGATGACTTTACTAGACGGTAAACGACAGTATCATTTGCAGACAATCTAAGAGTGATGCTCAGGTTGTCTCCTAAATAGTTCAAATGGCTCTGAGCACTATGGGACAACTTCTGAAGTCATTAGTCCCCTAGAACTTAGAACTAATTAAACCTAACTAAACTAAGGACATCACACACATCCATTCCCGAGGCAGGATTCGAACCTGTGACCGTAGCGGTCTCGCGCTACCATACTGCAGCGCCTAGAACCGCACGACCACTTCGGCCGGTCTCCTAAATAGTTTACGTACATTAGAAACAGTAGAGGGTCTATAACACTTCCTTGCGGAACGCCAAATTTAATTTATGTTTTTACTCGATGTCTTTCCGTTAGCTACTACTTTCTGACAGGGAATCACGAATCCAGTCGCACATCTGAGACGCTATTCCATAGGCACGCCGAATACGAAAATAGTTAGCGTACCTATAAACTACAAAACTGATTATTTCAGTAAAAGAGATCCATGACGTGTTTGTTGGTAGTTTCATTAAAGCCTCACAGCTTTGCAGCAGACTCAGGATCTACCTGCTACCTCTGAGATGGAACAATAATATCAGTTGAAAGCGCCAGGTTAGTAGACGTATAAATTCTGTTTTGTTTTCAGGTGGAATAATAGAACTAGGCCACTTAAATGTAGCGCTACTCCAATACCAGCGGAAACAGTTACGTACCATCTGTGAGAGCACAGGGAAGGGAATCGCATTTATTATACTCTTTAAACAGTCAATTAAGATTGTAGGAACGTCGTACCTGATATGACAATAAACGTGATTTATCCAACCAAGCGATAGTTTCCCATTGATCCACGATCCAGTCTCAGTGATCTCCTGCCCAGTGCAGTAGTAACTTAAGATCTAGTATGGGAACACGTAGGGGAGTCTGCTGAGGACCTCCGTGTCCCATAATGTGCGCTGAACGGTGTGCTCCGAAATACTTGTTTCTGCACCAACCTCTCCACTCTATCGTCAAATCTATAGATAGCAGCCTCTCTGGCTTTATAAATTGGGCATGCCTCTGACTTCCGCGTTAATTGATGAGGGGTGGACATTCATCACCTTGTCGGCTACCGGTTGTATCACCGCCCTTCAGCCACTTTCCATAGCGGCTCAAGACAGTAGTACGCCATCAGCCGACCAGTCCCATCGTTTCCGAGATACTCGTTCCCAGGCGCCGGGCCAAAACAATCTGCCCTTTGTCTCCACTTGCTGTCCGTACCGACGCTAGAATCATTGCTCCATTCCTCTCTGGTTCGATTATATGCTTTCCTTTCAGCAGCATGTTTGCGCAAAACCATAACGCTGGATTCACTCTCCGGGTGGCCAGTGGTCATAATGCTTTGGTTCCTTTGTGTGTGGTGTGTGTGTGTGTGTGTGTTTGTGTGTGTTTGTGGAGGGGGTGGGGGGGGGGTCGATGAAGGAAGCGCCCTGTTAGCCTTAAATTGTTAACTGGCAGAGCGTATATCTGTAAGAGTGTACCACAATTCCCTTCCTGATCGAAGGGATTTTGGACGGGAAACAAATTCTTGGGGTTATTTATTTGATGGGAGATAAGGTAGGTGACTTGAAGGTGTTGGTCATCTATGGAGTAGTTAGGACAGAAGCGATATTGGGTGTTGGGAACAGTCAGATGCGTAACTTCACTTGCCATAGTACTATTTCTTAATTTTTTCGAGTTCAGTCGAATCAGAAGAGAGAGCGCAGTAGCTATGGCACCAGCGCCGGCGCGTCTGCAGAGCGCAGTAAACCATATCGACACGCGTCCCTCGCCATCTTTATTGCCCCGTGACCGTAATGTATAAATCTGTAGGAGTATAAAAGCGCTTCCACCTTACGTTGCACAGCTGCGGTCGGTATTAAAGATGGCCGCACTGAGACAAGGCAGAGCGACGGATATACGAGCAGCCACTGCCACCCCGCGCCGCGTAACTCAGCCGCTGGCCCAAACTGCAGCACACTGCAGCGCACTACCATTTGCATTCCAGATTCCGATATGTAAATAGCACGCAAATCTCACAGTATCGTCCATTTTCAAAGGACTAGCGTTTCTCTTTCTTCGCCCGAGTCTTTTGCCTTGTTCGATAAAGTCAGTCTCTTAAAAATAATTCAAAGTTTCTTGGCCATTTCGATGTATTTTTAACCAGAATTGCACTGTGGAATGTACGCAACACCAGAGGTCACATAAAAACGAGTATATGGGTGTAAGGGAGAGTTCGGTAATTGCGTACAGCGAGTCATCGTACACACTCGGTATCTGAAGTTTGCAATAAACATTACTATTTCCGACTACTCTCGTCTGATTCCTGTAACTAACAGGCGGGAAGAAGAAGCCATGCCGGATTGGCCGAGCGGTTCTAGGCGCTTCAGTCTGGAACCGCGCGACCGCTACAGTCGCAGGTTCGAATCCTGCCTCGGGAATGGATGTGTGTGATGTCCTTAGGTTAGTTAGGTTTAAAAGTTCTAAGTTATAGGGGACTGATGACCTTAGATGTTAAGTCCCATAGTGCTCAGAGCCATTTGAACCATTTTTTTAAAGAAGCTATGCGACATTCGAGTTGTGGAATGTGTGCTTGTGAGGCAAATAAAACAGGCCAGTTTTTTTTATTTTCAGCAGACAGAAAACAATAATGTAAATTTACAGTTGTAATAACTGATTTACTGTTATCTGAATACGTAATTAAAACCTGTAACTCATTGTATAACTGAATGGATTCACTTTCTAAATATATGAATTTAGCTTAGAGAATGTGATCACATTAGTAATTAATGGCAGACTGGATTGAAGAACAACAACGGGAAATCTGTATCTTGGTGCTTTACTGAGCAGCCAGAAAAAAAGAAAAAGAAAACCAGAAGTAAGGAGGGAATATGTGAGTCATCATAGGTATCGGATATTTGTGCTGGTAACAGTCACAATGATTACGATAGCCAGTTTACTGGTGCATTGAAACCGCCAGCACGTAGTGAAGAAGGTAATGAGTCCTGTTGCATCTGTGGAGATGCAGATGAAGGCAAATAATTGTAGTACAGGTGTTTTGAGTGCTACCGGTATGCTTGTAATCAAGGTGCATGAATTGGAGAAGACTATATTTGTGATGACTGTTTATCCTTGAAACTAATATCCTAAAAGATTTCACAACCATGTTGCTCTTTAAATAAGTTTCAGTAATCTAATTTTTTAACAGAATTTGGAAGGTATATTTTCACTCGCGTATATTTAATATGAGCTCTTCTCCAGCGTACAATTCCAAAACCACTGCAGATGATTACCTCGCGGAGTGGGGATCCGGGTACAGTCGCATTTTTGTGATATTCGCAGCTAGACTTTACTGTACTCTTTTTTAATTTAAATTGATTTAATCCAGCAGACGTAAAGAAACTGCAGCAATCTTATACACAGTTAATTATATGTAGCTTATTAGGAATTTGTCAAAATATTAATTTTTGCTTTAGTACACAGGATCCCCCTCTTTCCCATTTGTTTGTGGCTGATTGATGTTCGTATAATATTGTTTGTGAAAATTTTAACTCCGGTTTATCAGACTGTTTCAATACTAATCTACAATTAGCACATAATCGGGTAAGCAGGTGGCACATTATTACTAGCACAAAATGAACATTTTGTGCCGTAGGAGCTTTTACAGACTTTGCTATTGAATTGATAAGGATTAGTATGCCAAGTACATAATGCTTCTCTCATTATGCAGAAGAGTCGTTATAATTCTCTAAATTTCTGATAAATTAAAACTGTACTTGGTACAAAGAATCGAGACGGATCTTTTAATACTATGTACAATACATTTTAAGCTTAACTATCATTTTATAAGTACTTTGCTTTACATCAGATTTAGTCTTTTTGTGTAACTGTTTATACGGAATTAAATCAATAATATCACATAAAAATTTTACATAAGAGAACAACAAAAGAATTTTATAGTTCCTGGGGCAGACAAAAATATGCGTCGCTTATAGTGAGAAATAGAATATATTTACACTACTAATTTTAGTTAGAAATGCAGCATTCATAAATTATGAGCTTATATTTAACATAGCTGAAGTACGCAAGGAAAAAGTTATTAATTAGCGGGAGTTATTAGAAAGGAATCTTCTCTGTCACTCTTAGATGATGGCATTTTAGTATCTACTTTTTTTCCCACTACCTGAAGTTCCTTCCCCTTTAGTACAACTGTGATTTCTTGCAGTAAACCTTAACTTCAGAGAAAATGTAGCCCAGCGTTCCACAAGTTTTTTGAGGCTTTTCAGTATTGTCTACTTGACCCTCTTAACGGCATCTTTTCAGCACATGTGATAATCTGACATCAACTTTACTTTACATCATCAGTCTCTGTTTCTTCTCCTGCTTTCTGTTTTAACATCACTGTCGAACAATAATTTAACGGAAGCATGGGCTGTGTAGGGAAAGTATTTGGCCCGTAGAAAAACTGAAACCACGGTCTTAGCGTTATTAGAACGACTTTCCACTCTTTCTCTCGCCTTTTTTGTTTCTATTTTTTATTTTTGCTTATTTTTGTACTTAATTTCTTTTCAAACCATTCACAGGATTGTTATTCAAAATTTATAGAAAATACGCCTTTAGTTAGGGATCAAACTTACTAACATGTTGACACAAAATGAAAATAAAATCGCAGAAGTGAAGGCCTCGCGGCTCATGGCACAGCTTCAAGCTCTCAGCACGCATCCTTCCACATTCCAAACTCCACAGCAGCTCTCCTACGTACCGCCAGCTTAGGTACTTTTACAGTGTACACTCGAGTGTCGGACGTTAGGTTTAATGATTCACTTCGGCAATAAACTATAGGGTGCGGCTAGGTCATACTCTGCGACATCGTTTCTCCCAGCCGTACTAGAAGAGCAAGATACACAGGAGAAATTCAGAGGAATTTAGACACATGTAGAGCACTTGCATCACTTGAAAAGGGGCAATCGTGATTCGTCAGCATCTGATGTCTTCCCTTCGCAATGTTCGATCGGAAACTGGTCGCGATGGACTATCAATCACCGACAGCAGTAATTGCTGTCATATTTGAAACAGAATGTCTTTGACAAGGCGTGACACTCATCTCTGGTCACTGTCGGTTGTGATCTTTTTACGACCACTGTTTGTACACCGTGTGATATGGCTGTGAGTGGCACACCATTCCTTGGAAACATGTTGGACCTTATGTGTTCATATACAAAGAAATAGGGCAACCTGCTTCACGGAGAAAACGATCTCTGTTCTTGAAGATGTGTAAACTACCGATCACATCTTGGATACATGCCAGAAATAAGACTCCAGAAGTAATGGAAAGAGGTGTGGCTTACTCCGTGCAACTGACAGTAGGAAATTCTTTAGATCGAGTAACTAAGGCCGTTTATTGTTGTTGGTATATAAATATGCGCCTTGACTCCACAGCGCAACTGTGTAGAAGCAGAACAATGGTCTGCCTGCAATGCTACGTCCTTGGGTCAATACTCTAGAGAAGGCTCTACAGCACTTCACTACCATGCAGTTGAGGTGACTGTAATCTAGTCCTAACATCATAATTTGCGGCCTTGAGTTGAATTCGCTACTTGTCTAGCAATCTTCATCCTATATCTTTTACACAAGCAACATTATAGAAGCTTTACGACCACGCTCACAAAGGGCTACAATTACACACCTCTCCCCTTCCCCCCACCCACCAAATACTATCTGAAGCATTGAATATATTGAAACAGAGTTTACAGCATATTATCTTACACAAAGCATTGTATATTTTACTGCATCTTCAGCGCTTTTAAAACTTTTGTCCCCTAAAACACTTAGAAACGTTTGTTTAATGGAACATATTTTCTTTTCTGAAAAATCATTTAAAAGCCTTTGAAAACAAAAGTTTATTGAAGTCCTACCTGATATGATTTATAGTGTATGTTTTCCTGAAAAGAAATGGATCATATTTGCAACGTCAGGTAATGACCAATGAACGAAATCCAGGATCGTCAGACACAACACCACACATTCCACCACAGTTCCAAAATCAGTCCAGTTTCAAAAAGCGAGGTTATTCGAGAGTCGGCGACACTGTGGCTTCAATAATGAAATATGAACTGGTGGAGCGAGCCACGAAACACAGTTATTTACACCGTCTGATCAAATGTACCCGGATGTACACTCCTGGAAATGGAAAAAAGAACACATTGACACCGGTGTGTCGGACCCACCATACTTGCTCCGGACACTGCGAGAGGGCTGTACAAGCAATGATCACACGCACGGCACAGCGGACACACCAGGAACCGCGGTGTTGGCCGTCGAATGGCGCTAGCTGCGCAGCATTTGTGCACCGCCGCCGTCAGTGTCAGCCAGTTTGCCGTGGCATACGGAGCTCCATCGCAGTCTTTAACACTGGTAGCATGCCGCGACAGCGTGGACGTGAACCGTATGTGCAGTTGACGGACTTTGAGCGAGGGCGTATAGTGGGCATGCGGGAGGCCGGGTGGACGTACCGCCGAACTACTCAACACGTGGGGCGTGAGGTCTCCACAGTACATCGATGTTGTCGCCAGTGGTCGGCGGAAGGTGCACGTGCCCGTCGACCTGGGACCGGACCGCAGCGACGCACGGATGCACGCCAAGACCGTAGGATCCTACGCAGTGCCGTAGGGGACCGCACCGCCACTTCCCAGCAAATTAGGGACACTGTTGCTCCTGGGGTATCGGCGAGGACCATTCGCAACCGTCTCCATGAAGCTGGGCTACGGTCCCGCACACCGTTAGGCCGTCTTCCGCTCACGCCCCAACATCGTGCAGCCCACCTCCAGTGGTGTCGCGACAGGCGTGAATGGAGGGACGAATGGAGACGTGTCGTCTTCAGCGATGAGAGTCGCTTCTGCCTTGGTGCCAATGATGGTCGTATGCGTGTTTGGCGCCGTGCAGGTGAGCGCCACAATCAGGACTGCATACGACCGAGGCACACAGGGCAACATCCGGCATCATGGTGTGGGGAGCGATCTCCTACACTGGCCGTACACCACTGGTGATCGTCGAGGGGACACTGAATAGTGCACGGTACATCCAAACCGTCATCGAACCCATCGTTCTACCATTCCTAGACCGGCAAGGGAACTTGCTGTTCCAACAGGACAATGCACGTCCGCATGTATCCCGTGCCACCCAACGTGCTCTAGAAGGTGTAAGTCAACTACTCTGGCCAGCAAGATCTCCGGATCTGTCCCCCATTGAGCATGTTTGGGACTGGATGAAGCGTCGTCTCACGCGGTCTGCACATCCAGCACGAACGCTGGTCCAACTGAGGCGCCAGGTGGAAATGGCATGGCAAGCCGTTCCACAGGACTACATCCAGCATCTCTACGATCGTCTCCATGGGAGAATAGACGCCTGCATTGCTGCGAAAGGTGGATATACACTGTACTAGTGCCGACATTGTGCATGCTCTGTTGCCTGTGTCTATGTGCCTGTGGTTCTGTCAGTGTGATCATGTGATGTATCTGACCCCAGGAATGTGTCAATAAAGTTTCCCCTTCCTGGGACAATGAATTCACGGTGTTCTTATTTCAATTTCCAGGAGTGTATGATGAACATTAACAGGGAGTCTAGTTTAATTTATCCATATTTTGGTGCTGTGAACATGACTGTATTCAACACACAGCAAGTATGAATAATGACGCCGTCGGTCACGATTTTTTCGTATTTTACTGAATCGCACTATGCATTTTAGACGCTGTGGGTGAGACGGTCATGCCATATCAAACGAAGTCTGTAAAGTATTTTGAAATGTATAAACCAGTGTGCGCATTATAAGTGACGTCTTGTGTTACTGCAGAATGGATAAACCAACACCTGCTGGGATTAAAACGTTAAAAATGTTCTTTTTCAGTAAGATTTTCGTTGTTTTTCACTGTTTCTCATCATATTTTCCGTCATTTGATTCGTAAAATATAAAACCTAACATCCATCTCCTCAGAACAGGAACATAATTTAGCGTTACCTCACTCAAGAGCAGAATTAAATAATTCTCTAAGACGATTTGCACCTGAAGTTTAACCGACAAGGTTGAAATACATCATGTGATTCATTAAGGCATGGGAAAAAATTACCAAAGGCGTTATTATTCATACTTCATGAATATAACGCCTGTCCACCCATCGCCCTTATGACGGCTTGAACTCTCAGTGTGTTGTCTAAATGTCTGCTGAGGGACGGCAGCCCATTCTTCCACAAGAGCCGAAACCAGAGGAGGTAGTGGTGTTGGACGCTGGGGTATGGAGCGAATGCGACGTTCTGACTTATCCCAAACGTGTTCTTCTGGGTTCAGGTCAGGACTCTGGACAGGCTAGCATACATCGGAAATTTTATTGCCCACAGATCATTGGCTCACAGATGCTGTTTACGACAGGGTGCATTGTCAGGATGACGCAAACAGTCATGGTCTCCCAACTGTTCCTCTACTGTGCGCAGCATACAGTGCTATAAAATATCTTCATATCCTTCCGAAATTAGCGTTTTCTTAAGATCAATAAGGGAACTACACGCCAACCACGATAAACACCCAAATATCGTAACACCACATCCTCTGTACTTCACATGATAATGTAAATTGCCAACAGTGAAGTACAGAGGATGTGGTGTCACAATATTTGAGTGTTTATCGTGGTTAGGATGTAGTTCCCTTATTGATTGTACTTCCCTTATTGATAGCAGTATCGTTCTCCAGGCGTTCGCCAAACCCAGGCCGTTCCGTCGGATTGCCACGGAGAATGTGTGATCCGTCACTCCAAGTCACTCATTTCCACTCATTCACCATCCAGTGACGTCGCTCTTCACACCGTATCAAGAGTCGCTTAGTACTGCTTACAGAAATGAGTGACTTATGAGGAACCGCTGAACCATTCTACTGCTTCTTTCTAACTCCCTAAGCACAGTCGCTGTGCTAGCTGGACTGCTGGTAGCACTTTGGAATTAACTAGTGATTTTTTTCAGCTGATTTCATGTGATTTTTTACGATTACCTTCCGCATTGCTCGATGGTCCCTGTCCGTCAGTTTTTGTGATCTGCCTTGTCTTGGTTTAGGTGCGGTTGTTGCTTCACATTTACCCTCCACCAACACGTCACCAACAGTTGACTAGGGAAGCTTTAGAAGGGTTTAAATGTCCCTGACGAATCTGTTACCCAGATGACATTCAGTACTCTGTACACAGTGGAAGTCATTGAGCTCATCTAAGGGACCCATTGTGCAGTTACTGCTTCTCTGTTGAGAACAATATGCTCCTTGCCTTTTTATAAAGGCAAATCTGACACTCATGACATGTACTGCTCAGTTCGACATTAAATGTATAGATACTTTTTATCAGCTAGTGTATTTTCAGTAAAGAGCTGACGTCATCATAATACATAGTGTTCTCATGTCTCCTATGCTTGCGGCTGCCGAAGATGTAACGTACAAATTATATTTCTCCACTCTCAGAGCCATTCTCCATATCGCTGGGATGGTGAAATGTTAAAATTAAAAACGGTGTTAGTCGTTGGCTGGGTTTGCAACTTATTCGCCTAGCTCTGAATAATCCATTGACGAACTCAAGTTAGGTGATAAGCATAACTTTTACAGCGTCTCTACCAACAGGAAGTCACTGCAGTGGCCGCAGGTTAAGTTCCAGGTGCGCACAAATCCACCGACAACACTGACCTATCTGTCTGCTGCTGCTAGCCGGCCCACTTCAGTGATGTAGCAACCTGTACCCTCACCTGCGTTACCTTAACGGACAAGTTGTAACGTTGCCCTTCTACTGATGGCACATGCAAAGACTGTATGAAATGAGGGCCGGGGAAGAGGTTTGTTTGCCAGAAGATATGCAACCAATGTCTCTGGCAGAAATAGACTATATTCTAGATTCCCTGTGTCCTCCAGTTAAGTTGGTTTACATCAGTGCGAGGGAGGTTCAGTTAGTAACGCAACACATCTTTTTGTCGGCCAGTTTCTACAGCTGATACATTTCCCCTTCTCCATCGTCTGTCGAAGTTCGTATCATCAATGGTGTCTGTATAAACCAGGCACACGAGAAATTATCCCTAATTGTATACTCAAATTTCCACTCTTTTTTAAAGTATTCAACAGCTATAGAGAAAGTAGACATTCGTATTACAATAAAAAAAAGCATTAATTTCCATTCATACTGGAAACCTACTAATCATTGCGCATTTATACCGATCCATAAAACAGGTATCCAACGATGTAGTTTCTGAATTTATTGTAAATGTCATGTGTTAGATCCAAATGTTTTGTCATAAAAGATATTTTAGCGTCATGGCCAAACGAAGTTCATCGGCTTCCCTTTTTCATAGGACATTTTCTTGATTAATGCTCGTAGAAATCACAGAAGAAATGTATCTCAGAAGAATTATGGGTGTTTGAAGGTTTAATTCTTGTGTTACTCAATAAATCTACTTCCTCATTTTTTACCTGAGAAACGGTAATTTTCAGTTTACTAACCTAAAATAACTTGAACTACCACTTCACGTACAGTTTCTAAGACGACAAGCATGCTGGCAGGAGTGGCCGAGCGGTTCTAGGCGCTACAGTCCAGAACCGCGCGACCGTTACGGTCGCAGGTTCGAATCCTGGCTCAGGCATGGATGTGTGTGGTGTCCTTAGGTTAGTTAGGTTTAAGTAGTTCTAATTTCTAGGAAACTGATGACCTCAGAACTTAAGTCCCATAATGCTCAGAGCCACTTGAACCATTTGAACGACAAGCATGTTTTTCTGATATATGTTTTAAAACGGCGCATTTTTTCTGAATATTTGTAATGTTTATTTAAGCAGTAAAAGGTAATTATTTGGCGGTGTGAGCACGTGTCTGCCGTGCGCAGTGCACAGTTCAATCCAATTCGTACGTTTTACATAAACTTGTTTTCGCACACATCTATCGCGTTCCTTTGAATGAACCAGGAAGATCGTGATAATGCACACGAGAATGCTATTAGTAGACCTGTGTATTTTGACTGCGAAAGTGATCCAAATTTATGTATGACAATAGCGTGTGAACCGTGCAGCCCTGAGAAAGAACAAATTTCAGTATATAGTTGGCAACACCAGAAATGTGTTACCTTAATCGCTATAAAAACACACATTCCCTCAGTATCTACCTGTATATCGTGTTAAAAAGTTTCAACGTATCTGCTAACGACAGTGGTGCAGAGAAAAGAACAACCTGGGCTGAAACTTGACGTTGGTAGTACAGGCCACAGTGGTGACACCAACTTTCCAATAACCTATCAGGAAAATGTTCAGATTTGTGTGAATTCATAAGGGACCAAACTGCTGAGGTCATCGGTCCCTAGACTTGCACACTACTTAAACTAATACACCTATGCCAGAGGGAGGGATAACCTATCGAAGTGCCGGACGCGGTGGTCTAGTGGTTCTGGCGCTGCAGTCCGGAACCGCGGGACTGCTACGGTCGCAGGTTCGAATCCTGCCTCGGGCATGGGTGTGTGTGATGTCCTTAGGTTAGTTAGGTTTAAGTAGTTCTAGGTTCTAGGGGACTTATGACCTAAGACGTTGAGTCCCATAGTGCTCAGAGCCATTTGAACCATTTGAACCTATCGAAGTGCAGTGTAATATCATACAAAACAGTTATAATTATACCTTCCGGGCCACTTACATGTTCACAGTATTTTTACAGATTGGCCACAGAACATGAAAAATCGTGAACTATATGAATATTCGAACAAATCAGTCTCTTGGAAGTTGAGTGTCCTGTCTCAACTGCTACGTTTTCTTTTATCCATTATTCCTTTAAGTCTGAGTCATCACCAAGGATCTAGCCTGTAAATTTCGGTGACTGCTGTCTTATGACTAAAGATTGTCTTGTTGATGCTGCTTATCTGAGTGCAGCCCGACACGAGACGCGCGCCAGGTGGGTTGAGATCTCTTTCAGACGGTACCGAGCGCCGGCCACCCACCGCCGAGGCGGCTGCCGCACTTTTGAGCGTCCCTGCATAATTAATCACACCTTATTAGCCGTTCCTCTTAACGTCTTAAGCAAACGTGCTTTTATTCTGGCTTTTGACCGTTGCTCGTCCGCCCACGCAGCCGGAACATGGCAGGTCACGCCCCCCTGCGCTTCCTCGCTGTAATTCATCACCCGCACCGCCCCGGCGTGCGTGGGCCGCAGCAGCCAACATTTCTCAACCGCCCCTCACGACCAATGACAGCAGTTTCTCGGTTCCGTTTCTTTTAATCAAATGACACAACTGCGCGTTTTCTTTCTGATAGTTGGTCTGTCATATCTCTATTTTCAAAGCATTACCCATATTAGCAAATCTTTCCTATTGATGTCTACTGGCCAGCTTGTAGAAACGAGTTACTTTATCTTATACAGTCGAATTTACCAGTAAGGTACCTGGTTGAGCCTCAAGATACGATTTTATGTGGTATGTGTGCATTAAAACAAGAAAATGAGTAAACTTACACAATTTCTGTTCGCTGGCCAACAGCAATCAGTCAATAGTTAAAGTGCCTAGTGTAAAATCCCATATGGCGAAAACATTTAAGACAACCACTCAAGCCGGCCACGGTGGCCGAGCGGTTCTAGGCGCTAGTCTGGAACCGCGTGACCGCTGTGGTCGCAGGTTCGAATCCTGCCTCGCGCATGGATGTGTGTGATGTCCTTAGGTTAGTTACGTTTAAGTAGTTCTAAGTTCTAGGGGACTGATGACCTCAGACGTTAAGTCCCATAGTGCTCAGAGCCATTTGAACGATTTTGAACAACCGCTCAAAAAAATTAGTCTCGCAACTGCAGATCTGCATTTAATAACACCAATAGTGTCTTAAAATTTTTAATAAATAGGGAAGACAAACTACAACTCTTAGGACAGAGTGATGTGAGTAAAGTCAGATTCAAGGAGTGTGAAAAAGTACGTATACATTGATCAGTCAGGCCGAGCTGTAACAGTTAAGCTATCTGGACATGAAAGAAGTTCGAGATTAAATAAGAAAGATTCAACTTTTGCTCATCGTCTTTCAACAGAAAACCATTCATAGGATGTGGTATGCGAATTTTTACATTCTGTTAAGGAAAACAGAAACACAGTCCTAGTGGAACTACTGAAAATCGAAAAACACATGACGCAGGAAGTCACCTTCGTATTAGATGATCAGGCTCAATTTCCTTTTTCCCCTTTCTTGAATTAAGTTTTCGTTACAGATACTAGATTCGGACAGTAAATTCATCTTATTTCTCATCAGTTGTTCAGTGTATCTCAACATAAAACTGTTTTCTCCTCTTTTTTTAGTTAATGAAATTAATTTCTGTGTGACAAAAAAATGTAATGTTTTCCCACTAAAACACTCTGTCATCCTCGTGTCTTATGTACAAATAGTATCTAAGTCACATATCACGTACATTAGTGTTTGGGACACACATATGTCGCTTGAAGATGGCCTAAGAAGCTGAAAGCCAGTTCGTGACAAAATAAATATAATTTTTCAGAACATTAGGAACAACTTTCGTTTTTAATGTTGTTATCATATTCTGTCAAGCACGGACGGAAAACTGAGTTTATTTTTCACTTACCTCTGGAAGGATGATAGTCTGATCTCTAGCGACAAATTTGTGATATCTACAGACAATAAACCGCGCACATCTCATTAACAGCTAGTCAATAATAAGTTCAATGCAAGCTAAAGCACATTGGACAATACAACTCTTCTGAACAAAATAATGTAGATCTTTCTTCTTTTAACCGGCCGGAGTGGCCGTGCGGTTCTAGGCGCTACAGTCTGGAACCTAGCTACCGCTACGGTCGCAGGTTCGAATCCTGCCTTGGGCATGGATGTGTGCGATGTCCTTAGGTTAGTTAGGTTTAATTAGTTCTGAGTTCTAGGCGACTGATGACCTCAGAAGTTAAGTCGCATAGTGCTCGGAGCCATTTGAAAATTTCTTCTTTTAACTGTAATTATTGGTTTAATCAGACAATCAGCAGATTAAAAATAGAACACCCCGATTGCCAACAGCGTTTACGCGCCGCCTCTGGGGTTCGAGGAAACGAGCCTGCCCGCTGATTAACGTTGAGGGCTGGTGAATCGGCCAGCCAGGACGTGGTTTTCAGGAGGTTTCCCACTCCCAACTAGGCACCCTCGTTCCAGCTCAGGTATACGTTAAGGAAACATGTATAAAACGTTCTCACTCTCGAATATGAGATTTGTCTACACGCAGGCACGTGGTGAACACAGATTCCGTCCCCAGCGGGAAAAGGGGTGACGTCAGAGAGGGCACGTCATTAACATTGGCACTACCCAAATAACAGCACGGATCCCGTACAGAGTACGGGAAAAAGGCAAGGACGAAGAAGAAAAATAATAATAATAAGAAGAAAATATTCTTCTTCTTTTTCTGGTGCCTTTGTCCAGCATTTTCTTAGGGTCAGCATGGTTACGATCGGATTTGGCAAGTTCAATTTTAAGAGGTGACCGGATGCCCTTCCTGTCGCCAAAGAAGAAGAAAATATTAAAATAGAATAAAGAAAAATATATGAAGGCAGCTGTAAAGTAGTGACTCCAGTTTTTGAAAACTGTTACACCATTTTAAATAAAACAAACTTTGTTAACATGCTACATCTTCATTTATCACATATACATACGAGGTCTGTTCAAAAATTCCGGAACTTTGTCGACAAAATTTTTCTGCGGTTACTTATTACTTACTGTGCATGGTCTCCTTCGAGATACTCTCCTCCACAAGTGATACACTGTTCCCAACACGTTTCCACTTCCAGTAGCAATCTTGGTGCGCCTCTTGCTGCATCGAGCGAAGCGCCGTCCTCGAATTTTCTTTTATCTCGTCTATCGTTGCAAATCTTCGTCCTTTCAACGGCGTTGTCAGCTTTTTAAATGAAAAAAAAGTCCGCAAGGGCCAGGTCTGGAGGGTACGGAGGATGAGGCAACACAGTGATTTCGTTTTTTGTGCAGTAGTCTCGCAGCAGTAGGGATGAATGTGCGGGTGCGTTATCGTGATGCAAGAGCCATGAATTGGTTAGCTCGTAAAATGTTCTTGGCGCATACAATCAAGATGTAGTCATAAGCGAGCTTCATAGAGCCTTTAATTTTTGTGTGTCCTCAGATGCTTCAAACCGTAGAAATATAAAAACATTTCCGTATGTAGTTCAGTGCTTTGATATTAACCACGGGATGCGAAAGACACTGACAGGTTTTCTTGAAGATTCCAAAGGAACCCACAAAGACATTTTCCAAGTAATAAATAACATTAAAGGCTCTAATGGCTTTCATCTGAAAGCACATACAGTCCTGACAATGATCCAGTGAATTATGGAAAAACCAATTCGGTTTTTGTCTTACAGGAAAACGAAAATCCATCAATTTTGAGAGATAATTGCAACTACCATGTCATAAATTATGCTGTAAAAATGGTTTTAAAACGTTTAGTTTCGATGTAGAGGCATTAGTTCTCAAAATGTAGAGTGAACTTGGTTCCTATGCATCGAATGCTCAGTCACTATGATAATTTTCTGAGTTTGTGGAGATAGGGTTTAAGGAAATATTACGACACGTACGTACAAGGTGCATGTCGCTATTTCCTACAATTGGCAGAATTGTATGCTGCTGGCCAGCTATAAACTCATTTTTTTTTTTCAAAAGGCAAAGAAGACTCTTCAAGATTGATTTGGCAGTTTATGATATCAAATGGGAAGTACGATCACAGATTAATAAGAGACCTTAAGAGCAAGATAGAAAAAAAGAAACAACACAAATTCTTATGAAAGAAAGTTTATAAAATTCTAGAAGAAATACCAAAATCCCAGAGGTTGAGTTTCCAGAATGATGCAAATCTTTCTTGTCACGTTGCTTTGATTATTTGTCCCAGAACTATGATTTTCTGAGAACAATGTCATCGAGTCTGCTTACACGTTTTTGTCTTGAAGAACAGGAAGATTTTGTCTGCAATGGCAGTATGTTTTAAAGGTTATAGAATTTTTCTCATAATGAGAATATTGAATGGCGATTGTTTTAATCGTTAAAAATCTTCAAACAGCCAAGATCGCAATTTCTTTTTATTAAAGTTAACCAGGTTCAAGAATCTTAGATGTCTCTTCATGTCTCCAGCATTTTTCTGAAGTAAAGTGAGCATGTTTTACCACAAAAAAGCTTAAGACCTGAAGATGACAGCTAAGACTGTTGACACCAGTTGTCTTGAATAAAAATATTTTGAGCGGTTTTGGATTTTGAATGGTTTTCAACAATGTCAAAGGTTACCAAGAAATTGAATCTCAAACTGGGTGAAGATCAGTTACACAATTAATTCTGCGATTTCCAAAATACATATGTTGGGCGTGATGAAAATAAATCAGAAGGCCAGATTCTACATTTACACATCTACACGATTACTCTGCAATTCACATTTAAGTGCTTGGCAGAGGGTTCATCGAACCACAATCATACTATCTCTCTACCATTCCACTCCCGAACAGTGCGCGGGAAAAACGAACACCTAAACCTTTCTGTTCGAGCTCTGATTTCTCTTATTTTATTTTGATGATCATTCCTACCTATGTAGGTTGGGCTCAACAAAATATTTTCGCATTCGGAAGAGAAATTTGGTGACTGAAATTTCGTAAATAGATCTCGCCGCGACGAAAAACGTCTTTGCTGTAATGACTTCCATCCCAACTCGCGTATCATATCCGCCACGCTCTCTCCCCTATTACATGATAATACAAAACGAGCTGCCCTTTTTTTGCACCCTTTCGATGTCCTCCGTGAATCCCACCTGGTAAGGATCCCACACCGCACAGCAATAATCTACAGAGGACGAACGAGTATAGTGTAAGCTGTCTCTTTAGTGGACTTGTTGCATCTTCTAAGTGTCCTGCCAATGAAATGCAACCTTTGGCTCGCCTTCCCCACAATATTATCTATGTGGTCTTTCCCACTGAAGTTGTTCGTAATTTTAACACCCAGGTACTTAGTTGAATTGACAGCCTTGAGAATTGTACTATTTATCGAGTAATCGAATTCTAACGGATTTCTTTTGGAACTCATGTGGATCACCTCACACTTTTCGTTATTTAGCGTCAACTGCCACCTGCCACACCATACAGCAATCTTTTCTAAATCGCTTTGCAACTGATACTGGTCTTCGGATGACCTTACTAGACGGTAAATTACAGCATCATCTGCGAACAACCTAAGAGAACTGCTCAGATAGTCACCCAGGGCATTTATATAGATCAGGAACAGCAGAGGTCCCAGGACGCTTCCCTGGGGAACACCTGATATCACTTCAGTTTTACTCGATGATTTGCCGTCTATTACTACGAACTGCGACCTTCCTGACAGGAAATCACGAATCCAGTCGCACAACTGAGACGATACCCCATAGGCCCGCAGCTTGATTAGAAGTCGCTTGTGAGGAACTGTGTCAAAAGCTTTCCGGAAATCTAGAAATAGGGAATCAACTTGAGATCCCCTGTCGATAGCGGCCATTACTTCGTGCGAATAAAGAGCTAGCTGCGTTGCACAAGAACGATGTTTTCTGAAACCATGCTGATTACGTATCAATAGATCGTTCCCTTCGAGGTGATTCATAATGTTTGAATACAGTATATGCTCCAAAACCCTACTGCAAACCGACGTCAATGATATAGGTCTGTAGTTCGATGGCTTACTCCTACTACCCATCTTAAACACTGGAGCGACCTGCGCAATTTTCCAATCTGTAGGTACAGATCTATCGGTGAGCGAGCGGTTGTATACGATTGCTAAGTAGGGAGCTATTGTGTCAGCGTAATCTGAAAGGAACCTAATCGGTATACAATCTGGACTTGAAGACTTGCCCATATCAAGCGATTTGAATTGCTTCGCAACCCCTAAGGTATCTATTTCTAAGAAACTCATGCTATCAGCTGTTCGTGTTTCAAATTCTGGAATATTCCATTCGTCTTCCCTGGTGAAGGAATTTCGGAAAACTGCGTTCAATAACTCTGCTTTAGCGGCACAGTCGTCGGTAACAGTACCATCGGCACTGCGCAGGGAAGGTATTGACTGCGTCTTGCCGCTTCTGTACTTTACATACGACCAGAATTTCTTCGGATTTTCTACCAAATTTCGAGACAATGTTTCGTTGTGGAACCTATTAAAGGCATCTCGCATTGAAGTCCGTGCCAAATTTCGCGCGTCTTAAATTTTAGCCAATCTTCGGGATTTCGCGTTCTTCTGAACTTCGCATGCTTTGTCCGTCGCCCTTGCAACAGCGTTCGGACCTGTTTTGTGTACCACGGGGGATCAATTCCATCTCTTACCAATTTATGAGGTATGAATCTCTCAATTGCTGTTGCTACTATATCTTTGAATTTGAGCCACATCTCGTCTACTTTTGCATAGTCAATTCGGAAGGAATGGAGATTGTCTCTTAGGAAGGCTTCTAGTGACACTTTATCCGCTTTTTTAAATAAAATTATTTTGCGTTTGTTTCTGGTGGATTTGGAAGAAACGGTATTGAGCCTAGCTACAACGACCTTGTGATCACTAATCCCTGTATCAGTTATGATGCTCTCTATCAGCTCTGGATTGTTTGTGGCTAAGAGGTCAAGTGTGTTTTCGCAACCATTTACAATTCGGAGAAAGTATTTAGGACAATCTCGGAAGATGTTTTCTGCCTACCACCGGTTTTGAACAAGTATTTTTGCCAACAATTCGAAGGAAGGTTGAAGTCCCCACCAACTATAACCGTATGAGTGGGGTATTTATTTGTTACGAGACTCAAAAAACTGTTCAGCAACTATATCATCGGAGTCTGGGGGTCGGTAGAAGGAGCCAATTATTAACTTAGTTCGGCTGTTAAGTATAACCTCCACCCATACCAGTTCGCACGGAGTATCTACTTCGACTTCATTACAAGATAAACCACTACTGACAGACACAGAAACTCCACCACCAATTCTGCCTAATCTATTTTTCCTGAACACCGTCTGAGACTTCGTAAAAATTTCTGCAGAACTTATTTCAGGCGTTAGCCAGCTTTCTGTACCTATAACGATTTCAGCTTCTGTGCTTTCTATTAGCGCTTGAAGCTCAGGGACTTTCCCAGCACAACTACAAGAATTTACAACTACAATTCCGACTGCTCCTTGATCCAAGCACGTCCTGTATTTGCCATGCACCCTTTGAGATTGCAGCCCACCCCGTACTTTCCCGAGGCCTTCTAACCTAAAAAACCGCCCCGTCCACGCTACACAGCCTCCGCTACCCGTGTAGCCTCCAGCTGAGTGTAGTGAACTCCTGACCTAGTCAGCGGAACCCGAAACCCCACCACCCTATGTCAAGGAATCTGCAGCCAACACGGTCGCAAAACCGTCTGAGCCTCTCATTCAGACCCTCCACCCGGCTCTGCACCAAACGTCCGCAGTCGGTTCTGTCAACGATGCTGCAGATGGTGAGCTCTGCCTTCATCTCGTAAGCAAGACCGGCAGCCTTCACCAAATCAGATAGCCGCTGGAATCCAGAGAGAATTTCCTCAGATCCAAAGCGACACACGTCATTAGTGCCGACATGTGCCACCACCTGCAGCAGGCTGCACCCTGTGCTCTTCATGGCATCCGGAAGGACCCTTTCCATATCAGGAATGACTCCACCCGGAATGCACACGGAGTGCACACTGGATTTCTTCCCCTCCTTAGCCGCCACATCGCTAAGGGGCCCCATTACGCGCCTAACATTGGAGCTCCCAACTACCAATAAGCCCACCCTCTGTGATTGCCCGGACCCTGAAGGTTGAGAATCATCCTCTGAAACAGGGCAGGCAGCTGCATCTGGCTCAGCCAGAGACAGTGCCTGAAACCTGTTTGACAGACGCACCGGGGAGGCTTTCTGATCATCCTCCGGGGACGTCTTTCGCTGCCTGCCACGCCTTGGAACGACCTCCCAATCAACCACAGGTGAGGGCTCAGCCCCACTGCGGGCAGCAACCGGGGCAACCACAGCGGCAGACCGATCTGGGGACTAACGGGACGAGGTTGACATCCCCTGATACCCAAGTCCGGCTCCCCACAGTGGTGCCCATTGGCAACAGCCTCAAGCTGCGCGACCAAAGTCAGCGCCGCTTGCAGCTGTGAGCGAAGGGATGCCAACACAGCCCACATCCGAACACAGCAATCACAGTCCCTGTCCATTCTAATCGATGTTGAACAACAGTTATTGAAACACGAGTCCGTGCCTAGATAACGCAAGGGAAACACACAAAGAATGTTAACTAACCTGTACAAATGCCTAACGACTGCACTACAATCTGCCTGAATTTACGATTACAGTAGCTAAAACTCGAAATTACACCTCCTATACGAAACTCACACGCAATTTAAGAAGAATCTACGAAGTAAACACTAAAGCGCGATGCTACAACTCTCAAATACTATAATACGCTCGAAATTTATGAATTAAACAATGCAAGTACCCAAAACCACGCAAAGAAATTAAGAATTAAACTATGTAACAAATAAGTAAGCTAGGAGTATACGACTTGCTGCTGCAGCTGCTTATCCATCGGCGGCAGGGAGCACACTGGCTGTGAGCAACCGACACTGGCCATTCAAAACAAAAACAGAAGACAGACGACTACGCGAATTTACACTATTCAGGTACTAAATCGCGATGCTACAGCTCTCAAATACTATAATACGCCCAAAATTTATGAATTAAACAATGCAAGTACCCAAAAACACACAAAGAAATTAAGAATTAAACTATGTAACAAATAAGTAAGCTAGGGGTATACGACTTGCTGCTGCAGCTGCTTATCCAACGGCGGCAGGGAGCACAGGGATAGATCTCTTTAATCAGGAGACCGCAATTGACAACAACCATTCCCAATTTCTTAGGCTTAATTCCTACCAGTAACTAACTCAATTTCTGAAATAATTTTCAGTATGATGAAGAAACAGTGGTGAGAAGAAAGGAATCGGGTGTCTGTGGCCACAGTGAAAATATAACATCAAATAAAAGTGAACTTCTCTGAACGTTTTAATGAATTCTGGAATTTTCTGAAAGAGAGAGGGTGAGACAGTGAAGGACTACTGAAAACAGCAAAGAGCAACGCGAAATACCTTTCAGAAATACGAAACAGCGATCACGTTACCGTAGAATATTTTCTTCAAGATTTTTTATCTCTCTTTTTTATCTGACCTTTGAATGGAACTTATTGGAGTGCCTGTAAATATTCATTTAAAAATGCATTTCATGTTTAAATGGCAAATCTATACATTTCAAATAAGAATAAAAAGTAGAAAACTTTCTTTTCATTCTTTTGTTAGCACAATATTAAAGATGAATTTTGATATATTTAGAAATTAGAGGTACAACAAATTGTTTACATTATTTATGACATTTTTTTCGTTTCGTATGACCGAGAAATCGTGTATCCCAAGGTTTCTTGAAAGGTGGCGTCCCTATCTGCAATAATCTGACGCCTTGGATACACTGTCATCGATCGTACTCCATACTGTCTCGACTTGGTCCCATCCGATTTTCATCTCCTTCCAAAAATTATAAGAACAGTTTCGAGGGCTTCAGTTTCATAGTGATGAAGCAGTACAAGCAGAGGTAGGGTTGTGGCCCCGTTAACGGAGTCAGATACTCTATAATGACATTATCAACTAACTGGTCTCTCGTTGGGAGAAATGTGTTCGTTGCTTGGGTGACTATGTTGAGAAATAAACATGTATACATTGAAGAATAAAGATATACGAGTGTTATTCTGAAAGTAAGGAACGATCGGTTGCGAAATGGAAAATACAGTGAAAACCTGATGAAGCTTTGCACAGATGCGTTGGGTACTGCGTCTAGTACGCCCGTCGATCGCATCATGTCGCCCTTTTCATTTCTGAGCTCACAGTGAGAACGTAAAGATGGCTAGAAACTAGCGTCTCCCGCCAAGTATGAGGGCCTGGCGAAAGATTTCGCCTGAAGCTATGCAATCCACATAACATGACTGTCATGCGGTTCGTTCTACACGACAATTCTCGGCCGCACTCTGCAGGGGCAATGAAGATGCTCCTGCTGCGTTTTCGATAGGAAGTGTTTGATCACCCACAATACAGCCCGTAATTGGCTACCCCTGAGGTTCATCTCTGCTCAAATGAACCGCTAGCTACGAAGACAATATTTTGACACAGACAACAAGCTGCTGCCCAGAGTAGAAAATTGTCGAAAACCACTGGCGGCTGTCTTCTATAACGAAAAGTTGGTACAACGCTACGACAGAGCGGCGACTGTGTAGGGAAGTAGCTGGAAGGAGTAGCTAACCGTTGCAAATAAAACAGTTTTGATTTTCACTGTGGTTTCCATTTCGCGACCTATAGTTCCTTACTTTCCGAATAGCCCTCGTACATAGTTCATGATTTGCTTCAGTTAAAAATCGTTAAGAGTTTTCACATAAAGAATTCGGAGGAATTACTTTTCAGCACGCCCTCGTATACAATTAATTGCACCTAGTAACACAAAATACTGGAGGACTGTTTGTACCAACTGCGTCAGCTGACGCGCGTCGCTAAAACGGGGAAATCTTCAACAGCTCCACGATTATTGAGCGTGTATCATAATTAATAAATAAAAACTAATACGGATGAAGCTATATGATAACAGAAGCAAAAACGTTCTAGTAAACACTGCTCGGCAAACGAATCGTTTGAGAAATAGTTACGAATGTGTGGCTTCGTTCAATTGAGCTCAAATTTCACTCAGGCCTACTTTAACAAAGAATACAGTACTTCTTCAGCACGTGACACGTTACAATTTGCTGTACACTCGTACCTATTAAAGCAGATGTTCCACGCTTCGCTAGATGGCTGCGGAGATGTGTAGCGGCGAGTAGACGTGCAACTATTGAGCAACTGACTATCAACGGTGTCTCCTCAACGACTGTTCTGCGAACGTTGCTGCGTATGTGCCTCCACAGCAGGCGCGTGAGCCAAGCACCCACGCTTACTACTGTTCCAAATGCTCAAATTTGTGTGAATTCCTAAGGGACCAAACTGCTGAGGTCATCCGTCCCTAGACTTACACACTACTTAAACTAACTTATGCTAAAAACAACACACACACACACCCATGCCCGTGAGAGGACTCGAACCTCCGGCGGGAGGGGCCTCGCAGTCCGTGTCATGGCACCTCAAACCGCGCAGTCACTCCGCGCGGCTTAAGAGCGTTCATCAGCAACGAAGATTGGAATTTGCGAGCCAATACATGTACGTCTCGAAACGCCTGAGAACAAACACCCTGCAACAGTCGTCGGAAGGGAATGTTTTCGTGGCATTCCCTGGGTGATCTCGTCATTCTGGAAGGCACACTGGATCAACAGACTAGTATGCTTCAATCCTTGTGGACCATATGCACGCATTTGGCAGGTGGTTACACTAATATGACAGAACTGTGTATTGTTGCACACCCCTGTTCAGTGAGTTGCAGATTACTTCAGATACCTCCAGACCATCTCGCAGAGCTTGACAAGACTGTACAAATCGCTGCTCAATTTCTTAAACTGTACAATCGATAATCCTATACACATTCGTTTTTGAGAAGACCCCAGACACAAAAATCCAGAGGACTGAGCTCAGGTGATTTTGGAAACACGATACAGATCCTGCCCGACTTGTCCGCCTTGGACTGTATTGCCCAGTTAGATACACTGTGTCACCATCAGAATATGAATGTTCCCCTTCATGCGTGTACCGTGTTCCCCAGCATTTCGCAGATGAAAAATCCTCAAGCTTTGCTGCAACATCCCATGGCAGAAAACGAAAGTACCCTCGATCGTCAAATTTTCTTGAATGAATCTGTGGTTTAATGAGACGATAAAATAGTGTCCCTAACCTCAAAGGGAATTCATAACTAGAATGTGTGTTATGTTTCAAAGACATTTGTATTAACCACGGCCGGCCGCGGTGGTCTTGCGGTTCTAGGCTACGGTCGCAGGTTCGAATCCTGCCTCGGGCATGGATGTGTGTGCTGTCCTTAGGAGAGTTAGGCTTAAGTAGTTCTAAGTTCTAGGGGACTGATGACCTAAGATGTTAAGTCCCATAGTGCTCAGAGCCATTTGAACCATTTTTTATTAACCACGACAACAAAAAATGGCTCTGAGCACTATGGGACTTAACAGCTGCGGTCATCAGTCCCCTAGAACTTAGAACTACTTAAACCTAACTAACCTAAGGACGTCACACACATCCATGCCCGAGGCAGGATTCGAACCTGCGACCGTAGCAGTCGCGCGGTTCCGGACTGCGCGCCTAGAACCGCGAGACCACCGCGGCCGGCACCACGACAACACTCGTGAGCACACTCTCGCAATTATCTCATGTTATCGCCTAACCATATGTATATCATCATGTGAATACTGGGGCTCTGGCACTCATATGCAATGAATTAGAGACAGCTGTCTCCTTGCATAGTGATTACTAATGTCTCCATGACGAATGGAATAATTCTTTCACGCCACGTGGTATACTGTATCTTTGTTGGTGGTTTTCAAGGCCTGTTACTAACGGCAACTATGTCAAAGAGGAGAAACTGTCCTTTAATCTCGCTTCTGAAATATACTCATAATGGGAAAATGCTTATCTGTAATGCAAATTATTAAAATTTATTCAGTCTACATTGGTGAGCCAAAACACTGTCATTACTATGAAACATAGCAGTGGAGCGGTGGTGCTGGGGTTTACAGGCACACGTAATGACACTCCAATGAACAAGATTTCATGCTTTTCTTACACACAAACATTTAAACAGAAAACTCAAGAGGCGAACACCTAGTCAGCCTTACAAGATAACTGATAAAACAATTTTATCATACAATGTCTTTCTTTTTCTTAATACCACTTTTAAGATCAATGCGAAGGGAAAATTTGAATTTAAACTTTCGTTTCCCTTTACTTTTAAGAATTAACTAATGCTGATACAGCAGCTAATGAACCAACGTGACATAAACGTACTTGGAATCAACCAACACGACTTCCAAATTATGTAGTGGGTTGACCTTCCTGCATTTAGAATAAACAATTTTAAAAGGCCCTACAGAAAATCTTTACATAAAAAACAAATCCAATCAACTAACATGCCAGACAGAAATCGCACAAATTTCACTAGCAGTTAACAGGAAACCAGTATGACTTAAGCGTTCTTGGAATCAACCAAAACAACTTTCAAATTATGTACACGGTTCACCTTCCTGGATTTAGAATAAACAATTTTAAAGCGCCCACGGATAATCTTTATCTACAGAACAAATCCCATTAACTAACATGGCATACAGGAATCACACAGATCTCACTAGCAATTAACAAGAAAGATTTAAATTTACGCACTGCGTTCACCATCCTGCATTTCAGAATAAATAACGTTAAAATGGCCAAAGGTAATCCTTACACAATAGGCAACTCCATTACTACATTGAATTGACAGCTCACACGTTGTCAATACACAGATAAAGTCCTCCTTCCAAAATGTGGACGACACATTTTTCAATAATAATCAAATGAATAATAGGATACATCGTACTCTACTGAATAGTACATAATGTAATAAATATGATTCCTGTCAAGGCAAGCACGCCCATCCAATACCACATGGACTCAGTACAATAACTATGATGTTTTACGTCGTTCAGAGTCCACAATTCGGCGAATGGCAGTATGCAGCAGTTCCAGCGGGCTCCATCACAAATCTCTTCCTGCCCAATCGATCCAACAATGGCTTGAAACCTCCGGTTGACCGACTATGTGCCCCGACCATTGCAACGGATCACCAGAGCAAAGACTGTAGCCACTGTTCATCAGCCGTTTCTGCCGCAGGGAGAGGTTTACGTCGTCCATCTCCGGAAAGTTCCGCCCATACGTTGCCAGCAGTAGGAGCATGACCGACCCCGGAGCGCCCTCTCAGTCATTGCGACCGCCGGCGGTGCCACTCGGCGGGAAATCAAAGTGGTGCCGCCTGGCGCCAGACTCGAACCGTCACATACTGTCTACTGGTGAATGAACTCACTGGAGAGCTAAACATTAAGGGCTACTTTTGCCAAGGATATGTAGACTATTTAATCATAGTAATACTTGGAAAATTTGCTAGTACTGTTAGAAATGTAGCGCAATGTGCGTTGAACATTGTGCAAAAGTGGTGCAGGAAATATGATCTAAGGGCCACGCCTAAGAAAACTGTTTTCTTACCATTTACGAGGAAGTATATCCAACACACGTTCTGGAATTATCTTCTCGATGAAACACTACTTGTAGAGGGGGTAGTGAAGCATATAGGGATAACCCTGAATGTGAAACTATCATGGAGCTCTCACATAAAGAATATATGTTCCAAGGCGAAGGCTTCTCTTGTGGTCACTAGAAGTGCCTGTGGAAGAAACTGGAGTCTAAACCCCTAGAGCATGTACTGGCAATACAACACTGTAATAAGACCTATGACAATCTATGGTGATACGGTGTAGTGGAACAAAGTAGAAAACAAGGTGGCTGCTAAAGAGCTTGGCAAGGTGCAGAGACTGTCCTGCTTAGTCATAATAGATGAAATTAGCAGTACGCCCACTCCTAGGATGAAAACCACGCTGTACATGCCCCCGTTAGACTTGTGGGTTTAACATTTATGCAGCGGCAAGGGCATATAGGCTAAAATCTGGAAATCACTGGATACTTTTACGATATCCTGAATCCCACACCAATATAGGAAATGGAGCAGGCATAGGAATGGTCGGGAAAATGCCGGCTAGCTATACAATAACTCCTTGCAGGTTCAGTAAGCCTTTCATTGTAACAGTTGGAAGTAGAGATCAGTGTCGGACTGAACCATGACGTCATACTGAAGGCATAGTCTGGTTTACTGACGGGTCAAAAACACACGATGGCGCTGGGACCATGGTATACTGGCTAAAGCCTAAACTAGAGAGCGTAATCTTTCTAGGGCAGCTGGCCACGCTATTCCAGGCGGAAATATCCGCTATCCGGGTGTGCGTGGAGGAGAATTTGCCTAGGTGCTACATTTACTCAGAGGGCCAGACAACTCTGAAACCTTTGTCAGCCCAGAGATTGTTTCAGTAAGCCAGAATGGTCTGCTGAGTTATGGGAAAGCAACAGGGTGAACCTGCTGTGGGCCTCAGGTCACTCAGGAATCGGTGGCAATGAACAAGTTGATAGGCTAGCCAGGACAGCCCCGGCGATTATTGGACTTCAACCGATCCTACCTTCATTAAGGCGATGGCTAAATCAAAACTCTGAAACTGAATGAGGAGATAGCATGTAGAATATTGGACTCTGATCCAAAAACAAGAACCTGGCGTGCTATTGATGCCAAAGCCTTGTTTTGAGAGAATTTCTGTAGTCCTGGGCTTGAACATGAGACAGACTACACTCATCGTAGGATTAATGACAGGCCATCGGATCTTTAAGAAACACCTACTCACGGCTAGTATGGAAAACCGCGTGTAGGCTCTGTGGCGAGCGCGATGAAACCGCAACGCACCTAAACTTCCAAAGTGAAGCGTTGGACTCAAAAGATACAGAATATTCGGAACATCAAACCCTGAAGAAATTCTGTGTAATAAAGAAATAGTAAAGGTCCTCCTACTATTTTTTAAGGGTACTGGCTGGCTTTACTAGAACCACAGGGCGTGAAAAGGCACAATAGACTGTTTCCGTGCTGGCAATAGTGAGCTACGACACACATTGTTTTTATCTCCTTTTTCAAATAAAGCCAAATCAAACCAATTTACATCCATAGCTACGTACATACTCCGCAAGCCATCGTATGGTGCATGGCAGAGGTTTTCTTGCACCATTACTATTCAATGCCTTTCCTGTTTCACTGCCAAATGCGAGGGAAAAGCGACTGTCTGTCTGCCTCCGTGCGAGCATTAATTTCTCTTTTCTTATCTTCGTGGCTGCAGCAGAATCGTTCTGCAGTCAATATCAAATGCCGCATCTCTAAATTTTTTCAGTAGAGTTCCTCGAAAAAACAGTCTGTCCTCCAAGGATACCCATTTGAGTTTGACAACGATTCTCCGTAATATTTACGTGCTGATCGAAGCTACCGGTAATAAAAGTAGCAGTATACCCCTCTGAATTGCTTCGACGACGGCCTTTCATATGACGTCATGGGAATCCCAAAAACTCGACATGCACTCAAGAATGGGTCAAACTAGTGTTCTACTCGCGGTCTCCTTCTTAGATGAGCTACACTATCGTATAATTCAACAAGTAGACCGAAGTCAACCATTCGTCTTCCCTATTGCCGTTCTTACGTGCTCGTTCCATTTTACATTGCTTTGCAACGTTACGCCTAGACCTTTAATCGACGTCATTGTGTCTCGAAACACATTGCTAATACTGTATACGTACATGATAGGATTGTTTTTCCTACTCAAATGGTTCAAATGGCTCTGAGCACTATGGGATTTAACATCTGAGGTCATCAGTCCCCTAGAACTACTTAAATCTAACTAACCTAAGGACATCACACACATTCATGCCGGAGGCAGGATTCGAACCTGCGACCAAAGCATCATCAGCAAACAGCCGCAGATTGCTGTCATACTGCACGTCGGTCATTTATGAATGTGGAGAAGAAGACTGGCACTATCACGCTTCCTTGGGACACTCCTCACGATGTCCGTGTCTTTAACGTACACTTGCCACCGCGCCGAGGACAACGTGCTGGGTTCTATTACTCAAGAAGTTCTCGAGCCACTCACATATCTGGGAACCTAGTCTGTGCGTTTGGACCTTCTTTAACAGTCTGCAGTGGGGCATCGTGTCAACCGCGTTCCGAAAATGTAGCAATATGGAATCAGCCTGTCGTCCTTCATCAATGGTTGTCAGAATATCATCTGAGAAAAGGACAAGCTGAGTTTTGCAAGAGCAGTGCTTTCTAAATCCGTCCTTATCTATGGACAGAAGCTTTTCGATCTTAAGGAATTTTATTATATCCGAACTCAGAATATGTTCAACAATTCTGCAGTAAAGTGACGTTAAGGGTATTTTTCTGTAATTTTTCGGGTCCGTTCGTTTACCTTCCTTATATACAGGAGTCACCAGACCTTTCTTCCAGTCGTTTCGGACTTTGCACTAGGTGACGAATTAGCCATAAATGCATGCTAAGTAAGGGGTCGTTGCCGTAGTGCACTCTCGTACTCTCTGTAAAACCGAACTGGGACTTATACGTTTTCTATTCTTTCAGTATTTCCTTTTGCCATTTTCTATTGCCACACCAGGCTGGTCGACAAGTGACTGAATAGAAGCCTTCGGCCCGGTTACTAGTTTTTCGTAGGACTGTAATTTCTCGGGTTCTCGGCAATATCTTTCTCTAAGTACGATAGTGGAAGTTAATGTATGCTTCGCGCCTCGATCTTTGTACAGACGTACGAATTTCTACTAGATTCTGCTTATCTACATTTACGCGGCTTCTTTTCGAATTTTTTTATTAAGCCACGGTGGATCTTTTCCGCCTTTAATAGATCTACTCACTTACTCAGTACATATTCTCCAGAATGTGATTTATGATCAGTTCAAACATTGCCCATACTTCCTCTACGAACATCATATTCGAACTAAATGATGTCCATCCATTGTCTAAGTGGAATGTCAATAACTTTTTATCTCCTCTCCCTAGCAAAAATATTTTTCTAGCCTTCTTGTTGTGTTTATTAACTTTAGTAATCATCGTTGCTTTAATGACATCATGATCACTAATATCTCTCTGTACATCGACACTGTCCATAAGGACAGGCCTCCGAACAGCTCCTCTACTCTACGCAATAGACAATGCTATAAAAATGTGTTTGCAATCTTCCGTATTCAGCGTTGTTTGAAGTTCTCTAAGAGGACCGCACCACAGCCATGAAAAATACCCTCATAACGTAACACCACCTGATCCGTACTTCACTATTAGCACTACACACGATGACAGGTAACGTTCTCCAGGCAGTCACCAAACCCAACCCCCCTCCTCCTCCACCCCCATCCGATTCCCATAGTTACAGCGTGATTCATCACTCCAAAATACGATTTTCTAGCCATCCACTGTTCAGTGGCTTAACTGTTTGTGCCACTTCAAGCTTATGAGGAACTGATTGACCATTGTACCCCATTTATTTTAACTCCCTATGCATAGACATTGTGCTAGCTTGGCTGTTGCTAGAACTTTGAGATCCACAGGTGATCTACTTTCTTACGATGTTTTACAAACACCCTCCCCAGTGCCAGACGGTCCCTGTCCGTCTGTACATGAGGTCTGCCACGTCTTGTTTTAACTGTAGTTGTTCCTTCGTGTTTCCACAGAACTATCACAGCACCAACAGCGGTCTCGGATACCTTTAGAACGACTGAAATCTTGCTGATGGACTTCTTACTCAGATAACATCCAACGACTAGACCACGTTTGAATTCACTGAGTTCTACTGGCAGACACACATTGAGTTTATTGTTTCTCTACTTACAACACAACATTCCCTGCTTCCTTTTTTACTGGAGGGTCCGCCTGTCGTGACATCTAGTGGTCAGTTTCGTATTACATACCAGTATCCAGATACGTTTGGTCAGATTGTGTCTTTAATATGAGATACAGCACTTATAAGTAACTTTAACATAAATAGTGGGAACAGTAATAGCTATAATAGAAAAAACCATAGTTGGTATCAGTTCATGAAAAGTAAAACAACAGAAAGAAATTACCGGCAGATCGATTTAAACTGAGATCATTCGTAAGAATGGGAACGGGGGAAGGCGGAGGGGAAGAAAGGGGCTTGGCTGATTGAGAACCGAAAAGAGAAAGAACTATTACTGTGAGAAGGCGAAAGAACTTTCTTTACTGTTTGAAGGAAGGAAGGGGGATTAGGTTTAACATCCCATCGATATCGAGATCGTTACAGACGGAGCACAAGGTCTGACTGTGTCTACAATGGGGAAGGAAATCGGCAGTGCCCTTTCAAAGGAACCATCCTGGCATTTGCCTCGAGCGATTCAGGAAAATGATGGAAAATCTAAATCTGGATGTTGGTCGCGGGTTTGAATGCTTTACTGTTTGACAGAGATAAACTGGCCAGATGTACTGATTTCCAGGTGAAAAATTTCGAGGTTGGCAAAAGGAATTGCTTCAGCTTGTTCTTAAATGGAAGAGAGTAGTGAATTGCGCGTGGAATCCAAGGTAGCTAATTCTAGAGAGGGACAGCAGCGATAGAGAAAGTGTTTCCAATTATTATCATTTCTTTTCTTTCTCAGACGTTATGTCTGGTTAAAAATGGAAAGTGAGGCGGACCTTGATCAAGCGTGACTTTCTTTTAACAGTACAGTATATGTTAAATTGCATTTAGGAACTTTCGGGTAATTAAATATGTATCTATAATTACAGATTTCTGTAGTTGTATATATACGTTTGGATGTAGCTGTATTGCGTTGATGTACTGGTGGATATTGTGTGGTATGACTCCTGTAGCTGATAATATAATTGGTATAATGTCAACTTTATCCTGATGCCACATGTCCTTGACTTCCTCAGCCAGTTGGATGTATTTTTCAATTTTTTCTCCTGTTTTCTTTATTTGTTGTATTGGGTATGGATATTTCGATTAGTTGTGTTAATTTCTTCTTTTTATTGGTGAGTATGATGTCAGGTTTGTTATTTGGTGTTGTTTTATCTGTTATAATGGTTCTGTTCCAGTATAATTTGTATTCATCATTCTCCAGTACATTTTGTGGTGCATACTTGTATGTGGGAACGTGTTGTTTTATTAGTTTATGTTGTATGGCAAGTTGCTGATGTATTATTTTTGGTACATTGACATGTCTTCTGGTGTATTCTGTATTTGCTAGTATTGTACATCCGCTTGTGATGTGATCTACTGTTTCTGTTTGTTGTTTGCAAAGTCTGCAATTATCTGTTGTGGTATTGGGAGCTTTAATAATATGCTTGCTGTAATATCTGGTGTTTATTGTTTGATCCTGTATTGCAATCATGAATCCTTCCGTCTCACTGTATATATTGCCTTTTCTTAGCCATGTGTTGGATGCGTCTTGATCGATGTGTGGCTGTGTTAGATAATACGGGTGCTTGCCATGTAGTGTTTTCTTTTTCCAATTTACTTTCTTCGTATCTGTTAATGTTATGTGATCTAAAGGGTTGTAGAAGTGGTTATGAAATTGCAATGTTGTAACCGATGTATTTATATGAGTGATTGCTTTGCGTATTTTGCTAGTTTCTGCTCGTTCTATAAAGAATTTTCTTAAATTATCTACCTGTCCATAATGTAGGTTTTTTATGTCGATAAATCCCCTTCCCCCTTCCTTTCTGCTTAATGTGAATCTTTCTGTTGCTGAATATATGTGATGTATTCCATATTTGTGGCATTGTGATCGTGTAAGTGTATTGAGTGCTTCTAGTTCCGTGTTACTCCATTTCACTACTCCAAATGAATAGGTCAATATTGGTATAGCATAAGTATTTATAGCTTTTGTCTTGTTTCTTGCTGTTAATTCTGTTTTCAGTATTCTTGTTAGTCTTTGTCTATATTTTTCTTTTAGTTCTTCTTTAATATTTGTATTATCTATTCCTATTTTTCGTCTGTATCCTAGATATTTATAGGCATCTGTGTTTTCCATCAATTCTATGCAGTCGCTGTGGTTATCCAATATGTAATCTTCATGTTTAGTGTGTTTTCCCTTGACTATGCTATTTTTCTTACATTTGTCTGTTCCAAAAGCCATATTTATATCATTTCTGAATACTTCTGTTATCTTTAGTAATTGGTTGAGTTGTTGATTTGTTGCTGCCAGTAGCTTTAGATCATCCATGTATAGAAAATGTGTGATTTTGTGTTGGTATATTCCAGTAGTAGTATATCCATAATTTGTATTATTTAGCATGTTGGATAGTGGGTTCAGAGCAAGGCAGAACCAGAAAGGACTTAATGAGTCTCCTTGGTATATTCCACGCTTAATCTGTATTGGCTGTGATGTGATATTATTTAAATTTGTTTGGATATTAAGTGTGGTTTTCCAGTTTTTCATTACTATGTTTAGAAACTGTATCAATTTAGGATCTACTTAGTGTATTTCCAATATCTGTAGTAACCATGAGTGGGGTACACTATCAAAAGCTTTTTGGTAATCAATGTATGCGTAGTGTAGCGACCTTTGTTTAGTTTTAGCTTGATATTGCACCTCTGCATCTATTATCAGTTGCTCTTTACATCCTCGTGCTCCTTTGCAGCAGCCTTTTTGTTCTTCATTTATAATTTTGTTCTGTATTGTATGTGTCATTAATTTCTGTGTAATGACTGAAGTTAATATTATGTATATTGTTGGTAGGCATGTTATGGGGCGATATTTTGCTGGGTTTTCTGTGTCTGCTTGATCTTTAGGTTTCAGATAAGTTATTCCTTGTGTAAGTGTATCAGGGAATGTGTATGGGTCTGCAATGTAACTGTTAAATAATTTAGTTAGATGAGAATGTGTTGAGGTGAACTTCTTTAGCCAGAAATTTTTTATTTTATCTTTTCCAGGGGCTTTCCAATTGTGCGTAGAATTAATTGCTCGGGGACTTCATTTTGCAAAATTATCACTTCAGGCATTTGTGGTATCATCTTCTATGTGTCTGTTTCTGCTTCTATCCAACGTGCATGTCTGTTATGTCACGAAAGGTAGTTTAGTTCTTGTGGCGTGTTTTGTGCGTCAGAGATGGCTTCCAGTCGATAAAAAATGTTGTTAAAGAAGCGGGGGTTTGTGCCAGGCGGTGCGGTGGTCACGGTAGCAGCGTGCAGATATCTGTCCGTATGAATTGGTTTCTCTGTACAAAGTGGCTGAGACACCCACTGGGTTTTCGGCAGACCAGGGTGTCAAGAAAAGGCAATGAACTATTCGTTTTCAACCTGCACCGTGAATCTAATGTGATCGTAGGTGTTAATGGGCTGTTCACAGGACACTTCTAGTTTTTCACGCTCGTGTAACCATACAACGAACGTGTCTTTGACAAAGCGGTACAAAGAAATCGATTTTGTGGCAGCAACGTCCAAAGCGACATCCACAAATATCTTCATGGACAATTTAGCTACGGTTACAGCTAACGGCCAACACCATCCGTCTGATGGAAATACTCTCGCTATAAAAAAACAAGACGACGTCAGGGTATGCTTGAATACAGCCACCACCGTGCTATCAATGAATTGGGAGGGCACGTCTATCGACTCTTTGGTAGGAACACCACATCAGGTCTGACCACAATGTCATCACCTTCAAGACGCAATTCGGCTGATAAAATCGTCCGTATTCTTCGTATGATGCCCGCTGCGACCCACATGTAGACTAAGTACACTGGCGAAATGTTTTGTCAGTCTGTGCGTCGGCGATCAAGTGTTATTAACGACACTCCGCAAGGTCGTCTCCCCCATGCGTATCTCCGGCAGACCATAAAATTTAGGTCATCCAACTGTATTATGGAGAAGATTCTTGATAACACTCTCATCCAAAGTCCGCAGCTCGTGGTCGTGCGGTAGCGTTCTCGCTTCCCACGCCCGGGTTCCCGGGTTCGATTCCCGGCGGGGTCAGGGATTTTCTCTGCCTCGTGATGACTGGGTGTTGTGTGCTGTCCTTAGGTTAGTTAGGTTTAAGTATTTCTAAGTTCTACGGGACTGATGACCATAGATGTTAAGTCCCATAGTGCTCAGAGCCATCACTCTCATCCAAAAACGACCACCTGAGTAGCTCATACGACTTCCTCGTCATTTTTCGTATCATACTCAGCTTGTTTCTCAATGACTGCTGCATTTTCCTCGTAAACTTACAAGACAAATATGATAGTATCGTTGTAGGGTGCGCGGAGACCGTTACTCTCAGCGCTTGTAAAGTTGGCAGTTTGTGATTTAGATTTTGAAAGGATACCTCCCGTTTCAAGGTAAAATCCCTCAACAGTTTCAATGTGCATCTTGAGAACTGCTTGTTCTAAGCCGCTTTTTATTTCGCATTTAAGTTCTCTCTTACGTGCCAAGACAGCAGATAGAACCAGCGCCGATTTCCCTCATTGCGATGTTGATAACGGTTATTTACGTTCCTCGCCGAGTTGCTCTTGCGGAAGTCGGCTGAGTTTCCCTTTGGGGTTATCTGTGGACTTTTCTATGATGACTTTTACTGTCCCACTGTGGTCCCCAGTCGCAGATTAAGAATGAAGGTGGCTCCGTCCGTTGCAGGTAGACGGGTAAGACTTCGCGGCCGTTTTGTAGCCAGCTGTTTCCTGGTGTAATCTTCCTGTCGAATCAGGCCTTGGATGGCACGACGGAAGAGTGTTATGGGCTCACCAGTGATGATATAATGGCTTACCACGTTTAACTGTGGGCGAGCGTTCTCATCACGGTAGCGTAGAAGGAAAGCAGATAACTTTATACATTCTTCTTCTTAAGCTTGCTGGTGTGGTGCGACCATTTTTGGCAGAATGTTTATGAATATTCGTTTATAGACATAACGGCTTTTCCTTCCTGAGATATGCTACCTAATTTCAAAATCTGTGTCAGCTGTTAAGGAATGGATCGTTTCAAATTTACTATTAACTTAAATAAAAACAAAACTAGAATGAGATTTTCACTCTGCAGCGGAGTGTGCGCTCATATGAAACTTCCTGGCAGATTAAAACTGTGTGCCGGACCGAGACTCCAACTCTGGATCTTTGCCTTTCGCGGACAAGTGCTCTACCATCTGAGCTCCCTAAGCACGACTCAGGCCCCGTCCTCACAAGGTCGAGTCTCGGACCGGCACACAGTTTTATTCTGCCAGGAAATTTTAAAACCAAAACTGTATATTATTCCAGATTAATTTACTAAGAATGCCTTTCGTACGGAGTGTCGAAACATATCAGTAAATAGATGAGTAGTACTGCAACAAGATAAAGTCTTTTAATATATAAATTTAATGTAGAACAAGATTGTACAACTAAAAATCGAATTTAGCATTGGCATAAGCGCTGACTAAAATAGGACAATTCAGTATTGTGAGCATGAGGCCGTACATGTTCGTTGACCTCGGAAATATGCCTCGTCCCTAATCTTGTTTGTGATGCCCTTGAGGCTCAATACAGTAGAAAGCTATACACGTTCAGTCGGAGTGCCAGTATCGACACGGAGCAGCTTTATCACGTAGGCTATATCGATCGGTATTACACCACGGTGGGTCGGAAATCGTTAGGTAACAAAGTGGAAAGGACGCTGCTTTGAGAACTTCTTTCTCAGGAACTGAGTGTACAAGTTGTTTACTTGGGAGAAATATTTTCGGGATTTTAATCTCAACATAAAAATGATGTTGTTATCTTCGGATTACCGTCTTATGTGGGACGAGGAAGCCTTCCGTTTCTTGCGTACACACTGATGTGTGTGTGTGTGTGTGTGTGTGTGTGTGTGTGTCTGTGTGTGAGCGAGTGAGCAAGTGAGAGAAAGGGAGAGAGAGAGAGAGAGAGACAGCGCAGTAGCGTCATATATTACTCGGACAGAACTGAGGTTTATCTCGTGTAATGCCGCACGGAGAAAGCTGAGCTAGGCAGTGCTAGGCGGTGTATCTGTAATTGTGGGCTGCGCAGCTTGCTAGCGGCGGAAATTTCAATCGCCGTCGGAGGCGGCCTTAGGCGGGATGGACGCGACCCGATAACGGCGGCTCCCCTAAAAATGCCGCGCGCGGCCAATAATTGTCCCGCGGTGCGCGCCGGGCTACGACGCAATCATAAAGTGTAGAGAGCCTGTCGCGATATCAAGTGAGAGAATCTATTCTATTTAGATGTAAAGCAGGCGCTGGCGGTAGCTGGGGCGCCCCGCTGGCCGCCTATTCATATTAAGCCGGACCGTCTCGCGCCCAATGAATTACTGTGATGAGCCGCCAGCCACCCCACCGGCTACCTGTTGCTCTCCTCCCTCGTCGGCTTTCGCACATGCGCGGCTCCCTGTCCATAACGTCCAGATTTCCAGTATTAAAATTAATAAACGTCTGAGGATCTGAACTGGGAACAACAAACTGTTGCAGCACGCACGAAATGTCTCTCCTACCTACGTGCAATCCAAACTTTAGGAAGATTATTTGACCTCGAAGTAAACAAAAATTAGTCCAGTCTATATTTCTACCAAGTCTTTATTTTTGTTATTAGTTCAAACAGTGGAAAGTCCAGATGACACGTGACAGCTATGAAAGCTTTTGTGCATGCAACATTCCGTTGTTTGATCGCATCAGCCATTCCTATACTCACTTACGTTGCATGTGACCGGACAGGCGGCGCGATATCCACACACTCTGTTTGCTTCATCGGTTTCTTAGTCTCTCTTCATGTATCAGATGCCTCTCATCATTCCAGAACTGCATTAGGAGATTGGATACGTCCAGCAACTTGGCTGTATGAGATATTCATTCTGGAAACGTCTCCCAGGCTGTGGCTAAGCCGTATCTCCGCAATATCCTTTCTTTCAGGAGTGCTGGTTCTGCAGGGTTTGCAGGAGTGTTTCTGTAAAGTTTGGAAGGTAGGAGACGAGATACTGGCAGAAGTAAAGCTGTGAGGAGGGGGCGTGAGTCGTGCTTGGGTATCGCAGTTGGTAGAACACTTGCCCGCGAAAGGCAAAGGTCCCGCGTTCGAGTCTCGGTACGGCACACAGTTTTAATCTGCCAGGAAGTTTCATACCAGGCTGTACACCCGAGATTTATTCCGACAAATTTAAAAATATGATGATGATGATGATGATGATGTCCTCCTCGCCGTGTCCGGCGACAGCGACTCCGTCAGTCTTCTCTGTCCTTGTTGTGGTAGGCTCGGATGTGGCTCGCGAATCCGAATTTCGCTTTGAATATCCTGTTGCACGGAGCACAGTGAAGTTGACCAGCAGAGTTGTAAGTATACGTGTAGACAGGCTTGAGCTGAGATTTTCGGAGCTCACTTTTAGCATCCAGGTTCATTAGACGCTTTTGCTCGAATTGTTCGATGCTCTTATGTACAGTTGATCGCCACTCCGATCGGCGCAATGCTAGCTCCTCCCAACGGTTGCTTGTGATGCCACAGGCTGCAAGGTGGCGTTTAATGGTGTCTTTATATCGCAGGTGTTGACCACCTTTCCTCCTCTTTCCGCACGTGGGCGGCGAGTAGAACACCGCTTTAGGTAGCCTACTGTCATCCATGCGTACTATGTGACCACTCCATCTCTGTTGATGTTTCATTATTAAAGCTTCAATACCAGCCAGTTTCACGCGGCGCAAAATCTCCGTGTTTGGGACACGGTCTTCCCATTTGATGCGCAGAATTGATCTCAGACATCGAAGATGAAATTTATCTAGCTTCTTAATGTCAGCTTTGTAACAGCACCAGGTTTCCGAGGCATAGAGTAAGGTGGATAAGACTACTGCTTTGTAGACTGCAGTTTTTGTTTGTAGTTTGAGATCATGTGATTTCCATACTCGGTCATTAAGCTTACCGAAGGCTGAGACTGCGCTGGCTATACGCGCTGCGATTTCCGTTGTCAGGCTGTTGTCACTTCTAATTTGGCTTCCCAGGTATTTGAACTTTGACACATTTTGCAAGGGTTTGTTATTTATCTCAATACTGGAGTCATCTGCATTAAGACCTCTAAGTGGCTGTTTGAGAACTTGCGTCTTAGTGATGCTAATGGCTAAGCCAAATCTTCTGCATGAGGCATTTAGCAGATTTATGTAAGTCTGAAGAGTTTCGCAAGAATTAGCCATCATGCATACATCATCCGCGTAGAGAATCTCTAAGATGGATAATTTGGTTACACGACTTTTTGTTCTGAGGCGAGAGATGTTGAAGACACTTTTGTCTGTCCTTGTGTCGAGACTAATTTGATTACTACAGGCTTTGGTCGCGTCTCTCATAACAACTGCGAAGTAAAGTGAGAAGAGTGTGGGAGCCAGAACACAGCCTTGTTTTACACCACATGTCACGGGAAACTGTTCTGAGAGCTTGTCCTCATGGCGGATTTTTGCCATCATGTTTTCATGAAACTGCCGAATCAAACTGACAATTTTGTCAGGGCACCCAGTTTTCTTTAGTATGATCCAGAGAGCTTCCCGTGGGACACGATCAAAAGCTTTTTCCAGGTCTACAAAGCACATGAACAAAGGCCGATGTTGCTCTAAGCTTTTCTCTCGCATTTGTTTGACAACAAATATGGCATCCACTGTGCCTCTGTTTGGGCGAAAGCCACACTGGGTCTCTGGTAGCAGTTTTTCTGCAAAGTGTGTTAACCGGGTGTCAATTATGTGGGCAAGGACTTTTCCCGCTGCTGAGAGAAGAGAAATGCCCCTGTGGGAGCTGCAGTCTGATATGTCACCCTTGCCTTTGTAGATCTTGGAAATACAAGCATCTTTCCAGTCTTGTGGAATCATTTCATACTCCCAAATCCTTAAGATTTTGTCATTTTTCAGCTTATCCAGTGCGGAAATGAATTCATAGTAGGAAGGGGCATCCGCAAGTTGTTCCTCAACTGGCAGGTCTTCAAGTGCTTCTATGTATGGAATATCGGTTGTCTGATGGTCGGGATTAAGAACGTCATTAAAATGTTCCGCCCACCGAGACAGGATGTCACTCTGTTGCGTCAGCCGACTACTTTTATCTTTGTTATAGACTGGTGCTATCTTCCCAACTCTTGGACCAAAGATAGTTTTCAGGGACTCAAAGAATCTGCCCGTTTGGTGTGTGTCGGCATATAACTGTATTTCATTTGCTTTATTTGCCCACCAACTGTCTTTGAGAGCACGTACCTTCACTTTCAGATTGTAATGCGCTGCTCTACGCTTGTTATCATCAGGGGTGCGAAGAGAGGTTCTGAAATCATTAATTAGCTTTCTGATCTCTGGATCTGAGTCGTCAAACCAGTCCTGGTGCTTCTTCTGAGGCTTTCCCAAGACTTCTGAAGCACAGCCACGCAGTCTGCTAGCGTATGCACTCCACTGTTCATCTACAGGGGCAGATTGAGATATCAAAAGGCCATCGACACCAAATTTTTAATCTAGTTTTGCTCTCATAGTCTGATCATTGGCCAAGATTTTGCAGGACAATTTTGTTGGTATTTTGTGTGAAGCTCGGCCTGGTGCCTTCAAAGTTATCTTTAATTTGGACCTCACGAGTCGATGGTCTGTCCATCCCTGAGCGCCTCTCATTGCACGTGTGACCAGTACGTCACCAAGATCTTTTTTCCATGTTGTTGTTGTGGTCTTCAGTCCTGAGACTGGTTTGATGCAGCTCTCCATGCTACTCTATCCTGTGCAAGTTTCTTCATCTCCCAGTACCTACTGCAACCTACATCCTTCTGAATCTGCTTAGTGTATTCATCTCTTGGTCTCCCCCTACGATTTTTACCCTCCACGCTGCCCTCCAATACTAAATTGGTGATCTCTTGATGCCTCAGAACATGTCCTACCAACCGATCCCTTCTTCTAGTCAAGTTGTGCCACAAACTTCTCTTCTCCCCAATCCTATTCAATACTTCCTCATTAGTTATATGATCTACCCATCTAATCTTCAGCATTCTCCTGTAGCACCACATTTCGAAAGCTTCTATTCTCTTCTTGTCCAAACTATTTACCGTCCATGTTTCACTTCCATACAAGGCTACACTCCATACAAATACTTTCAGAAATGACTTCCTGACACTTAAATCTATACTCGATGTTAACAAATTTCTCTTCTTCAGAAACGCTTTCCTTGCCATTGCCAGTCTACATTTTATATCCTCTCTACTTCGACCATCATCAGTTATTTTGCTCCCCAAATAGCAAAACTCCTTTACTACTTTAAGTGTCTCATTTCCTAATCTAATACCCTCAACATCACCCGACTTAATTCGACTACATTCCATTACCCTCGTTTTGCTTTTGTTGATGTTCATCTTATATCCTCCCTTCAAGACACCATCCATTCCGTTCAACTGCTCTTCCAAGTCCTTTGCTGTCTCTGACAGAATTACAATGTCATCGGCGAACCTCAAAGTTTTTATTTCTTCTCCATGGATTTTAATACCTTCTCCGAATTTTTCTTTTGTTTCCTTTACTGCTTGCTCAATATACAGATTGAATAACATCGGGGAGAGGCTACAACCCTGTCTCACTCCCTTCCCAACCACTGCTTCCCTTTCATGTCCCTCGACTCTTATAACTGCCATCTGGTTTCTGTACAAATTGTAAATAGCCTTTCGCTCCCTGTATTTTACCCCTGCCACCTTTAGAATTTGAAAGAGAGTATTCCAGTCAACATTGTCAAAAGCTTTCTCTAAGTCTACAAATGCTAGAAACGTAGGTTTGCCTTTCCTTAATCTTTCTTCTAAGGTAAGTCGTAAGGTCAGTATTGCCTCACGTGTTCCAGTATTTCTACGGAATCCAAACTGATCTTTCCCGAGGTCAGCTTCTACTAGTTTTTCCATTCGTCTGTAAAGAATTCGTGTTAGTATTTTGCAGCTGTGGCTTATTAAACTGATTGTTCGGTAATTTTCACATCTGTCAACACCTGCTTTCTTTGGGATTGGTATTATTATATTCTTCTTGAAGTCTGAGGGTATTTCGCCTGTTTCATACATCTTGCTCACCAGATGGTAGAGTTTTGTCAGGACTGGCTCTCCCAAGGCCATCAGTAGTTCCAATGGAATGTTGTCTACTCCGGGGGCCTTGTTTCGACTCAGGTCTTTCAGTGCTCTGTCAAACTCTTCACGCAGTAATGAATCTCCCATTTCATCTTCATCTACATCCTCTTCCATTTTCATAATATTGTCCTCAAGTACATCGCCCTTGTATAGACCCTCTATATACTCCTTCCACCTTTCTGCTTTCCCTTCTTTGCTTAGAACTGGTTTTCCATCTGAGCTCTTGATGTTCATACAAGTGGTTCTCTTATCTCCAAAGGTCTCTTTAATTTTCCTGTAAGCAGTATCGATCTTACCCCTAGTGAGATAAGCCTCTACATCCTTACATTTGTCCTCTAGCCATCCCTGCTTAGCCATTTTGCACTTCCTGTCGATCTCATTTTTGAGACGTTTGTATTCCTTTTTGCCTGCTTCATTTACTGCATTTTTATATTTTCTCCTTTCATCAATTAAATTCAATATTTCTTCTGTTACCCAAGGATTTCTACTAGCCCTCGTCTTTTTACCTACTTGATCCTCTGCTGCCTTCACTACTTCATCCCTCAAAGCTGCCCATTCTTCTTCTACTGTATTTCTTTCCCCCATTCCTGTCAATTGTTCCCTTATGCTCTCCCTGAAACTCTGTACAACCTCTGGTTCTTTCAGTTTATCCAGGTCCCATCTCCTTAAATTCCCACCTTTTTGCAGTTTCTTCTTTTTTTCCGTACTATCACATAATCCAGAAGGTGCCAGTGTTTAGATCGCGGATGCATCCATGTCGTTTTATATTTTTCAGGCAAACGAAAATATGTATTTGTCAGACAGAGTTCAAACTCGGCACATAGAGTTAGAAGATCCAAACCATTCGAGTTGCATTTTCCAATCCCATGGCGACCGAGGACTCCATTCCAAGCACTGAAATCATTCCCAACACGAGCATTAAAATCACCAAGTAACAGAAGTTTATCTGCAGAAGGAATATCCCTAAGGACATGTCGGAGGTCTTGGTAGAACTTGTTCTTCTCTTCATCCGGAGATGGCAATGTAGGTGCGTATACATTGATCAAGTGAAGATATTTCTTGGATGCCAGGTGAAGTCTGAGTGTTATTATTCTGTCACTGATACCTTTTGGGAGTTCTGTTAGTGAACATGCCAATTTATTGCGTATGGCAAAGCCTACCCCACTTTCCGCCCTTTCAGTGGATGATTTTCCACTCCAGTAGTAGGTATAACCTCCGAGCGGTTCACATAACTGTCCATAGTCACTAAGATGTGTTTCACTTATAGCGGTAATGTCGATGTTATATCTAGCCAATTCCCTTGCGATAAGTCCTGTCTTTCTCTCTGGGCACTGATTATGGTCGTTATCCTGTAAAGTACGGACGTTCCAGACTCCAATCATTAGATATTTAAGGTAACTGTTTATTTTATTATTTTTTTGACCGCATATGTTAGTGAACAAGTGACTGCAGTTTGCCACTTGTGCTGGGTTGAGACGGGCTATGTTTAGGCCACCTTTTCTAGGCCCCTCCCTGGATTAGGGAAAGCAGAGCGATCCTAAATAGGGCTGCTTTGTCGTCTGACGAGCTGCTGAACCAGTCCTCCCGTCTCTCACGAGTACCAGAACGACCATCACCGTCTGACTGCCTAACGTGCAGAGCACCAACTAAGGTTCAGGTACACCAAACCCTTGCCTCACCATCAGTACTCCATCGCCGCAGGACTTTCAATGCTCATAGTCCATTGAAACTTTGCCGGAGTCATCTGCGCGTGAAGGTATTTAAAGTGGACAAGCAGTTGCGCAGATGCAGATCCACTCTCTCGTCCTCTGCCTCTGGTTGGCAGTGGATCGTAGGGCCGATACAACTGGCAAGAGGCAGGGGATGCAGTGAATGGCCATATGCCACTGGAAGTATCCTGACATACGCCCTTAAGGCACATCACAGGTGCCTTGCTTCGTCGGTACAGAAGCCGTGAGTGTTTACCTATCGATATTACCCGCCACCTACACCGATGAAGAGACTGACAGAAGGGAAGAAGGAAAGGGAAGGGACTGGAAGGGAAAGGGAGGAAAGGACGGTAGGTCGTTGTGAGGCACACTTCGTCTGGCTCCTCTGCTGAGACCTGACCGGCTAGGTTGAACCTGCCAGTAGCTACGCTACCACCGGTATAGCTCTCAGCATCACAGGAACACGCAAACTCTCCCACCCGCACGGACAGTGCTGCGATAGGGTGGTGCCTCCAGGGAGAGAGGTGGTGCCTCCAGGGAGAGGCAAAATATATTATACTACGATAAATAAATACATGTGACTGTTACTGACATATTAATTTTAACATGGATTGCGAGATTTGAGAGCGAGTTAGTTGGCATACATTATCAACGATGCTTGAACTTTGTAATATGCCGAACGAGCGAACAACCCTTTCCTCTGCTATAGTAATCTGCACCGGTTGGACCGACCGATATACAGATTGCTCCATACATATGTGTATGCAAATGAATCTGTCGCGCAACGGACTGAACGATATGAATAGATGGTCCATATAAACGAGTCATGGGTGCATGTTCTTACAAAAAGCATTAAAGATTCTAGGATTAGGAGGAGGCTTATCTAACTGCTAAATTAAAAAATGTGTCCTAATTTTAACCTCATTTATATAACTACTCCTTGTGAGCACATACATAAACAAGAAAGCAATAATTACACATTAATGTGATTAATAAAATACATCGTGAAACTAACAGTCAATTGTGAACATTGAAACAAATTTAAAGCACAACTTGTTTGATTTGGCAGAGCTCGCAAGGAGCAAATCAGATGGAAGAGTCATGCTCAGAAAAGCATAACCATGGATGAGTGCACAGTGATTACCCCGTCCATACTAGAAAGATGTAGTAAATCCACGTCCAAATGAAAAAGTCTGCTCCATCATGGATGAGCCATCGGTGCCTTGACCAAGTGTTACATCACGGGATCTAACCGAATTTAATCTCAATGTACCGGAACACACCTAACTGCTCTCCTTTCTGGGTAGCCTATATTGCCAGGTATTCTCACCATAGTTGACGAGTCGAGTCCTGCATATAGCTGTACCTGCTGCCAGCCTCTACTCATCAGCTGCTTTGTGACGGGCTGGCTTTCAAAAATGCAACTCTGCCTTCTGCACTTCTCCAAAGTCAGGGTGTTCTCTTCGGCATCTTTATTCCAGAGTACCCGCTTTTCCACAACGGAGTGTGCGCTAATACGAAAGTTTCTGGCTGATTAAAATTGTGTATGGACCGAGATTCGAACTCGGGACCTGAGTCGTCTGCTGACTGCGCTACCCAGGCACGACTACAAACCCGTTGTCACAGCTTTACTCCCGCCAGTAACTCGTCTCCTACACCCAAACTTCACAGAAACTCTACTGAGAAACTTGTACGACTAGCACTCTTGGAAGAAAGGATATTGCGGAGACATGGCTTAGCCACAGCCTGGTGGATGTTTCCAGAATGAAATTTTCACTCTGCAGTGGAGTGTGCGCTGATATGAAATTTCCTGGCGGATTAAGGTAGGAGACGACGTACTGGCGAAAGTAAAGCTGTGGGGACGGGTCGTGAGTCTTGCCTGAATAGCTCTGTCGGTATAGCACTTGCGTGCGAAAGGCTAAGTTCCCGACTTCTTTCGAGTCTCGGTTCAGATACAGTTTTATTCTGCAAGAAAGTTTCAGTAGAGGACCCTGACAGTGAGGGTCCCCTGCTCCGGCCGACTTCATCTTTAGACTCGCCCATTCTCCCAAATGAGCTCTGGAGGCTGATCACCAGCAGCCCCTCGCACCCTCATACCGTGTGCCCCAATGTACATCACACAAATATGGGACTACGCAGACAGAGAGAAATTAAAACACGTGTTAGTGGTTCGAGCACCTATACCACCCATATTATTAGCATCGGATAATCATCAGTCTGTTGATACATGATGCAGATTATGAGAAACTGAATCACTGGCAGTGGTGTATGAGATTTGTGAATCCACAACTTGACTGACGCACTTGAACTTCTGTAGTAGAAACAGTTCGCAATCCTTTAATATTTACATCTACAGCTTTGCTCCACTAGTCACTGTATGGTGTGTGATGGCGGCTAGATAGTATCATTTTCAGTTTTCCATTCGCAGTAAGATTCCAGGAAGAAATATAATTCCCAATAAATATAATTCCGAAGTTCTCTTATTTTACGATCATGATCAATGCATTAGATGAATTTTGAAGCTATTAGAGTTAATCATGACTTACGTTGGGGCGTGCGTTCTCGGAATTTTGTAAGACATTACACCATGCGCAACGTTTTTCTTGTAACGTCTCCTACAACACTTCGTCGAGCATTTCTATGGTAACCTCATGCCCAACTAATAAATTCGTGACCAATCGTACAGCTCTTCTATGAGTATTTTCTCTCTTCTTCGTTAGTCCAATATGGTGCTAGTCTCAGACCGCAGAAAAATGTCAGGAATTAGTCATTGAGGGTTTTGTAAGCGTCTTATTTCTACGTTAATCAAACTTCCTTAGGGTTCTTCCATAAATTCGAGTCCGTTACCTGATTTCCCCGTGGCATGATTTATGTTATCGCTCCACTTCGACTTGTTCGAGACAGAAACAAAACGATACTTGTAGCTTCTGACTGATTCCAGAGAGTGAATGCCGTTCGGCAAGTCAAACTACATCAGATCTTTTTTACAGATTAGGCGCTTTGCATTATGTTTATTTCTGTTAAGGATCAGCTTCCAATCTTTGCACCATCCCGGATCATCTGCGAGTCTCTAATATTTCGTAACGTTTAACGAAATGCACAGCTATATGTTTTCAACATACATAGCGAGTTGCAACGTTCAGTAAAGAGTGTATTCGTGCCAACATGAGATGGGACACTTATGAAATAATCATCCTGTAGACAAAAGTCGAATATCGTAGCTTATGTTTCGACTGTTATTGGTTAACTTGCATTTCCTAACTACAAACTTACTCTTAACCAGCTAACAAGAGTTTCAGTTTCATGGTATTTGACCTAATGAGAAGCCAATGCAATCTCTCATTGATATAATCGGAAACTATGTGCTTCGTAACGGACTTTACAGACAGTTTTGCGCAAATGTAATGAATCTAAAGAACTATTGTTAACTTTTATTAGCGTTCGGACCGAAAAATAAAGCTTGATACAACAGTCACAACCAGGGAGAACTGCACTCTTAAAATATTTGTTTCGTAACGTGCAGATGTAATCTCGTAACAGGAGGAAGACTTCCGCTAATTCTACATGCAAGTCAATTAATGTGGTTGTTTCTTTTCCTGTGCCTACGTCTTGTGGTCCAGCGTTCTTAGTATGAGATTACTCACTATAGTATGCATTAATTAACCAAAACTTTTAAATACATTGTCATTTATTTTAGCGCAAAATTTTATATTGTCATACATTTTCAGTCAGGGCCAGTTCGTATACCAACGGCGTCCTGAATGTTTGTGAAACTTTCTTCCAACAGCCTTTTCCCATGTACAGATCAGTCTTCTGTAAACGTGTGTAGCAAATTTGTATAGTCGTTGGCTTGAGATCAAGCATTGTTACCCCTTTTTATAGGTGTTCGTGCAACATACAGAGAAGCTGGGCTAGGGTTAGTTTTCTTTCCATAACGCTGTGTGTCCCGCGTGCGTCCTTATAACGCACAGGTGACTGCAGTGGTATCATACACAGTGCAGTGTTGTTATGGATGATTGTGGACATGAAAGGAAGAGAGAGGGTTCACCCCAGTGTCGACAAGATTGCTAGTTAATTTCGAGCACTGAAATTTGAGTCCAGTGAAATTTTCGTCCATAAAAGGTCAATGGAATTACCGATAATCCTATTGTCAGATTTCCGCAAATACCCCGGCGTGTAGAAGAGCCGAGGGCTCCTCCGTGGTGCTTTACGTTTTAATGAACCTCATTAATAGGACTGGAGACGTTCGAACATGAAGTGTCACCACAAATTTTTTTCTTATTTTCTGTTTAACGCAATCACGTTTTTCTTTATTTTCGTATTATTTTTACTTGCGATTGTGTAACGTACTCTTCGCTGCTTGATGTTATGGTGCTTCAGTAAATCATACCTTACATTGTGCATGTCATCTTATTCTTCGAAATATATTTTAGAAATAGATGTTTCTTCCCCTTATGCCCTCTTCTTTGTCTGAGTCAGAGTATAATGTACTTATAAGCGAGCATCATCCAGATGTCTACAACGCTACTCGTTAGAAAACAGCACCTTAAAACCTTTTGTCTTAAGCATTCTTTGACAATATGTTGATTTCAGTTTTAAACTACACCAAATCACAGTGGTTTCCTTTACGATGTACGAGTGGACGCATAGTGGACACATGGCTTATTGCTTATCTGGTCGACACTTCTGTGTCGAATCTACACTCCTGGAAATTGAAATAAGAACACCGTGAATTCATTGTCCCAGGAAGGGAAAACTTTATTGACACATTCCTGGGGTCAGATACATCACATGATCACACTGACAGAACCACAGGCACATAGACACAGGCAACAGAGCATGCACAATGTCGGCACTAGTACAGTGTATATCCACCTTTCGCAGCAATGCAGGCTGCTATTCTCCCATGGAGACGATCGTAGAGATGCTGGATGTAGTCCTGTGGAACGGCTTGCCATGCCATTTCCACCTGGCGCCTCAGTTGGACCAGCGTTCGTGCTGGACGTGCAGACCGCGTGAGACGACGCTTCATCCAGTCCCAAACATGCTCAATGGGGGACAGATCCGGAGATCTTGCTGGCCAGGGTAGTTGACTTACACCTTCTAGAGCACGTTGGGTGGCACGGGATACATGCGGACGTGCACTGTCCTGTTGGAACAGCAAGCTCCCTTGCCGGTCTGGGAATGGTAGAACGATGGGTTCGATGACGGTTTGGATGTACCGTGCACTATTCAGTGTCCCCTCGACGATCACCAGTGGTGTACGGCCAGTGTAGGAGATCGCTCCCCACACCATGATGCCGGGTGTTGGCCCTGTGTGCCTCGGTCGTATGCAGTCCTGATTGTGGCACTCACCTGCACGGCGCCAAACACGCATACGACCATCATTGGCACCAAGGCAGAAGCGACTCTCATCGCTGAAGACGACACGTCTCCATTCGTCCCTCCATTCACGCCTGTCGCGACACCACTGGAGGCGGGCTGCACGATGTTGGGGCGTGAGCGGAAGACGGCCTAACGGTGTGCGGGACCGTAGCCCAGCTTCATGGAGACGGTTTCGAATGGTCCTCGCCGATACCCCAGGAGCAACAGTGTCCCTAATTTGCTGGGAAGTGGCGGTGCGGTCCCTTACAACACTGCGTAGGATCCTACGGTCTTGGCGTGCATCCGTGCGTCGCTGCGGTCCGGTCCCAGGTCGACGGGCACGTGCACCTTCCGCCGACCACTGGCGACAACATCGATGTACTGTGGAGACCTCACGCCCCACGTGTTGAGCAATTCGGCGGTACGTCCACCCGGCCTCCCGCATGCCCACTATACGCCCTCGCTCAAAGTCCGTCAACTGCACATACGGTTCACGTCCACGCTGTCGCGGCATGCTACCAGTGTTAAAGACTGCGATGGAGCTCCGTATGCCACGGCAAACTGGCTGACACTGACGGCGGCGGTGCACAAATGCTGCGCAGCTAGCGCCATTCGACGGCCAACACCGCGGTTCCTGGTGTGTCCGCTGTGCCATGCGTGTGATCATTGCTTGTACAGCCCTCTCGCAGTGTCCGGAGCAAGTATGGTGGGTCTGACACACCGGTGTCAATGTGTTCTTTTTTCCATTTCCAGGAGTGTATAAGAACGCAAGCACACAACGCGCACGAACTGAACATTACGAAAGTTGGAGTCGTACCAAGCGGTCATCCACTGGGATGGACGAGGACTTTCTAAATGCAGGTAAACTGTGTCTCATAGGGAGCGTTTCAGGTGGAAGATGACTGTGGTGGTGCAGATAGGCCTTGAATTAGTGTGCAGGTAGTTTCCAGAAATACTGAGTGCAAATTTCATATACTTTTCAATGGGCGCAAATTTCAGTGGGCGCAGATTTCATTCCGTCGGCACATCCCATTACGGGTAGCAAAAAGGAACTGCCGAGTATAACGACACCGTCTGATGGACAAATCAACGACAACAGCGTCACTCATTGAAAAATTGGAGAGATATCTGGTATACTTCAGACTGCACTGTATGCTACCACCTCCCATTGTTACCTTACTTAGGGCGATGAAAATTTCTTCCTCCATTAAGCATTCGCGACCTTGGCTACGGTGGTGAGTAGTCTGAAGGCACAGGTGTTATCTGCCAGGCCATTAGTGCAGAGAAAACCAATTTCGCCCTATCACGTATTTCAGATTCCATCCCCTTCCGAGAAGGCTGCCCTCACTGGAAGCGAATTCGGGAGGAGTGTGGTTCAGTTCATATTCCGCCATTCACATTTAGGTTCTCCGTGGTCTTCTTAAACCTTCTTAGTCGAATGCTGGGACGATTCCTTTTTGAAAATGGCACGGGTGATCCCCTTCCCCACCTTTGCCCTATCTCAGCTTGTGCTCCTTGCTTGTTTCATTTTCCAAATGTCCCTCCCCTCTTCTCCTCCTCGCTACTTTTGCATAATGCAACGTATGTTTTCATCAAAGGAAAGTAGTAGCTCCTACTGAATACGAGAAACTGCGTGGTAATTTATGGGTATAGTTTATATGGATGTGATACTGAAACGAATGTTCTTTTAAAATGTAGTAGTAAATCCACATAAGTAAACTGAGTCACGTGAATGAACAAATGTTTCCCTCAGAAAGGTCATTGATGATATTTCCGCCGTAATGCTGAAAACCGAGATTTTACTCCTTCTACTCGCTATGAGCAGAAAGTGAACATTTAATGATAAAAATCAAGTTTCATATGAATTAAACATTTCGGCAAAGGTTATCACAATCTGTGATCAAAAAAATTTAAATCTTACTGTGATGTGGTAGAAAAATTTTATAAATCGCGAACTGGGTTGATAGTTTGGCTTAGCGCTTTAACCCGAAGTTACATGACAAATGAAGGAGTTAACGCTCGACTGGATGATTTATGGGTACTATGCATGGTGTGCAAACTGGGCATTACGTTCACAGATTCTTAAAAAGGCTATTTAGGTGAATTCAGGATCGCCTCGCGATTTCCATCTTAGGTATCCACTTAAGAAACATTTAAAACGCAAAATACAAAAGGAAACAAAAACTACCTGGCACGCTGATAAATATTCGGTAATACTGTACAACAAGTTACGTTAAATTCTGCTACGTTTGTGGATGTCACAATGTGGTCACGCGGTGAGGCTGAAACAATGCTGCCAGAAGCTGTACAAGACGTAAGACAAAGAATAAACCCGATACGGAAAAAGAGCATAAAGACGATTCCAGAGTTTCATAGATAGAAACAGGAAATAAGTGAGTACAAGTGGGAGAATAAAGATAGCTATCGGCAACACAAGAGGTCCTAGCAACATTGTGGGATATGGTACAGAGAATCACATACTGAGTACCACTTGCTATTCTTATAACAGACCGTCATCGATGGAAGCAAATAGAAACAACGCAAGCCACATCAGTATCGTCCCTTACACTTCAATGTACTAAGATAATTAGCAAGGATTTCGAAGTGTTGCTCTACGACCTTGTAGGTACGCCATTGGGTTGAACACCCTCTAAGCTGTAGGCACGCCGTACGATCCTTCCATATTCAAGAAGAGCTCTTGTGTTTAGTAAGCTTATTAACATCCGTTTGCTGCGGCAAGTTTACCGCGGCGCATTTCTCAAGATGCGGCCTCAGATAGGCGTCTGAGAAGCTTAATCGCCAGCATCTGAGACAAATTCCGCCTATCTTGCTTCATGTTCATCATTCCACAATGCGGTACATGGCAGGATTAACCCTCTAGGAAAATACTGTGTCATTTATCCTGAGGGATTACGTACGCTACATTTCCGTGTCATGCCTTTGAATACTTAAAGTGCATTGCGCGACGGAATTACGCAGTTCGAAGATGAATTCCAAGCAGCAAGGTATGCTACACAGATAAGTAGCTGCCAAAGACGTCAAATTTCCATGGCTGTGGGAAAGCGCAGCGGTTCCCAAAATCTCTGAAACCCTAACCCCAGGACGAAAATAGATATTAGCATATCTTCCCAACAAAGTTCAATACCCAACTAAAATTTACACTGAGAAAAGTAACAGTCATGTTTTTTAAAATGACAAAGATGGATGGTATAAATTAACGTTTAAATAAATGGAACTCATCTGATTTTGTAGCTTTTGTATTAAACCCAGAAACAATGAGTCGATGAAGCGGTTACTATAGCTTATTTCTAATCACTTTTTGTATATTTCGCTGGATGTCGGCCAATTCTCGTCGTAAGTGATGCTCTGAATTCATTTACTTCCACTCTTTTATTTGTAATTCGTATCGTAATCGAACATCTATTATCACTCCTGCGAATGGAATTGCTATTCTTAAGATTCACTAACCATTCGTCAAAATGTTGTCACTTCAATTTTTATCAAAATATGTTTTCAATGTGTTGTCGTCGCTTACCCTATGGAAATGGTCTTAGAAATTGGCCATTTACTTTTCGGTATATCGAATAAATAAAATGGCTGTTAACAACATACATTAATTTTTTAAACTAAGTGAATAACTTTTGCGTTGTTTCGCAACATTTGATTTCCGTGCGACTTAGGTTTCTAGTTGTAAACACATTTCCCAGTGTGCAACTAATTCCAAAGGATGCATTCAAGCACAGATGTATACGTGTCAACTTTGAAGTATCATCCAGCTAATGTCTACAAGACATAAAAAAGCACATTCAAACCCTTTGCCTTCCAAATGATACTTACTCTCTTAAAAATTTTACCTAGGCGTATAAAAGGCAAACTGTACAATTTCCTGTTTGATCTGTCTGCGTTGTTCACTGGATAAAGTTGGGATCCGGCTTGCCTCTTCTGTTTTGTTTTTATTATGTTAAGTTTCTGGTCATAGTCTTCTTGGGACATAGGGATGGAAAAAAGATGGCGGGCGGATCGTTTGGTGGAGTGCTGAATACTTGGAAACTGTTAGGTATGGAAAAGAAGATGGGCCATATCAAGAACTGACGACTGAATGGACAGAAAAAAGAATAACAGAACAGCTAAAAATTCCTGGAATGCTTTTGATACAGTAATTTGGGTTTTCAAACTTCCAATTTCTTTTAAAAAGGAAGTTTAAAATCAGTGGGTATAACCTGTTTTGTGTTACGGCAGTTATACACTGACTTTTAACAGAATCCTTCAAAAACTTGGGGTCCATCAGTGAGCAATGGGGAGGCGCATAATGAAAATTATTAGCAGAGATAGGAGAGCAAAATATGAAGCAGGGCGTAGACTGGGCTAGAAGAGCGTAACCAAAAGGAAATGGAGATGGGCGGGGCACGCGGCAGGCTAATGGGTTGTAGATGAACTAAGGGTGTACTTTTCAGGATGCAGAGATGTAACGTAAACCTAAAGAAGTACTGAAGTTATGTTTGATAATGGGAGCCAAACTAAACCCTTGTGCCCACACTCAAAACATTACACTTATTTCTATAACCATATTACTTGGGTAACCCAATAAATTTATTGCCAAACACTCACGATTCGTAGCACTCTGCTCTGGGTATATACGAAATCGTTGCAACAAGGCAGTCTAATTATTTGCGACCGAACCGCTGAATCTTTCCATCAGTAAATGGGGTATGTTCTCCACTGACTCGGTTGTTTTAACCCCCTCCACTGACGGAATGACCCACTTCCCAATTCCGTATGTATAAAACCAATACTTGTAGCTGTCACGCCTTTGCGCTTACTGCTACGTATTTTAACTGTAAATAGCTCAGTCCCAATGGTAAGAGGCAGTAGTGAATTCACGTAGTTAATATTTGAATCCAGCACAGCTGCCACAAGCTCAGCTCACTTTTACTCCACTCCTACCCTCGCCATTGCACCACATTAACTAGGTGCTACGTGGACCTTGCTAAATTCACTTGCGTATACATTTTTGACCGTTACTCGCCAGTATTTACCTAATGAATAGTACACTCCTAACCGGACTATTTCCCTAAGAGCTGTGATGATTGAACGGGTTCGATCCACGGCCTACAGTGCCCTACAGTTCACACGGTAACACTGCCTACCTGACCCACTTAACTTGGTAGTGAGCTTATGTATCCAATCACCACTGCTGGCAGCAGTGGATAATCCTATCAGCACGACGAGAGCAGCAGACTTACCGTCGAATCCTCCTGAAAATACTTATAACTACGGTCGCCAGCTCTGAAGGAGCAAAAGAATAAATCAATTTTTGGGCTCGTTTCAAAGTGAAATGGCTTGAGTTGAATTTAAACTTAATTCTGAATATTACTATTTCTGATCATTCTAGATGATTCTACAAAGCAAATACTCTCTCAATTTCTGTGAGGTGGCTTGGTAATTACTACCAAGACAGTTTATGCAACTTCGGTTAACAAAATTCTATCCTTCAACTTATTTAATGATTTTGGATATTACTCTTTGGACCATTGATACAGAATTAGTTAGGTGACTTTACTTGAAAGGTTGCTCAGAAAAATTTAAGTAACTGTAAATAGGCGACTCATTCTGGTGTGACCATTGCTCTTTTCAACATTCTTATACGCTAAAGTATTCTACAACCAAAAGAATTGTAAATGAAAGAGGCGATGGTGGCCTCAGTCTGATTTCACTATACTATGTTTGAGGTTACTACACTTTACAATGAACAACATGCGTCGTAAATTTACTCATTACTATATTCTGTCCTCTGCACTTGCATAAAAGAAAACTGGTATTCTCCTTTTACATGTATACAAAGTTCGACTTAACAATTGCAAGCAGTCTTGCCTTGGGTAGACGTGTCGGTGCTGGTGGTGAGATGCACGTGGCTAACGCAGCTCTTCACGCCTCATGCCCTTAATGGCGGCTGGAACTACGAGCTGTAGCACTCGTATAAGCTACTGCACGTCCGCCATAAATTCTGGGCGCAGGAACTCTTACAATCAGCCCCAGTGGCATAGAGGCGGCTTCGACAACCATTCGTCGCGTTCTACTCCACAAACGGCGACGATATTCGCCTCTTCGCTGTTGCACAATCACTTTTGCGTGAGCACAGTTACGCACGTCCGATCACGTCAACACTCCCCAGGCCATTTCTTGTTCAGTCCCTGTGTCTCCAGCTACCCCTAGCTACGCTCGTATCACCAAGAGTGGGGGCGTTCCCCTACCACCTTTTTACCGAAATCATTTAGTATTTAAGAATATTTATATTTACTATCCTGGAGTTCATACAAGTCATAATAATTTACTACTAGCGTTTTACAACATTAAATTATACAGTAATAACTTATAATTACCAAGAAAAAGAATACATTTGACTCTGAGAGCTTAGTGCATTGTCTGACAGCGCTAATTCCCAGTTTCGCCAATAGATGGCATCAGGGTGCACTCCCTGGCAGTCTCACACAAGCGCGCCCGTTTCAGACGCGTGGGCTCCAAATTACTGTCAGCCCACCATCATTTCAGTTCCATTACACATGCCCCACCTCTTATTGAAGTATCTTACAGTGATAATTCAATAAGAAGTCTCTCCTATAATGAATCTGAAATGTTCGATAAGCTTTTTACCAAGGGTTTTCCCTTTCTTACTGATACACCTCGATACTTATATTACATATTTAAAATGAAACACCAATTCTTTCTCTCTTTCCTACTAAACATTACATAAATGATTTACATATATTCTTTCCAATTTTCTTACTTCTAAACACAGTACACTTTAAACATTTTTTTTTCAAAGTTTTAAATACACTTCTTTTATCTCAGGCAAGTAAAACACACGTTATGCGCCTATTACTTTGTAGCCCGTCCTTTTCACTTTACCTCCTCACTTTTCTACCTCTTCCACAACACTTATTTACACATCTATTAAGGCTTTCTTAGAAGCTCAGTCTTTCTCAGTCCGTTTAGTCTCTACTTAAACTAGAAGTTTCATTAGAATACTGCAATATATTTTAGTGAGCATTTACCTTTCACATAGAACAAAAGAAACACAACTATTTACATATTGGTTTACTTTAATATTTATTTATATATTTATTTTCAATCTGGTAGAATTCGTGGTTCATACCTTTTGAGATCCACTATGTTTCTTACTCCCAGGCGTTTGCCTGTTAATGGGTACTCTAAATAGTAAGCATTCACATTGGGTATGGACACTATTTTAAATGGTCCATTATATATATATTTAAATTTGCTGATCTCGTTATTAATTTCACTTGACTTTTCATGTGTTTTTACAAGAACGAGATCACCTATTTTGAATTTGGGATTCCTTACTTTTTCGTCGTGACGACGAATTCTCGCATCTGCTTGTTTTCTCATCTTGTCATTTACTAAGTTCTTTTTACTATCATAATCTAATTCAACTGTATTTGGAAATTCTAGTAGGTCTTCTACTAGACTTTTACTTCTTGTCTTTTTCAGGATTTCTTCTGGAGTAAATCCAGTGCTCTCGTTTGTTAATGAATTCATGATTTCTTCGAATTCACTCACATACATGCCCCACTTCTTGTGGTTACTATGGCAGTACGTCCTAAATAACCGACCTATCTCACGCATATATCTTTCTGCTGGATTGCTTGATGGGTGATAAGCTGAGATATGTACCACTTCTACCTGTTTCTCAGTTATCCCATCCTTCCACATTTTTGAGCAAAACTGTACACCATTATCTGATAGTATTCTCTTTGGCTTCCCTACTTTCACAAAATAATCACACACCATTTTATCATACACAGCTCTGGCAGTAGCTTTTCTCAAGGGATAAAGCTTTATATACTTTGAGAAAAGTTCAACTGCTACAAATATGTACACAAAAACCCCCATGGTTTTCGGTAATGTTCCAAAGATATCTACTGCTACTATTTCTAATACTTCATCAGGTTTTATTGATTGCATGGGCCCTTGATTAGTTGCATTTGTTACTTTCGCCTTTTGGCATAGATCACAAGATCTTATCCTCTGTGCTACCCTTCGTGCCATGTTGTTAAAGGTAATGCATTCATCTAACTTATCGGTACACTTCCGTGCACCACAATGGCCATATGCCAAGTGAACATAATCTATCAGCACTTCAGTGTGTTGTTCCGGCCAGCATACTCGCCACTTCCCTGGATTATTTAATCTTTGAAGATACAGTACACCTTTATGTATTTTATATGAAGCCCTTATGTTAGTTGCGTCCGGATTGTCAAACTTGACCTTTACCGACTTGAGTGCATCATCATCACTTTGATATCTTCGCATATTCCGACATATTTCCCTAATTTTTTCTCTTCCTTCCGCTTTTTTGAAGTAATTCACCTCAAAACCATCTTCCCTATTCTTTACACTTTCTAGTGTCTCACATCCTTCCGGTAATCTCGACAAAGCATCCGGTACTGCATGTTCTTTCCCTTTAACATACTTGATCTCTATATCAAATTGTTGTAAAAACAGCGCCCATCTGGTCAACCTTTTATGTAACAATCTGCAGTCCTTCAAAAATATTAAAGCTTTGTGGTCTGTATGGACCACAGTCTTATGTCCCCATAAGAAAAGTTGAAATTTCCTAAAACCCCATACTATAGCTAAAGCCTCCTTCTCTGAAACTGTATAGTTTCTTTCGTACTTAGACATGGTTCTACTCGCAAACGCTATTTGTCTATGAGTTTTTTCCCCATCTATCATTACCTCCTGAAATATGGATACTCCCAATCCATAATTTGAACTATCTGTTGCCATGTGGAATGGTTCACACAGGTCAGGGTGCCATAACTTTATGTTTTTAGCCAAATTGTCTTTTAGCCGGTTGAATGCTGTTTCACATTCCTCAGTCCATATATACACACTGTTTTTCTTAAGTAGGTTGTTCAAATGTGGGCTATTGAACACTTGATCATCCACATACTTACGATAAAAGGAACAAAGTCCTATAAACGACTTTAGTTGTTTTTTATTCTTGGAAGCCGTACAATTTCTTATTGCTTTGACTTTGTTGGGATCCTTTTCAATTCCCTCTGGTGTTACTATGTGACCTAAAAACTTTATTTCTTTCTTCATAAACTCGCATTTTTTCAGGTTCAGGGTCATTCCTCCTTTAATTAAAGCTTTGAACACCCTGTCGCATAACTCCATGTGCTCTTCCCATGTCCTTGTAGCAATTAACAAATCATCTACATAAACCGTGATTAGCGAACTTAGTTCACTCCCTAAAATTTTGTCTAAAGCCCGAATGAACACTGAAACGGAAGTATTTAGGCCAAATGGTACCACTGTGTAATGGTAGCATTTGCCATTGAATAAAAATGCCGTGTACTTCCTAGACTCCTCACTTAATGGGATTTGCCAGTATCCTGCCGTTAGGTCTAAACTAGTCATGTACTTTACACCATTAAACTTCTGCAATAAATTATCTATGTTCTCTGGACGATCCAACTCCCTCTTCACTACTTTATTCAGAGTACGAGCATCTATCACTATTCGTACACTTCCATCCTTCTTACCTACTATCACCAATGGGTTATTATATGGGCTAGAACTCCGTTCAATGACCCCACATGAAACCATTTTATGTATTTCTTTTTGAACTGCTTCTTTCTTAGACAAGGGTACATTATATGGTGGTTTAAAGAAAGGTTCATGCTCCTCTACCTCCATGCAGTACTCATAATTTATCACTCGTCCCGGTTTGTCCGAAAATACCTCCTGATTTTCTTTCAGAATTTGCCATAGATCCTCCCTTTGGGCATCATATAGTCCTTCCGTTTTATCCACTACATTTCGAAGGAGTGTCTCCTTATTTCCATCTTCAACTATCTGCCTCACCAGAAACCAATCGAATTTTTTACCTATTCCTGAATCATGATCATCTCTAAATTCTACCCATCTCAGCTGGTTCTCTTCCATTACTCTAGATGATTCAAATGGTATTTCTGATACCGCACTATCAACTTTACAAACTATTATCCCTTTGTCACAATCTATAATTACTTTTTGTTTTATTAACCAATCAATGCCAAAAATGATCTCGGCACTGAGCTCTGGAACTACTAAAAATGCATTAGAAAATAGCTTGTTTTTTATCTTAAATTCCATCATCACTTGATGTTTAACAGGTTTACTACATTTCCCTGTCGCCCCTATCACTTTAACACCTGTTACTGGCATCATGACTACTCCTCGTTGCTCTTTGATCATCTCAAAAAATGCGTGCGAAATAGCACTTATTTGAGCACCCGTATCCAACAATACATATAAATCGTACCCACATACATTAATAGGTAGGATTGTTTGCATCCTATTGTCCTCTTTCATACTTTCTTTATCTTCCCATAATAAATCCTTTTCCACCGCCAAGTCTTGTCATATTATTTTTCCGGTTTTTATACTGACCATTCCATCCGGAGGTTTCTTTCTCCTTTTCATCCTAAATTCTTTCACCACTTTTTCCAATAGTCCTTCGTCTAGGCTCTTTAATGCCATCTCGTTCTCATTCGAATCTGTCATGCCTGAACTGTCGGTTGCGGAATCGGAAACTTCCTCTATTTCTTTTTCTCCCTGGATGCTTTCTGATGATTCTGACGATAATTCCTCCTCCTTAGAAATATGACCTTCTTCGGGTTCAAATAATTCTCGCAAATTATAATCCATTTCAATACTTTCCCTTTGTTGGATAGTGCATTCGCCACTCTTACTTTCATTATTTTCCCCTACTAATGGAATTCCAGTCTCACTCAACTCATTTGCTTCAGTACTACAGGGATCACAACACTCTTTCTCTTGGTTAGATACACTTTCTCTAATTTCTTTAAAAGAATCTTCATCACAGTCATGTACTCTTGCTGTCACTAGGTACACATCATAATCGGTATGGCTCTCTAACACTGTCATATTCGGGTCCAAATTAATCACTTGAGTGGAAGATCTTTCTAATTGTGCTGGCTGGCTTTTGAGCTGATGTATATATTCTGCATACGAGGTAATTTCTGAATCGGCATGCGTCTCTGCACTATGCCCCTTTTTCTTATCCACCCTTTCCTCTTTAATTACTTCTCGATGCGATTCGTCGACTATTCGTACGAACCTTTTACCATAAGTCACATCACTCCTCCCTTGCCCCTGCCTCTCTGCACAGTTGCCATCCCTACCGACAAACAACTCCTCCTCTGACTCTTCCTTCATCAGTTCGTCACTCTGACCGCGAATTGTACTTATTTCATTCACGTGAGCCTTTACATCCGACCGATATTCTTTTCCTACTTCATTTCCCTTAATAATTCCTCCCTGCTCTCTCTCCTGCTTGGAAGGCAGCGTGGAGGGTAAAAATCGCAGGGGGAGACCAAGGGATGAATACACTAAGCAGATTCAGAAGGATGTAGGTTGCAGTAGGTACTGGGAGATGAAGAAGCTTGCACAGGATAGAGTAGCATGGAGAGCTGCATCAAACCAGTCTCAGGACTGAAGACAACAACAACAACAACTCTCTCCTCTGTTTGTATCCCTGCATTATACTTCGCAAAGTTTCGTTTATGTAACTGATGATGGTCGAAGTAGAGAGGATATAAAATGTAGACTGGCAATGGCAAGGAAAGCGTTTCTGAAGAAGAGAAATTTGTTAACAGCGAGTATAGATTTAAGTGTCAGGAAGTCATTTCTGAAAGTATTTGTATGGAGTGTAGCCATGTATGGAAGTGAAACATGGACGGTAAATAGTTTGGACAAGAAGAGAATAGAAGCTTTTGAAATGTGGTGCTACAGAAGAATGCTGAAGATTATATGGGTAGATCACATAACTAATGAGGAAGTATTGAATAGGATTGGGGAGAAGAGAAGTTTGTGGCACAACTTGACCAGAAGAAGGGATCGGTTGGGAGGACATGTTCTGAGGCATCAAGGGATCACCAATTTAGTATTGGAAGGCAGCGTGGAGGGTAAAAATCGCAGGGGGAGACCAAGAGATGAATACACTAAGCAGATTCAGAAGGATGTAGGTTGCAGTAGGTACTGGGAGATGAAGAAGCTTGCACAGGATAGAGTAGCATGGAGAGCTGCATCAAACCAGTCTCAGGACTGAAGACAACAACAACAACAACTCTCTCCTCTGTTTGTATCCCTGCATTATACTTCGCAAAGTTTCGTTTATGTAACTGCTCTTCAGGCGAACGACGCACTATCCTACTATAGTACTGCCTACTCCGATCTTCCCTATATTTGGGCCATTTCTTTCTTTCCGCGCGCGTTAGGCCCTTGACCTGCGCGGTATTTAGTTTTCCTGATTTTGATAATGCATCCTGTTTCCCTGATAGTGTCCTCTCCCTCGCTGAGAGTTACCTTCTTGACCTCTTCCTCTCATTATGTTAATTTGCGGTTCATTCCTACCACCTTTTACTATTCCATTCTGGTTTCTGAAACCTCGAAACTCTCTAGTTTCACGCCACCTACCTTCATTCTCGATTTTTTCTAAAAATTCATCGAATGTTCGATGAGTGCCTCCTACATAACGCTTTGAATCGTCAGGTAGCTTTTTCCACAACTCCCACACTATCACCGATTCTGATCTACGATCTTTAAGATACTCCAAACGCTTGAACCATCCTTCACAGTATTCTTTCATGAGCCCACGCCCATGTTCTGGCATTCTGGCGACAACGAATTCTCTCCACAACCTATCTCTCTGTTGTGTGCTCCAGAATTCCTCAAGGAACTTTTCTTTGAAGTCTGTAAACTTCAAATTGTCGATATCCAAATTCAATCCCCAACGTTTAGCATGACCTGCTAAAGCGTCTATTACTAAATTAATTTTTTCTTTATCCGACATGTCTGTTGGTAAGACACGTTCACAATTTTTTATAAAATCCATTGGATGCCATCCACCTTGTTTCTTTTGAGGATCGTATTTTTCCTCCATACTCAGTATTTCCGATTTTTGCATTACCAATGGGATACCACTACAGTTAAGAAACGTCTGATTCTGAACTTGCTGACTTAATAATTTTATCTCATTACGCAGTGTATTTTCCTGCTCCTGCACACATGCATCAAAACTCAACATGGTATTGCGCAGTGTTTCAATATCAGCTGCCGTTTCTTTAACAATCTCTTTCTTTAGAACTGGTACTATCACCTGTAATTTACTTTCAATTATCAGTTCTAATTTATCACTAACCAAAGCTTCCACTGATTTCTCTATTCTCTGAATTTCGGTATCAAATCTTTCCTCTATTTCTGTGACTTTTCTCTGAACATTTGTTATTTCAGCCCTAATGCTATTTACTGATTTGTTTACCTCTGTGATACGTTGGCTTTGCGTATTCAAAATATCTAAATTGGCTTTTATTTTACCAGATAGGTTTTCATCCAATTGGGATATATGACTAGCCATTTCTGCTTTCAAACTAGCATTCCCTTCTTGAATTTGCGCCATCATCCTACTTAACAAACTTGTTAATTCCATATCCTCTCCCTTGTGACTTGCATCCACAGATACATTGGGTTCACTTTTCACTACCTTTGGTTTCACTTCCCGTTCCTCCTGTCTTATGGGTGTGGATTCATCTATAAGATTTTCCAACCCTACAACAGTATCTATGATCCCTAATTCTGGGTCTGACCTTGTAATGTTTTCGTCTTGCTTGTTACTATTCGACTCCATCTTATGCTGCTGTATTTCGTGCCTAATAGAAATGTTTATTAAACCAAGTATTACTTGTTTAACTCCTACTATTGGACTTTCTTTTGCTGCTTTGCAGGTTGTCGACTTGAACTTACCAATTGTGGTATATTTGTCTACAACAGAATTTTAAATTTAAAATTTACTTGAAACTAAAAGTTTATATAAAACACTTTTATTGCAGCCATTATTCTACAAACTTGGTTAGTCCTGTCACGGTCGCCACATGCGACCGTGGCGCTGAATCTTTCCATCAGTAAATGGGGTATGTTCTCCACTGACTCGGTTGTTTTAACCCCCTCCACTGACGGAATGACCCACTTCCCAATTCCGTATGTATAAAACCAATACTTGTAGCTGTCACGCCTTTGCGCTTACTGCTACGTATTTTAACTGTAAATAGCTCAGTCCCAATGGTAAGAGGCAGTAGTGAATTCACGTAGTTAATATTTGAATCCAGCACAGCTGCCACAAGCTCAGCTCACTTTTACTCCACTCCTACCCTCGCCATTGCACCACATTAACTAGGTGCTACGTGGACCTTGCTAAATTCACTTGCGTATACATTTTTGACCGTTACTCGCCAGTATTTACCTAATGAATAGTACACTCCTAACCGGACTATTTCCCTAAGAGCTGTGATGATTGAACGGGTTCGATCCACGGCCTACAGTGCCCTACAGTTCACACGGTAACACTGCCTACCTGACCCACTTAACTTGGTAGTGAGCTTATGTATCCAATCACCACTGCTGGCAGCAGTGGCTAATCCTATCAGCACGACGAGAGCAGCAGACTTACCGTCGAATCCTCCTGAAAATACTTATAACTACGGTCGCCAGCTCTGAAGGATCAAAAGAATAAATCAATTTTTGGGCTCGTTTCAAAGTGAAATGGCTTGAGTTGAATTTAAACTTAATTCTGAATATTACTATTTCTGATCATTCTAGATGATTCTACAAAGCAAATACTCTCTCAATTTCTGTGAGGTGGCTTGGTAATTACTACCAAGACAGTTTATGCAACTTCGGTTAACAAAATTCTATCCTTCAACTTATTTAATGATTTTGGATATTACTCTTTGGACCATTGATACAGAATTAGTTAGGTGACTTTACTTGAAAGGTTGCTCAGAAAAATTTAAGTAACTGTAAATAGGCGACTCATTCTGGTGTGACCATTGCTCTTTTCAACATTCTTATACGCTAAAGTATTCTACAACCAAAAGAATTGTAAATGAAAGAGGCGATGGTGGCCTCAGTCTGATTTCACTATACTATGTTTGAGGTTACTACACTTTACAATGAACAACATGCGTCGTAAATTTACTCATTACTATATTCTGTCCTCTGCACTTGCATAAAAGAAAACTGGTATTCTCCTTTTACATGTATACAAAGTTCGACTTAACAATTGCAAGCAGTCTTGCCTTGGGTAGACGTGTCGGTGCTGGTGGTGAGATGCACGTGGCTAACGCAGCTCTTCACACCTCATGCCCTTAATGGCGGCTGGAACTACGAGCTGTAGCACTCGTATAAGCTACTGCACGTCCGCCATAAATTCTGGGCGCAGGAACTCTTACAATCAGCCCCAGTGGCATAGAGGCGGCTTTGACAACCATTCGTCGCGTTCTACTCCACAAACGGCGACGATATTCGCCTCTTCGCTGTTGCACAATCACTTTTGCGTGAGCACAGTTACGCACGTCCGATCACGTCAACACTCCCCAGGCCATTTCTTGTTCAGTCCCTGTGTCTCCAGCTACCCCTAGCTACGCTCGTATCACCAAGAGTGGGGGCGTTCCCCTACCACCTTTTTACCGAAATCATTTAGTATTTAAGAATATTTATATTTACTATCCTGGAGTTCATACAAGTCATAATAATTTACTACTAGCGTTTTACAACATTAAATTATACAGTAATAACTTATAATTACCAAGAAAAAGAATACATTTGACTCTGAGAGCTTAGTGCATTGTCTGACAGCGCTAATTCCCAGTTTCGCCAATAGATGGCATCAGGGTGCACTCCCTGGCAGTCTCACACAAGCGCGCCCGTTTCAGACGCGCGGGCTCCAAATTACTGTCAGCCCACCATCATTTCAGTTCCGTTACATATTGCTGTCTATTGTTGCTACCGTTTCACAACATTATGGACTGTTCATTATTGTGTAAGCTTTGCTACTGCGAACCTCAACTCCGGATTCTCGCTGATGATAAACTGAACTGTATACATCTGCAAACAGCAGATTAAGCTACGAAGGGAAAGAAGATTATATTAGGAAGTACTGTTTATACAGAAGAGGATGACGCTATAGATTTCTGCGACAAAGATTCTAAAGACGAATGGATTCAGTAAGGAAGATGTTATTGGTGCTTGTAATGATACTGAAGTTGAAAGAGAGACAAGCGACAGAAATAGCGAAGATCTACATCTACATCTACATCCATACTCCGCAAGCCACCTGACGGTGTGTGGCGGAGTGTACCGTCAGTACCTCTATTCCAGTCTCGTATTGTTCGTGGAAAGAAGGATTGTCGGTATGCCTCTGTGTGGGCTCTAATCTCTCTGATTTTATCCTCATGGTCTCTTTGCGAGATATACGTAGGAGGGAGCAATATACTGCTTGACTCTTCGGTGAAAGTATGTTCTCGAAACTTTGACAAAAGCCCGTACCGAGCTACTGAGCGTCTCTCCTGCACAGTCTTCCACTGGAGTTTATCTATCATCTCCGTAACGCTTTCGCGATTACTAAATGATCCTGTAACGAAGCGCGCTGCTCTCCGTTGGATCTTCTCTATGTCTTGCATCAAACCTATCTGGTACGGATCCCACACTGCTGAGCAGTATTCAAGCAGTGGGCGAACAAGCGTACTGTAACCTACTTCCTTTGTTTTCGGATTGCATTTCCTTAGGATTCTTCCAATGAATCTCAGTCTGGCATCTGCTTTACCGACGATGAACATTATATGATCATTCCATTTTAAATCACTCCTAATGCGTACTCACAGATAATTTATGGTATTAACTGCTTCCAGTTGCTGACCTGCTATTTTGTAGCTAAATGATAAAGGATCTATCTTTCTGTGTATTTGCAGCACATTACACTTGTCTACATTGAGATTCAATTGCCATTCCCTGCACCATGCGTCAATTCGCTGCAGATCCTCCTGCATTTCAGCACAATTTTCCATTATTACAACCTCTCGATACACCACAGCATCGTCTGCAAAAAGCCTCAGTGAACTTCCGATGTCATCCACAAGGTCATTTATGTATATTGTGAATAGCAACGGTCCTATGACACTCCCCTGCGGCACACCTGAAATCACTCTTACTTCAGAAGACTTCTCTCCATTGAGAATGACATGCTGCGTCCTGTTATCTAGGAACTCCTCAATCCAATCACACAATTGGTCTGATAGTCCATATGCTCTTACTTTGTTCATTAAACGACTGTGGGGAACTGTATCGAATGCCTTGCAGAAGTCAAGAAACACGGCATCTACCTGTGAACCCGTGTCTATGGCCCTCTGAGTCTCGTGGACGAATAGCGCGAGCTGGGTTTCACATGACCGTCTTTTTCGAAACCCATGCTGATTCCTACAGAGTAGATTTCTAGTCTCCAGAAAAGTCATTATACTCGAACACAATACGTGCTCCAAAACTCTACAACTGATCGACGTTAGAGATATAGGTCTATAGTTCTGCACATCTGTTCGACGTCCTTCTTGAAAACGGGGATGACCTGTGCCCTTTTCCAATCCTTTGGAACGCTACGCTCTTCTAGAGACCTACGGTACACCGCTGCAAGAAGGGGGGGCAAGTTCCTTCGCGTACTCTGTGTAAAATTGAACTGGTATCCCATCAGGTCCAGAGGCCTTTCCTCTTTTGAGCGATTTTAATTGTTTCTCTATCCCTCTGTCGTCTATTTCGATATCTACCATTTTGTCATCTGTGCGACAATCTAGAGAAGGAACTACAGTGCAATCTTCCTCTGTGAAACAACTTTGGAAAAAGACATTTAGTATTTCGGCCTTTAGTCTGTCATCCTCTGTTTCAGTACCATTTTGGTCACAGAGTGTCTGGACATTTTGTTTTGATCCACCTACCGCTTTGACATAAGACCATAATGACACAGCTGACGAAAACAGTGAAGCGATTGTATCTCCTGTAGACATTATACGTGGTAAAGATGGAACTAAATGGCATAAGGAATCTTTTGGGACAAGCAAGTTGCTGAAGCATAATATTTTGTGGGAAATGGCTCTTGCAACAGGTACAACAAAACTTCTTTCTATAAAATACACCTTCAAGGGTATATTTACAGAAGAAATGTATTATATAATAGTGCCTGAAACCAACAGGGAGGCAAATCAAGTATTCACAAACTATAACACCAATTCAGAAGGAGTAGCGAGAGTGTGGAAGCCACTGACAAATGAAGAATTTGATGCATGTCTTGGTATACTGATTACAGCAGGAATAAGGTTCTCCAACACTGAACACACAGAGGAAATGTGGAAAACAAATGCATTCCCATTTTATTGTGCAAGCTTATCCCTCAACAAGGTTTGTCAGATAAGCAGATTTGTAAGATTTGACAAGTGAACACTAGGACTGAGCGTTTGAAAAGTGACAAAGTGGCTACAATATCTGACATATTTGAAATGCTTCGTAAAAAAAACTCTGTGCCTTCTGATTGCCTGACTGTTGATGAGTTTTTCCCTTACAAAGGAAAGGCAAGATTTATTCAATTCAAGCCCTCAAAGCAGCCAAATATGTCTTGAAGGTTTGGTGGGTTTATGATACGCGAAATTCTTATCCAATAACTGGCTGAATTCATGCAGGTAAATCTCCATCCGGAAGAGAAACTAATGAAGGGGAGAGGATAGTAAACGATTTATGTTACCATATCAAAGATGCTGGTAAAAATATAGCCCCTGACAACTTTTTCACAACTTTATCATTAGCAAGGCTGTAAATGACTTGAGATTTGTCCATATTTGGTACTGTGAAAAGAAACAGGCCCCATATACCGCCAAAAATGTAACCTTCCTCTTCTACATCTACATTTCTACATTTATACTCCGCAAGCCACCCAACAACGGTAGTGTATATTTGGATTCAGTAAGAATAACGTTTCTCGGTGTTCATATGATCCAAGGAAGAAGAAATCAATTCTAATGCTGTTCACAATGCCTTATGATGCATCCACTTTTGATCTCTTTCAGAGCCAGATGTTATACATTGTTATAACAGCACAAAAGGCGGCATTGATAATATGGACAAGTTGTGTTCTCATTACAATGTAAAAAGGAGGACACAGAGATGGCTGCTAGTATCCTTTTACAGCATTCTGAATGTTAAATCTTTGCGACATACATTATTTACAGAAAACAATCCTCAAGGAAAAAATGTGTCTCACAGACGCAGACTGTTTCTACTGGATCTGGGAAAACATTTGGCAATGCTTTCCATTATCTCTAGATCAACAAATCCTAATTGCTTGAGAAAATTTTCCATGAAATCGGGTATTGAGTGCATGATAGGAGGACCTCTAATTCTGGTTCCTGAACAAGTGGAGCCTCAGTCAAAACGCGATGCTTCTGGACGGCTGAAAATCGTTGGTAACTATTTTGTATGCAAATCTCAGTCAAGCAAAAGGAAGAGGAAAACAAGTAAAAGTTGTAAGAAATGTAAAACACCAGTACGTGATGAACACTGCATTCCAACAACACTGTGTCGACTTTGTGAATAACTAATAATTCCAAGTTTATCTTTCCATTGTAACGAGCAGCAAAGTTTAGTAGCTACAAAAATTGTGTAGTTTGCTCAGTCACATATACTGAAAACTTGATATATGAGGGCTATTCGGAAAGTAAGTTCTGATCGGATGCGAAATGGAAACCACTGTGAAAATCTGATGAAGCTTTGCACTCTATGTGTTGGGTAGTGTCTCTAGTACGCCAGTCGATCGCATCACGTCGCTCTTTTCAGTTTAGAGCGCACAGTGAGCACGTAAAAATGCCTAGAAAGTAATGTCTCCTGCCAAGTACGAGGACCTGGTACGAAATTTCACCTGAAGCTATGCAGCCAACACACCGTAACTGTCATGCGTCTCCTTCTTCAGACAATTCTAAGCTCCATTCTGCAGGGGGAATGAAGATAGTTGATCACCGACAGTACAGCCAGTAATTGGCTCCCTCTGAGTTTCATCTCTCCTCACATGAACCGCTGGCTATGAACACAACATTTTGGCACAGGCAATAAGCTGCAGACCAGCGTAGAGAATTGGCGGAAAGCACTGGCGGCTGCCTCCTATGACAATGGTATTCGAAAGTTGACACAATGCTACCACATGTGTATAAATAGGAGCGGCGACAATGTAATAAGTAGCTGGAAGTTGTATCTAACCATTGCTAACAAAACATTTTTGATTTTCACAGTGGTTTCCATTTCAAGGACTATCGGAATTTACTTCCCGAATACCTCTTGTGTTTTACACATACTTGTGTTATTACTCTTTTGTCTAATAAATAAAAAAACAGTTAATATATTATACATTGAAGCGCCAAAGAAACTGGTATAGGCATGCGTATTCAAATACAGAGACATGTAAATAGGCAGAATGCGGCGCTGCTGTCAGCAACGCCTACATAAGACAGCAAGTGTCTGACGCAGTTGTTACATCGGCTACTGCTGCTACAATGGCAAGTTATCAAGATTTAAGTGAGTTTGAACGTGGTGTTATAGTCAGCGCACGATCGATGGTTCAAATGGCTCTAAGCACTATGGGACTTAACATGTAAGGTCACCAGTTCCCTAGAACTTAGAACTACTGAAACGTAACTAACCTAAGGACATCACACACATCCATGCCCGAGGCAGGATTCGAACCTGCGATCGTAGCGGTCGCGCGGTTCCAGATAGAAGCACCTAGAACCGCTCGGCCACACCAGCCGGCCACGATCGATGGGAGACAGCATCTCCGAGACAGCGATGAAGTGGGGACTTTCCCGTAGAACCATTTCACCAGGGTACCGTGAATATCAGGAATCCGGTAAAACATCAAGTTTCCTACATCGCTGCGGCCGGAAAAAGATCCTGCAAGAACAGGACCAACGACGACTGAACAGAATCGTTCAACGTGACAGAAGTGTAACCCTTCCGCAAATTGCTGCATATTTCATTGCTGGGCCATCAACAAGTGTCAGCGTGAGCACCATTCAACGAAACATCATCGATATGGGTTTTCGGAGCCGAAGGCCCACTCTTGTACCCTTGATCACTGCACATCACAAAGCTTTACGCATTTACGCCTCGCCTGCGGCCGTCACCACCGACATTGGACTGTTGATGACTGGAAACATTTTGCCTGGTCGGACGAGTCTCGTTTCAAATTGTATCGAGCGGATGGACGTGTACGGGTATGTAGACAATCTCATGAATCCATGGACCCTGCATGCTTGCAGGCGACTGTTCAAGCTGGTGGGGCGTGTGTAGTTTGAGACATCTGACGCGTTCCTAAGCATCCCGTCTAATCACCTGCATACATTCATGTCTGTTTTGCATTCCGACTGACTTGGGCAGTTCTAGCAGGACTTTGCGACATCCCACACGACCAGAATTGCTACAGAGTGACTCCAGGAACACTCTTCTGAGTTTAAACATTCTGCTGGCCACCAAACTCCCCAGACATGAACATTATTGAGCATATTTGGGATGCCTTGTACGTGCTGTTCTGAAGAGATCTCTATCTCCTCGTACTCTTACGGATTTATGGGCAGTTCTGCAGGATTCATGGTGTCCATTCCCTCCAGCCCTACTTCAGACATGAGTCTAGTCCATACCACGTCGTGTTGCGGCACTTCTGCCTCCTCGCGGGGGCCTTACACGATAATAGGCAAGTGTGTCAGTTTCTTTGGCTCTTTAATGTATAAAATAAAGTATTTCATTTGTGAACTTCACACCTGTTATAATGGAGACATGTGGTTTCCTGGGTAACCCGTTTTTAGATTGAAGAGTGCATTACGTTCCTTCCCACTAAAAAGCTCTTTTTTGAAATTATTAAGTTTTGCTTAAAGGTTACCTGGACAATCTAATGTGGGCATTGGTTTAAGAGAAATCGAGACACCTTTATAGTGTTTGGTGGCATAGAAAAAGCTTTAGATGATGTAAAATGATGTAAGATATTCGAAATTCTTAGAAAAATTGGTGTAAGTCATTGGGAAAGAAGGGTAATTAGTGTACAGTATGTACAAGAACCAAGAGGGAACAACAGGAATGGAAGACAAAGAGCAAAGTGCTCGCTTTAAAAAGAGTGTAAGAAGGGAATGCAGCCTTTCCCACTTGCTGTTCAACATTTACATCGAGGAAGCAATAAAGAATATAAAAGCCGCAGCATTTGATCAAAAGTATTTGGACAACTATTAGTGAATACCTATTAGTGGTCATTAACATGGTGTGTGTTCACTCTTCGTCTTTATGACGACTTGAACTCTTCTGGGGGCACTTTCAATGAGTAATTTGAATATCTGTGGAGGAATGGTAGCACATTATCCCTGAGCAGCCGAAATCAGAGAAGGTAGTGATGTTGGACGCTGGGGTCTGCTGGAAATCAACGTTCTGACTCATCGAAAAGTTGTTTCATTTGGTTCAGATCGCGACTCTGGGCAGGCCAGGCCATTTCATGAACGTTACTGTCCACAAATCACTACCTCACAGATGCTGCTTTATGACAGGGCGCATTGTCATGTTGATACGAACAATCATCGTCTCCGAAATGATCCTCTACTCTACGCAGTGCACAATGCTTTAAAATGTGCTCATATCCTTCTATATTTAGCGTTTTCTAAGCCGAATAATGGAACCACACCCTAACCACGAGAAACACCTCCACACCCTAACACGATCTCTTCCGTACTGCGCTGTTGGCACTGCACGTGTTGGCAGCTAACGTTCAAAGAGACATTCGCCAATCCCAAAAACTTCCATTGGATTATCACTGATTCCTCAGTCCTCATCACTCGTTTTCAGTTAAATTGTACTCCATTCTTTTTAATATATCACGCAGTGTCATTGTGAGAACTGGTGGTAGCGCTTTTGAAATCTCGAGTGATTCATTTCGTTGATATCATGCGATTTTTTACGATCAACCTCCACAATGTTCGACGGTTCCTGTCAGTACAAGGGATCTGTCCGGTCTTGGTTTAGCTGTGGTTATACGTTTGGGTTCCACTTCACATTCACATCACCCACGGTTGACTTGAGCAGCTGTAGGAGGTTTGAAATGTCGCTATAGATTTTACATTACATAGGGGTGTCCAGATTCTTGTGATCAGATAGTGTTGGTTGAGGAGTGAGATTATAATTCAGGGTGAAGGGATATCAGTGATAAAATGGTTCAAATGGCTCTGAACACTATGGGACTCAACATCTTAGGTCATAAGTCCCCTAGAACTTAGAACTAGTTAAACCTAACTAACCTAAGGACATCACACACACCCATGCCCGAGGCAGGATTCGAACCTGCGACCGTAGCAGTCCCGCGGTTCCGGACTGCAGCGCCAGAACCGCACGGCCACCACGGCCGGCTATCAGTGATAAGGCACACTGATGACACTGATGATATTGCTGTCCTCACTGAAACTGAGAAAGTATTACAGGACGTACCGGATGGACCGAGCTGTCTACTGAGAAGACTCTATAGGCCGACAGTAAACAAAAGAAAGCCGAAAACAAAAATCTGCTGCCTTAGAAGCAAACTAATGTACGAGATCACGCACAAAGCAAGGAGGATATAAAATGCAAACTTGCACAGGCAAAGAGGGCATTCCTGATCAAAGAAAGTCTACCAGTATCACACGTTGGCCTTAATTTGAAGTAAGAAAATTCTGAGTGTGTACATCTGGAGCACAGCATTGTATATAAGTGAATCGTGGACTGTGTAGAATATTGAAAAGAAGGGACAGGGAGATGGGACGTGTGTTAAGACATCGGGGATTATTTCCATGGGACTAGAGGAAATTTTGCAGGGAACAACTATAGGGGAAGATAGAGACTGGAGCCGGCCGGAGTGGCCGAGCGGTTCTAGGCGCTACAGTCTGGAACCGCGCGACCGCTACGGTCGCAGGTTAGAATCCTACCTCGGGCATGGATGTGTGTGATGTCCTTAGGTTAGTTAGGTATAACTAGTTCTAAGTTCTAGGAGACTGATGACCTCAGATGTTAAGTCCCATAGTGCTCAGAGCCATTTGATTTGAACAGAGATTGGAATATTTGCAACAAACATTCCTGAATATCAGGTATTAGTGCTACTCGGAGTTGGAATGCTTGGAACAGGAATTGAAGTTGTGGCGCTCTGCACGTAACTAGTCACAGGACCTATGACCCAAGAACTCAATAATAAATTAGATGAGACGATAGGCTCAAAAAAAATGGCTCTGAGCACTATGGGACTTAACATCTGTGGTCATCAGTCCCCTAGAACTTAGAACTACTTAAACCTAACTAACCTAAGGACATCACACACATCCATGCCCGAGGCAGGATTCGAACCTGCGACCGGAGCGGTCACGCGGTTCCAGACTGAAGCGCCTAGACCGCACGGCCACACCGGCCGGCTGAGACGATAGCCTAATGGGTTTTGGCTGGAAGACATTACAAACATCAAGGAGCAGCATGGATGCGTATCGCTGAATACCACACCACGAGAATGTCTGGAATGGGTATTCATCTATGTTATCTTTGGATGTGATTCAATAAAAATAAAAGAGTCGCATTAAAGAACGATAATAGAGGTAATTGCTTATAAAAAATTTAGAATTGGGACTGAAACATATTCGAAATCTTTTTTGTATCTAACCCCTCATTTCACCCCCAAGGAGGTAATTTTCTGAGCTTGGGAGGCACTGTTCTAGATGGGCATACAGAAGTGTTTCCTATCTCGTCAAGTTATGTGAATGAGTAATAGTTTGTCTCTCGTTAAGTACATTAATTTCATTACTGTTTCTTGAAGTTCAAATATTTATTTCTTAGTTCGTAGTGTTCGTAAGTCTTCCGCGCAAGTAGTAACAAATTTTCAGGGCCTTAAATTAATAAGTAACAAATCATCCTAACTACCGGAAACTTTTACATACTTGACGCCTCCCTGAGAGACAATCTCCACCCCTTCCAAATTAATGTATAAGTGTAGACCAGATGTGGCTTCAATTCAGAGAAATGATATCGGCAGAGATTGAGAGATTTATACCAAATAAATAAACAAACGACGTAGCTGGTCCTCATTGGTACACAAAAAGCGCTGCTGCTGAAAAAACGAAACAAACATGCCAAATTTAAACAGACGCAAAATCCCCAAGATTGGCGATCTTTTATAGAAGCTCGAAATTTACCTCGGGTTTCAGTACGAAATGCTTGTAACAGTTTCCACATCGAAACTTTCTCTCGAAACCTGGCAGAAAATCCAAAGAGATTCTGGTCGTATGTGAAGTATGTTGCGGCAAGAAACAATCAATGCCTTCTCTGCGATATAGCAATGGAGATACTATCGAAGACAGCGCTGCCAAAGCAGAGTTACTAAACACAGCCTTCCGAAATGCCTTCACAAAAGAAGACGAAGTAAATATTCCAGAATTCGGATCAATAACAGCTGCCAACATGAGTAACGTAGAAGTAAATATCCTTTGAGTAGTAAAGCAACTTAAAGCACTTAATAAAAGCAAGTCTTATGGTCCAGACTGTATACCAATTAGGTTCCTTTCAGAGTATGCTGATGTATTAGCTCCGTACTTACAATCATATACAACCGTTCGCTCGACGAAAGATCCGTACCAAACACTGGAAAGTTGCACAGGTCACACCAATATTCAAGAAAGGTAGTAGGAGCAATCCACTTAATTACAGGCCCATATCATTAACGTCAGTATGCAGCAGGATTTTGGAACATATATTGTGTTCGAACATTATGAATTACCTCGAAGAAAACGGTCTATTGACACACAGTCAACATGGGTTTAGAAAACATCGTTCTCGTGAAACACAACTATCTCTTTATTCGCATGAAGTGTTGAGTGCTATTGACAAGCGATTTCATATCGATTCCGTATTTCCGGAAGGCTTTTGACACTGAACCACACAAGCAGCTTGTAGTGAAATTGCGTGCTTATGGAATATCGTCTCAGTTATGTAACTGGATTTGTGATTTCCTGTCAGAGAGGCCACAGTTCGTAGTAATTGAAGGAAAGTCATCGAGTAAAACAGAAGTGATTTCTGGCGTTCCCTAAGGTAGTGTTATAGTTCCTTTGCTGTTTCTTGTCTACGAGAGTAATCCCAAAACTAAGGTCTCCTATTTTTTTTATAAGTACATAACTCTGTTTGTGTGGCAGTTGGTCACAGTGTTATGAAGAGTGCTTCACGCGCTGAGTGTAAACATGCGATCGCCGCGCTGAGGCGCTCAGTCAGTCAGTCAGCCGTTGAGAATGGAGCTCCCGTTGGATGTTACCGCCAAGTTCGAATTGCGCGCAGTTATTCGGTTTTTGAACGCAAAGGGCACTGCGTCGATTGAAATCCATCGCCAATTGACGGAAGTGTATGGTGAGTCGTGCATGGATGTCAAAAATGTTCGTAAGTGGTGCAGACAGTTTGCAGCTGGTCGGACCGAAATTCACGACTAACAAAGGAGCGGGAGACCGTGAATTTCTGAGGAGACAGTGTTGAAGGTTGAACAAAACATGCGTGAAGATCGGGGGATCACCCTGGATGATCTCTGCACGTTGGTTCCTGAGATTTCCCGAAGCACCGCTCACAGAATTTTAACGGAAACATTGAACTACCGGAAGGTGTGCGCAAGATGGGTGCCACGTATGCTGACTGAGGACCATATGCGGCAACGAGTTGATGCTTCCCGCGGATTTCTTCACCGCCTTGCAGTCAAACAAGAACAACTTTCTGAACTCAGTTGTCATGGGTGATGAAACCTGGGCATACCACTTTACACCTGAGACCAAGCAACAATCACGCCAGTTCATAACTTTCTGAACAGCATGGCGGCAAGCTGGTATGACATGGGCATACAAAAACTGCCACAGCGTCTACAATAATGCATCGACAGAAATGGTGATTATGTCGAAAAATAGCTAAATGTTCACGCTGTAAACTGATGTAAACCATCGTAGACATAAACAGGTCTATGTATTTTTAAAAAAATGTGAGACCTTACTTTTGGGATTAACCTCGTGTATAAACGATTTGGGAGACAATCTGAGCAGCCGTCTTAGGTTGTTTGCAGATGACGCTGTCGTTTATCGACTAATAAAGTCATCAGAAGCTCAAAACAAATTGCAAAACGATTTAGAAAAGATATCTGAATGGTGCGAAAATTGGCAGTTGACCCTAAATAACGAAAAGAGTGAGGTCATCCATATGAATGCTAAAAGGAATTCGTTAAACTTCGGTTACACGATAAACCAGTCAACTCCAAAGGCCGTAAATTCAACTAAATACCTAGGTATTACAATTACGAACAACTTAAATTGGAAGGAACATATAGAAAATGTTGTGGGAAAGGATAACCAAAGACTGCGTTTTATTGGGAGGACAGTTAGAAAATGTAACAGATCTACACTACGCCTGTTCATCCTCTTTTAGAATAATGCTGCGCAGTGTGGGGATCCTTACCAGATGGGATTGACGGACTACATCGAAAAAGTTCAAAGAAGGGCAGCACGTTTTGTATTATCCCGAAACATGGGAGGGAACGTCAGTGAAATGCTGCAGGATTTGGGCTGCACATCATTAAAAGAAAGGCGTTTTTCGTTGCGACGGAAGCTTCTCACAAAATTACTATCACCAACTTTCTCGTCCGAATGCGAAAATATTTTGTTGACATCGACCTACATAGGGAGAAACAAAATGGTTCAAATGGCTCGGAGCACTATGGGACTCAACTGCTATGGTCATAAGTCCCCTAGAACTTAGAACTACTTAAACCTAACTAACCTAAGGACAGCACACAACACCCAGCCATCATGAGGCAGAGAAAATCCCTGACCCCGCCGGGAATCGAACCCGGGAACCCGGGCGTGGGAAGCGAGAACGCTACCGCACGACCACGAGATGCGGGCATAGGGAGAAACGATCACCACTATTAAATAAGGGAAATCAGAGCTCGTAGGGAAATATGTAGAAGTTCGTTCATTCCGCGCGCTATACGAGATTGGAATGATAGAGAATTGTGAAGGTGGTTCGATGAACCCTCTGCCAGGCACTCAAATGTGATTTGCAGAGTATCGGTGTAGATGTAGCTGTAGATGTAGATGTTTTTGCCTTTTGTTCCAGAATCTGAACAGGTCTGAGGTAGAACCAGAGATTAATTTCTTTCCAGGTAATTTAATCGGCCAGCATTTGGTGCATGGCGAGAGCAGGGTGGGGGGGGGGGGGGGGGGTACCTCGTACCACTGCTGGTCAATGCCTTTCTTGTAATACTAGAAAATGAGCGAGGAAAAACCAACTGTCTATATGCTTTCAGACGAACCCTGATTTATTTTATCTTCGCGGTCTCTACGTTAGACTCATGTTGGTGGTAATAGAATCGTTCATCAATCTTAAACATCGGTCATCTAAAATTTATCAATAGTTTTTCTCAAAAATATAGTCTTCTGCCCCGCAGGGATTCCCATCTGAGTTGTTTGTGGAGAATTTCTGTAACAGTCGAGCGTGGATGGAACCTACAGGTTACAAAACTAGAAGCACGCTCTTGAATTGCTACGATGTCTCACTTTAATCCGCCCCGGTGGGGATCCAAAACATTCTAATAGTGTTAAAGAATGTAATACATGCGGTCTCCTTTATAGATGAGAATTCATCCAATAAACCAAAATCGACTATGCATTTTCCTTACAACGGGCCTTAAGTGCTTGTTCAATTTCATTTCGCTTTGTAACGTTATGCCAAGATAATAATTTAATCGACGTGACACTGTCTAGCTACAAACCACTAATACTGCATTCGAACATTACAGGATTGTTTTTCTGGTCATCTACATTAACATACATTCTTTCCAATTTAGAGCAAGCTATCTGAAATAGAAGCTCCGCTTAAAACTTTAGGCCACTTGTGCAGCTTGGTCAGAAAACAGGGTTCCTTTACTGAATGCTGCTGAACCTTCTCTCGAGATATTAGATCTGTTAATACAACATTTATTACAATAAAGCTTTCACTGCTTGGTTCTTAAGATACACGTCAGTAAAACTTCAGCTCAATAAAGCATTCATTTAAAGAAAACAATGAATCAGATCTCAGTAATATTAACTACAATGAAAAAGGCAATAAAATGATCAAAGGAAACTATTAGCCTATGGCTACCTTTTCCGCTTTTCTTAATAAAAGATGACATTTTCGGTGAACTGCTTGTATATCAAACCACATAAGGCATCTTAACGGCCGGTCGCTTTGGCCCAACGGTTCTAGGCGCTTCAGTCCGGAACCACGCGGCTGCTACGGTCGCAGGTTCGAATCCTGCCTCAGGCATCGTTGTGTGTGACGTCCTTAGGATAGTTAAGTGTAAGCAGTTCTAAGTCTAGGGGACTGATTACCTCAGATGTTAAGTCCCATAGCGCTTAGAGCCATTTGAACCATTTTTGAGCATCTTAACATTAAACAAATTTCATGGAACATCTGTCCGTAAAATGAAATTACTGCCAGAAATTCAAGCCGTTGACTAAAATTTTTATCGTCAACAAACATCCACAGACCAGCTTGCGATATAAGCTTCAATCACCTTTTAAGTAACAAAAATGGTTCAAATGGCTCTGAGCACTATGGGACTCAACATCTTAGGTCATAAGTCCCCTAGAACTTAGAACTACTTAAACCTAACTAACCTAAGGACACCACACACACCCATGCCAGAGGCAGGAGTCGAACCTGCGACCGCAGCAGTCCCGCGGTTCCGGACTGCAGCGCCAGAACCGCTAGACCACCGCGGCCGGCTTTTAAGTAACATCTAACATTAGAGTTACAAAACACATAAATAGCAAATCTAAGAATTATGTACTGATAGTAATCAAAACTTCTAATCATTCATAAATTGTTACAGTAACATTAAAGAAATGTAAAGCAGATAAAAATCTTTCTAGAAATTTTAATAACGAAAAATTCAGGTACCACCATTACAGAACTGCACCCCGAAAATGCACCATTCCAGAGCTTGTGCAAGAGTAGCCAAACCCGCCCCAGGCCGCTTGCTATTACAAACAATCCCGTGCTAGAACGGGAATCAATGCACAGAGTGTAACCAGACTTCTGCAGCAAACGGAGAAGTGAAATCAGTTAACTGAACTGATATACACTACCATAAGTGCACTTATTATCGGTTGCAATGTGCCCAGTGGACAACAACACAAGGAACTAGAACAGTCTTGTAATCTTTCTTGCAAATTTAAACTTGGCAGCTAAATTAAGTCCACGCTGCCAAAACTTCTTCGTCTGAATTTCAAAACTTATGGAATAGATGTATTCTTGACCACTTGAACCGGCCGTAAAATGAGATTAATAATCTCAAGTAGAAGCTTGGAATGCCCAGAAGAACAAAAATTCAAAATCCAACGGTAGCAGCGAAGGCACTGTATAACGTTTATAATGAGCCGCAACCCCATCACAGTCCCCCACAGTTCAGTGTTTCAGCTCACAATATCAGCTGTCGTCCACAGCTGCTACAGAATGCCCCGCATCTCACAAGGACGTCCGCACACTCCATCTCATGAAAACAAGGCGTCTCATCCGGCGCGCAATGCTCACTTGGTGGCCTACGTGGCGCTTACTCACCACTACCATAGAGCCACTGCCGACACCATAGTCTCCCAAGCCACATCGAGCCTCGTTCGCCAACCTCTCAACCCTCTGTAGCGCGCTGCTTAAGACAAAACCCCGCCACGTAGCATGTGTCCACAAGTCAACTATCAGCGATGTATCTGGAATCGATCGTGTCCAAGCAAAATCGATTGGGGCACACCACTACCATTCATTACACCATTCATTACACCATTCATTACTGGACAAATAGTCAGTATTGTGACGAATACAGGGATTAGAAACCACAAGGCAGTTGCTGCTACGTTGAATACCGTAATACCTACACTCATCAAAAAGAAACGCAAAGTATATCTATTTAAAAAATCTGATAAAAATGCTCTTAACGCCTTTTCAAGAGACAGTCTTCACTCCTTCCGATCTGATCATGTAAGTGTAGAAACGTTGTGGAATAAGTGATGGTAGACGAAACGGGTAAGATCTTTGTTGCAGAAGCAACGAAAAAAGCATGCCAAATTTAAAAGAACGCAAAATCCCCAACATAGGTATAGTTTTACAGAAGTTCGAAATATGGCGCGTACTTCAATGCGAGATGCTTTTAATAATTTCCACAATGAAATTCTGTCTCGAAATCTGGCAGAAAACCCAAAGAGATACTGGTCATACATAAAGCACACCAGCGGCAAGACGCTTCACTGCGCGATAACAACGGTGAAATCACTGATGACAGTGCCACTAAAGCAGAGTTATTAAACACGGTTTTCCGAAACTCCTCCACCAAAGAAGACGAAGTAAATATTCCTGAACTCCAATCGAGAACAACTTCCAAGATGGTAACGAAGCAGCTTAAATCACTTAATAAAGGCAAGGCCTCCGATCCAGATTGCATACCAGTCAGGTTCCTCTCAGAGTATGCTGATAAAATAGCTCCATATTTAGCAATTATATACAACCACTCGCTCACAGAAAGATCCGTACCTAAAGACTGGAAAACTGCTCAAGTCACACCAATACCCAAAAAGAGAAGTAGGAGCAATCCGCTGAATTACAGGCCTATATCACAAAAGTCGATTTGCAGTAGTGTTTTGGAACATATACTATTCGAACATTACGAAGTACCTCGAAGAAAACGATTTATTGACACATAGTCAGCACGGTTTCAGAAAATATCATTCTTGTGAAACACAACTAGCTCTTTATACTCATGAAGTAATAAGTGCTATAGACAGGGTATGTCAAATAGATTCCATATTTTTAGATTTCCAGAAGGCTTTCGACACCGTTCCTCACAAGCGTCTTCTAACCAAACTGCGTGCCTATGGAGTATCGCCTCAGTTGTGCGACTGGATTCGCCATTTCCTGTCAGAAAGGTCACAGTTCGTAGTAATAGACGGAAAGTCATCGAGTAAAATAGAAGTAATATTAGGCGTTCCCGAAGTTCCTGATCTATGTATATTAACGACATAGGAGACAATCTGAGTAGCCGTCTTAGATTGTTTGCAGTTGATGCTGTTATTTACCGTCTTGTAAAGTCATCAGATGATCAAAACGACTTGCAAAATGATTTAGACAAGATATCTGTATGGTGCAAAAAGTGGCAATTGACCCTGAATAAGGAAAAGTGTGAAGTTATCCACGTGAGTACTAAAAGAAATCAGCTAAATTTCGATTACGCGATAAGTCAAAAAAATCTAAAGGCTGTAAATTCAACTAAATACTTAGGGATTACAATTACAAATAACCTAAATTGGAACGATCACAAAGATAATATTGTGGGTAGAGCAAACCAAAGACTGCGATTCATTGGCAGAACACTTAGAAGGTGCACCAGGTCTAATAAAGAGACTGCTTACACCACGCTTGTCCGCCCTAGTCTGAAGTATTGCTGTACGGTGTGGGATCTGCATCAGGTGGGACTGACGGATGACATCGAAAAAGTACAAAGAAGGGCAGCTTATTTTGTATTATCGCGAAATAGGGGAGATGATCATCACGATAGAATAAGAGAAATCAGGGCTCGCACAGTAAAATTTTAGTGCTCGTTTTTCCCGCGTGCCGTTCGGGTGCGGAACGGTAGAGAGACAGCTTGAAGGTAGTTCATTGAACTCTCTGATAGGCACGTTACTGTGAATAGCAGAGTAATCACGTAGATGTAGATGTAGAAATAGAAATTCCGTCCAAGCCCCGTCTAAAGACCCGTTTGAAAATTCCAAAGACAATACCACAACTAAAGATCGTATGTAAGTGCGTTGTAGCGTAGTCCGGATTGTCTGGTTCGTAAGAACACAAGCTCCTTGTAGACAAAGCCAGTAGTTATCTGAAAATGGCCTAATAAGCCGAAAACTGTTTCATACAAATAAATATCAGGAGAACAAAAAACCGCCTAAGTGTTATTCATCCTCAATATGCAATTGTTCTATCCAGAAGCGACTGAAGAAACCATAAATAAGATCAATAAGTATATTTTTATTTTTGTTTTTGGGCACGAGTCCAACGACCAATAAGAAACCTACCAGTGAGGGTGAGGGGAATAGTCGGAGACTGCGATGAAGCGAGCGATATTAAGTGTTTTCGAAGGCGAAATGACCGTAAGGGCTGCTGCCAATCGTTTTAATGTTCCTGGAACGCGCTGCATAGGAGATTAAATCAGTTGTAGTGGATCATCAGACGTCTATGATAAAGCAGATAGGATTTTTCAAACCCACATTTGTAGAAAATTGCAAAGAAATGCTTGTAGCACACATAAGAGATTTAGATTCCAGGTTACTACCGCTAGCTAAGACTGAGTTTCAAAAGATGGCTTCACAGCTGGCAGAAAATTTAAAACAGTCTCACAGATTCAACATAAAAAAGAAAGTGGCAGGTAAAAAGTTGCATCAAAACTCTATGAAGAAGGACCAAGAACTTACAGAAAACCTCAATTCATAAATCTAATGTGTTGTGTCAGGTTCCATCGACCAGAAGTTGAATGGCTTTTTAACCAACAGTTTTTTATTATCTTGTACTTTTGATACATAAATAGATTCATTTGTTTGTGAATCACAGAAACACGTTTTTATTTAAAAACCTATATTTTGTTGTATGGATCATACCGTCCATCTCTCTGTTTTAACACCTCTAACTGTAAGTCTTTGAAAATCCTTTCTTGCTGTGTGTTGTTTTGGTTAGAAATCTTTCTTTCGCTATTTGCACCAAAACAAATGATCAATTAGGAGACTGTATGCAGCTATACCTTATTTCAAAACAACAACAAAAGTTTTATATCAGTTTCGGCTTAAGCTGGCCATACTAGCCTCCGCTACCAAACTATTAATGTGGCAAACCTACGTGAAATACATAATACTTCGTAATCTGCATTTTTGGGAATCATTAATACAAAAAAGGTAGTGCCTTGCAACACGTGTGCGCTATATGATGCCAAACAAAAGCTGCAACAGGAACCCTCGCCTTCTTCTTCCTTGGAGCATGTCCCACATGCTGGTGGGGTCGGCTGTTTTGGCCCTCTGTCACCTATTTATCTGGCCTTATGCCTGATCATGTTGCAAGCCTGAGATCTTCGTGCATGGTGTCAGGTCGGTCCTATCTTCGTCTCCTCAAACTAAAACTAGTCTTTGCCACTGTTGTTGTATCTCTCTAAGAATATGCTCATACTTTTGTACCTGCACTATTTATTGACAACCACTAAGTACACAGAAATTGTGTCGGCTGGTAGCTGCACGCTGAATAATGACAAGGTTAGAGAATTTTAACACAACTATTAACTGTCCAAGTCTTGAGTCCTATCACTGACAACTGAATGCATACTGACACATAGGTGGTTTGACTCGAGAACGTTTGTGTACGGCGGAGAAGATGCAAGTAACAAGTAGACGTGGCCCCGCTGGCAGCGGCCCGACTAGTTCGTATTTGCCGGCCGGGGTGCTGGCTGCGGGTGACGGCGGCGCACTTTCTTCGCCCAGCCGCCGCTGGAGCCGGATACAAACGCTGCGGTGGCGGATTCGCAGGCGTGCCACCACATCCCTCCCCTCTTCTGCGGAGCCGGAGACTCAGGCGTCGGAGCGCAAAAGCGGAGGACCGCGCTGGCCGTATCACTGCTGCCGGAAAGTAGGCACGGACGAGGAAGCCACACGGTCCCCAGGTGACCCGACGACGACGACAGCAGTGATGGCAGCAGCGTAACGACAGCTGCACGGCGACAGGGTTGGCTCCCATCGGCTCGTCAGCACCCGAAGAGGCGTCGTAATCGCAGGGATTAATCGCCAGTTCTATCTGGCTCCTTGGGGGTTACAAGCAGAAGTGACCCGGACAATGGTGAGCTATCCACAGTGACGGCCCCACACATGGTGGCTCTGTGGATCATGCAGTGGAAAGAGACAGAGGCAGAAACGACAGGGCAACGTCGACCTGATGCTCCGATTAGCGGGAGCCGTCGGGCAGCCCTCCTCAGAACCAGTTGAGGATACGAGGCGGGCAGCATCTCCATCTAGACATCGTCAACGCACATCTGGACAACCACGGAAAGAGCGTCCATGGTGCCCGGCCCCTGGGAGGGGGCAGTGCCTGTAGGAGGGCACTCTGACAATGTCTGCTGCGGCTGCAGCAGGTCGTTGCCCTACTGATGGCATAGTTGATTCTAAAGTCGAGCCGAAATACGATGATTCCTGGTGCTTCCACCAATCGGCATTGAGCGCTGGATGCGGCAGCAGACCATTGGAGTAAGTCAAACGCGAACGCTGCTCTGCGCATCCGCGCGTTCAGCTGCTCTGTGAACTTTTGCCAGCTCTGTCCGAGAGAACAGACACCACATCCATATAAGTATGTAGTTCTGGCAACACCGGCCATGACCTTCTTCTTCTGTGCGGATGCACACATATTACCCGAACTCTTACGGGACTTAGTAAGAATGTCTTCCACGAGTAATGAGTGTGTTGGGATGGGACACTACGAATGTAGTGTGTGGACATATAAGGTGAGAATTTAGGTCTCGGGGGAGGTGTGTGCGAGATAGTCCCTGCAGTCGCACTATCCTCTGTGCCCTCGTTGGCTCATATGGATAGAGCGTCTGCCATGTAACCAGGAGAACTGGGGTTCGAGTCTCGGTCGGGGCATACATTTTCACCTGTCTTCGTTGATATATATCAACGCCCATTAGCAGCTGAAGGTATTAATATATAATTCTAATTTCACAACGAGCTTGCTTTCTGTTTCTGCGACCGGTTCAAAATGGTGGTGTTGCGGTTTTTGTCCGTGACATGCACCACTCATCTGAGCTCCCTCTCGTTACAGACTTGCAAGCAGTTGCAGTTGACCTTCTTGTGGGTCGGAGGCTCACAGTCTGTTCAGTTTATTTACCGCCTCAGGATGCAATAGACTCTGAGGCTCTCACAGACCTTATTAGCCAACTCTCCCGCCCATTTCTTCTTCTGGGGGACTTCAATGCTCATAATGTCTTATGGGGCTCTTCGACTACTTGCCCCAGGAGTCGCATTCTGGAAAGCCTCATGATGTCTGAAGAACTGTGCATCCTCAACTCTGGTGCTCCCACCCATTTCTGTACTGCTTCTGGGTCGTCATCAGCTATTGACCTTTCCTTTTGCTCTCCAGCACTCGCGGATTCTGCTCTGCGGGAGGTTGCTGCTGACCTCCATTCTAGTGACCACTTCCCCCTTTGGATTCGCCTCCTGGATGAGGCTGTGGCATTACCAGTGCCGCCCCAGTGGCACCTCTGCAGAGCTGACAGGACACTTTTCAGCCAACTGGCTGTTTTGGAACACCGTGCCAGCGTCCACGAATGGGTAGACCATGTTACAGCCGTGATCTCCCATGCTGCTGAATTGTCAATCCCACGGTCATCCGGTCACCCCAAGAGGCGTCCTGTCCCTTGGTGGACCACTGAGTGCCGCTCAGCCATCCGAGCCGGCCGTGCAGCTCTGCGCCGCTTCAAGTGCCGTCCATCAGCTGACAATCTTGCGGCCTTTCGGGTGGCAAGGGCCAAGGCGCGGCGAGTGATTAAAGAGAGCAAACGACGGTCATGGCAATCGTTCTTGAACTCCATCTCCCGCTTCACTAGTTCTACGAAAGTATGGGAAGCCATCAGGAGGATTTCCGGGAAACTCAGCCAGCTACCTGTCACGGCATTGCTGCATTAGGGATGTCTCCTCACAGCGCCCAGAGACATTGCCCAGACACTGGCCATGCATTTTGCGGAATCTGCCGCCACTATTAACTGTGATCCAGATTTCTGACGCTACCTCACTGCCATCGAGAGGGGTCACTTGGACTTCCGGTCTCCAAATTCTGAACCCTACAACTGCCCCTTCACAATGTGGGAACTGGATTCGGCGCTGTCTGTGGCTCATGATACTGCGACTGGTCATGATCAAATCCGGTACAGCATGCTGCAGCACTTGTTGTTGCCTTCCAAGGAAGTTCTCCTGAATTGTTTTAATATGATATGGTTATCCGGCACGTACCCTGACTCGTGGAGGGAGGCGATTTTGATTCCCCTCCTCAAACCGGGGAAGGACCGGACGCATCCCAGTAGTTATCGAAGTATTGCTTTGACGAGCTGTGTCGGGAAGACGTTGGAACGCATGGTCAACCGTCGCCTGGTTTGGCTGCTCGAGACCAGGCAGCTCCTTAGCCCCTCTCAGTATGGCTTTCTGAGATGTCGTTCAACTACAGACAACTTGACCCTGCTTGAGGCGGCCATCCAGCAGGCCTTCCTACGTAACCAGCATTGTCTAGGTGTATTCTTTGATATTAATAAGGCGTATGACACTACGTGGCGCCGCCTTATCCTCAATCAACTCCATCAGTGGGGCTTTCGTGGCCGTCTCCCCATCTTTATTCGGTCCTTTCTTTCCCACCGCCTCTATCGATATCGGGTTGGTAATGTGCTTTCTGATTTTTACGTGCAGAAGAATGGTGTTCCTCTGGAAAGCGTTTTAAGTGTCACCCTCTTTGCCGTCGCCATTAACAGTATCACGTCCACTATCCGGAGTCCTGCCCAATGCTCCTTGTTTGTGGACGATTTTGCTGTTTTCTGTTCTTCCTCCAGTCTTGTCACTGCTAGTCGGCAGTTGCAGCTTACGATAAAGCGATTAGAGGCATGGACTGCGAAGACGGGTTTTACCTTTTCTGCAGACAAATGTGTGTGTGTTCATTTTAATCGTTCTCGACGTCTTTTTACCTCCCCTGCATTGCGTCTGAGGGACACAATTCTTCCTTTTAGCGACACTGTGAGGTTTCTGGGCCTCACTTTTGATTCCAAGTTGTCGTGGTTGCCTCACCTTAAAGACTTCAAGGTGCGGACCCTGAAGGCACTGAATATTTTGAAGTGTCTGAGCCATCGGTACTGGGGAGCAGATCGGGCGCGTCTGCTGCAGTTTTATAGGGCTTTCGTCCAATCGCGTCTTGACTATGGTTGCACCGTGTATGGGTCAGCGAGGCCTTCGTATCTGAAGATTCTTGACGCAGTACGCCATGAGGGTATCAGGCTGGCCATTGGTGCCTTCCGTACCAGTCCCATCCCCAGCCTGTGTGCTGAGGCAGGGGAACCGCCGCTCTCCATCCGGCGGAAACTCCTCACGGTTCGACGGGTGTGTCAATTCCTTGCCTGTCCTACCTCCCCTGCGTACCCTACCGTTGCCCGACCGCCTATGGAACGTCTCTTTTCCAGTCGTCCCAGGGCAACGAGACCATTTGGGATTCGTACCAAGCATTTGCTTGAGTCCCTTGGTGTCGAGCGTGTGGCCCCCCAACGCCAAGGTTTTACCCGCCTGCCTCCCTGGTTGCTCCAGAGGCCCAGCGTCCATTTAGACTTGTCGGAGTAAAGGGCGGAGCTGCACTCCTGTGTTTGTTTTTACCTCCTTATTTTCCGATATTTTACACCAGCATCCCGACCATGTACCAGTATTTACGGATGGCTCTAAACAGGTGGACTATGTTGGTTGTGCTGTTGTTTTCCCTGATCGAGTCGTCAAGTTACGGCTTCCTGCGGCGTTTACCATCTTTGATGCCGAATTGTTTGCGATCTTGCGGGCATTGGAGCAGATGAGATGTGTTCCCAGTCTTAAGTTTCTCATCTGGTCTGACTCCCTGAGTGCCCTTCAGACCATGCGACACTTGTACCCAGCGGATGCGGTCGTCCAGAACATCCATGATGCCCTACTCCACCTGCAACGGCAGGGGAAGGAGGTTTCTTTCTGCTGGGTGCCGGGGCACGTGGGTATTAAGGGAAACGAACTGGCGGATATGGCTGCCAAAGATGCATGTTCCCTCCCTCACGTTGTTGAATGTGCCGTCCCCCTCCATGCTGTTACCTCCCTCCTGCGTTTTCGTGTTATGCGTCAATGGGAAGAGGAGTGGCTGGCAGTCGGTGAAAATAAGCTGCGTCTGGTCAAGGCCACCACGCGGCCATGGCGTACGTCCTACCAGTCATGCAGGCGGGATGAGGTTCTCCTCACTCGCCTCCGCATCGGGCTCAGTCCCTTAACGCATGGTTTTTTACTCCGGCGGGAGGACCCCCAATCTGCAGTGCTTGTGGCGTCCAGATTACTGTCCGCCACATTTTACTTGACTGTCTTTTATTCTCTGACCAGAGGGCGGTGGTTTCTTTGCCACCGGATTTGCCCTCTATTTTGCAAGATGACGCAACGACTGTGGTTAAGGTCTTATGGTTTTGTGTCCTGTCCAATTTGTTGCCTCGGATTTTAGGGAGAGGGTTTTAATGTGCTGCTGGGTGACTGGCTCACCCAGGTTTTAGGTAAGAGGTCCGCCAGTCCCGATTACCTCCTTGTTTACCTTTGGTTTCTGTTCTCTTTTCCTGGTGTTTCCTTTCCTTTTTTAGTACGTTTCTTCTCCTCCTGTTTTGCCTCTGTATGTGATGATTTGGAACTGCGTCAGGTCTGTGTCTTTTAGCCGTTCTCCTTGTTCGCTGTCCGTCTTCGTCCCTTCACTGCATCTGTTCCTGTTTTTATGCGTTTGGGCGCTGATGACCACGCTGTTTAGCGCCCGTAAACCTCAAACACACACACACACACACACACACACACATAACGTCTACGTTTCCGTGATAGCAAGCCGACCTCTTGTGACTGCATCCAAGCTGCACCAGGAATATATCTGAATATTAAATAAATGACTTAGCATGTGTAAGAGTAAATGGAATTAAACGATCCGTACTGAGTTCAGATTAAGCAAACAAAGGACATGAACCACTTGGCATTCAAGATACACTTGGAACGTAAGTCGACAATTTCAGTAATCATACGGGTTCAAATCTAACAGCATGACAACCATAAAAATATAGATGACTTAAATTTTAGGAGAGAATGGCAAAATTGAAGGCATAATGCTTCGATCTGAATGATCAAAACACTATCTTATAACCAGCAACCATGGTGTTTGGCTCTATGCCATATTTAACCAGCAACCACCTCACGAGAAACACAAAGATTCGTAACTTTAATATAAACTCGCAGCTAACGAACAGCTTACCTTTGCATATCATCCCAACTTTACCACACGGACTTGATGAAAAATGACAATGCGATACAAATACGAGGGTTGCCCAGAAAGTAATGAACTGCATTTTTTTTCTCAACCGAAAACAATGCTAAGAGTCCGAAACGCTACATGCGTATTATTTGAAGTCTCCTGAGTCAATGCGCCAAGTTTACGTCACTTCCGGCAGATAGATTAGCTGCAGGACAGTTTCAAAATTGCGTCTGTAGGTGATGTAAGTTACAAGCAACGTGCCGTCATTGAATTTCTAACTACAGAGAAAGAACCTATGGGGAATATTTACAAACATTTGTGCAAAGTCTATGGAGCATCTGCTAACGACAGAAGTATATTTAGCCGCTGGGCACGGAGGATGAGGTCATCAGAAGGCGGTTTCGCGGAGCTCCTTGATTTGCAGCGGTCGGAGAGACCATCCACGGCTGACACACCTGACATGTTGTAACGAGCTGATGTTGTTATTCGCCATTAAAGATGCCATTCGTGGTAGACGTTTTGAAGAGGTGATTCACACAGTGAAGCACTGGCTCCGCCACCAGGACAAGGATTGGTACCGACAGGGCATACACGCCCTTGTTACGTGCTGGAGGAAGGCCATAGGAAGGAATGGAGACTACGCGGAAAAATAGGGTATGTAGATAAAAACCCATTATTTCGTGTGTGTAATTCCCATCATGTTCAATAAAGAATTGTTGAAGAAAAAAAATGCTGTGCATTACCTTCTGGGCAGCCCTCGTACAACACGCGTAAACTGACGGCAACACTTTGATTAGTAGCAACCACTTAGAATAAATTGAATGTTCTCATCAAAACTGCTGACTGCTACTGTCGCATGAGACATGCGCCTACCCCACATGTGACTCTGAGAAGCAAGTGCGTTTCAAACTATACTCATGTTGGCTCAGCACGGGAAAGTCGGCACAAATAGCACATGTCCACGGCGCTGTCTCAAATAGAAACAAATCCAAAAAGCTACACTCCATATCAGTTCTCGTTACTGAACATATTTGCGAACATTTATTAAAGACTAATATAAACGTGACATAAAGTCACGAAAGAGGCAGGCGACAAGCATTATAATAAGCAGTAGTTCTGAATTCAGACCGACTGGGTCTCTAAGGTAAAAGTCCGACACCAGGCAAAGAATGACTATTGCTTGCAACAAAGTCATTCCTTGTGTGATGTCTCACTTTAACCTTTATGATCCAGTCAACCTGAATGCAGCACTACTGATTATTAGCCACTAGTTCATATATTATAGAAAGAAAACTACCTAGGAATTGAAAGTTTCATTTAACACGTAGCTATCATGAGCCTCTCCTTCTTGAATGAAGCTGATTTGGTAATGTGCCCTGCAGGGAACCAGCTGGGTACATTACAAGCTGGTCTGATATCACCCTTCTTAAATTTTAAAAAACTATCTAACAATTAAAATTTAAATTAAAATGATTATCTTGAGGTAAACTGAACCAGTGGCAACTTCATGGCAGAGCCTACAGATTTAACACTATACCTTGCTCAGAAATAAACAACAATGAATTGATTTATACAATAGTGAAGATGAATAAACAATTACTTAAAAGCTTCAGTTAAGGAAATAAAATTATTGAACAGGTCCACAATGAGTTGTCAAAATTGAAGTTAAATAGTGAACATTAATGATTCGCAGTTAGAACTAACGCCATAACATATGATAAGAGTAATAATTAAATTAATGAACCTTCTCATGGCTGATGACTAATGCTTGAATATACAGGGTGATTATAATTAAAGTTAAACTTTCAAACCACTGTAGAAATAACACCACGGGTCAGAAAGACGTGAAATTGCAACGGAATGTTATCAGAGAAAGGGGAAACCGTATGACAGAAGAAAAATAAATGGTTACAAAATGTAGGGATAGATGGCGCTGTAAGGATCATAATTTAATAGTGGTCGATTACAAATGAATCATACACTCCTGGAAATGGAAAAAAGAACACATTGACACCGGTGTGTCAGACCCACCATACTTGCTCCGGACACTGCGAGAGGGCTGTACAAGCAATGATCACACGCACGGCACAGCGGACACACCAGGAACCGCGGTGTTGGCCGTCGAATGGCGCTAGCTGCGCAGCATTTGTGCACCGCCGCCGTCAGTGTCAGCCAGTTTGCCGTGGCATACGGAGCTCCATCGCAGTCTTTAACACTGGTATCATGCCGCGACAGCGTGGACGTGAACCGTATGTGCAGTTGACGGACTTTGAGCGAGGGCGTATAGTGGGCATGCGGGAGGCCGGGTGGACGTACCGCCGAATTGCTCAACACGTGGGGCGTGAGGTCTCCACAGTACATCGATGTTGTCGCCAGTGGTCGGCGGAAGGTGCACGTGCCCGTCGACCTAGGACCGGACCGCAGCGACGCACGGATGCACGCCAAGACCGTAGGATCCTACGCAGTGCCGTAGGGGACCGCACCGCCACTTCCCAGCAAATTAGGGACCTGTTGCTCCTGGGGTATCGGCGAGGACCATTCGCAACCGTCTCCATGAAGCTGGGCTACGGTCCCGCACACCGTTAGGCCGTCTTCCGCTCACGCCCCAACATCGTGCAGCCCGCCTCCAGTGGTGTCGCGACAGGCGTGAATGGAGGGACGAATGGAGACGTGTCGTCTTCAGCGATGAGAGTCGCTTCTGCCTTGGTGCCAATGATGGTCGTATGCGTGTTTGGCGCCGTGCAGGTGAGCGCCACAATCAGGACTGCATACGACCGAGGCACACAGGGCCAACACCCGGCATCATGGTGTGGGGAGCGATCTCCTACACTGGCCGTACACCACTGGTGATCGTCGAGGGGACACTGAATAGTGCACGGTACATCCAAACCGTCATCGAACCCATCGTTCTACCATTCCTAGACCGGCAAGGGAACTTGCTGTTCCAACAGGACAATGCACGTCCGCATGTATCCCGTGCCACCCAACGTGCTCTAGAAGGTGTAAGTCAACTACCCTGGCCAGCAAGATCTCCGGATCTGTCCCCCATTGAGCATGTTTGGGACTGGATGAAGCGTCGTCTCACGCAGTCTGCACGTCCAGCACGAACGCTGGTCCAACTGAGGCGCCAGGTGGAAATGGCATGGCAAGCCGTTCCACAGGACTACATCCAGCATCTCTACGATCGTCTCCATGGGAGAATAGCAGCCTGCATTGCTGCGAAAGGTGGATATACACTGTACTAGTGCCGACATTGTGCATGCTCTGTTGCCTGTGTCTATGTGCCTGTGGTTCTGTCAGTGTGATCATGTGATGTATCTGACCCCAGGAATGTGTCAATAAAGTTTCCCCTTCCTGGGACAATGAATTCACGGTGTTCTTATTTCAATTTCCGGGAGTGTACAACAATGTCTAAGGTGTACGTTCGACGCTAAGCAAACTATACTACGAAGTGTGCATTGATGTACAGGAGTGATACTATTAGTTAGGTAACCCCACACACCACCGCAAGGTCATATCATATCGGATGGGAAAAATCGGTTTTTAACTGTCCTGAGGCCAAAAACCACATAAAAAGCATCACTCACGGCAGTTTTTAATTGTCCTGAGGCCAAAAACCGCGTAAAAAGCATCAATCACATCGGTTTTTAATTGTCCTGAAGCCAAAAACCGCATAAAAAGCATCAATCAAAATCAAATCGTATTATTAATTTCCGCGTGACTGGCGCAATACATGTTCAATATGCTGTTCACCGTTTTCTGCAACAATTTTAAATCGAGAAACAGCATGTTACACAACTTATCGAAGTGTTTCCAGGGTCACGTTCAGAATGTGTTGCGCAATGCGTGCCTTCAGTGCAGCTAAGATTGCAGTCGGAACACTGAACACAACATCTTTCAGATAGACCCACAGCCAGAAGTCACAAGGATTAAAATCAGGTGATCGGGACGGCCAGGCTGTAGGGAAATGGCGGCTGATAATTCTAGCACTTCCGAAATGGCGCTTCAGCAGCTGCTTAAGTGGATTTGTAATGTGCGGAGGTGCGCCACCTTGCATAAAAATGATCCCACACATCCACGCTGTTGGAGAGCTGGAATGACGTGGTTGCGCAAAACACTCTCATAGCGCTTACCAATCACGGTACAGGTAACAGGACCGGAAGTGCCTCTCTCTTCGAAAAAATAAGTCCTTATGATAAATGATGCCGTAAACCCGCACCACGCAGTGACCTTTTCAGGATGAACTTGAACTGGTTGATTTGCGTGTGGATTTTCCGTTGCCCATATTCCACAATTCCGTGTATTGACATATCCTATAAGATGGAGTTGGGCTTCTTCTGTCCGCAAAATCTTCCACAGTCAATCATTGTCCACTTCCATGCGAGCAAGAAGTTACAAAGCAAAGGTCTCTCTTGCTGGCAGATCAACACGACCAACGCCTTTTTTCAAACCCTTCAGTGTCCAGAACTTCTGCAGAGCGACGTGTGCACAGTCATTATTCTTGTAATACAGCATTACAAGAAGAGAGGGCTCATGCACTGAGACGGTCAAGGTGAACGTCACAGACGCGAAAGGAGAAAAAGCCTGGCGTTTTTATACCAACGTCAATGGGTCGTGCGCACGACAGGTGTTTTCATTTACATATACTGACATATACAGCGCCATCAATTTTCACACTATTTTTTGTCTTCTGCCATACGTTTTCCTCCTTCTCAGATAATATTCCATTGCAGTTTGATGTCATTCTGGCCAGTGGTGTTATTTCTACAGCGTTTTGAAAGTTTAGCTTTAATTATAATCATCCTGTACTTCCCGGAGCCATAAATGTGAATCCGCTTGGAATTAGTTCTAGCGAGTATAACTGTATTGACAGTAAACCTTCGCATCTCTCACAGTGGGTACTAAACGTCAGCCACAACAGAGGTCGCATCCCATTCCGATACTAAATCTGTTATCCTTGTAAATGAGCGACGAGCTTATACCATTACACACTGAAGCGCCACAGGAACTGGTATAGGCATGCGTGTTCAAATACAGTGATATGTAACGCCGATACAAGACAGCAACTGTCTGGCGCAGTTGTTAGATCGGTCACTGCCGCTACACTGGCAATTTATCAAGATTTAAGTGAGTTTGAACGTGGTGTTATAGTCGGCGCGCGATCGACGGGAAACAACATCTCCGAAACAGCGGTAAAGTGGGGAATTTCCCGTACGACCATTTCACAAGTGCACCATGAATATCAGGAATCCAGTCAAACATCAGATCTCCGACATCGCTGCTTCCGGAAAGAGATCCTGCAAGAACGGGACCTACAACGACTGAGCAAAATCGTTCAATGTGACAGAAGTGCAACCATTCCGCAAATTGCTACAGATTTCAGTATTGGGCCATCAACAAGTGTCAACGTGCGGACCATTCAACGAAACATCATCGATACGGGCTTTCGGAGCCGAAGGCCACTCGTGTACCCTTGATGACTAAACGACACAAAGCTTTACGCCTTGCCCGAGCCCGTCAACAACTACATTGGACTGTTGATGACTGGGAAAATGTTGCCTGATTGGACGAGTCTCGTTTCAAATTGTATCGAGCGGGTGGACATGTACGGGTATGGAGACAACCTCATGAATCTATGGACCCTGCATGCCAGCAGGCGACTGTTCAAGCTGGTGGAAGCTCAGTAATGGTGTGGGGCGTGTGTAGTTGGAGTGATAATGGACCACTGATACATCTAGATACGACTCTGACAGATGACACATTCGTAAGCATTCCGTCTGATCACCTGCCTTCATTCATGTCTATTTTGCACTTGGCGGCCGAACTTCCCAGGCTGGGGCCTCCCGGCCAACAATGCCATACGATCAGCAGATAACGTATTGATTTGGAACCTATGATCAGAAATGTACAGTTTTCGTGCTACAACCACTCGAAAATATGTTAGTAACGCGATGACTTTTACAAGTACGCACTTGTTTTACAGTTCCATTCATTAACAGCCAAACAAATAGCTCGTGTACCTGTTGACGGGTTGTCTTCAACGTGATGCAGTACGGCCTCGTCCAGTTTGGGTGTGCGGCGTCTCCTTGAAGCACCACTGTGACGCCTCCTGACGGTCAAGATACCGTTTCTCGAAGCTGTTCCGCAATTATGGCGAAAAGGTTATGCCATTGAGTTGGACGTTGTTGGTAACGATCTTGATAAAGGAGACGACCAGCTCTTCCATTACCGCGGTCTTCGCCATTCAGAAGGATCATGTCGGTCTATTCTGCAAATTTGTACACAACCATGTTGCTCTAACACTTGCAGACATGTGAATGACGCTCGAACCAGGTCAGGGAGGTAGGACAGACGTCATACGATATCAGCCGATCCGACGTAATCACCCCTCATCGTGACTACCTTGTTGCATACCTACCTAGCAAACATGTTTTCAAACAGCTGTAGCACGGAAACGGTACGTTTCTGGACGTGGTTTCCTATTCAAAATATTATGTACTTGCTCTCATCTACAAGTCCGAGAAGTTTGGAACGGTAATTTCCGAACACCCTGTATACAACAAGCAGTAGAGGAAACGAAGGGGATATTTGTAAAAGGTAATAAAGTCCAGAGAGAAAAAGTAAAAATTTTTAAAGTTAGTCTGTGACATAGTAAGTCCCTCAGGGACAGCAAAGAATTTGCAGGATCATCTGAACGGAACGGATAACGTTTTGAAATGAGGTTGTAAGATGAACTTTAATAAAAATAGCATGAGTTTAATGGAGCGTAGCAGAATTAAGTAAGCTGATGCTGGGGGAAATAGATTAGGAAATGAGATGCTGAAAGTACTATACGAGTTTAAAATGCAGAAGGGCAATAGAAAGGAAAGCTTTTCTCAAAAAGAGAAATGTGGTAATATTGGACAAATTTAGGTGTTAGGAAATCTTTCCGTAAGTTACTTGTTCAGATTGTAGCCTTAAATGAAAGTGAAAGGTACGCAACAAACAGTACAGACATGGAGACAACAGAAGGTTTAAACATGTGGCCGTCTGATATAATTCTGTTGAATACGTCGCTCTTTTCATAAATCAATGACCGACTGCGACCTCTCTATCTATTGCAAATCGATTACTTTGCAGAAAGAGTGCTTTGCAGAGTGTATATCCTAACCCGAAGTTGGATCTGATGTAACATAACAGACGCTTTTGGCCACGACAAAAAATTGCGTGAGGTTATCCATCCCTTTCCACATAGTTACGTTTTCTTGTATTTAATTTATCAGTTTTCTTAGTGTGGTTTAAGTTTTACTTTTTAGAAATTATCCTCAGCTTTACTATACATTCTGCAGGTCAGACCCACCTCTTATTCTCAGCGACAATAAGTTTTCTGGGAGATAGCCTCCATAATTTCATCCAGCAAAGCTTGATATGAGGGCACTGATCTTCTTTGTTTTTACGCTTTTGTTAGAAGAGCCCTTTGAAACAACTAGCGTGTTTCAGTCGAAGTACAAGGTCAAAGTACTTCTATTCTGATGGCTAATTTTACTTAAAGTACGATATTGCAATTGCTATTAATTAATTAAAACATCGATAATGCTAGTAATACTTTACCTAGACGACAAACTATGTATTTCAGTTTCATAACCCTCCAACATACGGAGTCGTTTGATGTACATCAAAATATCCTTGAGTTTTATTTTTATTTAGGCTTTTTTCTAGTGAGTATAGTTCCTGCATGTTTCCTGTGCCTCTTCATCAATCCAACATCAATCAATAAATTATAAACGTGCTTTGAGTGCGAACAGGACTGGCAGTTTGTGAGAGAGTCACAATGTCAACTGGATGCTCTCAATTATCTGTATAACTGACCATAATCATACACTATGTGATCGAATGTATCCGGACATCTGTCTGGAAACGGATTAAAAGTTCGTGGCGGCCTCCGTCGGTAATACTGGTTTCAATATGCTGTTGGCCCACCTTTAGCCTTGATAACAGCTCCTACTCTCGCAGGCTTACGTTCAATCACGTGCTGGAAGGTTTCTTGGGGAATCGATGTCGGTCGGTGAGGCCTGGCACGAAGTCGGTGTTCCAAAACATGCCAAAGGTGTTCTATAGGGTTCAGGTAAGGACTCTGTGCAGGCCACTCCATTACAGGGATCTTATTATCGTGTAACCACTCCGCCACAGGCCGTGCATTATGAACAGGTGTTCAATCGTGTTGAAAGATGCAATCCCCATGTCCTAATTGCTATTCAACAGTGGGAAGCAAGAAGGTGCTTAAAACATCAATACAGGCCTAGGCAGTGATAGTACCACGCAAAACGACAAGGAGTGCAAGCCCCCTACATGAAAAACACTACCACACCATAACACCACCGCCTCCGAATTTTACTGTTGGCACTACACACACTGGCAGATGACGTTCACCGGGCATTTGCTATACCCACACCCTGCCATCGGATCGCCACATTGTGTACCTTTGATTCGTCACACCACAAAACGTTTTTCCACTGTTCAATCGTCCAATATTTACGCTCCTCACACCATGCGAGATGTCGTTTGGCATTTACCAGCGTGATGTGTGGATTATGAGCAGCCGTTCGATCATAGAATCCAAGTTTTCTCACCTCCCGCCTAACTGTCATAGTACTTTCAGTGGATCCTGATGCAGTTTGGAATTCTTATGCAATGGGCTAGATTGATGTCTGCCTATTACGCATTAAGACCCTCTTCAGCTATCGGTGGTCTCTGTTAGTTGAGAGACGAGGTCGGCCTGTACGCTTCTGTGCTGTACGTGTCTCTTCACGTTTCCACTTCACTATCACATCGGAAACAGTGGACCTAGGGATGTTTAGGAGTGTGGAAATCTCGCGTACAGACGTATGACACAAGTGACACCCAATCACCTGACCACGTTCGAATTCTGTGAGTTCCGAGGAGCGCCCCATTCTTCTCTCTCCGATGTCCAATGACTACTGCGGTCGCTGATATGGGGTACCTAGCAGTAGGTGACAGCACAATGCATCTAATACGAAAAACGTATGTTTTTGGGGGTGCCCGAATACTTTTAATCACATAGTGTAGCTTAAAATTGCACAAAACCGAAATTGATTTATCAGATACGTCGTAACTCTGGCGTAGTGCTTGTTTGACACTACTACAATAAAATCGACAGCCTTAGCTGAAGGTGAGCGGTAGTAGTAGCTGTGGGGACGGTCCTGGCACGGGTGCAGCAGGCAGGCGTTCCGGCAGCTACAGATGTGCCTGTTTACAAGTTAATGCTATATTGTTCTTGCCTATTGTGTATGTGGCAACACTGATGCAGTGAGGTAATTCTGTGCATCGCGCTAGTGTTATATTTTTGTACCGAACAATAATAAACAAACATCACTCCAAGTTTTTCTTTATCATTTATAAAAACAAGATCACCTCAGACACTAAATAGACTGCTTGACCTGCAAACCTAGACACCCAACGACCATAAGAGAAGTATATCCATAGGATTCAAATTAGGAGGAAGAGCAGCATCGGTCCTAAATTTTTAATCTGTACAGTGCAGATCGATTTCAGCTACTGTGTAGCTGTCTTCAGTGTTTTATGCCCAATTCATGATAACTCATCCTAAATATAATAGCACAAGGTACCACTTGACATTACAGATGACTGATATCAGTTAAACTCAGTGTAGTGTTCAAGTGATACCATGCGTTATTATACAGGACGTCCATACGTAAAGCACCAGTTTCAAATCGCTGTAGAAAGAGATCCACTGCTCATAATGGCGTCAAATTTGAACATCATATTATTGGTGCCGGGGGAAACGTTACGAAACAAAAAATAACAAAAATTCGACCAATAAAAGGCGCTGTAAGCGTCAGAATATGCACACTAACAGACGCGCAGTACACGGCTGTTCCTTAGTTTGAGTCAGAGAAGCACAACATGTCTCCATGAGGGATAGCGCGCTTCTGGTAAAGCTCTTTTACAAGAACGGTGACTGTGGAGCAATATCCCTGCAGAAGTTTCGGACACTCAGGGGTATGAAAAAAGGCATCGGTTCGATGTCTGTTAAGAATGTGCAGAAAATAATTACAAAATTTGAAACCACGAGTTTTTTTGACGTGCAGTGTGGCAGAGGGGGGAAAGCACTTGATTCGACATCTGTCGAAGATGTGGCCACAGCACAGGAAGGGTCGATCGGTGATGTGGAAACGTTGGACTTGCCTGCGAGCACCGTGCATAAATTCCCACGAAACATTCTGCATTGCTATCCACACACAATCATACATGTTCAGGAGTTGCTTCCTGCTGACCTGCAAGCATGACAAACGTTCCCTCTGGAATTTGTTGCCAGCGTGGAAGTGAAGATTCTGTGGGCAGACGAAGCCCATTTCCATCTCCAAGGACATATCAATAAGCAGAATTTCAGAATATGAACAACGGAAAATCATAACGCACATCAGTCGGTACGACTTCATTCTGCACAAGTGACTGTGTGGCACGAATTGACGGCATCGTTTGTAACAGGGCATCTTTTTCGAGGAGATAAGACCTGCGGATCCAGTTGCCTGTACCGTCACTGGTAAACGCTATGAGAAACATCTGCGCACCAACGTCATTCTAACCCTTCAACAGCGCCGATTTGTGGATAGGGTCAGTTTTATGCAAGATAGTACTCCTCCGCTCATTGAACAGGTAGTGCAGCGGCTGCTGCAGAGGCATTTCGGAAGTGCTAGACTTACCAGCCGCCGTTTTGATAAAGACTGGACGTCCAGATCACCTAATCTTCTGGCTATAGGGCTATCTGAAAGATATTGTGTTCAGTGCTCAAATTACGAATGTAGCTGAATTCAAGGCACGCATTGCGCATTGCGCATTGCATTCTGAACGTGACACCCGAGACACTCCGATATGTTACGGAACATGAAGTTTCTCGATTTCAACTTACGGAAGAAAACGGTGGACAGCATATTGAACATGTCTTGCGCCAGTCTCATGACAATTAGAAACCGATGTAATTTTGCTTTTATACGGTTTTCGGTCCCAAGACAATTAAAAACCGATGTCATTTTGCTTTTCATGTGGTTTTTGGCCCCAGGACAATTAAAAACCCCTATGTCATTTTATTATTTTTGAGGATTTTGGCCTCAGGACAGTTAAAACCAGACTTTTCCCATCCGATGTGTTGCAGTCTTCCTGTGATGGATGGGCTTACCTAATTACTGTATCACAACTGTTCTCTGCCGAACTTGTGCAGTCATGTAACTGAATAGTAAGGATGGAGTAATCTGCAACTCAAACCATAGCCGTGTTATTGCGATTCATCTGTCATTTGTAGCCTACCCTATTGGTAAAATTTTCGTTTTTTTTTTTTTCATGACGTTTTCCCTGCATAAATAACATGCTGGTCTGATTGGACGTCATTCTGAGCAGTGCTTTTCTTTCTACAGCGTTTTAAAACTGGAACTTCAATTATGGATACCCTGTATTTACGATAAATCGTCATGACTTGGATATAATGCTATGAAGATAGCTGCACAATAGCTGTAATCGACCTGGAATATACAAATCAAAGATTTACTACCGATGATGCCTTTCTCCTATCTTGGATCTCGTAACACGGTCGTGGAGAACGCTGTTCTTCATGCAAACAAACCTGAAGAAAGATATCCGTAGACGTTTCCATGTAATTACTACACGTCATATCCATAGGAGTTGTGGATCTGAGAGTGTACTTATGGGAAGTATAGCTAGATCTCAGTTCTACTGAAGAATGCTGACCATTTATTTCGTAGATCAGATAACCAATGATTAAATACTGAATCGAATTGAAAAGAAAAGATCTTTATTATCCAACTTGGCTAAAAGAAGCGATACGCTAATAGGACCTATTACACTTTCTGAGGTATAAATTAATAGTTGAATTGGTAATAGAAGGAAATGCGAAAAGTGTGTATGTGTTTATTTGTGTGTGTGCGTGGGAGGGGGGTATTGTAGAGAGCAAGCAAGACTTGAACACAGTATTCAGGTGGGTGAGGCAGGGGGCGAGGAAATCATCGTTCTCCTTCTCTCGCTTTCTTCCTCCCAGCCGCTGCTCATTGACGTCCGAAAAATACTGCCTTACTGCTAGACTTTATTCCCAGTATTGTTGCATTTCCGTGTTCTACGTTTTTCATCTGCCATTTTCTTCTATTTTTTATATGCAGCACCAGTTGGAAAGGACAAATTCTAGTGAAATTTTCATGAAAACATTACATCCCTATTGTAAGAAAGAAACGAACGAAAAAGCCCTACAACTGGCGATGTTCTAGTTGGGTGAAACGAAATCGCTATCGTGGCGAAAAACGTATTTCGTAATACAAGGGTTAATAAACTATTAATACAGCAATAACTAATGAATAATGTGGCGGATATTATTCCGAAAGTAACAGTGCACTGAGGACGTGATGCAGTTTGATATATTTACGGTCCTCTGCTTGATCAAACCCGTTACAGTTATAGTATTAACATAATTACAGTATTGGAAATGTTTTCAAAACAGCTCATTCTGCTCTGCTCCAGAGTACTTCGCTATTCCCTCCTCGCTTCTACATTCGGAGATTCTTCTCCGCAACAGATAGCAACTATGCAGAGATGAGCTGACTTGCACAGAATTTCCTAGCATGGCCACGTGCATCCAATCAGTCTTCCGACTGTGTATTACAACAACGTATCAAATGGTTCAAATGGCTCTGAGCACTATGGGACTTAACATCTGAGGTCATCAGTCCCCTAGAACTTAGAACTACTTGAACCTAAGTAATCTAAGGACATCACACACATCCATGTCCGAGGAAGGATTCGAACCTGCGACCGTAGCGGTCGCGCGGTTCCAAACTGAAGCGCCTAGAACCGCTCGGCCACAACGACCGGCCAACAACGTATCTCTTCACTTTTTATGCGAAAGGCAAATTTTAATATCAATACATGTTCAGGGTATTTATCTCCAACGGTGGTGCAGTGTGTTTCAATATGTGTACGTACTTATTTAGTTACCTTTAGAAAGCAGAGCATTATCTATCACGAGTATTTGCAGATACTCATGTGGCCATCTTCAAAGGCGCTGCCTCCCTCCCCCCCCCCCCCCCCTGCTCACAAGGTAAGGAAAGAATATAGTATAGTCGGGTGCTTTTTTTTCAAGCAAGTAATAGAAAAATGTCACAGCTGTGAGGAGCGGGCGTGAGTCGTGCTTGGGTAGCTCAGTTGATAGAGCACTTGCCCGCGAAAGGCAAAGGTCCCGAGTTCGAGTCTCGGTCCGGCACGCAGTTTTAATCTTCCAGGAAGTTTCATATCATTGCACACTCCGTTGCAGGGTGAAAACCTCATTCTAAAAACATCCACCACGCTGTGGCTAAGCCATGTCTCCGCAATATCCTTTCATTCAGGAGTGCTAGTTCTGCAAGGTTCGCGGGAGAGCTTCTGTGAAATTTTTAAGGTAGGAGACGAGGTACTGGCAGAAATGAAGCTGTGAGGACGGGGCGTGAGTCTTGCTTGGGTAGCTCAGTTGGTAGAGCACTTGCCCGCGAAAGGCAAAGGTCCCGAGTTCGATTCTCGGTCGGGCACACAGTTTTAATCTGCAAGGAAGTTTCATATCAGCGCACACTCCGCTGCAGAGTGAAAATCTTATTCTGGTAATAGAAAAATCAGTATTACGCAGGTTTTTATCAGGACTTGCAAGTCACCGTTTATCTTCCAAAGCATTAAAAACACTCCGTACCCCAGATCTTCCCCTCCCCCCCCCCCCTCGCCAATCTACAAACTATCGTATGGGTACCTTTGTACATCTTACTACACTTCTAGGTCGGTTGTTTTGAAAGCATTGATGACGGAAATGTATGATAGTTAGAGAAATATAAGGAAAAAATTCAGCATTTGCTTTGTTTAATTAACGGTCGCTACAACCACCTGGAGTGTATTAGAGAAGCCACCAAACCTAATTCAAGGTTGGCGGACTGAACTTAGAACTTATTTTCTTCTCTAATGTCTTATAGTTGGGTTCTCACCGTAGCGCAGCATCATGCATTTCTCAGCATCTTTAGAATGTAACGACAATTATTTCCAGATATTACGCCGCCACTGCCAAGAATACTAAACTCTCTCACCACGTGCTACACACCTACCGATAATTAACACAGCTTACCTCCGAATAAAGTGCGTCATTACCACTGGAAATGTAATGATATTCACGTAGCGGTCGCCTCTTTAAGAAAGAGGTTACGGCACAAGCACACTGGCTGCCGAACGCGGTGATTTTAATAAAATGGCTTTATCTTAGCAATTTTACCGAGAAATGCGTGGAAAGTCCGGTGCTTATTAAAAGAAAGCCCCAATTATAAAAAAGGAATTCCTTTTCGGTGAGAAGAGCTGACCGATTTAGAGTCTATTTATTCATATTACTACGCCATTACTCCAGTTATATTCATTTTCTCGCGTATTACATCAGCCGTTCATAATGACAAGACTGCGACCGACTCGGCATCGAGAGCCTTCATTCCGAACGCTGGCCGCGTTCTGTTTTTGATCGCGTTATAATGCTTCATAATTCAGCGTTTTAGTATTCCGGCGCTGCCGCCGGCCCGCTCGCCGTAAAAGTACAATTCACAATAATTGTTCTGTACATAAAAAGCGGCCCGGTTATGAGGCAAATTGATTGCGCACACATCACCGGCCGCGATACGATCAGTATGCAGGTCGGCGTCAGCGTTGATACAGATATTAAAACGCACGTCACAAACACTGCTCGTTACCCGGGCCTGTCCCCGATATCAGACACCATAGCGCGTCTTACGCAAATTAACGAGATTTTTAGATAAGATTTCCATCAGATAACAACGACACGGTGGCGGCTTCCACGAAGAATGTAAATTATATTCGTTTTACCATTTGTCGCATCTCGGCTAAAGGCGGCGCCCTTTGATAAAGCTTCGAACATTCTGGAGCTATCACGTTCCCCACGGTGATATCGGAATACGTATATGCGGTCAAAGAACCTTTTATCGTATACTTTTCTAAGGTTACATACACACTCCACAATCACTGACTCATAGTTTTTAGTTTTAATAACAGCGGGCTGCGATGGCTTTAACGGAAAGTGGATACAGCTATTCTTCAATCAGGTAAACAGTGAGAAAAGTGAGATTATTGTAGTTAAACGCTAGGTAAGTCTGCATTACATCAACGCCTTCTGATTCTTCGTGGCTGTACCGTAAACCTTACAAACGTTGAGAGTGGTAGAGCCATTTTGGCCGAACGTGATGATAGAATCTGTCACTAAAAGTTGGTAATACTTCTCATGTAGGCCAAAAAAGACTTAGGAGAAGGTCAGATAGTATCATACACGTAAGCGTTTCAAAATTATAAGACATTCTAAGACAAAAACACGACGCATCACAAAGGAATTATCCGAATGGGACAGAAAGCGATAGATGTGACGTGTATGTACAGACAAACATATGATTACAATCTCAGAAAAACAGTCACTTATTCTAGAGAAAGAGCTTCACAAAATGAGCAATACAATAACGTGTTGCCTTGCATGGAAAACCACCCTGAGCTTACAAATATGGTTCAAATGGCCTGAGCACTATGGGACTTAACTTCTGAGGTCATCAGTCCTCTAGAACTTAGAACTACCTACACCTAACTAACCTAAGGACGTCACACACATCCATGCTCGAGGCAGGACTCGAACCTGCGACCGTTGCAATCACGCGGTTCCAGACTCGGCCACCCCGGCCGGCTTCCTGAGCTTACATTTCGGCAAGATAATGCCCGCCCGCACACGGCGAAAGTTTCTACTGCTTTTCTTCGTGCTTACCAACACCTACCTTGAACAACAAGAGCGCCGGATCTTTCCCCAGTTCAGAACTTTTGGAGCATTATGCGCAGGGTCATTCAGCCAGCTCCGTATTTTGACGATTTAACGCACTAATTGGACAGAATTTGGCACGATATCCCTCAGGACAGCCAACAACTCTATCAATCAATGTCAAACCGAATAACTATTAGCGAAAGGGCCAGAGGTGGACCAATGTGTTGTTGACTTGCTCAATTTGTGAAGCTCTTTTCTTGCAAAAATTACTCTGTTTTTCTTAAATTGTAATCATTTGTCTGTATATGTACATCACATCCACGGATTTGCATCCCATTCGGATAATTCCTTCGTGCAGCGTCTTTTTTTGTCCTTTAGGGTGTATTTTCTGTTGGTTGTACTGGAAAATTGTTCTAACTAAACAATACTATGATAGTTACATAATATAGTTATAAAACTGGATGTCACAACATGTGTTGATTTGTAATATTATTCCCCCTTTGCTTTTTGTTCGTTTAAATTTTTGGAAGGTTGTATCGAACGTAAAGCCGTAATGGGTAGAAAAGTCGTTACTATTGCAAATAAAAGTCATTATTCTCGCAAATCAAATTTAATTAGCTCTGAAGTGATTATAAACTTAACTGTTTCCTCGCTGAAACCTGCTGCTCTTTGCAGACTCGTAGATTCAGATGTCCTCAACGTTAAGTCTTCGTGACTTTTTAAAAAATCATAGAAAAAACCTTTACTCGCTTTGGTTTGTGAGTTACTGAACCGTTGCTTTGCTTGCGTTAGCTTTGCACAATTGAACACTAAATTTAAGCACTCATCTTCACTCAAACGTATAAGCTCGCTATATAAATATTGAATATGATTCTACAATTCTATTTGCTGTTCATCGCTGCATATTTACTGAAAGAACTTGTTATGTCCTGAAACAAGTTTCATGGCTACCTTCTGGTTTCTTACATAAAGCTTTAAATCTACTACCAAATACACTCCTTAAAACTGAACATTTCTCACTCGCCTACCGATTGCCATTTCATGGTATATGATTTACCATTTGGCTACCCGAACACGACTCACAGCCAGACTAGAACTTCCATACGTCGTCAACTATGTGTCTAGGTAAGGCGACCGCTCGCGGTAAGCGGGAAATCCAGTTTCGGGTCCTGGTCAGACACAAATTTTCACTGTCGTCATTCCATTGTACAACTGATGGTTGCCCATATTCGCAATTGCTAATACATCTAATGTATTTCATAACGGCTGTAATCGCTGCAGTGCCTGTTGCTTTGGATAAGCATGTATGTCCAAAGGAACATTGCATCGTAATTCGGAATAACACAGGCACTGAAATACCGTACTTTAAATTTACTTTCGAGCACCAAAAAGCGCACCAGGAGCCCATAACTTGGTGCAACTCCGAAAAGAGCTATTGTTTTCGTTTGAAATCACGTGAGTGGGATTGTTCGTCCGCTGTTTTTCTTTATTAGTGGCCACTGGGTACACCAATGCAGTGAGTTCATACTTACAGTGCTGCCTATACTCTGAAGGCATCAACCTGTCTTTTCTACAACTTCTGGAGAATTTAAGGCATAAATTTCATTGACATGCATAATAACACATAATTAAATAAAGAGGCCTCTTAGGTTAATTGACATCTTTCTGATAAGTCGAAATAAACACACACACTCCTCCATAGTTCATACTGCAGTTGCGCGACACGTGGTGCCACTAGCGTTATAGTTCAGAAACGGCTCTTACACGGCACAGTCTTCTGTGCGGTACTACCCGACCTTCCTGTAATCTACAACGACTTTGGAAGGATGGATGGCTGTTCACGATGGCGCCATTTTTCGTTTGGGAAATTGTGGGGGGGAAGTTATAAACATGTACACCTATACTCCGCAAGCTACCGTGTGCTGTGTGTGGCGGTGCGTACACAGTGTAGCAGAGTCACGTCACTCCCCACCACTCCCCACTTTTCTGTTGTTTTAGCAGTTGGTAAACTGGAGGAAATATTGTTCGTACTCGTCTATACAAGCACAGACATCTCTAATTTTGCCACCGTCATTCTTACACAAAACGTACATTGCAAAAAGTGATAGGGTCAACGCCGCGGATCATTTGAATACATCGTTGCTAGCTGACTGTAAGGAAATGCAGAAAGACAATATTTCAGCACCTCGTGCTCCAGTGGTTAACGTAGATACCTCTAATCGCGGGGAGCCGGGATCGATTACCGGATGGGCCGGAGATTTCCTTCTCTCGGGGACAAGGTGTTTGTCTTGTCCTAATCCTTCTATCTCATCTTCATCACAAAGACAAGAAAGTCGCCGAAGTAGCCTCAAATACAAGGACTTGAGCCAGTTGGTCGAACTACACCAGACAGGGTCACCCGGTCGATAATGCCATGCGATCATTTCATTCTGCTTTATACACCGAATGACAGTTCCCTTCAAATATGGATAAACGCACAATAAAACATATAACAAAGAGAAACAATGAAATAGTACTTTGGATTTTGTCACGTAGTCTTCGAGTAATACTTCGCAGCATTGGGTAGAGAAATCACTAGTGGGAAGGCGAATAGAGCGCCAAGGCTTATTCAGAATACCCAAGAAAAATTTGGTAAACCACTGCAGACAGACAAGACGCTAGCGTGACAAATTGTAGAGAGATTCTCCTGCGTTGAGAGTCCTTATGATGTATGTTTAACAGTAGACGTCGAGCTAATGCAGAGAAAGACTGCTACGACATAAGCTGGTTTCTGTACCCTTTAGGAAAGAGTAAAGGACGCTCTTAGGAAACTTAAATGGAGTTTATGTATGAGAGGGAACGTAGTTCTCGCAAAAAGCTGTTCGGTAAATTTAGAATACTAATATTCGAGGTATACTGTGCAATAATTCCTTTACCCCTGTTGCATAATCTCGTGTATATGTCACGAAGATGAGATTAGGGTGCTTTCCAAGATACAAAAACTTCGTTGCTCTATTTCTCGAACTGCGAATGGAATAAGACAGAGAGTATTAACAGTGTTGCGGAGTACACTTCGCCCTGCACTGTACAGTAGCTTGCCAAGTATACACGGAGATGCAGAACGAAGCTAAAAATCCGTTGGGATTTTATCATTTAGTTTTTCTCCTGGTTTCCGCAAAGCACGGCAGGTTAGTTCCTGCTACTTCCTTACCCATCCCGAGTTTCTGCTCCGTTTCTAATGATCTCGTCCTCAACAGCACATTAAACCTGACTCTTCCTGTATTCTACTTCCGAACAACATAACAGCGGCATACCGTTACATAGGCTCGGATAAGCTGTATTTCGCAGAGTCTGTCATAAAAGTCTGGTCGGCCGCGGCAAATAAGACTGAAGAGAACAATAGTAAACATCGAGTAAACGCCAAACAATCGTCTTTCATTGCATTTCTTTTACACGCATAACAGCTGTTTTTACAGCGCTGCAAGTGACCACGATTTCGACGAAAGAATGTGGTCGTTGTATATAAAGTTATTCTATACTGGAGCCTCAACTATTCTGTTATGCTACCTTATCTCTCCTAGTCTAAGTCTGTCTTCCTTTCTCTTTCTCTTTTACAATGCGAAGAGAGTTTTTGGAGCATACCGTAAATCAGGAATTCTTTTATTAGTGTGATCATCAAAACATCCGCTTAGTGTGAACAATGTAACCAAGCTCTTTTGAAGGTTTTGAGCTGCAGGCCGTAGCAGCCATCAACAAGATGTACTCAGCAACATGCACTTGCATTTTTTTAAACTTATTATTTTATTTCTCAATAATACGTGAAGGTAACTTTCGATAAAATTTTATGTCACTAATTTCAGCCCCAAAACGTGTGGCGCGCTACGAGGTTTCAACCATCATCTGGTAGTAAACTGTCATGGAAAGCCCATTTTCAGAGCAGATTCTCAACTTAAAGTCAGTAATAATGTATCTGAAGAGCAGACATAAAAATTTCTTAATCACCTTTGTCAACTTCAGGTAAGCCTATGACATAGTTGATAGGAAGTCACTGTTTGAAATGAGTTTAGTTAGTGAATCCACAGCTCTAATTACGCAAACTCTAACAAACACGAGTTCTAAAGTGAAATTTTTAGAAGTTTTGAGATATAAACTGGAGTGAGGCAGGGAGATGGTCTCTCCCCCGTGGTCCTCAATTGTGCTGTATAAATGTCATAAGCGAATGGAGAATGTCATTAGGAGAAAGCCAAATCAACGAATAAATTAGATTAGGTTACAAAAGGGACAATCTACAAATAGACTATTTAACATTAGCAGATGACGTTGCAATTCTTTTCAGACTCAGTGGATACAGCAACTAGACAAATAAAATTGCTTAAAGCACAAGCTGAAAAAGCAGGCTTACAAATCTCTTTCTAGGAAACCAAATTTATGTCAAACATTAAGGCAGCCTCGAACATAATGAAACAAAGTATGTAAAAACTGAGGTAACTAATAATTTCAAGTATCTAGGAGAAGTAATAAAACAAGATATTCGGAGAAAGAAGGTATTAAAGCGAAAGCTAAAAAGATGGAAACAATATAACTCACTAACGACGTATGTAACAAGAAATTGATATCTACCAATGCTAAACTTACACACTACTCTACAGTAATTCCCCCAGAAGCTCTTTATGTAGCACAAGTGTTTAGCTCTGAACAAAAGGGCAATGATGGAAGCGCTGGAAATCACAGGAAGAAAGATACTAACAAGGGAACCTCCCCGTCGTACCCCCCTCAGATTTAGTTAGAAGTTGGCACAGTGGATAGGCCTTGAAAAACTGAACACAGATCAATCGAGAAAACAGGAAGAAGTTGTGTGGAACTATGAAAAAAATAAGCAAAATATACAAACTGAGAGTCTATGTGTACGATATGCAACTTCAAGGAGAGCATAAGCTGAGGAGCGCCGTGGTCCCGTGGTTAGCGTGGGCAGCCGCGGAATGAGAGGCTCTCGGTTCGAATCTTCCCTCGAGCGAAACTTTTATTTTCGCAGAGTTATGATCTGTCCATTCGTTCATTGACGTCCCTGTTCACTGTAATAAGTTTAGTGTCTGTGTTTTGCGACCACACTGCAAAACTGTGCGATTAGTAGACGAAAGGACGTCCCTCTCCAATGGGAACCGAAAACATTTGGTTGCAAGGTCGTAGGTCAACCGATTCCTCCACAGGAAAACACGTCTGATATATTCTATGCGACACTGGTAACGGCATGTACGTCACATGACAGGGATATGTTGTCGACCCACCTAACTTGTACACTTGGCGAATGGGTAACAAGATTCTTCTACCTTGCCCGATTTAGGTTTTCTTGTGGATGTGATAATCACTCCCAAAAAGTGATGAAAACATAAGAGTTTGTCACATAAACTGCAACAAATGAATGCAACAGTTTCACAGTCGCACAGTTTTCCCTTTGCTCTGTCAAAACATGTTTTTAACTTTTCAAATTTCCTGTGTGTAGACCGTCAAATCCTGCATATGTCCAAGCAAATCTGAACATGTTCTGGAATTCTGGAGAGCGAAGTTGATTATGTGTGAGTGACTGAACTTTGATAATTGTCTGAAAATAAAAAATTAAACTTTTCACTCGAGGGAAGACTTGAACCTAGGACTTCTCATTCCGCAGCTGCTTACGCTAACCACGGGACCACGGCGCTCCTGAGCTCAGAATCTCCTTGATTTGCGTATCTTGCGCATGGACTACTCAGTTTGTATATTTTTTCATAGTTTCACACAACTTCTTCCTGTTTTCTCGATTGATCTGTGTTCAGTTTTTCAAGGCCTATCCACTGTGCCCACTTATAACTAAATCTGAGGGGGTGCGATGGGGAGGTTCCCTTGTAAGGAAAGTTTTGGGATCAGAAAAGAGAAAACAGAACACAGAAGGCGTCGTAACAGCGAACTTTGTACGTATACTGAAAAAAACTACAGACGTGATTGCGGAAACAAGAGTAGCATTCTACGTTCAAATGCGAATGAATTCATAAGGGACCAAACTGCTGAGGTCATCGGTCGCAAGACTTACACACTACTTAAACTAAATTATACTAAGAACAACACACGTACATGCCCGAGGGAGGACTCGAACCTCCGGCGGGAGGGTGCGCGCAATCTGTGTCATGGCGCCCATGGCGCCTCAAACTGCGCGGCCACTCCGCGCGGCAGCTTTCTATGGTCACATCCATTTGATGGATCCCAACAAACTGATAAAAAGTATCCGTCCACTTATTTCGGTAAATTAGAAATTGGTAGGGAAATGGATGAACTGCAGATTGGTTCACAGTAATTTGAGGAACGACTATCATTCACAAAGAAATTACAGGACTATAAAGGTTTCCATGAAAAACAAATGAAGAAGACTGAAGCCACTTAGGCACTATTAGGTTGGATGTACCTTCCTACCTTACTTACGATGTACACAAACAGAAAAAATACGAAATAATATGTACGCAAACAATAGCTCAATAATACATAGAGTCATTTCAACAATCATACACCGGTTTGTAATTTTAGTCAACCTATTTATATCGCAAATATTCAGCACTGTATTTGCAACCATGTTTTTGTAAATGCTGGAATGTTGGAGAGAGCCACAATTTTCGCTCACGTGACAGTAAAAGTCGGGTAGTATCAGACACTCAAGTTTTTTGCAAATTTAAATTTCTCTGAAGGTTATATTGGTATCTTCTTCAAACTAAACAATATCATAATACGTTATTTAATAGAATTATAGAAATACAAACTCATAAAAATATATATTCGTTGATTTTTTTACATGTTTTCCTTCCTTTGTATTTTGGTCGTTTATATTTTTGGAGGGTCGTGCTGGACATGAACAAAAAAGTTTTTAATGGATCGTGCATGGTTACAAATTTAATTTAAATATACACCGCAGCGACGCACGGATGCACGCCAAGACCGTAGGATCCTACACAGTGCCGTAGGGGACCGCACCACCACTTCCCAGCAAATTAGGGACACTGTTGCTCCTGGGGTATCGGCGAGGACCATTCGCAACCGTCTCCATGAAGCTGGGCTACGGTCCCGCACACCGTTAGGCCGTCTTCCGCTCACGCCCCAACATCGTGCAGCCCGCCTCCAGTGGTGTCGCGACAGGCGTGAATGGAGGGACGAATGGAGACGTGTCGTCTTCAGCGATGAGAGTCGCTTCTGCCTTGGTGTCAATGATGGTCGTATGCGTGTTTGGCGCCGTGCAGGTGAGCGCCACAATCAGGACTGCATACGACCGAGGCACACAGGGCCAACAACCGGCATCATGGTGTGGGAAGCGATCTCCTACACTGGCCGTACACCACTGGTGATCGTCGAGGGGACACTGAATAGTGCACGGTACATCCAAACCATCATCGAACCCATCGTTCTACCATTCCTAGACCGGCAAGGGAACTTGCTGTTCCAACAGGACAATGCACGTCCGCATGTATCCCGTGCCACCCAACGTCCTCTAGAAGGTGTAAGTCAACTACCCTGGCCAGCAAGATCTCCGGATCTGTCCCCCATTGAGCATGTTTGGGACTGGATGAAGCGTCGTCTCACGCGGTCTGCACGTCCAGCACGAACGCTGGTCCAACTGAGGCGCCAGGTGGAAATGGCATGGCAAGCCGTTCCACAGGACTACATCCAGCATCTCTACGATCGTCTCCATGGGAGAATAGCAGCCTGCATTGCTGCGAAAGGTGGATATACACTGTACTAGTGTCGACATTGTGCATGCTCTGTTGCCTGTGTCTATGTGCCTGTGGTTCTGTCAGTGTGATCATGTGATGTATCTGACCCCAGGAATGTGTCAATAAAGTTTCCCCTTCATGGGACAATGAATTCACGGTGTTCTTATTTCAATTTCCAGGAGTGTACTTGCTTCCCTGATAGTCATTTCGAGAAGTCAGTTTTTTCCATAGCTTTCTTCGTGTTAGTTTCGTCCCATTTCTGTCGTGACTCCATATTTCCCCCGTAAAGGAAAAAAACACTCAAAATTTAAGTTTTTATGTTATTTTTTTATTGTTAGGATAATGTTTTGCCCGATACAACCCGAACGTATCGCTGTGGTAATTTAAATTCCCATTGTTATTACTTGCGAAATGAAACGAAATGATCGTGTGGCATTGATGGCCGGGAGGCCCGATATGGGGAAGTTCGGCCGCCGGGTTGCAAGTCTTATTTCACGTGACGTCACATTGGGCGTCGGTGATGATGAAATGATGAGAAGGACGACACAACACCCAGTCCACGAACGGAGAAAATCTCCAGCCCCGCCAGGAATCGAAGCCGTGCCCGCTGCATGGTAGGCAAACAAGTTACCAGTCTGTTAAGCAGGCGGACATTACTTGCGATAGACGCTGTAACAGCCTGCAACACTGAGAATAATCTCAGTTGCATCTAAAGCTGCTATGAAAATGCAGTATTTTTTAATACAACATATTTAAATTCCTGGGCTGAAAACTCGCTGCCACTCTCAAACGCACTGTTGTTTTCATTCAGAATCGCGAATGCTGTCGTGTTGCTCCATAGTTCATACTGTAGTTGCGCGACAGGTGATCCATTAACGCAGTAGTTTAGAAACTGATCTTGTCCGGTACCATCTGATACTATCCGACTTTCCCCTACTTGAAGCTGGACTAGCACTGTCGAAACACTTATTCGGTTTGCCTTTTACGAATAATCATAAAACTGAATAAAACAGAACTGGCAGTCGGTTGCAGTGGCTTGTTTCGAAACTGCGGGTTCATAGCGTGTGCTACATGTACTTTATGGATCAACTTCCTCTGCAGAAATGCGTCTTACTTTCAGACTACAGATAATTAAACGTTACCTTCTTCTGTCCTACGTGAAACGACGGTCTCGCCCACTCGAGGTGAAGCAATTACAATAATTGTGCGGCATACAAGTTTATTTTATACCAGAAGAAGTGAAAGCTGTGCCAAGTTTACATGAAACTCCCAGCATCTGCCGACAGCCGACGCGTTCGCCTTCACATTAACACCCACACACACTCGCCGCTGAGTCACCATGTGGGGAAAAGATAAAGCGGCGAACAATCTGAGGGCGTAACCGTGCGAGCGCCAAGTCGTCTTGCAGTCTGCTGTCTGTGTTGCATTCCGCGGGAGACTGCCTCTGGGGAATGTTTTCTTTTTTTTAAGTGTACTCTTTGCAGGCGGCGTGTTTGACGACTGCTCGCAAGCACTTGCAGATCGTCCTCGGTGGACAGTTACGACCCTAACAAGACTCTGAGAATTTCTTCGTGAATATAAGTACCCGTATTTGTGTTTTCTGCACGTTAAGGGATGTTTCTTGCAACAGTTTTCACATATCTCTTTCGGTGGAATTGTTTCTCTTCGAAATATTTTACAACGTATCCGTAAAGTTACAACTCCGCTCAGCATAAAAACAGTGTATTAACACAAGCGGCTAGTCAGAGTGTGTACTGATAATATCCTAAAGCTCGTTTGCGAAGAGTAGCGTACAAATCCTCCACCGTCCATCGTCAGTTATGTTTACTATTACCGCCGTGTATTAGGGTGAGCCTTCCAAATATAACCTTACCCTAACAATCTGACGACAAATGAAGCTGGAAATTCAATAAATGTTACAGTAACAACCTACTTTACTTTTAAATGTAAACATTTTATGTTAAGCTTTACCGTGACTGTTGTCGATATCAACTGAAACTACGCGTTAACTGTTACCTGTCACAATTAATTTCATTTTCCCTGTGCGTTTCAGTGGTTTAAACCTCCAACATCAGGTGGATCTGTGTGAACTGTTACAACATTTATGATTTGTGCGTACAAGTTTTAAGTAATTGTGTGCCCTTTTTATTAGCATAAAAGGAAAACGAAACACTATTTTAAAAATACTTCGGGAAATACAACTAGTCACCCTTTATGTATTTTTTATGTATACCAGTACGCGTTTCTGGCTTTCACCCATCTTCAGTTGGCATAATAGACATTTAAATCTTCAGGTAGCACATCATTTAAAACTTCAACTGCAGTTTGAATCCTGCAACCGCCCTGTGCAAAATAACAATTTTGTTTAACTACTACACTTCACGAGATGTTTATTTCCAATAAACACATGCCCACAAGGTGGTGCTCAACTCGGAGGTAAGCCGCTTCGAATCCTGGTTTGGGATGAAATTTTCACTACCAGTATTTGACTAGCAAGGTGAGGGGTGGTGGTGGCTTAAGGTTCCCGATCACCAGTCTTTGCACTAATGTCCGGGGTTAAATTCCAAATCCCTGAGTGTTGTGAAGTGAGTGAGGGCATGTGACACTGTCGATGGCGATCGGTCCGTCGGATGGGGACGTTAAGCTCGGCGAGCCCATTGTTGCTCTTCGACACGAGAAGGCTGTGTGCCGTCAACGGATTTCACCCTCTCCTTTCCTTTAATTCATAACAACACAAACCCAACACAAGACTGCACACGCACTCATCTCAACCTTCTACAAGACAGGTAAACACTTGACACTTCATAACAGGTCAGAGGAATTCAACAGCAAACCACATCCACCAGGACCTTGCCCTCAGAGGCGGTGTAGGATTCCTGCATCTGCTCCCCCTACACTCACTCCCAGAGTATGGGACTATTAAAAAAAACTCGTTAGATGCACTGATTTTCTATTATACTAGTTGTTGCTCCACTTCCCGCATTTAAACGTGGCACAACATTTGTTTCTTTGCATAATGCACAAAAAAGCCCATTTTCCGCCATGTTGTTGATTGACATGTTTGTTTACATCAGAAAATGATGCTTGTGTTCAAAGATACATTTTGCTTAAACTTCTGAAAATACTGCTAAAATAATTCCGTTGCATACATGAAATATGTTTAATGTAAGCTTCTGAGTGAATAAAAATTTGAAATTGCTCAACATGCAATACACTGAGTGCTTTGCATGGTCATTTACTAAGGACAGTAGTGACTAGTGAACCAAACTATATCAAATATTACGAAAGTAGAGTACATTTTATTTAAAACAAATAAAATTACATGTTTTACCCATAGTTAATAAATTTTACATTCTGGAGTGATGTTTTCAACGAATAAAGGCAGAACGACTGACGTACATGATGCAGAGTTGTAGTATAAATCGGATGGCCTCACGCTGAAAGTGACAATGGAAATAAGTGATCTCTCATTTATTGTTACTATTATGTTATTTCCGCGATTGTGATTGGTGTGTTGTTGTATAAGTAAATTATAGAAGTTTCTTGAAACATTTTGTTTCATAACTCTGATTGGTCATTTAGAATGTCATTTGGAAACGCACATTTTTTTAGAATAAATTTCAATTTGTTCGAATAGGTTCATACTTTGCCTTTGTTTGCAAGTTAAAGTATTTCTAAGTTGTGCGCTGTGGCTGTTCATCTTCAGCTACACGTAAGACAAATATAGATTTGTTTAAGCTTTTTAAACGAAGAGCATCCATGCGTTATCGGGAACTTATACTGGCATTTTTTTCCTGTTTAGTCAAGTGTACAGGATATATCAAAAAGAGTCATCCTATTTGGCACGTCTAATAATAAACTAATAAGCATATAGAATGAATTTTATTTTTTGATCGGGAAACTCAAAAAGTTTTTTCTCATACATGTTCATGGGTGTTCAAATAGCCCCCTTGAGATGCACGGCAGATTTCAATGCGAAATTAAAATTGCTCTCCTACCGCAGCGAACATGTCTTGAGTTCAGCTTCCACAGCTGCTGTTATGCGATGTCTCAGTTCATTCATTGTTACTGGTAACGGAGGCACATAAACAGAGTCTTCTATAAACCCCCACAAGAAATAATCACATGTAGTCAGGTCCGGTGCCCTCGGAGGCCAGTAACACATGGCTGAATCATATGGTCTAATGCGACTGATTCATCGTTCAGTAATCCTTTGATTTAAAAATTAGCCCACCTCCAAAATGCTAGTGTGGCAGTGCCCCAGCTTGTTGGCAAATAATGTCTCCAACTGTGGGAAAAGAAAGTTCTCAAGCATATCGAGATATGTGCTTCCTGTAACAGTGTTCTCGGCAAAGAAAAATGGATTATACAGCTTTGCCCGTGAGACTGCACAAAACACATTACATTTTGGAGAGTCCCTCTCATCTTGTACAACTTCAGGTGGCTGTTCCGTATCCTATACTGTATTCTCACATTACTACGGTTCACCTTTCCGTTTAAATGGAATGTTGCTTCGTCACTAGACACTAAGCGTGGAAGGAAACTGCCGTTCTCCATCTTGCAAAGAATGAAATTACAGATTTCCACACGTTGTTGTTTGTCACTTTCACGAAGAGCTTGCAGTAGCTGAATTTTGTATGGTTTCATGTGTAAACGTTGGCGCAACAGACGCCAGGCGGACAACGGGGGCATGCTGAGCTGTCGAGCTGTGTGGCGAACGGATTTCTGCGTACTCCTTGTGAAACTATGGCGGATGCGTTTGACGTCTGCGTCAGACACTCGGGGACAGCACGGCGATTTGCCTTTACACAAATAACCTGTTTCTCGGAATTGTCCATGCCATCGTCAAATACTCTGTGTTGTAGGAAGATCCACATCATACTTAGTGCGAACGTCACACTGAACAATTATCACTGAGCCGCACTGTGAAAAACGTAGAACACAAAAAGCTTTCTGTTGCTCCGACACCATTTTTGTTAGAACTGAAGTGGGAGCACACTGCTGCTACCTAGCATCTCTTTCCAATACTACGTTGTTGATCCCCATATCTCAGATAACATAATAGTTATGATTTTTTTAAATCGGATGATTCTTTTTGATCACTCTGTATATCTTAGAATAGGAACGCAGTTTTTACATACATGATAGATTGCACAGCTTGCTATTATTTTTAATATTATGGATGGTATTGTCATTTATATTGTTATTTGTGTGAAAACTGATTCTCGTATTTGTTTCTCGGAAAAGGTTTGCTACTTCATGTGACAGTTTTCCTAGAAATAGTATGTTCACATATTTTACTGTTAGCTGTAATATGGTGTTATTTACCATTGGACCTTCTTTATAATAATGTCATTATCTGACGTATACTTTTTTTTAATACATTGCTTAAAGGTTTGTTAGGTCTTTGACTGCAAAGCTGAACAAAAATATAGATGTAGAAATAGTTCCTACCGAGCGAAGTGGCGCAGTGGCTAGCACACTGGACTCGCATTCGGGAGGACGACGGTTCAAACCCGCGTCCGACCATCCTGATTTAGGTCTTCCGTGATTTTCCTAAATCGCTCCAGGAAATGCCGGAATGGTTTCTTTGAAAGGGCACGGCCGACTTCCTTCCCCGTCCTTCCCTAATCCGATGAGACCGATGACCTCGCTCTCTGGTCTCCTTCCCCAACCAATCCAACCAAATACTTCCAGTGGTCACAAACTTCTATTCCTGTCGGGATGAGACTTCTCCTACAAAAATTGTGTTTTCTTTTCGCCATTATTGGTAATACTACTATTTTGTGTGTTCTTTCGACTTATTGGTTTCTACACGCCATGTCTGCTTATTTCCGTGCTCACAAAGTGTATGGGATGTAAACATGACAGGACTAGTGGAGGTATTTTTACTTTTACCTTTTTGTTCGTGCTTACAATCGGAAGACTTCCATAAACCCCTAAGACACGTTCTAAAATAGTGCTTTGTTTTTGCTTTCTGCTACTAAACTTTGGCACAAGTTACCTTAAAGCTGTACATACAACACGTACATTCGTATTATTTAACATTAATCCAGCTGACGATGGAGATTTAGAACTCTGGGAAAGTTTAGCTTGATGTTTCAGTTGAATCCTACTTTAGTTTTCTGGAATCAGTTTCCTTATAATCCTTTCGTGCCTGATATTATTCAGCAGTTATGGAAAACATTGAAATTGGGAACTTAGAAATCTTTCTCCTAATTCTGCACTCCTGTTCCTAACGTCACTTACTAGACGAGATGAGAAGCATATTTTAAAGGAGCTACCAGTTCGGCGCACATATATCAGATATAAAAATAATAAAACCGATGTTTTGTTATGTTGTGTAGTGTGAACTGGATTTGAACACAAACATATAGATATATTTCTTTCTCCTTTCTGCTACCAGACACATTTTTTTCAATGTAACTCAGTGTTAAGAATTTGAAGTATGTTTTGTTCACCAGCAGGCTTTTTTCAAAATTATTGAATATGAAACAAGTGTTAATGAAATAATCTAAACAATGGTTCAAATGGCTCTGAGCACTATGGGACTTAGCGTCTGAGGTCATCAGTCCCCTAGAACTTAGAATTACTTAAAGCTAACTAACCTAAGGACATCACACACATCCATGCCCGAAGCAGGATTTGAACCTGTGACCGTAGCGGTCACGTGGTTCCAGACTGAAGCGCCTAGAACCGCTCGGCCACAACGGCCGACCAAATAATCTAAAATTAACTATTTGTTAATTAACAAATTACGTCTAACATAATCTTGACGCAGCCGCAGGTTGTGAGAAAATGAGGTATTTGGTGTGTGTGTGTATGTGTGTGTGTGTGTGTGTGTGTGTGCGTGCGCGCGTGCGTTTGTGTGGATGAGGGGGAAGCGGTTCAATTTCACATATTTCCTATTATAATTATTATACTAGAATGGCTATTCGGAAAATAAGGTCCAATGGGTCGTGAAACGGAAACCACTTCGAAAATAAAAAATGTCTTATTTGCAACAGTTAGCTACATCTTCCAGCTACTTCTCTACGTATTCGCTGCTCCAACTTAGACATCTGTCATACTGTTGTACAAACTTTCCGATACCCTCCTCATAGATGGCAACCACCTGTGCTTTCTGCCAATTCCCTTCTCTGGTTTACAGCTTATTTCCTGTGCCAAAATGTTGTCCTCATAGAGATGAATCTCAGGGGGAGCCATTTACGGACTGTATTATGGGTGATGAAACACCTCCCATCGGAAACGCTGCAGAAGCATCTTCATTTCCCCTGCAGAATGAGGCCCAGAATCGCCATGAAGAAGGAAACGAATGGCAGTTATGTTATGTGGGCTGCATGACATCAGGCGAAATATCTAACCAGGCCCATTACTTGAAAACAAAAAATGTCTTATTTGCAACAGTTAGCTACATCTTCCAGCTACTTCTCCAGATCGAAGGCGGGAGACATTGTTGTTCTAGGCATCTTCACGTGCTCACTGTGCGCCCATAACTGACAAGAACGACGTGACGCAATCGATGGACATACTAGAGACACTGCCCAACACATCTGTGCAAAGCTTTAACTGATTTTCACTGTCGTTTCCATTTCGCTCCCGATCGGACCTTATTTTCTGAATACCCCTCATATGTTAAAGAATTCCAACATTATGTTATAAGGACTGAGCACTTAGCAGCTGTGCTATGATTTATTCGTAATAGTCACGGCCCCACCGTGAGTCGCACTTACGTGGTTGTTTTCCAACAGGAATGGAGATCTTCGACTTCCATCACTGTCTTTATTATCACTGATGAGGAACGAGATACTAACACTGTGTGAATTGCACCACTATGACCACAGTCAACATAGGTATGTTTGAATAGTTTTATTAGAGACCATTGCCCGCATCTCGTGGTCGTGCGGTAGCGTTCTCGCTTCCCATGCCCGGGTTCCCGGATTCGATTCCCGGCGGGGTCAGGGATTTTCTCTGCCTCGTGATGGCTGGGTGTTGTGTGCTGTCCTTAGGTTAGTTAGGTTTAAGCAGTTCTAAGTTATAGGGGACTGATGACCATAGCTGTTAAGTCCCATAGTGCTCAGAGCCATTTGAACCATTTGCCATTATTAGAGACCATCGAAAAACTTTTGATGTTTCATAAGGCATTTTGTAACCAAATGGGAACCAAGGCATTATCGCTTATTAGTTTCAGTTATAGTTCATAGCTTCTTACAGGGTATTCGTATAAACGAAAAGACATCACAGGAAACTTGTTGAAGAAAATGAGCTATAGCGAATTATTTAAACATCAAGAACAAATATACATTTTTCATTTGTGGTTACATCACAAAATTTATGGTTCTAGTTGAAGCTGGTAGACAATCTACCCACTAAAATCGTCCAAATGGTATTCTTGACAAGCCATATAGTTGACGCCCATTGCGTCAGCGGCCACATCGAGATAGATATCTGAGACAACAGAATAAGTTCGCCTGTTGAATCTTCACTGCTTGAAATTTTGCTGTTTTCCTGTAGTTTGCTTCAGACTTTTGGTAGCACGTTTATAGTCTTAAGCAGTATTAATTGTCGAGATGAGAGTAGAATCTTCTTTTTTTTCTTTTTACGATCATAAAAATGTTCCACGTTCTTCTTGAGTAGCTGGTTCATATTGCTTTCCTTTCGTCATTCCATTTGTGAATCCCTTTTTCCTATTAAGTTATTGGTCTTATGTTCTTAAGTGATGAAGGGAAGGAAACAGTAACGGACTGGAAAATGGGCTTCGGAAAGGGATCAGAATTATCACAAAATTGAGATAAAGTAAAGAAAAATTGAAAGGCAAGTAGACACATTAATTACTATGTGAACATTGCTCATATATCCTATAGGGAGTACTAAACACATGCTAGTGGCCGTAGTTCAGATGGTACACTCCCAGAAAATACCAAATGTCAAGTCTTTTTGCAAAATATTATATCGTCGGATTCACAATATATATGGCTTTTCAAATGATACCAGCAAAAGAAATTTTGGGTCGCACTTACGTGGTTGTTTTCCAATAGGAATGAAGATCAAAATAATTAAGAATAAGCTCAGAATGTTCCACATAATCACTGTCTATCGCTGATAGGGAAAGCAATACGAACGCCATGTGAACTGCACCCCAAAGATCGAAATTAACCGTATAAAATAAAAAAATGACGTGCATCTTAACTTCAGAATACGGGTTGTCGATACAAGAATATTATACATGTAGGGAATATTTGAGACATTCCCCCTAGTTAATGTAAATTCCTGGATGGTTTCTCTAAGTGTGTCAGCCGTTTCCTTCCCCAACGTACACAGACTACCACCTTCGTCAGTAACAATTGCTCTAACTCGGCTGGGCATCGAATCGAAATGAGCTTGGATGACAACTACATGTACGTCATTCTACAATGTTTCAACTCTGTGCCAGCGATAATCAACCGTAGGGTCCGCAGCTCGTGGTCTAGTTGCTAGCGTTGCTGCCTCTAGATCACGGGGCCCCGGGTTCGATTCCCCGCCGGGTTGGGGATTTTCACGGCCCGGGGACTGGGTGTTTGTGTTGTCCTTATCATTTCATCATCATCCTCACCATTCGTGACAGTAGCTAGATTGGACTGTCAAAAAAATGGATTGTGAAAAAATTGGGACTTTGTACGGGCGCTGATGACTGCACAGTTGAGCGCCCCACAAACCAAACATCATCAACAACCGTAGGGGCTGGCTAATGGTGACGTGCCAGTCTCTTGATAACTCATAACCAGACGTTTTCATTAAATAAGAGATCTGGACAACGTGCTGACTAGGGCAACTTTCTATATAAAAAAAAAGTGTCAGACTGTTAAAAAAAATCGGTGTAGTTGCGTGAGTAGGACTAAAAAATTGTACGTTCGTTAATGTTAACAGTAATCATCTGTACATATCCTGTAAACTGGGTTGTTCTAAATCGTTTCGATAAACATCATCGTTCAAATTATCTATGACACATGTAACTAACTAGCTAACTAACTAACTCTGCATCCAAGTAGGATCAGTCGATCTTGCGTTATCTTGTTGAAACATAAGAGCACAGACACACCGAATATATGGCACAGCCGTCAGCATTAACGTGTCAGAAATGTAAAACTTGTTTACCAAATTTTCGACTATGTGAGTCAGAGGTGATCGTATTGGGCAACCAATGCAATCACATAAAATCACGCCAGGTGTTGGGCCCGTACGAAAATGACAAATGCAATCTGGCAACATTTCATCTTCTCGGAACCTCCACACACGGATATATCATTCTCGGGAAAAGACGAGGTGGTGGCACTCCTGTGTGCCAGTCATTGGTGGCACTACTATAGCTTGCCTCTCACGTCAACTTGATGAAGACTCGAAGCACTGGATGAGTACTCTAGAGTTAATCGCACTATCATCTCGTACACGATTTCCTTTATAGATGCACTGCATTTTCAAAGAACTCTTCCAACATCTAAATATGCTATTCGCCCTCCCTTATACTGATTTTGCGCGTTTGTCCAATTTCACACAGCTTCTTTGTCTTACCCGTACATATTTAAACGATGTGATGTGCTACAGTTGTCGCTGATAATCTTATAATCGGGTAGTATCGGATTCTTTCTCTTTGTTATAGCCATTCTCAAGTTTTCATCATCATTTGAAGAGAGCTGACATTTATGAAATCTTCTTTTGTTATCAGACCAGTCGTGGCGTCGTGTTGTCCCCATGTTTCGACGAGTTCCCTATTGGCCATTTTCAGGCGACGTCTGTGACAACACGACCTCACGACTCACCTGATAATCCCAGTAGATTTCTTCAATAAAATTCAGAAAGTCTACATTCCGATAGAGCTATATGTGTGTGTGAATTCCTAAGGGACCAAACTGCTGAGGTCATCCGTCCCTAGACTTACACACTACTTAAACTAACTTATACTAAGAACAACGCACACACCCACGCCCGAGGAAGGACTCGAAGTTCGCCATCCGTGACATGGCGCCTCAAACAGTGCGGTCCCATGGGGCTGACAGTCCTTACGCATATTGAAAACTTTTCCCAGTCTTTCTGAATTTCCTTGCTATCGTCCAACGACGATACTTTTCTGTAGATAACAGCAACGTCAGCGAAGAATGTGGTAGTGCTCATAAATCGTTTACGTATATTGAGGGCATCAGAGGTCCCATTGCACTTCTTCGAAGTAATGTCAATGTCGCATTCGTTCCCTCGAGGCACCACTGTTAATACTTAGTGAACTTATATACAGACAGTGTTGAGGGACTTTTCGTAGTAGTATGGTAGCAGTGTGATTCCATGTGACGACGTGTAGACGTTTTGCTTGCTGAATGATGCTTTTCTCAATGAGTCCCTGAAGTCAGATACCCTGCACAGTACTGCAACACAAATAATGTGTCAATTGACATATATATAATTTCAGTAATTTCAAAAAAAATTCATTTCGGTTACATGTATCGTTGTTGCAATTTTTATAGCCTTTTGGGTCATTTTTCTTAATGTCCTGTCCATTTGTAACTACATGTCATAGGTGTACTAAAATTCATTCACTTTTCACCATATATTCACGACATTACGATTTTTACAAGTGACCATGCATGAGTAAAAATAAAGGAAAGACGTCCAGTGTACGTTCCTGTGAACATGTACGACATATTTATACCTAATTACACTGGTATGCAAAACAGTGCACGATACACCCGCAGAGGGCAAGAAGTGGGACCACGTAATGCACCCAGGAACACTGTAGAACATGATCGTTGCGGTGGTCCAAGTGTTTTGATGAGTGGAGGCATAATGTTGAATGGGCGTACTGACCTCCAAAACTTTGAAAACGGTACACTCACTGGTCAGCGTTACTGTAACACTGTACTCCTTCCACATATGCGTCTTTTCAATGGTGCGCGCGGACTTGCCTTCATTTTTCTGGATGGCAACGCGCGACCTCATCGATCTGCACAAGTAGAGGAGCTCTTGTGGGCAGACGTGTCGCAGCATGTCCACATGCACCAACGACCATCCAGCAGTTTTCAACAGCACTGGTGGAGGAATGGAACGCCCTACCACACTAACACCGCCGCCGCAGTGGCCGAGCGGTTCTAGGCGCTTCAGTCTGGAACCGCGCTGCTGCTACGGTCGCAGGTTCGAATCCTGCCTCGGGCATGGATGTGTGTGATGTCCTTAGGTTAGTTAAGTTTAAGTAGTTCTAAGTCTAGGGGACTGATGACTTTAGATGTTAAGCCCCATAGTCCTTAGAGCCATTTGAACCGTTTTGAACACTAACACCTTACCAACGTTGTGGACAATATAGGAGCACATAGCACAACATGCACTGTCGTCCATGGTGATCACACGTCCTATTGAGAACCATGTCCCACGTTCTGTAATGTCCAAAGGACCATCATGAATCGCCGTGACAGCAGTGTAATTATCTACCAGCTTCTTTGTCCTCTCCCTCAGCAAGGAGTCTAGGTGTAACAGTAGATGAAAATCTAAATTGGTTGGAGCACGTAACTACAATATGCAAGAAGGAATCAGCATCGCTCGATGACCTAAAAAAATATAAAAAGCTCACCCCTCTAGACCTGAAAAAGAAACTTGTACAAACACTTACACTTCCATTTATTGCTTACAGCGATGTTATCCTGCAAGGTCCTTTTCGGGAATGCTCATGGTGCCTGGAACTGGCTATGAATGCTTGTGTCCGTTGTGTCTGTGATGTTCGACAGTTTCATCACATTTCACTATCATATTCACAGCTAACCTGGCTGCGTGCAGACAAGCGCAGAGATTTCCATACCCCCTGTCTACTCTGCTGTCTTGTCAACGTACAATGTCCCTGATATCTCTTCTCGACCTTAACGCTATTGTCTGAACAACACGGCAGTAACACCCTTTCCTGCCGGAGCAAATCATTTCTGTCCAGCCCCATCGTTCAGCCATTTTCTCAAAGTCCTTCTCAGTAGCAGCAATCTGACTCTGAAATAACCTCCTGTATTGTATAAGACAACAGAGTAACATCTCTAGCTTCAGAAGGCATTTAATGACATATATTATCACTACTAGTAGCAACAGTAGCCGTATTAGAAGTACTGTCAGTATTAACTTTATTAGTTCATAGTCAATACTGTTTACTCACGTTATCCCTTTAGCGTCCACTCCCGGTAGCTGAGTGGCTGTCGGCACGGTAGCTCAGCGCGCTCGGTTAGAGGGTTAGCCGCCCTCTCAAATAAAGAAACTGAGTTAATAGATCAACAACGACCTTAAAACGGTGTCTTACGACGTCCGCCCCGATCAGACACAACGAACGAAAACGAACAAAATGAAATTAAAAAAAAGAAAAAAGTGGTTAGCGCGACAGAATGTCAATCCGAAGGGCCCGGGTTCGATTCCCGGCTGGGCCGGAGATTTTCTCCGCTCAGGGACTGGGTGTTGTGTTGCCCAAATCATCATCATTTCATCCCCATCGACGCGCAATTCGCCGAAGTGGCGTCAAATCGAAAGACTTGCACCATGCGAACGGTCTACCCGACGGGAGGCCCTAGTCACACGACATTTAATTTAATTTAATCACTATAGACACTCAAATCATTTTATTACAATTTTAATATTAAAATTGTTACCTCTTAGGCAGTTATGATTTAAAAACAGGTACTGTATGTGTGAAACCCTGGTCCGATGCAAAAGAAGGCCTCATGGCCATAATCAGATCGCGTTAAATAACTAAATAAATTGTCTTTGAATGTAAGTTTCATTTCTGTTCGTGTGAGGACGTATTTGTTTCATTTACGCTCTGTACTGTAATGCACTGTACTGTACCAGCTCTTTCTGTTTATGGTCCGAGTTGCAAAGAGCTGAGTTACCTGGCAGTGACACGGCATGCGGAATTACTTTCGTCCTTTATGTTTCGACCACCAATGTACGAAAATCGGCAAGAAAATAAGGTAACGTATCGCTTGAAATCATCCAGCACTATCTTCGACGAAAATGGACGAAGAACTTAGTAATCTCACCTAAACTGCTGATCGTCTGGTGCAACGTCTAGTGTCACAGACCTCTAACCAATTACGACTACATGTTCAGGCCTGTCTTTCAAGAACATAATGAGCAAGTGTTTAACGCTTTGCCCACACAGGCGACGGTGACGCATCATATTTGACACCAGCTAAATAGTCGGGTACACATGAAGCTATTGCCAAAAACATATCATTACTTAAACAAGGCACAATCTGTTCTGCGGCAGTAAATGGAAAAAAAGTAATTCTCACTTCCCACACAGTACGAAATGTCAGCAAACACGATAACCCGCAACATCTCTGACAGCGAGCTTCTTGGTCATCTTATGTATGTCGCTGTAAGAACTACAGATGGGTACGCTTCACAAGCTATTTTCCTCCTTTTCAGTTCCATCTGCCCGTATGTCACAAATATTTAGATAAATTCCCAAAACATATTATTTTTTGGAATTTCATTGTTGCTATCGTTGCCACTGAGTTGACATTCTCATAAGTACTGTGTATGTTAATTGTCTACCTCTCTTTCTCGCCAGTTCAGTCGTATAAGAATTTTTCTGTTGAATGAGGAGTATGACGTTTATTAGGACATGTGATCTCCCAGGCTTCTAAGAGTGTTTGATTATTAGCGTGCTTTCAAGAGTTCAAGGGAGTTGTTACTTTTTGCACAATTTTTCGACGATAGATTTAGCAATCGTCTTGGTGTGCTGTGAACTGTATTACGAAGGAATGGGTACTCAGATCGACACATTGAGTGGGTATTTCATTTACTGCTAGGGAAGAGGTGAAGCCTGAGAAACAAGAAAGCGCTTTCTAGGAAACATCGGTAGACTCCTGTGAAAACACGGTATCCATTGTATTTCGCTCTAGTTAACAAAGATAAAAAGCGTTTTCTGTAATGTTAAAGACGACCTACGTCTCCGAAAGGCGAGTCCATACAGCATCCCATGTGAACACAGCTTGTATTACTTGGTGCAGTCTGTTTCAACAGTCAAGAAAAGGTGCAAAGAACGTCAGCGAAACACCCGGCTAAAACGCTAATCAAAATAACTGTCGCCGATCACTGCCTCGAGTATGGCCATGAAATGAAATATAACGAGACCAGTATCATGGTTCGAACACCAAGTTTCTGGGACGGCGTAATTAAGGAGTCTGTCAAAATAATTATAGCGGAAAACCCAATAAATTAGGACGAAAGTTTCAATTCAAACAATACTTGGGTTCCAGGACCAAGTTTATTAAGATCTTGCCAGTCGCCTCATCCACTAGAACTGGAAACTCTAAAGAAATGTGCTTTTCCCGGAACAACAATGCGGTCTCTGGGTGAAAACATGAATATTCAAGGGCGTAGTCGGTGCTGGGAGACGAACTCGGTTATAAACAGTGACGCGACAGCAACAAATCTTAGCTGTCTGGCTGGAGTCCATGCGGTAAGTACGCATGACGCAGATCGCATCACCTGAAGAAGACGGCTATGGAGGTCATCGAAATACTGCGCATGAAAAGGGATTCAACAACTCGACTACACACCCGACGTCATATCGGGTGTTTATAATTAAAGTCCAGCTACTCACAGTGTACCAGTGTGGGCAGTAATTATTGTATGTCAGCGAAACTGGTAGATATTCTAATGTGTTAATGCGGAACTGATTTACACTGGAAAAAAATCAATTCCAATTTTGGCCACCAGATGCAAATCTGACTCTGTGAATGCAAGGAAGACGTATAGATGTTTGCAAATGTAATGGATTAGGAACGCGACATGGCAGAAAAGGTGAAACAAGTGAGAAAGGCATAATGTTGATTTTAATATTAACAAGTGCTTACATAATGTGTTCAATATGAACACCGGAGACGTCTACGAGATGCTGTACAGCGCCAGATTCGTACCTAGTGGCTAAAACTGTAATTAAAGTTTTAGTAGTAGTAGTAGTTCAAAAATGGTTCAAATGGCTCGGAGCACTATGGGACTTAACATCTGAGGTCATCAGTCCCCTAGAACTTAGAACTACTTAAACCTAACTAACCTAAGGACATCACACACACCCATGCCCGAGGCAGGATTCGAACCTGCGACCGTAGCGGTCGCGCGGTTCCAGACTGAAGCGCCTTTAACCGCGTGGAGTAGTAGTAGTAGTAGTAGTAGTAGTGGCTTCATTCATCCGTAGATCTGTTTTTTACAAGAATATAGGACATGTCAAAGTATTTACAAGTTTAGATCAATTTAAAATAAGCTAATTTCCAATGTAAATCGGTTCCTCACTGACACATTAGTATATTTAACGCGTTTCGCTACTATATGATAATTACAGCCGACACGGACCTCCGTGAGTAGCTGCACTATAATTATAACCACCCAGTAACTTGTTTATAAAGTTGTTTATCTCTGAATATGGTAGAAACGATATAGACTGCAAGGCTTATGTGCACATAAAGAAGCACAGATTACTCTGTAGGTCGTGACAAATAAGCTCTGATACATTTACGGTATGCAGAGAGTGTAGAGGAAGAAGAAACTGAAGTGACTCAATAGGACGTAGATAGAGAGATTAAGAAACTGAAGAATAATAAGGCACCAGAAGAAGAGAGCATAACGGTAGAGCTGTTGAAGGCAGAAGGTGAAACTCTTTAGGAACACTGAAATATGGAGGAAGGAGGAAATCCAGAAGTTAGCTACCACTATCCCTTGCACAAAAAGAAAAGTAAATGGAACCGTAGTAATTGCAGAGGTATTTCTCTGCTAACGTAACATACAAAGATTTATCATTAATAATTCTTGAAAAGCTGAAGCCTTCTACTGAGATATTTTTGGAAAGTACCAGGTAGAATTTCGCCCAGGAAGATCAACCGTAGATCACACTCTCACCTAGAGACCAATCTTGGAGAAGTGCTCGGAATTCAATCATCGGTTTCTGGTAATATATGTAGCTTTCTCAGAGACTTATGATAGTACAACCAGATTAAGTACCATGAAGGAGCTTGGCATATCACGGAATGTAATTAACCTGGCGTAGGTGTGCGCAGCAGAGACAAAAGCCAAAGTAAACTTCCACAGGGAGACATCCAAGGAATTCGGCATCAGAACAGATGTGAGACAGTGTGATGCCATTTTACCACTGTTTTTTAGTTAGGACCTGGAGTAAACAATTATGGAAGTGGAAAGAGAAGGCAAGGGGGTGAAGCTAAATAGAGGCACACAGTTATTGGGATATGCATTTTATTGGTATATGCATTCTACCACTGTTTTTTAGTTTGGTCCTGGAGAAAACAATTCTGGAAGTGAAAAGAGAAGGCAAGGGGGTGAAGCTAATTGGAGGCACACAGTTATTGGGATATGCAAACGACATTGCAGCTAAAGTGAAGTCAGAGGAAGATAAGGCAGAAACCATAAGAAACTTAGGAAACAATGCCGGTAAAATTGGACTGAGGATTAATACGGAGAAGACTCAGTTGAGAGAAGTATTCAGAGAAGCTTCTAATACTGCCCCATCACAGGTAGCAATACGGAACATAGCCAAAGTGGAAAATTTTGAATACCTGCGAACCTGGTTCAAAAGGCATAATAAATTAAAACAAGAAATTAATCAACGTATTGTCAATTGGTCTAAAACTTATTTCAGTTTCACGCAGATTATGTCATCAAAAATATCTCTCCGTTAAGTCCAAAGATAAATCATATAATGCAATGAAAGTCTCACTATTGTTATATGGGACAGAACCCTAAGCACCACAAAAAAGAGGATCTTGATCTTTGAACGGGAAACCACAAGAAATATACTGGGACCAATCAACAAAGAGAACACCTGGAGACGTGGAAAGAAGCAGGAATTTTTGGAACTGATGGAATAATCGACAATCATACAGAAAATGAAAGCGCAGAGAATAAGCCTGGCAAGGCACAGTGCCAGGAGGTCAGATACTTCCCGGCCCAAAGCTGTGCTTACGAGAAAACCTGATACATCTCGTCTAATTAGACGGCCGAGGATGCTGTGGGCGAATGAACTGCAAAAGGACCTGAGTGCCAATGAGAACTGAAGACAAAGTACACAAGATCGCCATCTATGGAGGAACATTGTAAGGTCAATGCATGATCGTCAGGATCGGTGATCGCCAATATGTATGTATGTATGTATATAGGAAGCATATAAATTTCTAAAGCCCAAAAGAATAACCTAAGTAACGCAGTCTTACTCCAAAATAAGTGGTAAAATAGTCACACAGCACAAACTTTCATAATTTCGGAGCAACGTAAAGAAATGAGGGTCTGCGTATCTATGCTATGTCATTAGGAAGTAGATCAATAGGAGTCGTGAAGGCAATAGATTACTTTAAACGTGTGTTACCTTTCCCAACTGTCCAGTTGGGCAGTCTCCCCGGTTGTGTACACATCTTTTCGGATTGTAGAGAACAGTTAGTTATATGTGTGAGCACTTGCAATTCTAGTTCATTTCGTACTTAACATAGCAGTAGGTGAGTAGGACGACACCACATAATGTTTCATTTCAGCAGCCTAAGATAAAACGAATATCTTTTTTATCATCACCTGAAACCTAACTGAGTTGCAGAGACATTTTACTTATTATTATTTATAATCCTCAGTGTCCGCTCTGCTGTTGAGAGGCAATTCAGTAGAATGACTGTGACTAGTAAATTAAACTTTCGAAGCAGGACAAGATGGCACCTTCACATAGATCAAGCACAAATAATAATACGGTCCTGGCAAAAGAGTTCATAATACGTGAGTTTAACAACGAACGTTTTGACGTTGAGGACAATAGAAAAACTTTTCAACACCATAGAGTAATCCAACCTGCACTGAACTTCACAAACCAAGGTGACAACATATAAATGCCTAACCCTGAATCCATAACACAAGAATAAATCTTACACTCTATAATGACTTAATATCGATGAATTTATGGTAGCACGGTATTCCATACAGCAACAATCAGCTTCGAAATATTTTGTGATAGCAACCTTTTCACGCCTATTGCACTGTGTGCAATCATGCTATTGGCTTCCTAGGCGCAGAGTACTCCTCCAAGCATTCCCAAACTAATGTCGTCACGAAAAACTAACCTTTCTTACAGTAAAATAATTTGAGTTGGTTTCAGCCAACCCTGCATTGATGCTCAATGGCGTGGACCCCTGCTAGACAAAAACCACTTTCTTCTGAACACAAGAAACACACTACAAAGTGCCTCTTCGTTTTTATCATACCGGTTCCAAACAAGAAACGACCACGATTAATGATGAACTTCTTTCAGACAAGCAAAATCACCCGCGAACGAATATTGTTTGTCGAGAGAAAAACTGACATGCCGAAGACTTAAGTGAGCAGTTAAGATGTCGCTGTAGATCTAATATCGATATACTGAAACCGGTTAGAGCAAAATCTCATAAATGATACCAAATATAAACATCGCGATACACAAAAAGATCAAATATACTGGGAGCAATTGAAAGTCCTAGCTAACATGTACGTTTCAAGGTAGTTACAGTTGGAAATAGAAGAAGTGTAATAGCGATTAGTACACACGATACTGAAAGAAAATCATCATAACGAAAGAACGTTAGCAGTAAACTCGTGTAAGTCCCGCTATGAGCGCGTAATTGCCAGTCACAGCAAAGATGCTTCCTCACTACGGCGCACTTTGTTAGTTGGCATTGACGACTGGCAAAGCGTGGACATATTTGCTGGTTTGCGCGCAAATTTTTAAGTTTATTACACACATATCGCGATCGGATAAGTTTATAAGATTGTCGACTGACAGGCTACAAGGATCATAATAACAGGCACGATTGTTATCAGTAAATTACTGTAAGTTTCGACTTCTGGCGCAACTATGTGGAGCCCTGGTACACTACTTACCAAGTTCCAAACCTAAGTGAGCGTAGACCTTATGAAACTTTACAATCCGAATCTAGACTTCCTACTTCCCAATCCTAATCCACTATGAATCTTCGAACGGAGCTTCCATGTACGTGAATATTTTCACCCTGCACACAAGTTTTGTGAAAATGTGTTTCAGAATACTTGTAACAGCAATTTCTTTGAATTACATTATTTTCTAAGAACAAATTAGGACCTATACAATATTATCATTTAAGTGGACGTATCTTAATACAGCTCTCCACATAGAGCAATATCTTATGGTTTACCTGAAAATAACGCTGGAGTCGAGCCAGATTGCGTGCTACCAAAATGAAAACACGATACTGTACTAATGAAAATGGAAAATGTTACGCCATGACCTAGCAGACCGATATTTATCAAACTTTCTGGATATGTCTGTCACATAACGGATATTATATTATCAAACTTTCATTCCATTGTGAACTGATGTCCATCGTTAACACCAGTATAAAGTATGACACCCACAGGCACGAGTATACGCCTGTATTCGTTGTAACATGGAAGCAAACAGCTTCCGAATGCCATTTTAAGGAATTTCTTATCATGCCTGAAACACATTATGTGTCATTTCATGAAGGTTCCTCTCTGTAGGTTGGTAGGAAAGTATATGTTTCCGCAACGTATCCTAAATATGCTCTATGGTTGACCAGTCAGTGGACCCAGCAGACCAGTCAGGGATCCTTATATTCCTCAAACGTTTGTGGTTTGAAATGTCGTGTGGGTCTTGCATTATCCTATTAGAACATACCATACGGTACCATGGTTCTCAAGTCCAATCAGGCCTGTTGTCACACACTGTTATTCGAGGAATTTGAAAGGTATGGGGCTCAAGAACCGCTGTTTACTGAGACCTTGCACATGGTACTCTAGGGACACGTTGGCATATATCGCATCACCAAAAATACAAGTGAGACTTGTCACTGAATACCATAGAATGCCACTCAATATCCCTGTTGACTCTGGCTCTATACCATACACGTATCCGTTGACCATGTACGGTGCCAGAATTAAATGGCACATTGAAACTTGAGATCTTAGCCAAGCTTAGTAATCATTTCCTGACAGGAACTCTACCTGTAAACTCTGCCCAGATTCCAGAAGTTGCCATGCATCTATTAGTATCCCACAATCTTCTGGTGGAGTGGTCCTTCTGCAAGAACCCGTGCCTACTCTTCTTACCATGTTGTTGTCCTGAGTCTACATGGTCACTACCCGTCAGTGATTCGAAATTTCTATAAGTGGTGGCAAGCTACAAATGCACATCGTCTGGGTATGCTGTGTTGCGGTCTCCACGAGAAAAGTTCCAGTAAGGTAGAGATACCCAATAGCCACCATTTATTCACACCATTCTTCATTTGTGACTTTTTTCTGTACTGAAAATAAACTCACGTAAGGGTATAATTTTAATCAATATATCTCTAAAAAAATCTAAACTCCGCCTAAACAGGCCATGAAGTCCCAATGGTACCATTCGGCAGCCGTGTCGTCTTCAGCCCACAAGCGTCACTGAATGCACACTTGGAGGGGCATGGGGTCAGCACTCCGCTATCCCGGCCGTATGTCAGTTTATGAGTCCGGAGCCCCTACGTCTCAGTCAAGTAGCTCCTCAGTTTGCCTCACAAGGGCTGATCGCACCCTCCTTGCCAACAGCGCTCGGCAAACTGGATGGTCACCCATCCAAGTGCTAGCCCAGCCCGACAGCGCTTATCTTCGGTGATCTGACGGTAACTGGTGTTACCACTGCGGCAAGGCTGTTGACAATCAACATATCTCACAGGCAAGAAAATACTGGAGAATTAATTTGGTAACGTTCAGGCAAAGTGTTCATGGTGTAATAGTTTCCATTTCCATCAGTGTACCGAGCGAGGTGTCGCAGTGGTTAGTACACTGGATTCGCATTCGGGAGGTTCAATCCCGCGTCCGGACATCCTGATTTAGGTTTTCCGTGATTTCCCTAAATCCCTCCTGGCAAATGCTCGGATGTTTCCTTTTAAAAGGCACGGCCGACTTCCTTCCTCGCCATTCCCTAATCCGATGAAACCGATGACCTCTCTGTTTGGTCTCTTCCCCGAAATAGCTCAGCCCCTCCATCAGTGTATCTCTCCGTATGTCTGCTCTTTAGACTCACCTGTAAGTACACTCAGATCCATAAATATAAAGATGTGTGAAACAACATGAGATAAGGCAATGATGACTGAACTGTTATGCCACAGTGCAGTAAACGAGAAAAAATTATATTCTTCTTTAGTTCGAAATAGCACAGCTACAGGCGACACCCAGCAGAAGTGCGACACACACATGCAGCAAAAGTCAGCCACATACACGAGGACTCATTGCTACATTGGCACCAGTCGCCAAGCACAAGTTACACATTCAGCAAAATATCGAGTGAAAGAGGGGTGGAGATGTACTCGTTACCCCTTGCGACATCTAGCAACAAGCAATACCTCAGCTGTAATAACACATTTCAGAGGCCTAACAGTGCAGTTAAGAGCTTGTAACAAATTGTTAAGCGACACAGCGGTACGAGGACCACTGACAACTGGTAAAGAAGCAGGCCTGGGAAGCCCTGCAACTTGCTGTTCAGAAAAGATCTCCAACCCCTCGTACTCTCAGGGATTTATGGACAGCCATGCAGAATTCGTGGTGTCAATTCTGTCCAGCACTGCTTCAGACATTAGTCAAGTCCATGCCACGTCGTGTTGCTGCACTTCTGGATGCTCGTGGGGGCTCTACACGATATTAGGCAGGTGTACGAGTTTCTTTACCTCTTCACTTTATGAATGACGTTGAGCGTGTTTCACGCTAGGAAGTACTGTCTTGCGTATTTACCAAAAAGATTTATTTATATAGGACATTGATATTTATAAAGAAAGCAAACAATAGCAGACGTAAATAAACATTCAATACCTGATTTGATGGCTTTATTATCGTTGGTCTTGGGGGCAGTTCCAGATAGAAAGCCTAGAGTTTTTGGTTCTACCGTCATGTTGTTTTGTGTGTGGCTTTCAGCAATTGTAATGGAAGATAGAACTATCATGTATCATGCCACATTGTGTTACGATTTTCGTGTTTTGGAAAAGAGAAATACCAGGATCCCTAAGATGAGAAGAGCATATACGAGTGCGTGCTCAAAAGTGATCCCTCCGAATTTTTTATGTGAAAACTCTTAAATGTTTAAAATAAAACAAACCGTATTAATTTTCTACACCTCTATTCTTCGTCTCTACGTATTTGCAGCCCTCTGCCTCTAGAGGGTTCCGAAATGTAGTGCGTAACATGGCGTGTGACGTAATTATGTCGGCTCTTGAGAAACAGTGGATTGTAATCGAGTTTCGAATTCGTAGGGTTCGTTCACACATGGAGTACCGTCTTCTTCAGCATGACAATGCCAGAACAAACACGAGCGCTGCGACAAGTGCAAAAATCCGACGCCTTAGATTCACTGTCATCGGTCATCCCCCATGTAGTCCCGACTTGGACCCATCCGATTTTCATATTTTTCCAAACTTAAAGAACACCTTTGAGGAATTCACTTTGATAGTGATGAAACAATACAAGTAGAGATGAGATTGTGTTTCCGTCAACAAAGTCAAACAGTCTACATTTCAGTATCTACAAACTGGTCTCTCCATTAAAGAAAAGCTTTAAGAGTTCTTTTATAACAGTTTTGAAGGCATTAGTTTGCAGCACGCTTTGGTGCAACTATACTGAGTAATCAGCCACTTGTTCGCACCTGAAGTCGGATTTCCACATTCAACAAAAGGGACCCCACTTGTCCGCCACTCGAATGGCGTCACCGAAGTTGCGTGTGCTAATAACCATATTCCTGTGGCACCATTCCAGTGACGGCACCTTTAGCCATGTCATAGATGTTAAAGTCGCTTTAACTTTGTGATGCCACGTTCCTTCTCGCACCATAGATTCCAGTCTTTTGATTGCCATCTCACGTTCGAAATTCGATGCAACATTGCAATATCGTGGTTTTCTTGTCGACAATTTTTCCGTGTGTGGGTTTGTCAATGCCTAAAAAGTCTAAAGTGGCTTCATAGGAACAACTGTAGAGCTTATTGAGCTGTACGAGGAGCGACCTTGTTAACTTCGATACAAAAACAAGGGTTACAAATAAACAAGTAGGAACATGGCTTGAAACTATGGATGGTATGTGGCAGCACTCCCCTAGTTGTGATTTATTTACTGTAAAAGCTAAAATCAGCATTCGAAATGCCAGCGTCAGTAAACCTGACTAAGTGTTAAAATCTCATAAGAGTGATGTGTCTATAGAGCTATTTGGCACCCAGACAGACAGATTTCTGAAAATTATGTAGCAGCTGTATAGTCATAACAAAATAAATTATAGTCCAAAACTTGTCACTTGCTTTTATGTTTGTTTAGAAAAATATCCTGCACTTAATTTAAAATACACGTGAGATAATTTGTGAAAGTAGTATGAAAATAATTACATTGCTGTACTTCAGTAATACAAAAAAATTGAAAATTTTGTGCTATATGACAAACGTGCAGCTACAACAACAATATAAAGTGGCGTAATATTTCATTCCATGTGGTACGAAGCAACTCTGGAAACATGATGTGTCTGTTTTTATTCTAAATAATATGTGCCAATGTCCATGACAAAATGCCGTGTATTTTAACAGCAATATAATATCACCCTTTTATACTCATGTTGCTGGCAGCTCAAGGTTTTGCCATTGCAAATATCAGCAAAAAGATGGTTCAAATAGCTCTGAGCACTATGGGACTTAACATCTGAGGTCATCAATACCCTAAAGCTTAGAACTACTTAAACCTAACTAACCTAAGGACATCACACACATCCATGCCCGACGCAGGATTCGAACCTGCAACCGTAGCGGTCGCGCGTTTCCAGACTGAAGCGCCTACAACCGCTCGGCCACACCGGCCGGCACAAATATCAGCACAAAACAGTTATTTTATGTGGTGAATATACATGATATTTTCTGTTATATGATGTGTGAATAAAATCTGGCCGGCCGGAGTGGCCGTGCGGTTCTAGGCGCTACAGTCTTGATCCGCGCAACCGCTACGGTCGCTGGTTCGAATCCTGCCTCGGGCATGGATGTGTGTGATGTCCTTAGGTTAGTTAGGTTTGAGTAGTTCTAAGTTCTAGGGGACTGATGACCTCATAAGTTAAGTCCCATAGTGCTCAGAGCCATTTGAACCATTTGATAAAATCTGTGGGTGAGTAAGCAAGTATTATTGACTATTTAGTGAAAAGTGATTTTGCGTTTCACAGCAGGTGACTTAGGACAAACAATGAAAATTAACGCAATACTGGCAGTATATCCTGATTCTACTACTGGGGACATAAATGCTGTTACAACTGCTCAGTGAATTTAAGAAAGAAAGTAATAAGGTTTTCAAAAGTAGTATAATGAAGCTTGACTGCAGTTTTTAACATAACAACATGAATATCCAGTCACCAACTATGTTATAGCGTCTTTTAGTGGACTTCCAGAAAGAATAATTAAAAATTATGTATAGAAACGGATTTCCGTTTCGTCTTAAGTAAATAATGTGGGTCAACGGCGTGGCCACAGTAGTAACGCTGGTTCTCCGTATATAATCGACGTTAAGAGCCCTCAGGCTTGGCTAGCACTTAACTGGGTGATCGTCCGGATCTGCCAAGCGGAATGCACTCAGCCCTTCTGAGGCCAATTGAAGAGCTGCTTGATTGAGAAGTAGCGGCTTCGGTCACGAAAACTGAGAATGGCGGGGGAAGCGGTGGGCTGACCACATGCCCCTTCCATATTTGCAGCCAGTGACGCCTACGGGCAGAGGATGACACGACAGTCGGTCGGTACCGTTGGGTTTTCAAGACTTTTTTGGACGGAATTCGTTCCAAGAAATGTGAGGTACAGGAGTGAAGATATTAGCTTGCAAACGAGCCTTTAGGACTCAGTATCCAACGCATCATACAACAACGTTGAATCTGTACTTTTGCGAACGTGGTGTATATAGGAGAGAAGACAGGTAATTGCTAGATGTCAAATATCGAAGAGTTACTTGTAAAGTACACAAGCGGCAAGACGCAGTCAATACCTTCACTGCGCAGTGCCGATGGTACTGTTACCGACGACTGTGCCGCTAAAGCGGAGTTATTGAGCGCAGTTTTCCGAAATTCCTTCACCAGGGAAGACGAATGGAATATTCCAGAATTTGAAACACGAACAGCTGCTAGCATGAGTTTCTTAGAAGTAGATACCTTAGGGGTTGCAAAGCAACTCAAATCTCTTGATAGGGGCAAGTCTTCAGGACCAGATTGTAAACCGATTAGGTTCCTTTCAGATCACGCTGATACAATAGCTCCCTACTTAGCAATCATATACAACCGCTCGCTCACCGATAGATCTGTACCTACAGATTGGAAAATTGCGCAGGTCGCACCAGTGTTTAAGAAGAGTTACTTGTAAAGTGCACAAGCGGCAAGACGCAGTCAATACATTCGCTGCGCAGTGCCGACGGTACTGTTACCGACGACTACAGACCTATATCACTGACGTCGGTTTACAGTAGGGTTTTGGAGCATATACTGCATTCAAACATTATGAATCACCTCGAAGGGAACGATCTATTGATACGTAATCAGCATGGTTTCAGAAAACATCGTTCTTGTGCAACGCATTCGCACGAAGTAATGGCCGCTATCGACAGGGGATCTCAAGTTGATTCCGTATTTCTAGATTTCCGGAAAGCTTTTGACACCGTTCCTCACAAGCGACTTCTAATCAAGCTGCCGGCCTATGGGGTATCGTCTCAGTTGTGCGACTGGATTCGTGATTTCCTGTCAGGAAGGTCGCAGTTCGTAGTAATAGACGGCAAATCATCGAGTAAAACTAAGGTGATATCAGGTGTTCCCCAGGGAAGCGTCCTGGGACCTCTGCTGTTCCTGATCTATATAAATGACCTGGGTGACAATCTGAGCAGTTCTCTTAGGTTGTTCGCAGATGATGCTGTAATTTACCGTCTAGTAAGGTCATCCGAAGACCAGTATCAGTTGCAAAGCGATTTAGAAAAGATTGCTATATGGTGTGCAGGTGGCAGTTGACGCTAAATAACGAAAAATGTGAGGTGATCCACAGAAATCCGTTGGAATTCGATTACTCGATAAATAGTACAATTCTCAAGGCTGTCAATTAAAACTAAGTACCTGGGTGTTAAAATTACGAACAACTTCAGTTGGAAAGACCACATAGACAATATTGTGGGGAAGGCGAGCCAAAGGTTGCGTTTCATTTGCAGGACACTTACAAGATGCAACAAGTCCACTAAAGAGACAGCTTGCACTACACTCGTTCGTCCTCTGTTAGAATATTGCTGCGCGGTGTGGGATCCTTACCAGGTGGGATTGACGGAAGACATCGAAAGGGTGCAAAAAAGGGCAGCTCGTAATAGGGGTGAGAGTGTGGCAGATACGATACGCGAGTTGGGATGGAAGTCATTAAAGCAAAGACGTTTTTCGTCGCGGCGAGATCTATTTACGAAATTTCAGTCACCAACTTTCTCTTCCGAATGCGAAAATATTTTGTTGAGCCCAACCTACATAGGTAAGGATGATCATCAAAATAAAATAAGAGAAATCAGAGCTCGAACAGAAAGGTTTAGGTGTTCGTTTTTCCCGCGCGCTGTTCGGGAGCGGAATGGTAGAGAGATAGTATGATTGTGGTTCGATGAACCCTCTGCCAAGCACTTAAATGTGAATTGCAGAGCAATCATGTAGATGTAGATGTAGATGTAAAGTCACTCGCACAAGTACTGCATCTCTAACGTAGGTATCGGAATTTTTAATAAATCTCAATACCCAGCTCACCCAGTAATCAAAATTTACTCTTGTTATTCGAAAGTGGTTCTCCAAATGATTTTCGTATAAGATTGCTACTTCGTTTATAAGTGTGTTTGATGCCCTGTGTTATTTCTGCGCAAAACTCACTACCAAGCCTCATATTGATGTTTTGTCTTCTTATTACTGGACTCTTGGCTCCATTCTAATGACATAACCTGAATGACAGCACAAATGTCTGTCCGAATAATTTCGGTTGACGCAATATTGGAAATGGTGCCACAAAAATTTTGTCAGACGTGTGTGGAAACAGCAGCACAAGACGCCACTTGCCGTATCAGCGGTCATACTGCTTTTTGTATTGTTATTTTAATTGCATTTGGAAGTCCAATTTTATGTTGGTTAACTCTTGTTTTTCAAGGGAATTATGTACGAAAAAGGAAACGATAGCTTAATTTGACTTTAACAAAAACATGAAAACACCGTGAGCAATGCATCCCTGAACAAAAATGCAGATTCTAGGCAATCCTGCAGATTGCGCTGATGTATTTAACCACGAACGGCACCTGTGCAATGTCCTCAGTATGTAGCAAGTAACAGCTGTGGTCAGAACAATGTTGTGCGCACTTGTGAACGCATTATTTCAGAGTTAAGTGAATGTGAACCTGGGCAAATTCTTGGTGGTTGTATAGTTCGTGCTTCCGTGAAAAAGGCAGATGAAGTGTTTGGTGTATTAAGAGGCACCGTATCGAAGATTTATACCGCATACAGGAAATCTGAAAAAAGTCATCCGCTAAGTCATAATGCGGACGAAAGTAAGTGTTTGAGTGATCGTATAAAATGGTCGCTGAAGAGGATTGTGACGAAAAATAAGAGAAAGACAGCTACAAAGGTCACTGCGTAGCTGAATGTCCCAATCGCGAACCCTGGCAGCACCAGAACCACAAGAAGGGAGTTGCATAAACTGAGAACTACGGCGAGCTGGAATTCCAACACCATTCATCAGTGATGCAAATGCTCGTCACAGGAAAACATATTGCCGGAGCCATAAAGCCTGGACTATGGAACGATGGAAGAAGGTCGTTTAGTCGGATGAGATTTGCTGCACACTGTTACTAACGTCTGGATGAATTTACGTCCACAGAGTGAAACATGGTGAGGGTTCGGTGATAATTTCGGCAGCTACATCGTGGTATTCCACTGGCCCCACAGGTACTCTGCAAGATTACATTACTACCAAGGATTACGTGACCATTATGTCTGATAAGGTCCATCCCATGGTACAATTCCCCAATATTGATACTGTGTTTCAAGAAAACAGGGCCCCTGTTCACAAAGTTTGCATCGTCCAGAACTGGTTTCGTGAGCACGAGGATGAATTTTCACATCTCTCCTGGCCAACATTGGCATCAGATCCCAATATTTTTGAACCTTTGTGGCTTACTTTGGAGAGAAGGACGCGTGATCGCTATCCACTTCTATCATCGTTACCTGAATTTGCCACTATTTTGCAGGAAGAATGACATAAGATTCCTTTGAAAACCATACAGGAACTTTACTTATCCACTCCGAGACGACTGAAAGCTGTTTTTAATGCCAATAGTTTTCCTGTTCAGTGTTAGATATAGTAATACGTTGCGTTTTTGATATTTCCATTTTTTTTCACCCCGTGTACATATATAGCCCACATGTCTACCGTAGTTATCGTTCAACACGTACACTACTGGCCCTTAAAATTGCTACACCAAGAAGAAATGCAGACGATTAACAGGTATTCATTGGACAAATATATTTACTAGAACTGACATGTGATTACATTTTCACGCAATTTGGGTGCATAGTTCCTGAGAAATCAGTACCCAGAACAACCACCTCTGGCCGTAATAACGGCCTTGATACGCCTGGGCATTGAGTCAAACAGATCTTGGATAGCGTGTTCAGGTACAGCTGCCCCCGCAGCTGCAACACGATGCCACAGTTCATCAAGAGTAGTGACTGGCGTATACTGACGAGCCAGTTGCTCGGCCACCATTGACCAGACTTTTTCAATTGGTGAGAGATCTGGAGAATGTGCTAGCCAGGGCAGCAGTCGAACATTTTCTGTACCCAGAAAGGGCCGTACAGGACTTGCAACATGCGGTCGTGCATTATCCTGCTGAAATGTAGGGTTTCGCAGGTATCGAATGAAGGGTAGAGCCACGGGTCGTAACACATCTGAAATGCAACGTCCACTGTTCGAAGTGCCGTAATTGCGAACAAGAGGTGACCGAGACGTGTAACCAATGGCACCCCGTACCATCACGCCGGGTGATACGCCAGTATGGCGATGACGAATACACGCTTCCATTGTGCGTTCACCGCGATGTCGCCAAACACGGATGTGACCATCATGATGCTGTAAACAGAACCTAGATTCATCCGAAAAATGACGTTTTGCCATTCGTGCACCCAGGTTCGTCGTTGAGTACACAATCGCAGGCACTCCTGACTGTGATGCAGCGTCAAGGATATCCGCATCCATGGTCTCCGAGCTGATAGTCCATTCTGTTGCAAACGTCGTCGAATTGTTCGTGCAGATGGTTGTTGTCTTGCAAACGTCTCCATCTGTTGACTCAGGGATCGAGACGTGGCTGCACAATCCGTTACAGCCATGAGGATAAGATGCCTGTCATCTCGACCGCTAGTGATACGAGGCCGTTGGGATCCAGCACGGCGTTCCGTATTACCCTCCTGAACCCACCGACTCCATATTCTGCTAACAGTCATTGGATCTCGACCAACGCGAGCAGCAATGTCGCGACACGATAAACCGCAATCGCGATAGGCTACAATCCGACCTTTATCAAAGTCGGAAACATGATGGTACGCATTTCTCCTCCTTACACGAGGCATCACAACAACGTTTCACCAGGCAACGCCGGTCAACTGCTGTTTGTGTATGAGAAACCGGTTGGAAACTGTCCTCATGTCAGCACGTTGTAGGTGTCGCCACCGGCGCCAACCTTGTGTGAATGCTCTGAAAAGCTAATCATTTGCATATCACAGCATTTTCTTCCTGTCGGTTAAATTTCGCGTCTTTAGCACGTCATCTTTGTGGTGTAGCAATTTTAATGGCCAGTAATGTAATTTTATTTTGGACAAAAAGATGTGCCGTCGATACGCAGAGACCCACTAAATGCAATAGTTTCGTGTACTTTCATAAAATCGTCTGCTTGACATTCCAGATCCCATAAAGATTCAGGAAACACGATAGTCATAGTTTGGCAAATACGACAGTTGCGTACAATAAATTTTAGAAGCGAAACATGCTAACACTTATCTAAGGAACCGCATTCGAACTGTTTCATTACTACAATTAATACACCTTTAAACTGAACATACACTGATCATGATATATTACCAACGAAAGAACTTTTAAAGTATATTTCGATCACAAAATATATCATTTTCAGCATCTGTTGCATCTTGCCAACTTAAATTTTCGGTGTGCCTGACGTCACAAAAGACAGCGGTCACTCAGAGTACAACATAGATTAGCCTCTCCACGTTGACAATATACCTCTTCGGGACAGACATACTGTTAGCTCGAAGATGCAGAACAGTATAGCCACGTCAGGTCCTTTGAGTCAGAAAATGTTTCTTCTTTCGCAAAAACACAAGCATCCACACAGACAAAGTGACGATGTCTGAAGCCCATGGACTGTCAGAATGGCGATAAGTGTTGAGGCTTCTCCTTGCTATGGCAGAGTAGAGAGACGTTACAGCAGGTGTTAAATTTATGGCGTGTCTGTGTCCTATTTTTGAGGTCTCTGTGCCGTTATGTTTCAACAAGATTACGCGAGACCGACTGTTGCCCTTGCTGTCCTCATACGAGGGTTGCAACTTAAAAAGTGACAACTATTTATTCACAACCGATACAGAAGAGTTACATGTTTTCACCTGTTACTGTCCTTCAATGTAGTCACCAGCGTTGTGTAGAAGCCGTTGCCAGCGATGTGGAAGGCGTAGTATACCGTTAGCAGTGCCTGTTCTGTTCATGCTGCGTATGGAGCGGTCTACTGCCTGTCGAAACTCAGGAACAGTTCTGAAGCGAATGCCACGAAGTGGTTGCTTCATCTTCGGAATCAAATCAAAGTCACAAGGACTTAATTCCTGGGAGTGTTGTTGATGATACAGTATTTGCCAGTCCTATCAACCGAACAGAGCAGCCACAGCTTGTGCTGTATGCGCCCACGCATGGTTGCGCAGAAAGTGTCGCCGCTTCTTTCGCAAAGCTGGTCGCAGGTGATGCTCCAAAAAAAAGCTTTGCGAAAGAAGCGGCGACACTTCCTGCGCAACCTACCAATCATTTTGCACGACAATGCGCGGGCGCATACAGCGCAAGCTGTGGCTGCTCTGTTCGGTTGATGGGACTGGGAAATACTGTACCATCCACCATACTCCCCGGACTTAAGTCCGAAGATGAAGCAACCACTTCGTGGCATTCGCATCGGAACTGTTCCAGAGATTCGATAGGCAGTAGACCGCTCTATTCGCACCATCAATAGAACAGGCTCTACTAACAGTGTACTACGCCTTCCACATCGCTGGCAACGGGTTCTACACAACGCTGGTGACTACTTTGAAGGACGGTAACAGGTGCAAACATGTAACTCTTTTGTATCGGTTGTGAATAAATAGTTGCCACTATTTAATTTCAAACCCTCGTATATTTCACTACAGCGGGTGTTTGTCTTTTACCTTGGCCAGCACATTCTTCATATCTCTCACCCACTGAGAATACTTGGTCATGGGTTGCCGAGACACTGGCACCTCACGACTCGCTAGCCACTACGACTGACGATCTCTGGCACAGAGTTCAAAACAGCAAGGAATTACGTAGTCATATGAGTCATCCAAGCTCTGTTGTACTCGATGCCCAGTCGGATTAGAGCCGTTGTTGCTGCCAGAGGTGGCAGCACTGTGTGCTAAATTCCGTACCCTGTATACCCCAAGTCACCTACATATTTAATCACACATCCTTCCTACAATACTCTGTACTCATAAAAAGTCAAATTTCATTATTCGCTACCCTCCCTGGTGTTGCAAATTAAGGCCAGCACTTTAGATTCATCTGCTTCATTCGTGAGTATTAAAATCGAATATTATGACATTGCTGAGTGGATCAGTACAGTAATGTGTAAAGCCACTTGTATGAATACAGCTCGCTTAACTCATCCATGATTTGTTGCAAATGGTATATGCATGTGAAAGGGTGGCTCCCGTCTTCCAAAAATCTCCGAAAGATACTATATCACATTTGTGGCTGATAACCGGGATTCTGACCATAATGCTCGAAATGTTCTCCATTGGGGAGAGATTCAGCGACCTTACTCACCAAGGTAGGGTTTGACAACCACACCATGAAGGGCAACAAAACGGTACATCGAATATCCTCGATTTAACGTGTGCTGTAAGGGTGCCGCGGACGACAACCAAATGAAAAGAAATGGCACCCCAGACAGTCAGTCCTGATTGTCGGGCCGTATGGTGGATGACAGTCAGGTTGGTATTCCACCACTGTCCGAGGCATCTCCAGACACTTCTACGGCCTGGACTCACACTGACAGGAGTAGATTTGTCATCGGCAGTGGTTTATGCTTCGAACTGAGCCCCGACAACCACCGAGGACGTATCTGGAGACGCGCCAGACAGGGGTGGGATACTAACCTGACGTTGCCCACCATAACACCCCTAAAATCAGGAGAGGTGATCTGGGGTGGAATCTCATTTCTTAGAAGGAGCCCTTTCGTTATTTTCCGCGACACCCTTACACCACAGCGGTACGTCGATCATATTCTACGCCCATATTTGTTGCTCCTTATAGCAAGCCATACTGAGCTTACATTTCAATACTCCCGTACCCAGTGTCTACTGCTTACCTTCTTGCTTGCCAAATGCTGTCTTGGTCAAGAAGATCACCAGATCTCTCCCCAACTGAGAACGTCTGGAACATTATTGTTAGGAGGAACGATGTAAATGCGTGTCCGAAGGAACACTGCGTCTTTCTTCTTAACACACACACACTGCAATATTGTATCTATCTGCAATATTGTATCCATGTCCATACCTTGTGGTCTCGCGCTAGCGTTATCGCTTGACGAACACGGGGTCCCGGGTTCGATTCCCAGGTGGATCAGGCATTTTCACCTGCTTCGAGATGACTGGGTGTTGTTTTGTCGTCTTTATCATCATCATTCATCCCCATTACGGTCGGAGGAAGGCAATGGCAAACCACCTCCACTAGGACCTTGCCTAGTACGGCGGTGCGGGTCTCCCGCGTCGTTCCCCTACGCTCTGTCAAGCGGTATGGGACTTCATCTTCATCATTATTGTTCCAATCAGCGACTTTCAATTAATATGTACTCCCCTCTACAGGAATTACATAATGTGTGCACGAGTACAGATTGTGATACAGTGACGACGACATACAAATTTTCACTGTCGTCATTCCGTTATATAGCTGAGGGTTGTTCGTTTTCGCAACTGCGAATACATTTCTGTATTAAATGGGAATGTCTTGAAGAAATGAAACGTTGTTTTCGTGATGTTTAGGCAGTATGTCCTCGAGGATAATTAATAATGTAAAAATAATTTATTCCATTGCTTCAGTTACATTTCTTACTCTGAAAATACCTTCAATACATTGAAAAAGCCTGTAATATTCAGTCACCAAAACGTACAATACAAAACACATAGTAGTACAATAACCCTCTGACGAAACTGTGACAATGTTGCTGTCACTGCGAACCAGCTCATCATATCGTTGTTGTGCCGCCTTTACAATACTGCATTTAGTGAATCCATACACAAGCTACATATCGACCAACTCTTCGTACGTAAATTTATCTATACTGCTGTGTACCACTGTTAACGTACAACTAAAACTGACAGAAAAGCTAACCTGATACAAAATCGAGTAGTAAGGAATGTAAGCTTGCGCCCGAAATGTAAAGTAGGCATTGCTGTTGTCAGCATCAAGTACCATGACTGAATATAACAAGTCTGTTTCTGCGCAAGTGACCCAGCGCATATCGTCGACATTTGCACTGCCATGTAGATATTTTCATTGCAATACAAAAGAAAAATGTGGGTAAGAAATAAAACGAAATGCAGTCACTCTGTACCATATCGCCGGCCGCGGTGGCCGTGCGGTTCTAGGCGCTTCAGTCCGGAACCGCGTGACTGCTACGGTTGCAGGTTCGAATCCTGTCTCGAGCATGGATATGTGTGATGTGCTTAGGTTAGTTAGGTTTAAGTAGTTCTAACTTCTAGGGAACTGATGACCTCAGATGTTAAGTCCCATAGTGCTCAGAGCCATTTGAACCATTTTTTGTACCATGTCGGTCTCTGTGACTATTTATGAGCTCCAGCTACATCCATTTATGTTGTGGGTAGATTACTACTCCCCCAACTAAGCAGGTCTTCAAGCATTTCGCTACAATGTTATGGCGTAACGATTTCCGTAGCTACTGCGGCATCCTCTCGGAAAGCCAAACGTTATGTACTATATCACGAGAAATAACCGCCGTGCAGAACTACCCTGTAGTTACTGTCATATCTGACTGTTTCTCTCTCTTAGGAAAGACGAACTGTGTTCTGTCTACAAAGAAATCCTCAGTAAAAATGTTGTCTGGTTCTTGTAAAACCAAGTACACCTACATAACATATTTGTATGTGTGTGACATTATTGGACAGAATTTTTCATTTATACCAAGATGCAATGCAATCACCACGTCTAGCTGCACATGGTCCAGAATATAAAGATCCAATAAACACCTACATCTGATACTGAGCCAGCAGTGGCACCAAAACTAGCTAATGGTATAATAAATTGTATCAAATTCAAATATCGACTGGTTGTGTGTCACAACTACGTGCACCGACACCAAACATTGTTTGGTTCCAAAAATAACATTATCCAACGCTACCGAAATTCAATTTAATGATATACTCTAAAATACGCTATGGTAACTACTATTTTTAAGTGGAACTACAGGGTATGGACGAAAATATGGGAACACCAAAAACGCAACACGTTACCGTTCTTAACACGCTATAGGAAAACAGTTGGTATTAAAAACAGCTTCCAGTCGTCTCGGAATGGATAAACACAGGTCCTGTATGGTTTTCAAGGGAATCTTATACCATTGTTCCTGCAAAATACTGACAAGGTCAGTTAACGACGATGGAGGTGGATAGCAATCACACACCTTTATCTCCAAAGTAAATCACAAATACTCTTTTATATTGAGATCTGGTGTCTTTGGTAGACAGGGGAGATGCTAAATTCATTTTCGTGCTCACAAAACCAGTTCTGGATAGTACGAACTGTGTGAACAGGGGCGGTGTCGTCTGGGAGCACAGAATTGCCATTGGGGAACAAATACTGTAAAATGGATAGACCTTATGAGCCCAAATATCCACACAATCCTTCGCTATACTGCGATCTTGCACAATAACCATGGAGCCCATGGAATACCACGAACCCTCGCTTAGTTGCGCTCTTGTCAACATCGCATGCTTGGGACGAAGTACGACAGACTTAAATTCGTCCAGAATTTGGAAACAGTGCGAAACAAGGCTTGTAACGACAACTGTACATATAATAATTTTTTTTCTTTATGAATTTAGATAAATTAATGTAAGCAATGTTTTGAATTTCTTTTTCTTTTCGTGTCATGTTAAAGAAACTGTAAGCATCTTTTGAAATGAATGTTATTATTTATGTTAGATTTCAAGCAATGTGACAATCAAAAGAAAGTGTATTTAATGTTAAAACTATTGTAAGATGTGAAAATTGTAATTTATACACTTGGTCCATACGTAGGTAATGCATTAGGATATGTGTAGTAGAAAACCTGTAGTGAATACCCTACCTGTAGGGGAGCGGGAAAAGGTGGATGCAGGCGAGCGCGGGAAAACGCACACTGGCGCGGTTCGGCACAACGGGCTCAGTATTACAGTCGGAGTCGGGCATCGGTCAGAGGAACATGTACGGTACCGAGGAGGCTATCTAGGAAAAGTGGATTCCATTGAGCCTCGGATGGGCCGATTCCGACGACTACTTGGCATGGCTATATTCTTAGGCACAAAATTGGAAAGATTACGACGCTAAGAAGAAGGAAAGTGCCGATGCAGTGAGAGCCTTAGCCGTGCTTGCATGTGTGCTGTGCTTCTCGCTATCTCGCTACCCGCCATCCGCCGCACCGACTTGCACAGGTCAAACATTTATTTCATCTTTAGAAGTGTATCTGTGTGGACCAGTGTCGAAACTGTTTCTAACTGTTCAATAATAACGTGACTTTTACCAGAATTGCCTTAGCCGTTACTTATCCTTATCACTGACCTAGACAGGGTCCTTACCACATATTGTGCAACCCGAGTATCCCGAACTGAAAGTTTAAAGATAGTATTAACGAGAATTATCAGTAGACAAAGCTATGCTATAAAGAAGTTAAAATTTATGTGTGTTATTGTAAATGTTGATAAAGAACAAAAGTATGACTATATTGAAAGAGAGTTTTTTGAAATGAGTTAGCAATGTTATTTAATTAATGTGAGACAGTCAAATAATTCAGAAATAAGAGAAAAGAGTAGTTATCCATAGATTGATAAATTTGAGTGTTAATTTACCTTCAGGACTTTATAGTTTCAGTATAACGACCATAACAGTTTCAGGACCCCCCCCCCTTTCTCTTGCCCATTCTTTCACATCTTGAAGTGTACTGATCAGATTTGAACAGCAAAGTTAAGTTCTATACTAAACCTAAGTGTATTAGCGTTTTTTCCAATTTTAATAGTGACATTGTATGTGTGCTTTCAAAATTGCTAATTCTAGGGTAATCTATGCCCGATTTCAGTCTGATCAATATACAAAATGCAGTTCGTAGTAATCATTGCTGTGTGGTGTTGTGTAATTTTAGCTCGTCCAAATTAGTACAAAAGAAGAAAACCTTAGTTCAGTAGATTCTTTCTGGTTCCAAATTTTGCCATAAAACGCAACATTACTACGTATCATTATGCTTGTACATGCACCCACTTGTACAAGGAAAAACTCACTCAATGCCTAATTAGGCTGGCGACCGTATTATTAATCATTGGTAGCATCTACTGTGTGTACTTCTTGTCCATGCGAACGTGTAATTGTACTTTACATTTGCTTGACGCATCACTGTAGTTACTGACTGAGTATAGGTCCGATCTTGCTTCCATTAGGTACACGCGGTCAATTTATGTACTAAAATCCTTGTTTACAAGGTGAAGCCCGTGAACTTATTACAGTACAGGCTTTAAAGAGCTAACGTACGTCCGAGCGGTCGGTAGCGTTACAGGCTCATCCAACCAAATGGCTTTCTTCTATTGCTCCACGGTCCAGGTTCTATGACTTTGGCATCACCGATGTATGGTTTTGAAATTCCATCTCACCCTGCATTTCCCAGTCTATGGAGCTCCCTTCGTGTTGTTCTGGTGCCAATAAGGTTCACAAGTGCGACATTCAGTCCTGCAGTTGCAGCTGTCGTCCTCTTATTTTTCTTCACAATCCTCTGCAACGACGGTCTGTCACGTTCACCCAGTATACACTGCCCTCTGCGTTGTGACTTTTTTTTTTTTTTTGCTTTTCCTGTATGCGATGTAAATCTTCGATAGGGTGCCTCTTGAAATACCAAAAACTTCGGCTAATTTGGTTACGGAAGTACCTGCCTTACGAGCACAGACAATTTCCTCAGGTTCGAAGTCAGTTATCTCCAACATAATACACTCACAACGACACAGAAAACTATTCTGACCACTACTGACACTTGCAACGTATTGACGAGACAGCACACATACCATTCGTGGTCAAATACAACAACGCAACCCGCAGACTTGGCTAGTTTGTGCATTTATGTTCAAGCATTCATTTTTCACGGTTTGTTTGTTGTGTACGACTTCGTACGTAATAGTTAGGAGAAGTAGGCTACAGCGTGAAGTGGAAGCTGCCATCGTAGCAAAGCTGAACAGGAGCAGAAGTGATTAGTGGACAAGTTAAAACAACAACAAGAAGATTTACTTAACTTGTATTTCTCCAAGCGAACGAAGACTGATTACAAATAATGCAGCAAGAATCGGAATCCAGCTATCGCTATGTCAACTAGGATTAGGCTCACTGTATTGCAACACGAACACTGGTATCGGAGCTGCGACTAGGCGGCGCCTGCGTAGCTTCAAATAGCGAAGTGGTTCCGAGCGCAAGTGGTTTGAGTGGCTGCCGCCGGCCACTTTATATCATGGCGGCGGAGGGCACTCCCAGTCCAGAGAAGCTGGAGGTGTGGCTCAGCAGGCGTGCTCCATTGGGTCCACCGAATTCCACACGTCCTGTATTGGCGTCTAACAAAGGCTTACCATTCCGTTACAAACTACGGAATGCCAGGGGGATAGTATCAACGTGGTACCATCGCTTCCATATTTTTCTCCAACCCCTGTATGCTATTTTTTGCGGTGGAATATTAGATCACTGTGAGAAAACTGCACATCTATAACTCTTTTATAGATGTGGCAATTAATTACCTTTCCTAATCTGTTACGTTCCATTCTAAGATGTATCCAATAATGTTTCATCCCCCGTCATTTTCTTTTAAAATATAATCCATTGTCTGTCCTTTTATCCAGTTGAATGTATTTTTATTGGTGTCGGGATACGATATTTCGTCTGGGTTTAGGATATCCGAAGGTCTTATAGCGTTTGGTAAAATTCTAGTCATGGCGGCAAATTTCTGTTTTGTAGTGTTCCATGGGTCTTCCATATTATTAAACACAAGTCAGTGTTCCCAAATATTTTTTTTAAGTTGTGAGTGTGTCTTATTGATAATCTGCAGATATTATCTTGCGAATTGTAGGTATTCTTGTGTTGACTGCTATGTACCATGCTGGATCTCACTGTCGATGTGAGGTCTCGTTAAGGATATTTGTCCATATCGCTGGCCAGTGGTTATGTGGGAATTTCAGCTCAACATCATTTCTGTTGTTACATCCGCCTGCTTAGCTGAGTGGTGACTTGCTTGCCTCCCATGCCGCGGACTGGAGTTCGATTCCCGACCGGATTGGATATTTTCTCCGCCGTGGACTGAGTGCTGTGTTGTCCTCATCATCAACGACGTGCAAGTCGCCCAATGTGGTGTCACATGAAATAAGACTTGCAACTCGGTGGCCGAACTTGCCCGGACGGGGTCCCGTGACCAACAATGCCACATGATCATTTCATTTCATTTCTTTTGTTACATTCCATTAATTTCCTGTATACTTCTTTGACGTTTGACATTTTCTTTCCTGGTTCTCTGAGTTCATTGGAGCTGCATTCTGTTAGAAAGTGTTTCCAATTGGAGAGTTCATTAGTTATGTGTTGGACATTAGTTGAAGAATTAAAACTGCCAAGTGTGCCATTAGACTACTTGAGGTGTTATTTCCATTGTCTACACATACTACGCACGTACAGGGCTTTGAATTTACTGCCAGCATCATTGAGGTTTAGTCATCCGTTTGGCAGTGGCTAGTGAATCATATCTGATTCTGAATATGCGACCTCAGGTTACGACCTATCTTATAGCAGACATGATTCTTTTCACCAATGTTGTAGGTAGTGTCAGAACTTGAGTCACGTAATTAATTTTGCTTATTTTATACACAATCTGATCAAATGTATCCGGAAACCTATTAGTGGACATTAATATAGTGTGTGCCTACCCTTCGCCTTTATGACGGGTTAAACTCTGCCGGGGACCGTTTCAGTGAGGTGTCTAGAAGTCTGTGGAGGAATGACAACCCACTCTTCCCCGAAAGCCGAAACCAGAAAAGATCATGATGTTGGACGCTGCAGTGAAGAGCGACGTCGACGTCATCCCAAAAGAGTTCGATTGGGTTCAGTTCTGGGCTCTTGTCGGACAAGTTAATTTCAGGAATATTATTGTCCACAGACCAATGACACACGTGCTGCTCTTTGACGAAGTGCACTGTCGCGCTGACACAGTCAGTCATCGTCTCTGAACTGTTTTTCTTTTTTTCTTTACACATTGCACAATGCTGTAAAACTGTTGTGTCGGTAGTGCAGGTGGCCAACAATCAGAAGCTAACACATTAATAAGATTATTTACACAAGCTGCGCTTAATAACTGAGTTAAAAATAACTTTGGGTGCTGCAAGACCTCGGATGGTGCTCAGTTATGTACACAGAGATTAAAGTTCTTGAATGCAATAAATTCTGTTGAATACTGATACAGCTATACAGCTCACTGATGTATAATAATGGTTAGTAGCGTCGTGCTACTTCTATGTATTGTCATCCCTGCAGTCTTGCACACCTATGCTGATAAGTCTATAGGTGCACTGAATCTACGGTGCGGGCCTGAGTGCGGTTGCTTAAAAAGATGCGCCGGCCAATCAGAGTAGCAGCAGTGAGGTCATGTCTATTCTGCGTCTTCTGGTGGTGTGTATGTGTGGTGCCCACAGTCGGAGACCGCGTGCGATGAGACAGAGAGGTCACCCGGAGGCGCGCTGGCGGGATATTTAAATGCGTCGTCCCTCATGTAACTTTGTGCGGCGCGCCGAATGCGGTCGACGAAGATACCGTCGATACCGGATTCCTCCCCCTCAGATTTGCGCACCGTCGTCGCATGTTAATGGTACGGGGGACGACTAGGGGCAGATCTGTGCCGTGGTGCTGCTGATGAGGTTGGTTGTGGCGCGAAGGTAGATGGTGCCGACCAACCTCCGTCTCGAATTTCATCTTTGCAACCACGAAGAACATCTGCCGAGAAACCGGGGGTAGGTCGTCCATGTCACGGTACATATGTGTGCAGCACTGGTGATGCTGAAAACGCTAGAGGATGTACAACTGTTGCACGCTCGATATCCGTGAATGTCGTCGCTGCGAACGACGGTGGGTGTGGCAGCTGCGGCCTTAGATTGGCTGCACTTGCACAGCTTAGTGGCCTCACTCCATTATCATTACTTTCAACATGCAGGCTTTCAGTCCCAGCTATTCCTTTCCAAATGATCTCCCTTCCAACTTTAGCATTTGCATCTCCTAGAATGAGCTTCTTATTATATTCTGGTGTCTTACTGATTACCTCTTCGAGAATTCCATAAAGACTGTCTTTATTTTCGTCTTCCGCTTCCTCGGTCGGAGCGTATAATGGAACTATTGTTGTATTTGTGAATCTACCTTTTAATCTCATGACAGCTATTCTATCATCAGTCGATTGGAAATCAATTACTCCCGCTGGTAAACGTTTGCTGACCATAAAACCTATTCCCTTCTGGAACTTTCTATCTTCCGATCAACTGTAGTACAGATTGTGCCTGTCCGTTTACAGTTTTCCTGTTCTTGGAGATCTAATTTCTTGCAGTGCTACAAGATCCATGTCATAACTGTCGAGTTCTTCTGACCGAATATTGACAATTCCAGGTGCTGCGAAACCCTAATGTTCCACTTCCAAATCGTAATTCCTTGTTCATAAGCCGTTTTTATGTTCCTCGTTTCTGTTTTTCTCCGAGGCATTTCCTTGACGTTTCGTAACAAGTTCTTTTTCATGGGACTGGTTGTTAGCCCAGTAGACAAGCCCCAACCTAGAAGACCAGTCCAGTTAGTTTTTCCCGTTGAGTATTTTATTTCCTCAATACACCCCGATTCAGCTGGCGGCAGAGCCAGTGAGCTTTGCTTTCCCAGTTCTAAAGGGGATGCACCTAGTGGAGGTAACTGGCAAATCCCCACACGGCACGGGCACGGCACGTACAGGGCTTTGAATTTACTGCCAGCATCATTGAGGTTTAGCCATCCGTTTGGCAGTGGCTAGTGAATCATATCTGATTCTGAATATGCGACCTCAGGTTACGACCTATCTTATAGCAGACATGATTCTTTTCACCAATGTTGTAGGTAGTGTCAGAACTTGAGTCACGTAATTAATTTTGCTTATTTTATACACAATCTGATCAAATGTATCCGGAAACCTATTAGTGGACATTAACATAGTGTGTGCCTACCCTTCGCCTTTATGACGGGTTAAACTCTGCCGGGGACCGTTTCAGTGAGGTGTCTAGAAGTCTGTGGAGGAATGACAACCCACTCTTCCCCGAAAGCCGAAACCAGAAAAGATCATGATGTTGGACGCTGCAGTGAAGAGCGACGTCGACGTCATCCCAAAAGACTCGGAGAAAGTTTAGTAATGGCACACAGGTCATGAGAATTAAGTTTCTCTCTGAAAAGATATTCATACAATGCTTTGAATCCATTCGCCTTAAAACAGTCCAGAGATGGGTGAAGTGCAAACACAGAAAAAAATTAACATAATATCGAAAATCCAAAGGAATTCAAAACAAATTAAAGAGTGAGTCAATAGACATAGTATAATTTATCAGAATATTTAGACTCAGGTATGCAACTTCTGGTTAACGCTAATGCTCATGCTAACCAGTTCCGAACTATTCTCTGAAATGAGTAAAGTCACATAAATCCTCAGCATGAAGTAGTAGATAAAATCAGAATTTTGATATTAAGAAGGAAGTGCAGTGGATTTTCTTCAGAGCAACTGCTTTTCTCTTGTAGTGATTTGTTATTACTATATTTAACAGGAATAGTCTGCAGTGACTCCTTCCGCCTTTTAATGTATATCTTGACTTATTTAGCAGAATGACAATTATGCCACATGATGAATCAATAAATAAAGACGACAGAAACATAAAACACAAGGGAAACTACTAAAAACACAGCATTACAAGAAAACCAGTCTGTAAAACCAACTCTTCCATCCATACTGTGTTCTCATCACATCAAAGTGTGTAGAAACGTTATTGAAAGGGGCCATTTCTATAGTAAAACTATTGGAAGAGGTAGATTAAAAGCAACTGTCTGTATTTTTAAACGATGTTTCCAGCATTCTCTTCCTGCTACCTTTTGACTGGATACCTGGTGTGTTTATTTTCTTTAATAGTAGTTTTTTACTAATGAATTTGTGGCAACCCAGAAAATCGTTTTCAGAATGTTGTCAGTCATATTACTGCTACATAAATCGAGCTTATCGAAATTTATCTACAAATTATATGGTATCAAATTTGTAACAAGTTGTCTATGGTTTTGTTCCTGCAGGATATGATTTCCATAATCAGGTCTAACAAGCTTAGAAACAGTGATACAGCAGTATATGACAGCATAACAACAAATGGAGGTGGTTAGCGTAAGCCTCCTCAGTCTAAGATTCTTATAAGCTTCAAGAACTCCTCATAGTGTATGAATTCATAAAAAATAAACTATCCTTGCATGCACCACAATTCAGTTGTCTTGTTACTGTATATGTACAATATTTACCAAGGTATGTTATTACTGAAAAGTAACCGCTAACACCAGTAATGTCAGAATCTGCTGTGGAGAGAGGAGAAAAGGTGTTTGAAAAAGATGTATGTTCTGCATTAATTCCTTCTATGTTTCTAAAGCAGACAAATAATTCACCTTCATGGGTCCATTTAATTCATATTTCAACTAAAACCTTAAAAATGTAGGAAACCGCATTTTTTCTCCACTTCAAAACGTGGTCTTATTTGAGTATGGTACTGTGCCCCTCCTGACTACCTATACTTTCCAAACTGCTCCTAAAGGAAGTCAGTTTCAAATATTTCGGACAAAATTTGTTTCAAATAAGTTTTAAAAGAAACATACTGGGCGAGTCTTATTGAGTTTTGGCCTAGTTTAAAACCTTTTTACAGAACTTTTCCTTCACTCGCACTTTGTAGATAATCACACAAATAACATTCTCGTAATTACACGTTTTATTAAATATAAAACCTTTACTAGAAGACAATTTACCCACCTAAAATGTATGCGAGGTAGATTTTCAACTCTACTTTGCTTGAGGAACAGCTCTCTCGAATGTCCAACACTTGTCTGCCATTACAGCTGGAGTCCGTTTTCCCTGGTAGGGTTTTTCCGTTTAAGCGATATCCTGATGGAAACACTCGCCAGATTCGTCGCTGACAGCGCCGAGGTGCATAGGAAAGAAACAGAGATGAGAGCCCAGCACGTGTATTTTCAACGACGTACTACATTCTGTAACACTGTTATCGTTGTCACGTATAATTGCCTTCTCTAACTTCTTTGTCTTTTTTATTTAACGTGACTTCTGTATAACCTTGCTCTTTGATGTAACATCTATGTAAATGTTTTATTCATTATTTATACAAATTATAATCATACATCTTTCATTGGAATAATCCTAGAGAAATAAAATTAATCCACGAAAGCAGTGGCTTACAAAAAGTGGGGGTCTTAGAGGCACCCTTTGTCCTTTTAGTCACGAATGTGTCAATATTGCACCTTGTAACACAATTATCGATATTACCTATAATGGTCTTATCTAACTCCTTTGTCTGTTTTTACTTAATGTGACTTCTGTATAAACATGCCCTTTGATGTAATATCAATGTAAATGTTTTATTCTTTATTTATGATAATTTATGTAATTGTTGTTAAGGTATGAATCTAATTTCAAAAGCAATGTGCTGTAAAAGAATGTAAAAGCTAAAAATTTAATGGTAATACTGGTTCTTGCATAGGGAAAATACATTTTCAATCATGTAAAACTTGGAGGGAAGACCCTCCACAACGAAACTGTCTAGGCGGAAGTAGAAAAGGAACGGGCAGAGGAGGAACTAGAAAGGTTGAGGAGGGTGAATGGTGATGGGGAATGGGAACTGGCAGTTGGCAAGAAGGCAGCTAAGAGGAAGAGGTATTCTGACAGTTATACTTTGCGTATATGCAATAGATTTGACCAGCTGTCAGAGTTGAGTGGAGAGGAGCCTCTTGTAGCTATAGATGTAGGGAACATGCAGCAGTCAGCAGTTAGGAGGCCTAGGTGAGTTGCAAAGTCTAACAGAAGGAAGAACGTTTTGCTCCTAGGTAGTTCGCACGGTATATGTGTGGGCCAGCAGTTGCAGGAAGTGTTGGGGAGTGAGTACCAGGTCACCAGCATTGTGAAGCCTAGTGCAGGGTTGGCTCAGGTGACTGATAGCATAGAGTTATGTAGGAATTTTACGAAGGAGGATCAGGTAGTGATAGTAGCTAGAGCAGGGAACAGTCTTAATAGGGGCGGGGAATATGATGTAGGTGGTTACCTGGCAAAGATAGCTACTCAAACTGGTGGCACTAACGTGCATTTCGTGCAACTGTTTCAGCATCATGATCGTCCTATTTTCACGCGACTGTTAGGCGCGTTAAGATGGGGCTGGAGAGAGCGCTGATGGCAGAGGACACGGGTCACATTTCAGTGGTGCCAGTTGGGTGTATCAGTAGATTGGATTTCACTAGGCATGGTCTGCACGTCAGTAGGTATGGGAATGGGAGGCTGACAGAGCTTATAGGTGACACTGAAGTGGGTGGAGGTGGAATCACCCATGGAAAAATTCCTGTAGTAGTTGGTGTTACCTTTTCTAGATTGAAATCAGCTGATAGATATACCTGCTTAAAGGAAGTCCCTCTAATTAAGAGCTCACCTTCAGAGGAGGTCATGTTTCCAAGTAGAGAAGGAATTATCATGTTTCATCAAAATATAAAAGGTATTAGAGATAGAGTTAGTTCAAATGGTTCTGAGCAATGGGACTTAACATCTGAGGTCATCAGTCCCCTAGAACCTAGAACTACTTAAACCAAACTAACCGAAGGACATCACACACGTCCATGCCCGAGGCAGGATTTGAACCTGCGACCGTAGCGGTCGCGAGGTTCCAGACTGAAGCGCCTAGAACCGCTCGGCCACAGCGGCCGTCCACATAAAGTTAGTGAACTGCTTATAGATGTTCACTCTGAAGTTGTTGGTATATCAGAGCAACACTTAAATAATTTGACAATTCAGAGGCTTCCTTTACAGGGATACAGATTAGCTGGCTGTTTCTCAAGGAGTTCCTTGCGGGGAGGGGGAGTGGCTATGTACGTAAAAAACGGTATTCCATTTGAGTCCATAGACGTATCACGACACTGCACTAAACAGATATTTGAATGTTGTGCAGGGGCAGTTGAATTTAGTGAAACTAAACTTCTAATTGTTGTTGTTTATAGGTCCCCTAACTCCGAATTCTGAGCATTTCTGCTCAAGCTAGAGAGGGTTCTTGATTCACTTTGTGGGAAGTACCAGACATTAGTTATATGTGGTGACTTCAATATTAATTTTTTATATGATGTTGCAATAAAAAGGATGTTGGTAGGTCTCCTAAATTCATATGATCTGATGCAGACTGTATTTTTTCCAACTAGGGTGCAGGGGAACAGTAGCACAGCCGTTGACAATATTTTTATTCACTCTTCTTTACTATATGGGCATTCTGTTAGTAAAAGCTTGAATTGCCGTTCAGACCATGATGCACAAAATCTAACACTAGACGGCTTTTGTACTTAAACAAATGTCACATATAGCTACAAACTATGTACGAAAGTTAATCCAACATCAATAGAGAGGTTTTTAAACCTTGTCAAGGAACAAGAGTGGCAGGATTTTATAGTGCCGATAATATAGATGATAAATATGATGCTTTCCTTAATCATTTATCATGCTCTTTAAGAGTTGCTTTCCATTAGAAAGTTCTAAACGTGGTACTAGCAGTAATAGGCAGCCCGGATGGCTGACTAGTGGGATAAGGATATCATGGAGAACAAAGCGTTAAATGTTAAAAGTAGTCACAACCAAGCTACAGTAGCCCGTTACAAACAGTAATGTAACGTGCTTAAAAATGTTATTAGGAAGGTAAAGAGTATGTGGTATGCAAATAGAATAGCTAATTCACAGGATAAAATTAAAACCATATGGTCAGTTGTGAAGGAAGTGTCTGGTCAGCAGCACAAGGTCAACGATATAACGTTAGTTCGTAGTAAAAATATTTCTGTTATTGATAAATCAGATATATGTACAGTATTTAACAATCATTTTATGAGCATTGCTGGTGAATTAAATAAAAATTTAGTTTCTACAGTGAATCATAGAACTTTCTTGGCAAATGCCTTCCCGAATTTGATGTCTGAAATACTCCTCTGTCATGCAGACAAGGGTGAGATTGAGTCAATAATTAAATCACTGAAGACTAAGGACTCTCACGGATATGATGGAGTGCCTACCAGAATATTAAACTACTGTGCTGCACATGTTAGCTCTGTATTCAGCCATATTTCTAGTTTTTCCTTTAGGAATGGTCAGTTTCCTGTACGATTACAGTACACGGTAGTAAAGACGTTCTATAAAAAGGGAGAAAGGGATAATGTAGACAATTTTAGACCTATTTCTATGCCATCAGTGTTTGTTAAAGTTATTGAAAAGGCTGTATATGTAAGAATAATTGATCATTTTATGTCACACGATTTGCTATTAAATGTACAGTTCAGCTTTAGAAGTCGTTTAACAACTGAAAATGCTATATTCTCTTTTCTCTGTGAGGTATTGGATGGGTTAAACTAAAGGTTTCGAAATCTAGGCATGTTTGTGATCTAACTAAGGCGTTTGATTGTGTTGACCACGAAATATTGCTCCAGAAGTAGGACCATTACAGGATACGGGGAGTATCTCACAATTGGTTCACCTCTTACTTTAGCAACAGACAGCGAAAGGTCATTATTTACAATGTTTATAATGGCTGTGGCGTGGGGTCTGAGTGGGATATGGTCAAGTGGTGCGTGTCCCAGTGATCAGTGCTGGGGCCACTCCTGTTCCTTATTTATATAAATGATATGCCCTGTAGTATTGCGGGTAACTGTAATATTTGTTTGCTGATGACATTAGCTTGGTAGTAGAGAAAGTTGTGTACAGCATTGGCTCGGTTTCAAATAGTGCAGCTCATGACCTAAGTTCATGGCTTGTAGGAAATAAACTAACACTAAATCACAGTAAGACTCAGTTTTTACAGTTCCTAACACACAGTTCAGCAGCACCTGACATTTTAATTTCACAGAATGGGCAAATAGTTAGTAAAACTGAACAGTACTACTTTCTATGTGTTCAGATACATAGTAAACTGTGGTGGAAAGCCCACGTTCAGGATCGTGTTCAAAAGCTTAATGCTGCCATTTTCATTATTCGAACTGTATCTGTCGTGAGTGATCGTTTGACACGTAAATTAGTCTACTTTGCTTATTTTCATTCGCTTGTGTCGTGTGGTATTCTATTTTGGGGTAACTCTTCCCATTCTAAAAGAATATTTTTACCTCAAAAACGGGCGGTTCGGGCAATAAGTGGTGTAAGTTCACGAACCTATTGTCGACACCTGTTCACGAGGCTGTGTATTTTGACATTGGCCTCGCAATATGTATTGTATATACCTTGCTGTCATTTCTTATTGACAATACTAGTTTTTCCCAAGAATAAGCAGCTTTCACTCAGTTAGTACTCGGCGGAAATCGAACCTGCATTTGGATCGGACTTCCTTAACTCTTGTGCAGAAAGGTACGCAGTATATTTCTGCATCCATCTTCAATAAGCTACCACTTTAATTCAAAAATCTTATCAGTAATGCCCGCGCTTTCAAATTGAATCTGAAGTGTTTCCTCATGGGTCACTTCTTCCATTCTGTCGAGGAGTTCCTTGAAAAATTAAGCTGATTCCTGTTGTATTGTTGATAGCGTTTACTTAAACTTATGGACTTTTTTCGGGTTCATAAACATTTTTTTATCATCTGTTATTACGTTTATGTTGTAATTTCATCTACTGACACGTTCCATGACGCTGGAGATTTGCTCTTCAATTTGATCCTACGTAACTTGAAGTGTAAATAAAAAAAATAAAGAAAAGATGATTCTGGCGGTCGAACTGCATGGCTCCTTTGTGGCAAGAGTCAGTCGGTGGCTAGCAGGCAAAGTGTATGCATCTTGCGAGTTGAACGAGGCGAGAAGAACTGCTAGATTATATAATATAGTCTTAGGTGTGGAAGTAATTTGGCTTACTATTCATGGGATACTCTGTACTATGAAAATCCGACAATAAGAAGAGAATTCTCAGAGCTTGCTACAAAAGAACAGCAATGGATACTTTTGCCGCGTTTTTTGAATAGCCACAAGAGATCGACAGTTGACGTATATTTTCAGTTCAGTTTTTTCAGCCTTTCCGTGACACTCCTTCATGGGTCAACCACACTCGTGACCATTCGTCTGACCTTCTCTTTATAGGTTCAATATCCCTTGTTAGTCCAATTACGTACAGGTCACACATATTTATGTAATATTCTAGGATTGATCGCACAGCTTGTTCGTAAGCAATCTTTTTTGTAGACTGTTTTTCCTTAATATTCTACTAACGAACCGAAATCTGCCACAAATCTCAACTATGTGATAATTCCATTTCATATCTCTATAAACTGTTATATCTATATATATTCATAACTTCACCAATTCCAATTGGGACTCGCTGATTTTGTAATCATAGGTCACTACGTTTTCTCGTTTCAAAAAGTGCACAATTTTACGTTTATGAACATTTAACGAGGGTTGCCAATCTCTGTAAAAATTTGAAATCTTATCAAATAAATATTTGACACTTTTGTGACACAGTACTTCATTATATATAATTTTATCATCTGCGAAAAAAGTGAAATTTCTTATTAATATTGTCTGCAAGGTCATTAATAGACAACATTAATTACAAAGATTCCACTTACCTTGTCGCACCTGACGTTACTTCAACATCCGCCTATACAAAAAACATGTTGCGCCCTCTCCACCAAGAAATGCTCAGTCCAGTCACAAATTTCACTTGATGCCACATACGATCGTAATAGCGTAGATGCAACACAGAGCCAAATGATTTTCGGAAATCGAGATATGCTGCATTCACCTTACTGCCTTGACCCATGGCTTTGGTACGTCATGTGTGAAAAATGCCAGTTGGGTTTCACATGACCGATGTTTCCAGAATCCATGGTATTAGGTTTGGAGATACCTTATTAGTTATTACATCTGTGCTCAGAACTTGTTCTTAGAGTCTATAACAAATGGATGTCAAGGATATACGAAGATAGTTTTGTGGATAACTTATGTTACCCTTCTTGGAGGTAGGTGTGGTCAGTGCTTTCTTTCAACTAATTAGTACAAGTTTTTGTTTGTGAGATCTTCAATATTTTACGGTTAAAAGAGGGGCTAAGTCAGTTCTGTATGATAACCATATGGTCAAATACTCTCCTCTCTGTGTGCTATCATTTGCCAGAACCTCGTTTCGATATCTCGAATGGTTTATTAGATAAGTAGGATGTTACGCATACTTCATTCAAGCACCTGCGTGGTTGGAAGTCAACATGCCACATAAAATCCATTTTCTTGTGACTGGAACAGACATTGATCTTGTCCCAAGATTAAAGAAAATTCAAAATGTTAGCTACGTTTCACACACAGCAATATACACTCCTGGAAATGGAAAAAAGAACACATTGACACCGGTGTGTCAGACTCACCATACTTGCTCTGGACACTGCGAGAGGGCTGTACAAGCAATGATCACACGCACGGCACAGCGGACACACCAGGAACCGCGGTGTTGGCCGTCGAATGGCGCTAGCTGCGCAGCATTTGTGCACCGCCGCCGTCAGTGTCAGCCAGTTTGCCGTGGCATACGGAGCTCCATCGCAGTCTTTAACACTGGTAGCATGCCGCGACAGCGTGGACGTGAACCGTATGTGCAGTTGACGGACTTTGAGCGAGGGCGTATAGTGGGCATGCGGGAGGCCGGGTGGACGTACCGCCGAATTGCTCAACACGTGGGGCGTGAGGTCTCCACAGTACATCGATGTTGTCGCCAGTGGTCGGCGGAAGGTGCACGTGCCCGTCGACCTGGGACCGGACCGCAGCGACGCACGGATGCACGCCAAGACCGTAGGATGCTACGCAGTGCCGTAGGGGACCGCACCGCCACTTCCCAGCAAATTAGGGACACTGTTGCTCCTGGGGTATCGGCGAGGACCATTCGCAACCGTCTCCATGAAGCTGGGCTACGGTCCCGCACACCGTTAGGCCGTCTTCCGCGCACGCCCCAACATCGTGCAGCCCGCCTCCAGTGGTGTCGCGACAGGCGTGAATGGAGGGACGAATGGAGACGTGTCGTCTTCAGCGATGAGAGTCGCTTCTGCCTTGGTGCCAATGATGGTCGTATGCGTGTTTGGCGCCGTGCAGGTGAGCGCCACAATCAGGACTGCATACGACCGAGGCACACAGGGCCAACACCCGGCATCATGGTGTGGGGAGCGATCTCCTACACTGGACGTACAGCACTAGTGATCGTCGAGGGGACATTGAATAGTGCACGGTACATCCAAACCGTCATCGAACCCATCGTTCTACCATTCCTAGACCGGCAAGGGAACTTGCTGTTCCAACAGGACAATGCACGTCCGCATGTATCCCGTGCCACCCAACGTGCTCTAGAAGGTGTAAGTCAACTACCCTGGCCAGCAAGATCTCCGGATCTGTCCCCCATTGAGCATGTTTGGGACTGGATGAAGCGTCGTCTCACGCGGTCCGCACGTCCAGCACGAACACTGGTCCAACTGAGGCGCCAGGTGGAAATGGCATGGCAAGCCGTTCCACAGGACTACATCCAGCATCTCTACGATCGTCTCCATGGGAGAATAGCAGCCTGCATTGCTGCGAAAGGTGGATATACACTGTACTAGTGCCGACATTGTGCATGCTCTGTTGCCTGTGTCTATGTGCCTGTGGTTCTGTCAGTGTGATCATGTGATGTATCTGACCCCAGGAATGTGTCAATAAAGTTTCCCCTTCCTGGGACAATGAATTCACGGTGTTCTTATTTCAATTTCCAGGAGTGTATGTTCCAGCACCCACAAAACACAAATTCATAACAACCCCTACTTTTCATTGCAACGTTTTAGAATTTGTTATTTGTATGTGAAATTCACAGAAGCTATGACCGTTAACGAAATGATGGGCACTTCAGCATGAAGCTGACACATAAATCTAGAAGTAACTTGCAGTGTCAGACGCAGAGACTGGCGGTCGTGACAGCAGCGGTAGCAGCAGCTGCAGCTGTCTCATACACAGTTAACTTCGTTCAGTTTCTGTTTCTTTTTCTTTTTTTTTTACGTGCTTCTGCAAAGAAGTGAGCTATACCTGTGTATTTTACTGTGTAAACTAGTGGTTAGCAAATTATTAAGTTTTTGTTTTTGTGCAAATCTTGGTGCATATCCTTGTGTAAGGTGGATTCCGAGTGTAATTTTCCCTTCTCCAGAAGCTCCACGTCACACCACTAAGTTTAAATCTCGTGCAGGTACACAGCATACAGATTAGATCAGTGCACTCTAGTTTGCATACTTACGTTGTGCAGTAGCTTTTGGGTAAGCAGAGTTTCTAGTAACAGATAACTATATACACATCCACTGCAATAGAGAAGTTTATTTCTGTTTAAGAGCTTGGCTTCTTAGGATATAGTGAGAAATCTTCAGAACAGATTTTAGTATTTTATTATTCTCCTCGATATTTTTTGCGTACGTTCCAAACTCAGTAACGTCACTTGAAATCTTATAACTATTTTTACGCACTACAATACGGCTAAGGGCTGCGCTTGTTGTGAGCGGACACAAACATAATTGGTTGGTGAAACTTCCTGGCAGAGTTAAAATCTCATTCTGGATAATTGGTTGATGTCTGTAAACAGCTGGAAGCTACGTTGGCTACCGTCGACATATTTCTGGCTAATATGCACAAAGTGGCGGCGACATCGGGGCGCTGGTGGCGAGACCTGTGACATCTTTGGGCCGTTGGAATCCCCTGGTGGTTCGGGTGTCGCTGCATCTTCTGATACGCAACATCTGAACGGTGCCTCCTCACTCGAGAGTGGGTGACAGGCAGAGGTGGGTTCGCGTCTCACTGGGTGGAAGAGGGAGCAGGCCGCGCGGTCGGCTCCTTACGCCTTAGCAACAGGTACGAGGTGCTACCCAGCATTAACGATAACTCTAAGCGTGTCCTGTTGGGCCAGCGGCCGATTTTCCTGTCCAGTCCGGATAAGTGCTTCTCATTCGGAGATCCAATTTTAGGCGGGTCATGGAGCCCCTCAGGTAAATAGCAGGCAAAACGGGAAAGAATACCAGTGTGAACTCGGTATGTTCGCCAGGGGATCTCGTCCGTGATGTGGAGGAGGCCCTTCCGGAGGCTATCGAGCGCACTGAGGGCAACCGGGTGCATGTAATGGCACATGTCGACGCGAATGACGCCTGCCGCTTGGGTTCTGAGGGCATCCTCTGCTCCTTCCGGCGGATGGCTGATTTGGTGAAGGCAACTAGCATCACATGGAGGGTGCAGGCTAAGTTGTCTATTTGTAGCTCGTACCCAGTTTGTATCGCGGTCCTCTAGTTTGCAGCAGAGTGGAAGGTCTAAACCAGAGGCTCAGACGACTCTGCGACTGTATGGGATGCGAATTTCTGAACCTCCGCTATAGGGTGCAGAACTGTAGGGCTCATTTCAATAGGTCAGGCGTGTACTACAAGCAGGAAGCGGCCTCAAGGGTAGCGGAGTACATGGGGCTTTTTTAGGTTATAGAAACCCTCGCTTGAGATCAAAGACAATTTGCCTGATAAATTAGCCACAACGTCCTCAGAAAATATTCGTTGTCGCTGATCAGTACATGTACAGGTACATGTGGCGCATACATGGGGCTTTTTTAGGTTATAGAAACCCTCACTTGAGATCAAAGACAATTTGCCTGATAAATTAGCCACAACGTCCTCAGAAAATATTCGTTGTCGCTGATCAGTACATGTACATGTACATGTGGCGCACACATGGGGCTTTTTTAGGTTATAGAAACCCTCGCGTGAGATCAAAGACAATTTTCCTGATAAATTAGCCACAACGTCCTCAGAAAATATTCGTTGTCGCTGATCAGAGACAGAAAAGGTTAATATGATTTTAGTAAACTGCAGGCGCATCCAGGGAAAGGTACCAGAATTATCATCACTTACTGAAGGCTATAATGCACAGATCGTATTAAGAACGGAAAGCTGGTTGAAACCAGACGTTAATGACAACGAAATCCTAAGTTCCGATTGGAATATTTATCGTAAGAACAGGTTAGTCGCCAATGGTGGCGGTATGTTTATTGCAGAAAAGAACTCGATAAAATCTAGCGAGGTTATCAAGGATTCCGACTGTGAATTAATCTGGATGAAGTTAAGTATCGAATCTCGGTCGCAAATGCTTCAAACAGAACTTGCAGAATATCGTTAACGGTTTGCCTAATCATGCCGTTGTAAAAGTGGGCGACTTCAACTTGCCACGTATAGATTGGGAGTGTCACGCTATCAAAACTGGCGCCAGAGACAGGGATTCGTGTGACATTGTTCTGGATGTCTTGTCCGAAAATTACTTCGAGCAGATAGTTAAAGAACCAACTCGTGAGGGTAACGTCTTAGACGTTCTGGCAACAAAGATACCTGAACTTATTGAATCAGTTAACCAAGAGGAACTATCAGTGATCATAAGGCTGTGATAGCATCTATGACAACGGGGCTTGCAAAAAATGTTAAGAAAAGTAGGAAGATATTCTGCTTAGTAAGAGTAAGAGGATACAAATTTAAGAGCATCTGAGCAGTCAGCGTCAATTATTCTGTGAAGAGGACGAAGATGTGGAGAACAAATGGAAAAAAATCAAAGGCATCTTGCAATATGCAATAGGCAAGTATATTCCGAGTAAGGTCTTATAGGATGGGAATGACCCACCACGGTTTAATACCCGTGTTAAAAACTGCTACGTAAACGAACTTCATCTCAGACTCAAGAGAAGTAAAAACCTAGCTGACAAACAAAACCTGAAAGAAGCAAAAATGAGCATAAGGGGAGCAATGAGAGAAGCGTTCATTGATTTTAAAAGTAAAACTTTGTCAACCGATCTGATTAAAAATCATAAGAGCTTCTGTTAGTATGAAAATCAGCAAGAGGGTCAAAATTATCTGTTCATTCACTCAGTGACCATACTGGCAGTGAGACGGAAGATAACGGAGAGAAGACCGATATACTGAATTCGGTCTTCCGAAATTGTCTCACAGCGGAAGATCGTAATACGATCCCTCCTTAAAATCGTTGTACGAAAATCGAAATGGTAGACATTGAGCTAACCGTTCGCGGTACAGAAAAAGAACTACAATCGCTTAGTAGTAGAAAGGTGTCAGGACCAGATGAAATACCTATACGACTATACAAAGATTATGCTAAACAACTTGCTCCCCTTCTAGCAGTAATTTATTGTAGATCGCTTGAGCAACGAAGGGTACCTAGCGACTGGAACAAAGCGCAGGTCATTCCCGTTTTTAAGAAGGGCTGTAAAACAGATGCACACAATTATAGACCTAAAGTGTTGACGTCAATCTGTTGTATAATTATGGAACATGTTTAATGTTCATAAATTATGACATTTTTGGAGAATGAAAATCTCCTCTACAAAAATCAACACCGATTCCGCCAACAGAGATCCTGCGAAACTCGTCTCGCTCTGTTCTTACATGAAATCCACAGCCCCGCAAACAACGGCGTTCAGGTCGATGCGGTGTTCCCTGACTTTAGGAAGACATTTGACACCGTCCCGCAATGCCGTTTAGTGAATAATAAATACGAGCATATCGAGCATCGGAGCAGATTTGCGACTGGATTCAAGGCTTCCTTGAATTTTCCGGAGTACCCCAAGAGAGCCACGGAAATGGAAACACCTCAGTTCATCACAATGAGACTGCCACGCCAGAAGAACAAAGTGACTGGCTATTACAAAACATTTTCATGTAAACATCAGTCCAGCTTCCAAAGTGACATCGCCTCTTACTAAGTTTCCTCTTCATCCGCGGTATAACCACAGCATTTATGAAAATACTATGCAAGATCAGTATAATCTTATCGTGAAATTGTTTTTGTTATCCCATTTAGCATGAATATGAGGTGTTCCCTCGAAACATGTAGCAAAATAAATCAATAATACAATAGTTAACAAAGTCTGTGACTGGTAGCGGTAATTTAAAAACACCTTTACATATTTCTTGAGACAGTCACGGTCGAAAAATAGTCAAAACGGCTTCAAATTCCAAGGAAGAGTGATAGGAGCGTTGCTCTTTAGTAGAAAGTGTCGGATGTTCTTTAAGGATGTTCGCACCTGATACGGTTGTCTATAACAAAGCAGCAACGACAGAAGATAGTAACGATTTTTCAGAATGACCTCCAGAGAATTGGTGAATGGTGGAGGCTCTGGCAGCTGACACTGAACGTAAATAAATGTAATATATTGAGCATACACGGGAAAAGAAATCCACTACCGTACAGCTGGACACAGTATCTACCGTAAAATATCTAGGAGTAACTATCCATAACGACCTTAAGTGGAATGACCATATAAAACAAATAGTGGGAAAAGCAGATGCCAGACTCAGATTTGTAGGAATAATCGTAAGGAAATGTAACTGATTCACGAAGGAAGTGGCTTATAAGGCGCTTGTTCGACCGATTCTTGAGTACTGCTCATCTGTCTGGGATCCCTACCAGGCAGGACTGATGGAAGAGCTAGAGAAGATCCAACGAAGAGTGGCGCCTTTCGTCATGGGATGGTTTGGCTGACGCGAGAGCGTTACGGAGATGCTCAACAAATTCCATTGGCAGACGTTGCAAGAGAGGCGTTGTGCATTACCGAGAGATTTACTATTGAAATTTTGAGAGATCACGGTCCGGGAAGAGTCGGACAACATATCACTTCCCACCACAAACGTCTCGCGTAATGACCACGAGGAGAAAATTCGAGAAATTAGAGCCAATACCGACACTCATTCTTCCCACAAACTATTTGCGAGTGGAAGAGGGTTGGAGAGCTCAGTTAGTCGTACAAAAAGCACCCTCCGCCACACAGCATTAGGTGGCTTGCAGAGTATGGTGTAGATGTAGAAGAAATGAGTTTTATTTTTACCGCACAGATTTTGCAAAATCGTTTCGGAAAGATTGCAGCACGTGCACCACGATTCTGAGAGAGCAGCACCTCGCCAAACGTGGCCCCCTCTGTATGACGTCAAACAAGAGTGCGTTGCGGCCTGCTCTTTAGGTGGTTGTGGTGATCGTGATGCGATTCCATCAGGCTCTGAATCTTTGTTAGATTTTAGTGATGTCAGTTGTTTCCCGATACCACTTTCACTAATATCTATATTATTTATCTTTGCAGTCATGAGAGGGTTAACTTCCTGGATTTCCCTTTGTAAAGGAACATTTGAAAATGGAATTCAGCATTTCTTCTTTTGCTTTGCTACCTTCAATTTCAGTTTCGATCTCATCCATGAGTGTGTGGGTGATACCTTTAGTGCCACTAACAGCCTTTACGCATGACGTTTGTCTATCAAGTGCATTCATCCACGCCAGTACTCACTTCACTAGAAATCCTGTCCTTCCTGCCCTGCGCATCACGAATTATCAGTATATTTAGCTTCAGCGTATCTATTTATTTTTTCAAATTCTTTGACGTATCCGTACGATTAAAGTATCAAACACTCCACGCTCCGGCTCATATAATGTAAAGATTTTTTTATAACTACATCCTCTTGAATAGTCTTCCTTCAGAGACCCGATTAGGCGAATATTTTACCATCGGAATAAAAGCCCAGGGGAATGCCGTCACCATTAAACTACACAGTACAGCTGCATGCCCTCGGAAAACACGAGGGCTGTTCAATAAGTAATGCAACAGTTTTTTCTCAGCCAATTTCGGTTGAAAATATGCAGAATTTGTTGAGGAACATCGTTGGACATTCCCGCTTCAGCCCCCTTTGTTTCATGAATTGCCAATAGGTGGCGGCGCTATAAGTAGCCAACAAAATTACATCTATAACGAAGATGCATTTAAAGCAGAGAGCTGTCACTGAATTTCTTTTGGTGGAAAACCAGAGCAGCGCAGCTATTCATAGACACTTGCAAAATGTCTACGGAGACCTGACAGTGAACAAAATCGTGGTGACTCGTAGGGCAAGGTGTCTGTCATCATCGCAGCAACATTGGACTGTTCTATCTCATTCACCCTACAGCCCGGATCTCACACCCTCCGACGTCATCTGTATGGTCAGTGAAGGATGTACTCCAAGGAACGCAGTACGTGGATGATAGGGAGATTATTGATGCACCAAGACTTCGGCTCCGACGTCGACCAGTAGAGCGGTAACACGCTGTCATACAGGGCCTTCCAGTTAAGTGGGGCAAGGCTATCGTACTGAATGGAGATTATGTTGAAAAATAGGGTTTTGTAGGCAAAAGAGTGGGGAGTAATTTGGTGTATCGGAATCCTGGATAAAACCTTGCAGATAGAAGCCCGCAAAATACTTCCTACAAGGTTTTAATAAGCAGTATTAAGTAAGGAATCCAAGAATAAATTACACCCTCCTACATAGCGTTCCATTAGCGACCGTCAAGAAAAGATATGACTCATTACAGAGCGCACAGAGGCATGTAGGCAGTAATTCTTCCCGCATTCCATAATCAAATCGATCTGGAAGAAATCTCAACAGGAATTACCTTCTGACGCGTACTTCGCAGCATTTCGTAGAGTCTGGATGTAAGCGTGCATCTTGTTTCCACTTGCTTTCAGTCGTGCTCCATTACCAACACATCAAGCCATATTGGCAGGTGTTTAAAGGCCAGATCAGTCAATTATCCACACTGTTGCCCTGAAAAACGCTGCTACTTCTCTTCAGGAACCATGTATTAGTCTGCTTTCTCTGCATATAACACTGCAATGCGGGATATCTATCTCCACCGTTCCGGCACACAAACCAACCCACAACCGAGACGAAGCCATGCATCGTGACACACGACGGCAGAGCATCCACCTACATCAACCTTGCCGAAGCAGTGAGGAGATGAGCCTTGTCGAGGACAAGAAGGGATTTCCTGATACCCTGTCACCCATCTCCAAATCTCTACATCTTGAGTGGCATAGGAGCACAGCCCCCGTGAATCCTGAGTGGTACCCCAGCTTGTCGAGGTCTCACAATCCAGACAAATGAGGAACATAGCTTGGTTATGATGCCAAGTGCAGTAGTATACTGTAGTACTGTGTGGTGTAGTGTTGTATAGTAGTGTAGCCCAGAATTACAAATTACAAAATTTGTGATCCAGCAATGCAGCATAGTGTATCAGACCAGTAGCATGTGCCTTATGCATTAAGAATGAACATTTATCTGCGCACCAGATGGCCTAATAGAGTATTAGACTTTTTTTCAATTTTTTCTCTTTCGATGTAGTTTATTATGCAGAGGTTTCTCCTTAACCACCATAATGCTTCGTCATAACACATCTGAAATTATGTTAAAATATTATGCGCTATATATGCCAATTTAAGTGCAACGTTTGATCTGTTCTTGTATCTACATAACAGAGTAAAAGAAAATAGCAAATAAATAAATAAGTCGATCCAGTGTGATTCATGCGTGGGGGCGGGGGCAGGGCTCTGTAGTTTCCTCAGTATTTATATTCACAATGTGCCTCTTTACCTACATTTGAAAATCCATTGTTTATTTTTAACTGCTTAACGGTATTTGTCACCACAAGATCTCTCGAACGTCACCCAGATTGCATCAAGAGGCTGATAAAAGTATTTAAATTTCTGGTGCTACTTTATACCCCAGTCTGCGACAAATACAGTGAATCATGGCCTGAAGTAACCGACTGTTATCTTGTCCAGTCCAAGGGCAAGTACTTCACAGAGGTGTTAGGACGAGGCAACATAGTGCCGAAAGTAGTCTTAGTGCTAGGCTGTTGGGAATCTTAGTTCCCTCAGCCTAAGGGTCACAAGTGGAGACCATTTCACCGCAGCAAGACTTCCGAAGCTGCTTTCGAGCCCTTATTTGCAACATTGCGCTGAACGGAAAGAACTGTGCCATCTTTGTCATACTTCCGGAGACAAAAATAGAAGTGGTGGACAGTTTAGTTGTTTTGGCAATTTACAATTAATTGGGCAATTAAAGATTGGTACTCTAATGATAAGCCATTTTTAGTTAATTATATACCATGAATGGGATTTTTATATACCACCCATTCATTCCGCCAATTGGCAATACCGTGTCAACCTACTTGTCTACGGTATGTCTCAGTAAAGAAAAGACGGCAGCTGCAGTTTCTCGCACTAGATTTGGGAACGAAGTGCTACAGTAGGGAGAGGGAAGAAAGGCTTGGAACCCTGGATGACTCCATTATTGGATGAAGCTACCAGCAGATTAAGGTACAGGCAAAGGACAGAGAAAAATACACAGAGCCAATGAAAGAACATGGGACAGATAAATATTCCTAACTGGCACTGTTCCAGCTTAAAATTATTTTCAAAGTATATTCAAGATGCACGTCCCATTCTAATTGTTTCCTTTCGTGTATAAATTTAATGTTTATGGTTCAAAAATGGCTCTGAGCACTACGGGACTTAACATCTGAGGTCATCAGTCCCCTAGAACTTAGAACAACTTAAACCTAACTAACCTAAGGACATCACACCCATCCATGCCCGAGGCAGGATTCGAACCTACGACCGTAGCAGTCGCGCGGTTCCGGACTGAAGCTCCTAGAACCGCTCGGCCACCGCGGCCGGTTTTAATGTTTATAATGACGTTCTCCAGGAGATTACAATGCCTAATGTTCTCCCTCGTTTAGTTAACATGGATGTGTCTAATACGTTAGTTGGCCATAGATGGAAGGTGATTGGCGCAGACTACGACCTGTGATATGCATAGACACACTGATGTATCGCTCGTCACTCGACTGCTATGGTAGGTGGTGCTCTTTGGCGCCCACTTCATTTCACCACACGTGTATCACACAACGCGAATTTTATTATGAAGTAATATTGTTTGTTAAAAGCTATAGTTATTTTCATAACAACATTATTTTTCCCGTTTTTTAAAGATAAGAGTCCTTAGTATTTCTATTTTCATTTATTAAATGAATGAAAATTCTTAAAATGGTTTTAAAAAATTATAGACTCAAATTCACTCTCTTACCAAAATATACAAACATGAAGAAAATTAACGCTGTACAGTTTATTGTGTGGTTGTTTCCTACATTTGTATTTTATCAAAAATGGTTCAAATGGCTCTGAGCACTATGGGACTTAACTGCTGAGGTCATCAGTCCCCTAGAACTTAGAACTACGTAAACCTAATTAACCTGAGGACATCACACACATCCATGCCCGAGGCAGGATTCGAACCTGTGACCGTAGCGGTCGCGAGGTTCCAGATTGAAGCCCCTGGAACCGGTCGGCCACACCGGCCGGCTGTATTTTATCTTTTTCTCTATAACACATCATATATACTTAACTGTATCGTTTAATGTGTTTGTCAATCGTATTAATTATTTTTATTTAATGACGGAAGACGCAATGTCTTGTGCATATGTCACGTAGCTGACTGTATAATTTTTCCCAATGTATCTTTTGTCTTTTTACTTCAGTTTTAAGTCATTCATACTACTGTTGACAAACTGGAATTTTCTGCGCCAGATATGTGTGGTGTCATGATGTTTTGATGTTAAGTGTTGTACCTTTGGTCGTATTGTTTGTAATACTACAGTTCTGTAATTGCTATTTTATCACGTCTTTCTCCTTTTCCTACTAAGACCTGAATATGATCTGAAGGGTAGTTAGAAACCAGTAGTGGTTAATAAAAGGAACTGTGATCCACATGGTGTTTCTTCATTTATTTTCATGGAAATGTGGCGAGAGTTCTGACGTCACTTTGCAACAGTCTGTCGCATGTATCTTTCTCTGTTTTTAAGTAAATCAAGATTTCTTGTTCACAGGCATAACAGAGCGGCACCAAGTAGCGCACAGCCCTCGTACCGTAGAAGAATTCCGAGACCCAGGGATATTGTGTGACAGCATGATTAATCTCTGTAGTCCGGACGGCGGCAAGCCAGTAATCACAGTTATTTTCACATCAGAAAGGTGAAGCGTCATTTCCATATAAGCTCTGATGTGAATAAATTTCATCTGCGTGCTGATCTCTCACACTTAACATCTTGAAATCTGTTTGAAGATCAAGCAGACGTAACAGCTCCCAGCTTTTGTTTGGAGTGCGATAATTGAAGTATCCCCCTCGACCGCCGTTGGCTTAAGCAATGGGCTGCCCTGAGGTGTGCATTCAGAAGGGAAACCATTTTATTCTCCTGCAGCAGCTTCTGTGTCTACAAATCATCAGCCGCTTAAAAGTGTATTTGGTATCGATACTTATCGGTCGGTTTGAAGGCCTTATTGCGGATGATGTACTGTCCTTAGGCTCTGGAAACGTTCGTCCACCAATTTTGATGTAAGTGTGAAAGGTGACACCTGTGAACGGACCTTGTTAGTTCCTCGCGTTTGGAAGCCAAAGCGACAGATAATAACCGAGTTACTTCACCTCATATTCTCACGTAATTGCATTTATAGCTTTGAAAAACAAAAGCTAATATACAGATTACTTTCTCCAATCAAAGGTAAAACGAATAAGTGGTACAAAATTTGCAAAATATTGACGCAGTATTAGCCTCCCATAACATATGCGTTTCGCTTGCATTATACCAATGAAATGAGTATGATTGTTCAATATGTGACAGTTCCTAATTTTCAAACATTTTGCAGTATTGACTACACGCTTCTTCAGTGGTTCTGCTAGAAGGGCACCCAGAAATTCCTCAGTTCTTGGGTTACGATCAGAAAAGACGACAGGAAATAACATTTATAAAGCTTGTAACCTGGACACTACAACCAGCAACATATATGGTATAAAAAATTTATTCGCATTTCGAATTTTTTAAAGCCAACATCAGATGACCCTCAAAAGAGTTCACACTGAGGCCTCGCATTGTGGTAGTCGGTTGTTTATTCCTCTCAGAAAAAACACAAACTTTCTGTTTAAAATTCAGTAGACAAATGCTAAACATTTTTAATTTGAAGTATAGTGTGTGAAATGTTCTTAAACATGGTCGATATATAATTTCGTGAAAATTCGTGATATATGTTCCTGAGTGATGCATTCGCCGAATATTTCTACTTTACCTTTCTAACTGATACTGTGGTGCGTGAGCATTCTGTTAGTACTGCAGAGTTCACTAATTTTCGGTCTGTAAGCAACATTCTAAATTTTATGACAATACACAATATGATCAACATTCACAAGACATTACTCAGTTTCACATCCGTAACGAAAACAAAAACATTATTTCCAAAAACGTTAAAGTAGCAAAGAAATTAAGTCTCAGATACTGCGTACAGTTCATGGGCATTATAAAATATGCCTTTGCTCAAATGATGATACTGATTTTAAAGATCAAATAAAAAGTCACTTCATGTAGAATAAATTCTCTCTCTCTGTCTCTCTCTCTCTCTGTTTACGTGTGTGTGTGTGTGTGTGTGTGTGTGTGTGTGTGTGTGTGTGCAACAATAATATGTGATTATATGAATCGTTTCCTTCATGGTATTCAATGCTGTAGAGTACCAGTCAGATGTTCTTAAATTAATCTTTGATATTCGAAAGAATGTAACAGGACACTGATTTACACTTTTGTATGTGACATTTTTCAGCCAACCAGACGTTCCTTTTCCATGCGTTTTACCTCAGTGAGTATGTGATGACGAATGCTCCTAAGGAATAGGTAAATTTTTGGGGTAAATGTATCTAATAAAAGGTATCAATATTTGAAATACATAAAAGACTTACACTATATAATGCAAGTAACTGTGTATTGTTTGGTTTAGTTTTATGGATGTAATTGAGTGTATTGCTTTTATGGTATCAGTTTTGCCTCTACTTTATCTACTGACAAGAGCACATTCCCAAGTGTCAATAAACGATCCTGATGAAACTCGGCTGGTGTGTAGCTGGGATAAAATAATGCAATACGTATTTTTTGTTTGTGTCTGATTTCATTTATAAGGGGTAAAGCGCAGCCCGAAAGGTAAATTGGCATATTAAGTTTGGAGGGAATATCTTAGAAACGATTATGTATATATAAACTGTTTCTCATATAAAATTTGATGCGTAATTAATATTCTTGGCCATTTATTATCGAGTTTTGTAATAATTTTAAATGTTGCAAAATACCTCACCACCATTAATGAATTTCAAAAAATGAAAACCTTTATTAGAATATGAATTAAAGAAGCTCTCAGGATACATACATGAGTGTGTAATAAATCTGGTTTCTGAAATATCATTTTTGAAAAATACGCTGTACACAATGTGCTGTTAGAGTATTTTCAACATACCCAAATAAAATTCTAAACATTTTTTCTTAGTCTAGCTGTTTATTTTACTTATATTTGTTTTATGTTTCAAACTGTTAGTTTACGTTTAAAATTCATTTTGGTTAGTGAAGTCAATGGAGGTGGCTCAGAGCAGTTCTGTCGTGTGTAGGGAAAAGGATATTCTTGTTTCTGATAATTCTGGCATGGGTGATTTTCATATTCAGGAAGTCTCGATGATTGACATATGCGACGAACTGCGACCATTTAAATATCATGTAGCATTTGCATTCAATAGACAAGGTTCGGAATCAGGTGTAGGAGTACTGCGTGCTCTAATACTAAGCGACAGAAATCAAAGGGATTACGACGACTGTATTTTTGCTTGAACGATTTTAGTTTGCTCGGTGAGCATTCCCATGTAAATATTATTACTCGTGACGGTTAATGATGCCTTTATTGGAACTTCTTAAGACAAATTAAGGTCTGAGCCCTAACACATGCTAAACACAGTGTGAACATAATAGTTTGTTGTGCACTATGAACTCTTACCCATGTGTGTGTTCATGCCATCTGGCATTTCTTGTCAATAAATGAGAAAGCTTCCCGAACAGTGTAACAAACCAAACGACAAAATCGCATCACGTGTTGCTGCTACGCGATAAGACAACCTGCTAACTTCACAAACGGAACTATAGAAGAGTTTGTTTCGGAAGCCATCCCTCGCACATTTATTGTTCCAATCATGTGATCTCAAACGTTAAGCTTTCCCACTCCTTAGCGAACAAGCGTCAAGTAAATTGCGTTCTGGACTAAAATTCAATCAAACCTGGCTTGTGTATTCATAAAAATCAAAAATTATGCCAGCAGTGGCATAAAAAGCCATTACCAGTGTACATTGTCATAATCTTTTCCCTCTTACACTGTGCGGTTCTGAAAGTAGTGAGAAGACTTGTGATGAAGAAGTTGTCTTAAGAATTTCTTATTAATTTTTGATCTAGTTCCTTGTAGTTATGTCACATAACAAGTAAAAATGTGGCATCCAGCGAGTCTGGAACCGAGAACCTTCACAGCCTTCACTGTACAGCACGGCCCCTTAACCTCAGAGCTAACAAAGAGCTGTGGTATTCATCTCACCCTCATAAAAACAATAAATTATTTGCAGTTTCCTTGTGGAACGACCTTCCTTGAAAAATATTACAGTCTACTACGCAACTGGAATGACAGTCACTACATACGGTCTGTATATTACAGTTGGTTAAATGACCAGCTCGTTGAAATCATTTCCTCTTTACTGACAAATCTATTGTAGTAATTTTGAGTAGATAATACTTGTCACTCTTTCAGTATTTATAGACTGAATGACAGTTTTGCTTGGGGATGACTAATTCTAGACACTACTGTCTACATTTTGTGTGCTTTGTTCCACGTTCTGCTGACATTTGCTTCTCCCTTCATGTCAGCAGAAACTAGAATCGAACTTGCACTGCACACATTTGCTGGTTTCATTTTCTTCTCGGCTTTTTGAACTCACATTTTCGACCACTGTGTATTTTTTCCCTTGCACAGTACAGTTTCTTGGTTTGGAAATTCATGTGATGTGTAGCTTACAAAGTCACTCTGTGAATGTCCACATTTTGCAGTCAGTGCTGTGCTCAGTTTTGATTTGTGGTCCACTGTTCTATGGATACTGCCTATGGCAGCGATCTTCAGAAAAACTTTTTGTAAGTCTATAATTGTCTCTAATTATCAACATACGTGTTTCCTACTCATAATATTTACAGTACAAACTTTGGAGAGGCTCCAAAAATGTTAATCACATCTGGTGAATGAGGTTTTAAATTTTCAGTGCGCTTAAGAAAGAAAAACAAAAATAACAGTGTCAGTTATTGACAGAAGTCTAATGGGGTTAGAGGTCTGGTGATCTGACAGGCCAGTTAATGGGTCCGTCATGGCCAGTCCATCGTTCAGGATAGGTGTTATTCAGATACTGAGATACTTGTCCGGTACAGCTAATCGGTGATCCATCATGTTGCGGGTACATTTGCCATATTTGATCTAATATCATGTCTTCCAGAAGTGCAGGTAGGACTTCTTTCACGAAATGTGCGGATACTGTGGCTGTCATGCAATTTGGCATTCACGCATGCCCTATGACCAGTTTATCATTCATACCGCATCAGAAGTTCACTGAGAGCCTAACTTGTTTCCTTAGTGTCATATGGGTTCTCCATCGCCCTTGTATGACAATTACTGGAGTTCATGATACCATTGTTTGTAAATGTAGCCTGATCTGTAAATAAAGTGTATTGCATGACGTCTGTGTGTACCATTCACAAAACTGTTGTCTTATTACTGAGTCACCTGGATGTAGATGTTGCAGACGCTGCACATGGACTGGGAACAAGTCTATGGAGTGTAACGTATGCCACACTCGCATTTGTGGATTATTGAGCTGAAACCTAATGCGCCGTCTAATGGTTGGGAGTCACCGTTGTATTATTGCAATAATGTCTTCACTTTCTTCAATTGACCGGACGGCCTCCCAGTCTGATGTTACATGTACACTGGGGAGTGTTGTGGATTCACGTAATGTTTGAAACACCCTAGGAACCAACCTGGAACAAGGGGTTCGTCGATCAGCGAAACCTCTCTGGTATTCTGTCACAGCCACAAAGGCGCTGCCATTATAGTACCTGTACACAAACAACATCTCCGTGTATTCTGCATAGGTGAACTTATTCAGCATATTGATATTCACAAACACGATGGACTTGCTCAATTAAACAACACTCAGGCACGACACGCTCGTGGCCTCACGACTGCTCACTGATCCAACCCACGACTGCACGCTTGGGTACACTTGCACCTGTTGCCTCAGTGCGACGTCACATTTCTCGTAATATGGATCAGTCATCTGCCCCACCATTATTCTGTCCATCACAGCACCTAGCAGCATTTTGGTAAGTAATATTCACACTTGTCTTCATATTCATTCATGGATGTGTGTAGTCTTCAACCTGCTACAGTTCTTTAACGATCGCAAATTGGACCCAAACTCAGAAGGATTCTTTCGGTTTATTTTCACATGTAGAAGCACCTTACAAATTATTTGACATTCCTCCTGAGCCTAAGCGCATCTGAATGTTAGAGTTACGTGTAAAAATTTGAAGTCAATCGGTTAAGAGCTTTTTGTGATTTTTGGTAATAATGTTTTCCATTTATATGTTACATACATATTTATACATTATAGATATTAAAATAAAATATAGCCTTGTCCATTAGAGTGTCATGTAAAAGATGTGTAGTAAATCGGTTAAGAACTTTTAGATATTCTTGGTAACAACGTTAAATAACCATTTGTCTTTATATAGTAATTTAGACTAGATTCGTAAACAGAGCCAACCTATCTGTCCAGACACTCTGTAACCACAGAGGTATTGAAACGGGTGATGGGACAGAAAAGGCCAAAATACCAAATGTCTTTTTCCAAAACTGTTTCACAGAGGACGATCGCAATGTAATTCCCCCTTTAAGTCACTGCACGAACGACAAAATGACAGATACCGTAATAAGAGCCCAAGGGAGAGAAAATCAACTGAAATCGCTCCTTAGAGAAAAGGTCACTGGATCTGGGGGGTTAACAATTCGATTATATGAATTAGACTATACATAGACTATGCGAAAGGAGTTGCCCCACTTATAGCAGCAATGTACCGTAGGTCTCTGCAGAAACCAAGCGTACCTAATGATTAGAGAAAAGCACGTGTCATTAGCTTTTTGAAGAAGGGTCGTCTTATGGGCACACAAAACTCAGACGTCGGTCTGTTGAAGAATTTTGGGGCATGTTTCATGCTCGCGTATTATAACATTTCTGGAGACCAAATATTTCCTCTGTAGGAACCGACATAGACTCCGAAAACAACTATTCTGTGAAATCTAGCTCGTTGTGTTCGGCCACGGGAACCAGAAACCAGTAGATACGAGTACAGGCGCCTACGTAGATGCCATGGTCCTTGACTTCCGGAAGATATTCGACACTGTTCCCTACTGCCACAAAATCAACAAAATACGAGAGTAAGGAATATCAGAGCAGCTGTGTGATTGGATAGAAGAAATTCTAGGAAACAGAGCAAAGTACGTAATTCTGAACGAAGAGAAGTCTTCAGACGAAAAAGTAACTTCGGACGGGCCCCAGGTGAGTGTTACAGGACCATTACTTTTCACAATATATATCCTATTAGATAACGTCGGAAGTTCCGTGAGGTTTTCAGCGGATGATGCTGTTGGCACACATAAGCCGCAACGCTAGGAAATTGTAGCGGAATTCAGGAAGACTTGCGGAAGAACGACACTCGATGCAGGGAATGAAAATTGACCCTCAATAAACGAGTGAACAAATACACTGAAAAGCCAAAGAAACAGGTATAACTACGTAATATTGTGTAGGGCCACCGCGAGCACGCAGAAGTGCCGCAACACGACGTGGTATGGACTCGACTATTGTCTGAAGTAGTGCTGGACGGAATTGACACCATGAATCCTGCAGGGTTGTCCATAAATACGTAAGAGTACGAAGGGGTGGAGATCTCTTCTGAGTAGCACGTTGCAAGACATCCCAGATACGTTCAATAACGTTCATGTCTGGAGAGTTTGGTTGCCAGCGGAAGCGTTTAAACTCGGAAGAGTGTTCCTGGAGCCACTCTGTAGCAATTCTGGACGTGTGGGGTGTTGCATTATCCTGCTGTAATTGCCCAAGTCCGTTGGAATGCACAATGGACATGAATGGATGCAGGTGATCAGACAGGATACTTACGTACGTGTCACCTGTCAGAGTCGCATCTAGAAGTATCAGGGATCCCATATCACTCCAACTGCACATGCCCCACACCATTACAGTGCCTACACCAACTTGAAAAGTCCCCTGCTAACATGCAGAGTCCATGGATTCATACCCGTACACGTCCATCTGCTCGATACAATTTGAAATGATACTCGTCCGACCAGGCGACATGTTACTAGTCAGCAACAGACCAATGTCGGTGTTGACGGACCCAGGCGAGGCGTAAAGCTTTGTGTCGTGCACTCATCAAGGGTAGACGAGTGGGCCTTCGGCTCCGAAAGCCCATATCGATGATGTTTCATTGAATGGTTCGCACGCTGACACTTGTTGATGGCCCAGTACTGAAACCTGCAGCAATTTGCGGAGGGGTTGCACTTCTGTCACGTTGAATGATTCTCTTCAGTCGTCGTTGGTCCCGTTCTTACAGAATGTTTTTCCGGCCTCAGCGATGTCGAAGATTTGATGTTTCACCGATACACTCGTGAAATGGTCGTACGGAAAAATCCCTACTTCATCGCTACCTCGGAGATGGCGTGTCCCATCACTACTGCGCCGATTATAACACCACTTTCAAACTGACTTAATTCTTGATAACCTGCCATTGTAGCAGCTGTAACCGAACTAACAACTGCGCCAGACACTTGTCTTATATAGGCGTTGCCGACCGTAGCGTCGTATTCTGCCTGTTTACATACCTCTGTATTTGGATACGCATGCCTATACCAGTTTCTTTGGCGCTTCAGTGTATAACCTATTTCGCATACATAGAATTTCATGATTACATGATTTCAAAACATTCACTGGAAGCAGTTATTTTCATGAAACATTTATAACGTGTAAATAACATTCATAGGTTTGAAGCATGCGAAATTCAATACGCAACTGCAGGACAGATACTGGACCTTCAAATAAGAAAATGAAGATTGATAAATACTCTCACAAAAATCTACACGTGTTGTTACTGCTCGGTATTCATTCGGTTTATCGAAGTTATTACATGAGGGAAATCGAACTATAGTAATAAACAATTTTGTGCTTACTAATGCGAGAGCAGAAAAGTGCGACAAGGGTGACGTGACGCAATGACATGGTCGGACAACGCCTGCGTCAGGTGGCCGATGGCTGATGAAGGGCGGGGAAATTCCCAAACATAAACGGAATAAATCTTGATGCAGTCACGATTTATTTCGCAGAAATGTTCTGGAAGTTTTTATTATTACTAGTAGGTGAGAAAGTGAAGCAAATTCTCTTTGAGATTCCATCTGTCTATTAGCAAGCAGCGGAAAGGCGACTTAAAAAAAGGAAATCATTGACTGGATTCGAACTCGCCACTTTATGTCTCCATTTGCAACGTTTACCACTAATCCACGAGCAGATGCAGCTCCAGTGGCAGACAACATTTTCCTTCAGAAACGTCTGCAGCTTACAGTGTCGCGAGATCGTCCAAATGGCCGGACTTAGAATTCAGAGGGGCAACCGGTTTTATTGGTGCCTGAAGTGAGTGGCTCGGACTAAGTCTCTGCGGCGGCCAGGATCCTAAGGCGCTATAACCATCTTACATTCATCTAAGTATAAGCAACTTTAGGAGCTTCCATTTTACTATGTGCAATTACACGGCCCGATACCTACCCAAGGAGTGATTGAAATTAAGCAATACCAATTAATCTCGCCTCAATAACTAAGATTCACCATAGTAACAGATTAAAATGGTCTCACCAAATTCTTCAATCATCACTGAATCTCCATAACGGCAGGGACCTTCACGAGACAAAGGCAGTCTTCTCTCCAAAAACAGCTCCACCAACAAGCATTCAACCGAACACGGAACAACAGATGAACTAGAAGCATCACTTAATGACGAATTCGCTTTCAAAGAAAAAGGACCTCATGGCCTGCAACCCGCGAACGATTCCCACTGATCCGGCCGCTGTGGTTGAGCGGTTCTAGGCGCTTCAGTCTGGAACCGCTCGACCGCTACGGTCGCAGGTTCGAATCCTGCCTCGGGTATGGATGTCTGTGATGTGCTTAGGTTAGTTAGGTTTAGGTAGTTCTAAGTTCTAGGGGATGATGACCTCAGATGTTAAATCCCATAGCGCTCAGAGCCATATGAACCATTTTTTTTGATTCCCACTGGTCAAAAATGAACGTACTCCACAATGGCATAAAATAGCTTCAGGAAGGAAGTAAAGAGATTGCTACAGGACTTGAATCGACTAATCGAAACTGATTATAACGGGCTCGCGTAAAGTATTGCAGAGATAAATATCGCGATCTACTATAAAAAATATAATGGGAAGAAATGAAAGTAATCATCGAGCAGGCAAGTTTCAACTTCCCTCGGCGAACCAGCCAGTCGCCTCTGCTTCGTTTTATATTCCGCGTTCATCTGTAAAATCCAGCATCCTCATTTATTATTGTTTCGATTAAATATCCCGTAACAAGTTGGCAGAGACTTCAATGAAAATGTGAGCTCGCATGCTTCATTATAGTGTCAGGTTATTCACGTCTTTTTATCTCCAGCCACTCACAGTATCCACACAGATATTTTTTTTAATTATTGCAAGAGAGTATGTGACAGCAACAACGCTTATAGAATTTCTTTTAATCTAAGTAGACTTTTAATTTAGAAACAGTGCAAATCAAACAATTTGTTGTTGCGATCTTCAGTGGAAAGAATCGTTTGATGTAGCTCTCCAATTTAGTGTATCCTGTGCAAGCTTCTGCATTTCTGATTAACTACTTCAACCTACATGCATCTGAATTTACTTACTATATTCATGTCTTTGTCTCCCTTAACTATTTTCGTCCTCCACAAATCTTTCCATTACAAAACTGACGATTCGTTGGTGCCTCAGGGCCGGCCGGGGTGGCCAAGCGGTTAAAGGCGCTACAGTCTGGAACCGCGCGGCCGCTACGGTCGCAGGTTCGAATCCTGTCTCGGGCATGGATGTGTGTGATGTCCTTAGGTTAGTTAGGTTTAAGTACTTCTAAGTTCTAGGGGACTGATGACCTTAGAAGTTAAGTCCCATAGTGCTCAGAGCCATTTGAACCATTTTGGTGCCTCAGGATGTGTCCTAGCTACTGATTCTTTGTTTTGGTCAAATTGTGCCATAAATTTCTACAGTCCTCGATTTGGTTCGGTACCAACTCATTAGTTATTCGATCTACTCGTCTGATATTCAGCATTCTTCTGTAGCACCAGATTCAAAATTCTTGTCTTCTCGGCTTGACTTCCGGACAAGACTATACTACACTTAGGTGACAAAAATCATGGGACAACAATATGCACATACACAGATGGCGCTAGTATCGCGTACACAAAGTATAAAAGAGCAGTGCATTGGCTGCGCTGTCATTTGTACTAGGGGGATTTATGTCAAATGGTTTCCGCCTTGATTATGACCACACGATAGTGGGAGCTAGACGCATGGGACATTCCATTTCTGTCGTTAGGGAATTCAATATTCTGAGACCCACAGTCTCAAGAGTGCGCAAAAAATACCAAATTTCAGACATTACCTCTCACCACGGACAACGCAACAGCGACGGCCTTCACTTCTTGACCGAGAGCAGCGGCGTTTGCTAGAAGTTGTCAGTGATATACAAGCGACACTACGTGAATAACCGTAGAAATCAATCTCGGACATACGTCGAAAGTATCGATTATGACTGTGTGCCGAAATTTGGCGTTATGTGCTATGGTAGCAGACGATCGACGCGAGTTCCTTTGCTAACTGCACAAAATCGCCTACAGCGCCTCTCCTGGGCTCGTGATTGTATCGGTTGGTAATAGAAAACTGGAAAACAGTAGCTTGGTCAGATGAGCTGATGGTAGGGTTCGAGTGTGGTGCAGACCCCACGAAGGAACGGACGTAAGTTGTCAACAAGGCACTATGCAAGCTGGTGGTGGTTCCACAATGGTGTTGTCTTTGTTTACGTGGAGTGAACTGCGTCGTTTGGTCCAGATGAACCGATGACTGACTGTAAATGTTTATGTTCGGCTGTCTGGAGACCATTTGTAGCCATTCAACGATAGAATTTTTGTGGATGACAGTGCACCATGTCACCGAGCCATAGTTTCTCTTGATCGGTTTGAAGAATATTGTAGGCAATTCAAGCAAATGATTTGGCCACCTAGATCACCCGACACGAATTCCGTCGAATATTTATGGGACATCATCGATAGCTCAGTTCGTGCACAAATTCCTGCACTGACAACACTTCTACAATTGTGGACGGCTATAGAGGCATGGCTCAATATTTCTGCAGGCGACCCTCAACGACTTGTTGAGTCCATACTACTTCGAGCTGCTGCACTACACGGGGCAAAAGGAGGTCCAACACGATGTTAGGAGATATCCCATGAATTTTGTTATCTCAGTGTAAATACAAATACTTTTAGGAAAGACTTCCTAGCACTTAAATTTATTTTCAATGTTAATAAATTTCTCTATTTCAGAAATGATTTTGCTGTTATAGCTGGTCTGCAGTTTATGTCCTCTCTGCTTTAGCCGATGACAGTTATTTTTCTGCCTAAATAGCGTAACACATCGACTACTCCTAGTGGCTCATTTAGTAATCTGATTCTTTCGGCATCATCTGATTTAATTAGATTACATTCCATTCCTTTTGTTTTACTTTTGTTGATATTCATCTTATAAACCATTTACTTCTGCTGCTGAAGACAGCATCCTCTTGAACAGTCCCCGCGCAGAGATCCAAATGGTGGCATATTTTATCTCCGAAATATTTTACCCAGGAGGATGCTGTCACCATTAAGCCATACAGAAGAGATTCCTTTCTTCGGGAATTATAAGGGCTGTAGTTTTCTCTCACTTTCAGCCTTTTGCACTTCCAACATAGCAAGGTCAGAGTATTGTATTGTTTTGAACTGGGGATCTAGAAACGACAGAGATGCTTCGTCCCCGCCGTAGCCCTCAGTGGTTCACCACCCCACAACAGGCTACAGCAGTCCATTCACCCCACCGCCGACCCACACCGAATCCAAGGTCAAGGTCAGAGTAGTCAATCATCCAGACAGCCGCCCCTGCAACTACTGAAGAAGCTACTTCTCCTGTTTTGCGAATCATGTATTTGTCTAGCCTCTCCACAAATACCACTCAGATGTGGTTGCGTCTAATGTATGCCTGTCTGTACCATAGGGGCACGCAAGCCACCCCACTGCGGCAACGCCAGTGGTTCTTTGCATGCGGATGGAGATGGGGGGGAGGGGTGTGGGTGGGGGCGGATGTGGCAGTGCCGTAAATAAAAGTTTGCCACTCGATACGGTGTTTTAACATTTTTCTCCTTCTCCCTCCCCCCCCCCCTCCCATCTCCCACCAACCTCACAAAAAAAATCGTATAATACTATTTCGGGAAATCATTTTTTGATACAAGGGTTAAGTAAGCAAAGTACGATGTTAACTATTTTGTAAACAGTTTTTATGAAGAGAAATACAAATAACACAGAACTGATTATTTTTAAGACATAGATTAGATCTTATTTCTTCTAAAATTTTCTGCTACAAATTTCGAAGTTATGTAATTAAAATCAATACCTTTAGATACCCTATTTTCGATTGACAAATCTGACAAACTAGAGAGTCATAGCCACAGAACGCGGAAACATTTTATTGACACAGACCTACATAGGGAGGAAGAATTATCATAATAAAATGAGGGAAATAAGAGCTCGTGCGGAAAGATACAGGTGTTAGTTTTTATCCGCGCACTCTTCAAGAGAGGAATAAGAGAGAATTATTGTGAGGATAGTTCGATCAATCCTCTGCCAGGCTCTTAAATGTACTCGTAATTTGCAGGGTAGCCATGTAGTTGTAGATGCATGTAAATGTAGATGTAATGGAGCTAATGTAATTGTTAAGGAGTACGTGTTTCGCCGGCCGTTGTGGCCGAGCGGTTCTAGGCGCTTCAGTCTGGAACCGCGCGACTGCTACGGTCGCAGGTTCGAATCCTGCCTCGGGCATGGATGTGTGTGATGTCCTTAGATTAGTTAGGTTTAGGTAGTTCTAAGTTCTAGGGGACTGATGACCTCAGACGTTAAGTCCCATAGTGCTCAGAGCCATTGGAACCATTACATGTTTCGAGAAACTCCACTCATATGGCGGAACCGAAACACACAAAGTTAAGTAAAATCTTAAAATGAGGTTGAGAAGAGGTTCGGAAAATTCATATTCAGCCAAAAACTGTAAGGATCTTAAAGTTGTCCAATCAAGAAACTCTTCCTCTGGCAGCTTGCAGAGATCTTCTTAGACTTGGGATTTATGAAAGGAGACCTTCTTCAGAAGCCTCATCATAGTTGTCAAAAATCGTTCAAATGGCTCTAAGCACTATGGGACTTAACATCTGAGGTCATCAGTCCCCTAGACTTAGAACTACTTAAACCTAACTAACTTAAAGACATCACACATATCCATGCCAGAGGCAGGATTCGAACCTGTGACCGTAGCAGCAGCGCGGTTCCGGACTGAAGCGCCTAGAACCGCTCGGTCACAGTGGCCGGCCATAAATGTCAGCTAAACATTTTACAGTCGTGGGAGGTTTCTGAGAGTTTAATCATACTGATGTGTTTTAAAGCAGCACAATGAGTTGGTATACGTTTCATGGTTTTGCAACGTGTATCGATTTCTTGTAGAAGAATGCCGATACACTACAACATAGACTTTCTCAGTTCCTAGTGCAAAATAAGTGACTCGTCTGCAGTCTTCTCCGCAGGTATCATTTTCTTTTACCAGATACTTCTACAGGAACGCCCATCGCGTCACATTTGCCCTTCGCAAATGGTAATACTTCGTTAACAAGATAACTTCTCTCGTCTCTTAAACAGATCTTTAGACTTCTCATCTTTTATTACGTATTTCGAAGCTGACTACAAGAACTAGTAAATTCTTTTGGCCGTGGCTGCCTTTTTGTAAGGGAATACACCGTAATCACAAATATCACAAAACCGAGAAATGCAGGTGACATAGATTGTGCAGTTTCTTTGTTTTCTTTAAGTTCCGCAGAATCAGGTAGTTTCCTCACAGGCAGCGATAATCTTTTAAAAACACTTTTTGTAGCGTTGTCATACTTCGATTCGCCAAACATTTCGAGAATACAGCTTTGGAAAACATTTTGCACTCACTTCTCTTATAAGTAGCGCACTATGTTGAAAGCTAGTTAGCTATTGTGCTTAGACAGATGTGACGTCTCTTCATTTTCTGCAATGTTGGCCCAGTTTGTGTCTTCTCTTATTTTTGTTGTTCCTTCCACTGTTGTTGAGTTTGTACTTCTATTCATCTATGCATTAGAAACGGCTTCATGCCCTCTGATAATATGGGATATATGGTAGTTGCCAATTTTTTGACAATGCTTACCAAGATATGTCAGTCTTAAGTTTCTTGAGAAACACTTTTCTTTTTGTCTTTTCATTGGTGCTCATTTTGTAAATGACAGAGTTTAATGCGTAGACGTTTAAAAATTAGAATACAGCAAGGGGCCTTGTGCTTGTTTTGCGACCAACACCATACTCGTTGCACAGATGTTCATACGTGTCCAGTCATCCCTTAGTGCAGTTGTAGGAAGCTACTTTTCTCTTTTTTTACAGCCACCTCTACCTTCATTGATGTTAGCATCACTTTGCATTGTATATATTAGAACTAAACAGTGAGGCTTCCTCAGAAACATAAAACATCATACAAAGCAAACTTGAACTGAACAGCTCTGTGTTTATTTGGCAGGTGTTCAGCAACAATTTCACGTTTGTTTTTATGTAATATATATACGATTAGACTGCCTGAACGAACGATTAGACTGCATTCCTGCATACGCATCAAACGTGTGACCAAAGAAATTTCTACGAGGTTTATTCGGAAAGTAAGGAGCGTTCGGTCACGAAATTGAAAATACAGTGAAAATCTGATGAAGCTTTGAACAGATGCGTTGGGCACTGTGTCTAGTACGCCCATCGATCGCATCATGTCGCTCTTTTCAGTTCTGAGCTCACAGTAAGAACGTAAAGACGGCTAGAAACTACCGTCTCCCGTCAAGTATGAGGGCCTGGCGAAAGATTTCGCCTGAAGCTATGCAATCCACATAACATAACTGTCATGCGGTTCGCTCTACACGAGAATTCTCGGCCGCACTCTGCAGGGGCACTGAAGATGGTCCTGCAGCGTTTTCGATGGGAAGTGTTTGATCACCCGCAGTACAGCCGGTAATTGGCTACCCCTGAGGCTCGTCTCTGCTCAAATGAACCGCTGGCTATGAAGACAATATTTTGACACAGACAACAAGCTGCAGTCCGAAGTACAAAATTGTCGAAAAGCACTGGCGGCTGTCTTCTATAACGAGGGTATTGAAAAGTTAGTACAACGCTACGACAGATGTCTAAGTGTGAGCGGCGTTGTGTAAAGAAGTAGCTGGAAGGCGTAGCTAACTGTTGCAAATAAAACAGTTTTGATTTTCACTGTGGTTTCCATTTCGCGACCTATCGTTCCTTTCTTTCCGAATAGCCCTCGTATATTCTGCTGTAGCAATCACTTCTTATTTCAAATTTCTAGGCAAATACTGCTTCATTGAGCTAGGCCCCAAAAATATAATTACACTGATCTGTAAAACATCAGGGCAAGATAGATAAAGTAAGCTAATATATTAACAGGTCTGTGGAAGTGACTGAAAGTGCGAGAGCTTGTTGCCAGAGGTCTCCCAGTTGTGCATAAGAAGCTGGACGTCACATGGCGTGAGGGCAGCGTGACTATAGAGCCAAACGATGGTGACCCGGCAACACGAGGCAGTTGAAGGAACGAGAAAAGCTAGGATGTCAGTCATCGAGCAGTTACGGTGCACCGTGGTGGTTTCTTCGTTACAACATCGCTGGAGACAATATTTGGATGACTTTACATGGAGAAGAATCATCGGAAATGTAGATCGCGCGGATTTAACAATTGCAGCCGATACACGGCTCGTCCATGAGCATACAAACATAGCGACGTGTTCTCCAGCATTATGAATAAGGCAAAACGCACACGCATCGATTTTTATCGTACGTAAAAATATTGTACTATTAAATTCTTTTAGAGGAAAAAAGGAGAGCACAGGAACTTCTTTGTTCCACTAAAAGAATTTGATCGTACGACATATATCCTTACGATAAAAATCGATGTGTGTGCGCTAGGCCTAAATGTTGGTTTCGCGAGTGACGCGTGCTACCTAGTTAAACTTCTCGGTCTAGTTACGTCGATTCAAAGAGGGATATTCGAGTCGTTGCTTTTGGTGCGTTTTCTTCAATTACCTATCTGTCGAATAGTGAAAGACTATCACCGCTAGACACCTGGAGGACATAACTGATCAAGTGATAATTGATCAGTTATCGACCGGGGTTGAAAATTATTAAATTACTAAAATCGGTATTAAAAATAGGGGTTGGTGGCAGAAGGGTGAAAATTTAGGGTTGCGTGTATTTTGTAATGCCACATCATAAAAAAATAAAAACAAGAAGTTCTGTCCAAAAAAATAAGAAAAAAGTTTTTTGGTGTAACACTCTTAGGGGTATGAAAAATATATTAGACCGATTCTCAGACCTACCGAATATACGAGTACATGTAAAATTTCATCAGAATCGATCGAGCCGTTTCGGAGGAGTATGGCGACTAACATTGTGACACGAGAATTTTATATATAAGGATAGATGCTTTCGCGTATTTTTTCTCTTACATGTGTCAAGAACTCAAGGATAGCAAACAATGGACGATTTCTTCATCTCATTAACACATACGTAATACGTAAATACCGAGTGAAACCACTATTTGGCCGCACAGTTGCACTTAATAACCTACCCAAATTGTATTTTCTTGTAATTTTCAATGTCTTGTTGCTACACTATAAAATGCAACGTACCACAATGGCAGCTACGGCGAAAAATATCTCTGGTTTTATGTTATACTAGTTTAACGGTTGCGTCTTGCTGTTCACGTGTAAGCATTTTGTCACCATACCCCGAGGTAAACAGTGATAGCAATATTGCGTTTTATAGCAGAGCTCTTTTGGCTAAATAGCTGCTAGTTTCCCTTGGTTCAGATAAGAAAAAGTAGCCATTATTTACAGTGATCATTTCAAAATCAGAAATGACAGTTATATGTGACTAAGTATCGAATTCACTTTTTTGAAACTTACAGTGTTAGAGATCAGAGAAATATCTCACCAATTCATCATCATCTTCGGCGCAAAGTAATTCCGCTGAGATTTTCACGGATTCTGCATCATGAAAAGATACCCCTTCTCACCTTCCTTACGACTAACAAGGAAAGTATTTGGGCTCGAACAAACATTTACACCACAGTCCCGTGAGGGATCATTTCCCTTATTTCACTGGAGATATTCCTTTATCGGTAAACCTCTGCAATTGTCCTTTCTAGGCCGCTGAGTATACAATGCTGAATTCGACCTTTGTCTGCAGTTATGCCAGTCGAGAGCAGTAGAGACGGTGTAGTGTGTCTGTGAAGTTGTATTCTGTGAAGTTATTTGGGTACTGAGGCGTCAGATGGGTCGACGATTGGTAATCAAACCTGCTAATCTACTGCGATTGACTGAGATGAAGATGCGACGAACTCTTCTTCCTGAAAATAGCACTGGTGTAGAAGACGAATCATTCACATAGTTCCTGGTATACATTGCAGTACAAAAATATTTTCACCGGTTAGAAACGGATACTGTTGTAATACTAACATATAATTATGATGGTAGTGATTTGTCGGTTTGTAGGAGGAGCCTAAACAGAGAAGGATTAGAGAAGAATGGGGAAGGAAATCGACCGTGCGCTTTCAAAGAAACTATCCCGGCATTTGCCTGGAGTGATTTAGGGAAATCGGGGAAAACCTAAACCAGGATGACCGGACGCGGATTTGAACCGCCGTCCTCCCGAATGAGAGTCCATTGTGATAATCACTGCGCCACCTCGCTCGGTATGATGCAAGTGATGATAGTGACGAATACTTCACTGCAAGCGGTAGTGACAAGGCAAGTTCTAGAAGAGGCAATGCAAGCAGTGAAACTGAATTCCAACCTTCTCCTGATAAGAAGTGTAAAGTCAAAAATGCCATCACGGTGTTCGATGGCAACGTGCTAGAGATGACATATACGATGATCATCGTGTCAGAGGTTTCAACGCAAATGACAAGCTCCTGAAAAGACATTCTAAACTGAAGGCTAACAGCAATATTAAAAACGTACTAGACTATGTGGCTAAGAAAACAGACGGCGATACAGTTTTCAAAGGAAATTGTATGCTGCAGTTGAATATCAAGCAGTGTGTAATGGCTAAGTTCGATGAAACGTGAAAATATGGTTCTTCCGTTCATTATTACCATTTTCAATAATGTGCACTGGACGTAGCCAGTAATCTCGGATGTACAAACTTTACAGCGTCACTGGGATTTATTACGTATTTGAAAAAGAAATTTAGAGTAACATCACGTCGTATACCTATGTTCCAAGCACGAAAAGATACGGACGATGGAGAAGAGACGATTCAAAGGATTCAAACATTTGTTGCTGAAGTCAAAGCATATATCACAACAGAAAACATCTAAATAGGTTCTGTACGGACCATGATCAGAGTCAGTTCAACTATGAACTTTCTTCCGAAAGAACGCTCTCCATGAAAGGGGAGAGACACGCTGTCTCCACGTTGCAATCAGTTAACAGTGCAACACACAGCTACACGATTGATGTTGCTGTATCAACGGACAGAAGGAACACAGGCAAACTCTACACGTACTTTAAAACAACAAATGTGAAATTTGGAGCCCGTGTACCAAAGGAAATAAGAAAGACGATGCCCTCCAAATGTTTTCGTATGTGCAAGTGTGAGCGGGAAGAAGACAACAGAACATCTGAAGATTTTTTTTTCTGTCAATTTTCAGTTCACATTTGCCGACAACGTCACTAAAAGATTTAGTTCAAAAAAATGGTTCAAATGGCTCTGAGCACTATGGGACTTAACATATATGGTCATCAGTCCCCTAGAACTTAGAACTACTTAAACCTAACTAACCTAAGGACATCACACAACACCCAGCCATCACGAGGCAGAGAAAATCCCTGACCCGCCGGGAATCGAACCCGGGAACTTGGGCGGGGGAAGCGAGAACGCTACCGCACGACCACGAGCTGCGGGCGAAGATGTAGTTTTAAAAGTCACTCCACCTTAAACTACAAAATATTCACACCCTCTCGAAGCGTATTTTTCGGACAGTATGAAGTATATGCCAATGGAATAACTGAGTTTCTTAAACTATATCCCAGGAACATGCAGCCAAAACGGAATGACAGATTCTTTATCATGAAAACGCAATCTGTCATTTACAGTCAATTATCTGACGAAGTACCTAACTATAGACAAACGCTTCTTTACGAGTGGAAGAACGCTGGCTACGTTACTGAGAAACCTGTGGACAACTTCAAAAGTGTCACTGACGTGGTGTTCAGCACAAATATAGAATGTGCAGCTAAGGCACTTGGTCATCCTGTTTTTCTTCACTTTGTGTTTTGTACCCATTGATACTTCTTTCAGCAGTTTATTGAAAGTCAGTACTTTCATTTATAGTTCAGATATTTGCTTTGCGTTTTGCTTCTACAGTGATATCTGCAGTGACATCTAAAACATGTTCTCAGAGTCGTGCAGAAAAACGACACTTACGAGCACACTAAGAGGTATCTAATGGTCCTGTAACCAAAATTTCATACGGGCATGTTCGTTCGAACGGGAATACTTTCCTTGTAAGAGAAGGAAAATTTATATACAAAAATATTCGTAAATAATTCCATTTACTTACATACAAATGAATAAATATTTAATCGATATTCTGTAAACTACAGTATAGCCTGCGGCAGAAAACACTCACTCGCGTCTGATCACGTGTGATAATAGAAAAATGCCAACACTAGTTTAGGGGCAGAGTGACAATAATGACAGTTTAACACGAGAATGTGCTACCGCAGTTACATGGCTTAACAAACATAACAGCTGTGTCTTTGTTGTAAACACATAGGGCCAGCTATGGAACGTCATGTTTAAGAAAACTGTAATTTAATACACCTACATCGGTGCATATATTCAGCTAGACATTTTGCGGAGAAACACATTTTTAAATTAAGGAGACCCTAAGCCATGCATAAGCTTAATTTTTTTACGATACTTAATTTTTTTACGATCTCAGTGTCTTCCCTAATAAAGGATCGATTTTCTTTATTTTAAAACTCCAAACCTCTACTTAAAATTATAATAGCACGAAAACCTTAATAGCATAACCAAATTGCAAAAACAGTTTATTGACTGACAAGCTAGCTTAAACAATGCCTCCGTCAATCTAAGATCATTGATCTCACTGTCTCAAGCACTATGTGAGAATAATTTTTGTTTTCTCCCTGTTTTAGCGGCAAAATGTGCATAAGGATGCGAAAGGGTAAGGCTCAGTCCATAAGCTCTCTAATTTCTCGCCCTAGTCGATAAATACCAGAAATGAACCGACGATTAAAAATTATTTTTACAGCTCGTGCCACAGAAAGTGCAAGTTTTGTCACTCCCCAGGCGTATCGCGAGCGCTCCTCCCTCCCTTCCCCCCCCCCCCCCCTACCCCTCAAACGACGCCTCTAGGGTCGGGGAGAGGGGCTGGGGCTCAATGAAAGACATTACATTATTGTATGGTCTAATTGCTAAGAAGATCACTGTAAGAACGCACTCATACATTGTGGAAAAAATTAATAGACGATCTCAGAGTCATATTTTCTGCCCATAAGTTTTATGATGTTACAGGCAGACCCTATGTGCACCGTATCATAGCCGCGCATACAACGGTCTGGAGCACTGAATCCGGGGAGCGCTGGCCTGCTAAGGCATATGTCTTGGCGTGCTGCAGGCTGGCGCGTCGGACCAGCCAGTGGCCAATACGGGCCAGTGCACGAGACGTTCCGGGTCCGAGCGGGCCGGTACTTGCGCCGTGCAAGATTGCAGTCACAATATATTCAGTGAACACGAAACGTTTTCCAAATATAAATTTCTGAACATGTAGTACAGGATGCCAAGTTACTGTTCTGTCTTTTACCAGGTAATGATACATCCAGATGGCCGAATATGTTAAGGAGACCGTTCTGGAAAAGCGGAGCATGTGAGTTCGAGTCCCGATCGAGCACAAATTTTCAACTCACATAATTGATTAATTTCTGTGTCTTAATGCGGCCGCCGACGGAAAAAAATTCGCTCAGTACTTATGGCAAAATTGCCGGATCCATTTTTATACAAAACAAATAATCGCAGATGCAGTCAAAATAGAGATAGCCTTTTTGACAACAGGCAGCACCCTAAATGTCCGATATGGGTAATAATTTCCAGAAATGTTTACCAAAAGAACCACGAAAAACTCGCTCTAATCGCACGAATACATTATCTGATGAAAAGTATCACTTATTAGTGTCGTCCCATTATGACGGTTTGAACTCTGCTGCGAACATTTTCAGTGGGGCGTCTGAATGTATGTGAGGAGGAAACTTGTAGATGCGTGCGGTCCACTGGGCCTGATCACGTAGTAGTAGTAGTACTCTGAATGTATGTTGAAGAACGGCAGACCGTTCTCCCCCAACATCCGAAACCAGAGATGTCAATGCCTTTGGATTCTGGGGTCCGGAGCGAAGTTGACATTCTAACTCAGCCCAGAGATAATACCATTGAGTTCAGGATGGGACGTCGGCAGGCCATTCCATTTCAGGAATGTTATTCTTCACAAATCATTGCCTCATGTATGCTGCTTTATGACGTGGTGCATTGTCACTAAGATACAATCACCGTATCCGAACTGTTCCTCTACAGTACGCACTACATTATGCTGTGAAATGTGTTCTTATCTTCCTGCGTCGCCGGCCGGAGTGGCCGTGCGGTTCTAGGCGCTACAGTCTGGAACCAAGCGACCGCTACGGTCGCAGGTTCGAATCCTGCCTCGGGCATGGATGTTTGTGATGTCCTTAGGTTAGTTAGGTTTAATTAGTTCTAAGTTCTAGGCGACTGATGACCTCAAAAGTTAAGTCGCATAGTGCTCAGAGCCATTTGAACTTCCCGCGTCTAGCGTTTTCTTAACCGGAATAAGGAAACCACTACCTAACCACGACAAACACCACCATACACTAAGAACACCTACTCTGCACTTCACGGTTGGCACTATACATGATGACAGGTAACATTCTCCACGTATTCGCCAAGCCCAAATCCTTTCAACGTATTTTCACAGGATATAACGTTATTCACCACTCCAAATCATTCGTTTCCAATCATCCAACGTCCAGTGGTGTCGCTCTTTACACAATCTTAAGCTTCGCTTAGCATTCACTGCGAGAACGTGTAGCTTATATGGAGCTGCTCGACAGTTGTACTCGATTACGAGTATTTTTACCTCCCTACGCACAGTCATTGTGATAGCTGGACCTCTGGTAGCACTTCAGAACTCACGAGTGATTCCTTCTGCTGATTTCATGCATTTTTTACATCCACCTTCCTCAGCGTTCTACAGTCCACGTTCGTCAGATCATGACGTCTGCCTGGTCGTGGTTCAGCTATGGTTGTTCCTTCACGATTCCGCATTACAGTCACATCATCAACACTCGACTTGGACACCTTTAGGAGAGCTGAAATGCCCCTGATGGATTTGCTGCTCAGATGACATCCAGTGGCTAGCCCACGTACGAAATCACTGAGCTCTCCTGACCGAGCTGTTTTGCTGCCACTGACTCGCTACTTAGAACACAATTCTCCCGGCCTCGCGTCCTTCCATACTGGTGGGTCCACATCTGCTGACACCTAGTGCTCAATTTCTCCATTGTATAGGGGTATTCGGATACTTTTGATCAAATGGTGTACAATGGGTCAAATTAGAAAATTTTCGTTGCTTTTTGAGCACGCCTCGTATCTTTCTGTTGAAGATGTTCAAGAAGTTAGGTTGTTTCTAAGGCCTCACGATACAGTGTTTGAACAGTCACCTTGGTGTTTTGCCTGAAAATGTGTTTGATGTCACTGAAGAACAAGACGAGCGGTTTCATTAAGGTGTCACACTGATGGTAAGACGGTATCAGGGACTCTTAATACCTGTATAATGAGAGACTATATTATTTTTGAAACTTCCTGGCAGATTAAAACTGTGTGCCCGACCGAGACTCGAACTCGGGACCTTTGCCTTTCGCTTGCAAGTGCTCTACCATCTGAGCTACCGAAGCACGACTTACGGCCGGTACTCACAGCTTTACTTCTGACAGTATCTCGTCTCCTACCTTCCAAACTTTACAGAAGTTGGTAGAGCACTTGCCCGCGAAAGGCAAAGGTCCCGAGTTCGAGTCTCGGTCGGACACACAGTTTTAATCTGCCAGGAAGTCTCATATCAGCGCACACTCCGCTGCAGAGTGAAAATCTCATTCTGGAAACCTTCCCCAGGCTTTGGCTAAGCCATGTCTCCGCAATATCCTTTCTTTCAGGAGTGCTAGTTCTCCAGGTTCACAGGAGAGCTTCTGTAAAGTTTGGAAGGTAGGAGCCGAGAAAGTGGCAGAAGTAAAGCTGTGAGTACCGACCGTGAGTCGTGCTTCGGTAGCTCAGATGGTAGAGCACTTGCCCGCGAAAGGCAAAGGTCCCGAGTCCGAGTCTCGGTCGGGCACACAGTTTTAATCTGCCAGGATGTTTCATATCAGCGCACACTCCGCTGCAGAGTGAAAATCTCATTCTATATTACACTCCTGGAAATGGAAAAAAGAACACATTGACAACGGTGTGTCAGACCCACCATACTTGCTCCGGACACTGCGAGAGGGCTGTACCAGCAATGATCACACTCACGGCACAGCGGACACACCAGGAACCGCGGTGTTGGCCGTCGAATGGCGCTAGCTGTGCAGCATTTGTGCACCGCCGCCGTCAGTGTCAGCCAGTTTGCCGTGGCATACGGAGCTCCATCGCAGTCTTTAACACTGGTAGCATGCCGCGACAGTGTGGACGTGAACCGTATGTGCAGTTGACGGACTTTGAGCGAGGGCGTATAGTGGGCATGCGGGAGGCCGGGTGGACGTACCGCCGAATTGCTCAACACGTGGGGCGTGAGGTCTCCACAGTACATCGATGTTGTCGCCAGTGGTCGGCGGAAGGTGCACGTGCCCGTCGACCTGGGACCGGACCGCAGCGACGCACGGATGCACGCCAAGACCGTAGGATCCTACGCAGTGCCGTAGGGGACCGCACCGCCACTTCCCAGCAAATTAGGGACACTGTTGCTCCTGGGGTATCGGCGAGGACCATTCGCAACCGTCTCCATGAAGCTGGGCTACGGTCCCGCACACCGTTAGGCCGTCTTCCGCTCACGCCCCAACATCGTGCAGCCCGCCTCCAGTGGTGTCGCGACAGGCGTGAATGGAGGGACGAATGGAGACGTGTCGTCTTCAGCGATGAGAGTCGCTTCTGCCTTGGTGCCAATGATGGTCGTATGCGTGTTTGGCGCCGTGCAGGTGAGCGCCACAATCAGGACTGCATACGACCGAGGCACACAGGGCCAACACCCGGCATCATGGTGTGGGGAGCGATCTCCTACACTTGCCGTACACCACTGGTGATCGTCGAGGGGACACTGAATAGTGCACGGTACATCCAAACCGTCATCGAACCCATCGTTCTACCATTCCTAGACCGGCAAGGGAACTTGCTGTTCCAACAGGACAATGCACGTCCGCATGTATCCCGTGCCACCCAACGTGCTCTAGAAGGTGTAAGTCGACTACCCTGGCCAGCAAGATCTCCGGATCTGTCCCCCATTGAGCATGTTTGGGACTGGATGAAGCGTCGTCTCACGCGGTCTGCACGTCCAGCACGAACGCTGGTCCAAGTGAGGTGCCAGGTGGAAATGGCATGGCATGCCGTTCCACAGGACTACATCCAGCATCTCTACGATCGTCTCCATGGGAGAATAGCAGCCTGCATTGCTGCGAAAGGTGGATATACACTGTACTAGTGCCGACATTGTGCATGCTCTGTTGCCTGTGTCTATGTGCCTGTAGTTCTGTCAGTGTGATCATGTGATGTATCTGACCCCAGGAATGTGTCAATAAAGTTTCCCCTTCCTGGGAAAATGAATTCACGGTGTTCTTATTTCAATTTCCAGGAGTGTATTTTTAATTTAAATTACACGTGTTTTGTTAATTTTATAGTTTACAGCGAAATCAAATTACGGCAAAACTGTAACAGCACATTCTCAACTATCTCGAGAAAACTTTTCTTGCAGACCTATGTTTATTGGAATATTTTTTCGTCTATTACAGATTCACACGTATTACTTTCCTGTATTAATATTATTCACACTGTATCGATAAAAGAGTACGAGCTCCAAAAAAGTTTTTAAGACTGCAGAAACTGCGTAAAAGGGTTTTGTGTAATGTAGCACCAGTACTCGTCGATCTTTGTAATGATTCTGCATGTGCACTGCTTCTCAAGGTGTTTGAACTGTGCTTAGAAAACAGGAAACGAGTGTTAGTAACAAATTACGGGAGTGCCTGAAAACGGGTAATGTTGAGGTGTTGGCCTGATTTATTGCTAAAGGTGAGGCATAAACTCGCAGCGACACGAGACGTTCCGCAAGAGCGAGAGCTATTAACGCCTCTTCCTGGAGACCGTGATTAAGTGTGGAGTGTGGGGCTGCTCGCGGAGCGGTCGATTCCATATTCCTCGCGCTCCGCTGACCTTGAGCGCTGCAGCCGCGTGGGCGTCCGGGCGCTGCCTCGCTGCTCAGCCTCCTCCTCGCACAGACAGCATCGTTTATGGAAATTTCCAAGGTGCCATTTAAACTACGACCAAATGGTTGACGCGAGATACACGATTTCCGTGGCCACTCTGAGTATAGTCACTCATCTAAGAGAAACTACTCTACTGGCCATTAAAGTTGTAGCACCAAGAGGGCGGTGGGCAACAAAGGTGTAAGTGGCATAAAGTGTACTGCAGGCTTCGAAATTCAGATGATCAGCATTTCAACGCAACTTCACAAATAGGTGGGAATAATGCCGTGTACATGTCTAAGAAAGATTACACAGCAGATTTCTCATTCAGACATCGAATTTGAATTTTGGTTAATTGTAAGAAGATCATGTTCTGCCCCGTCCACCAGCACCTGTCGGAATTCGGCAGTGGCCTATCGTGACACTGCATTCCGTCCCACGGTAGTGCTGTCGACGTTGGTCGGGATTTTACGACTCCCGTGCGAAAATGGAATCGATTGGTTCAGGAGGACCATACTGAACCCCGTGCAGAGACTCTACGGCCCCAAGCGACTTACGCTAGAGTTTACACACACAGACGAGCAGTTCTAGGCGCTTCAGTCCGGAAACGCGCCGTTGTTACGGTCGCAGGTTCGAATCCTGCCTCGGGCATGGATGTGTGTGCTGTCCTTAGGTTAGTTAGGTTTAAGTAGTTCTATGTCTAGGGGACTAATGACCTCAGATACTAAGTCCCACAGTGCTTAGAGTCATTTGAACCGTTTTTGGACACACATATTGTTCGCTCGGCCCTGATAACAAACAGACCCGAACTTTTCGACTCTGTATGTGCAGAACAGGGAATCAGTGATCATAAGGCCGTTGCAGCATCCCTGAATATGGAAGTTAATAGGAATATAAAAAAAAGGGAGGAAGGTTTATCTGTTTAGCAAGAGTAATAGAAGGCAAATTTCAGACTACCTAACAGATCAAAACGAAAATTTCTGTTCCGACACTGACAATGTTGAGTGTTTATGGAAAAAGTTCAAGGCAATCGTAAAATGCGTTTTAGACAGGTACTTGCCGAGTAAAACTGTGAGGGACGGGAAAAACCCACCGTGGTACAACAATAAAGTTAGGAAACTACTGCGAAAGCAAAGAGAGCTTCACTCCAAGTTTAAACGCAGTCAAAACCTCTCAGACAAACAGAAGCTAAACGATGTCAAAGTTAGCGTAAGGAGGGCTTTGCGTGAAGCGTTCAGTGAATTCGAAAGTAAAATTCTATGTACCGACTTGACAGAAAATCCTAGGAAGTTCTGGTCTTACGTTAAATCAGTAAGTGGCTCGAAACAGCATATCCAGACACTCCGGGATGATGAAGGCATTGAAACAGAGGATGACAAGCGTAAAGCTGAAATACTAAACACCTTTTTCCAAAGCTGTTTCACAGAGGAAGACCGCACTGCAGTTCCTTCTCTAAATCATCGCACAGACGAAAAAATGGCTGACATCGAAATAAGTGTCCAAGGAATAGAAAAGCAACTGGAATCACTCAACAGAGGAAAGTCCACTGGACCTGGCGGGATACCAATTCGATTCTACACAGAGTACGCGAAAGAACTTGCTCCCCTTCTAACAGCCGTGTACCGCAAGTCTCTAGAGGAACGGAAGGTTGCAAATGATTGGAAAAGAGCGCAGGTAGTCCCAGTCTTCAACAAGGGTCGTCGAGCAGATGCGCAAAACTATAGACCTATATCTCTGACGTCGATCTGTTGTAGAATTTTAGAACATGTTTTTTGCTCGAGTATCATGTCGTTTTTGGAAACCCAGAGTCTACTATGTAGGAATCAATATGGATTTCGGAAACAGCGATCGTGTGAGACCCAACTCGCTTTATTTGTTCATGAGACCCAGAAAATATTAGATACAGGCTCCCAGGTAGATGCTATTTTTCTTGACTTCCGGAAGGCGTTCGATACAGTTCCGCACTGTCGCCTGATAAACAAAGTAAGAGCCTACGGAATATCAGACCAGCTGTGTGGCTGGATTGAAGAGTTTTTAGCAAACAGAACACAGCATGTTGTTATCAATGGAGAGACGTCTACAGACGTTAAAGTAACCTCTGGCGTGCCACAGGGGAGTGTTATGGGACCATTGCTTTTCACAATATATATAAATGACCTAGTAGATAGTGTCGGAAGTTCCATGCGGCATTTCGCGGATGATGCTGTAGTATACAGAGAAGTTGCAGCATTAGAAAATTGTAGCGAAATGCAGGAGGATCTGCAGCGGATAGGCACTTGGTGCAAGGAGTGGCAACTGACCTTTAACATAGACAAATGTAATGTATTGCGAATACATAGAAAGAAGGATCCTTTATTGTATGATTATATGATAGCGGAACAAACAATGGTAGCAGTTACTTCTGTAAAATATCTGGGAGTATGCGTGCGGAACGATTTGAAGTGGAATGATCATATAAAATTAATTGTTGGTAAGGCGGGTACCAGGTTGAGATTCATTGGGAGAGTCCTTAGAAAATGTAGTCCATCAGCAAAGGAGGTGGCTTACAAAACACTCGTTCGACCTATACTTGAGTATTGCTCATCAGTGTGGGATCCGTACCAGATCGGGTTGACGGAGGAGATAGAGGAGATCCAAAGAAGAGCGGCGCGTTTCGTCACAGGGTTATTTGATAACCGTGATAGCGTTACGGAGATGTTTAATAAACTCAAGTGGCAGACTCTGCAAGAGAGGCGCTCTGCATCGCGGTGTAGCTTGCTCGCCAGGTTTCGAGAGGGTGCGTTTCTGGATGAGGTATCGAATATATTGCTTCCCCCTACTTATACCTCCCGAGGAGATCACGAATGTAAAATTAGAGAGATTAGAGCGCGCACGGAGGCTTTCAAACAGTCGTTCTTCCCGCGAACCATACGCGACTGGAACAGGAAAGGGAGGTAATGACAGTGGCACGTAAAGTGCCCTCCGCCACACACCGTTGGGTGGCTTGCGGAGTATAAATGTAGATGTAGATGTAGAATCGCACTGCCGCGTCATGTACCTAGAGGCTGGAAATGGAGTCGTTAGCAGCAAGACAAGTTTCCACACGGACAGTGCGACGACGTCTGGAGCACCACTGACTGTCAGCGAGGTGACCATTGGTTCAGCAGCAGAAGACTAAGACGCACCGACAGAGGTTCGTCCAATGACAACTCTGGATAGCACCACGCCGTCTCCTCAAACAAGCCCCACTTCTGCGTACAGCATCACGTTCGACATATCTGTGTGCGGTGGTTCCAAGGACATCACATATATCCATGCCCGAGGCAGGATTCGAACCTGCGACCGTAGCGGTCGTGCGGTTCCAGACTGAAGCGCCTAGAACCGCTTGGCCACAACGGCCGGCTAATGGGAACTGACCTCTGCCATGCAGTTTACTGTAGTTTTCAGAGTATGTAGGGTGAATCCAAATCCTGCTAACAAAATTTCGGATGGTATTCAGGGATATGATTTTAGTCTTTCAATATAGATTGACCCATGGTCTCTGGTGACTCATGTAGTATAAGGGTTAATCAAACATCTTCAGATCGAAGGCCACTCTAACCCCTTGCCTACATACTGGTGCTTATATACCCGCATCCGAGTCGCCCTGGTTTGCAATTACGCTGCAGCAACGGCCTCAACCGGTGACCTTCTGATCGTCCCTTATAACTTAACTATGATTTATTCGGTTAGTCACCCCAGTTACCTACGTTTCTGTGAAAATTCCTCCACAGTACTATTTTCAACAGCAAGTACAGTGAGTAAATCCAACAAGTTACCTAGAGACTGGCAAGAAGCCGCTCACCAGAAACTACAACTGATTGACTCTGGCACACTGTTGAAGCAATACGGAATGACGTACCCGTATTCTTCTTTTCTACTCAGTGACCAGCCTAGTTAGAGACACTGTTCTTGACAGATGTGGCAGCTCTGTGTACCAGACGTCGCACCCTCTATACCCCTAAATCACCTACAAATTTAATTATATTCTTTCTACTGCACTGTATACACATGTTAAGTAATATTTCATTATTTTCTATTCTTCCAAGTGCTGTAAATTTAATGGAAAGCAATGTTCAACGTCCACTGAAGCCACTAATTCATATGGTTATTGGTATCTAATGGTGATATCCCAAAGGATTATTTCGTGTTATTACAATAAGTCTTCTGTACTTAAGCTTATCCAAAATAACGACCGCCAGTGAAAATGTCGCTGTGGAACACACTAAATTTTTATCATGGCCTAAATTCTCGATGATACAATGTAAGCCACGATAAAAGGGTACCAGTTAATAGTGCTACAATCACTTATAGAAAAAAAGTCCGAAACAAAAGTTGCTGGAAGTGAAATGTATGTATTGTGCTGCAAATAGCGTTATTGTAGGTGGGTTGGCAGAGGAGTGGGCATTGCTAATTTAATATTACTTTGAATGAAACTTTATTTTTTAGTCTTCCAGACACTAAAGAAGTTATATGTTTCTTAAAAAACAGTTATGTACTTACTTTAATACTCTGAAGCACGTAGTGAGCTCATAATGTGCCAAAAAATTTGAGTCCCCTTGGGCTTTCGATGCAATTGCCAATTTTTTCTCTGAAGATGTCTCACACAAATGAGGATGAAACGTTCGTAATTAGGTTTATACATCGACTGTGGTCTCTTAGCCTGGAAATTTCAGCTTACCAACAGTATTAAAAACTGAAATGTTCCACAATAACATTTATTTTATATTTCGTTATGAGCCGGCATTCGGCTTTCGAGGCTATCATCAGACAAATGAAGACTGAACAGACATGATATTGCAGTGCCTGTGTTATTCTGAGAACGATGCAAAGTTCCTGCGCTGCGGTGACTATAGCCGTTAAGAAATACATTAAATGTATTCACAATTGTGGATACGGACAACCAGCAACTGTAGAATGGAATGACGGCAATGAAAATGTGTACTGGACCGGGACTCGGATATCCCACTTATAGGTCGCGTTAGCATTTGGCTATCCGTACACGACTCACGGCCAGACCGTATGTCGTCGACCATCCGTCTACAATCTATACTCGTACTTCCATCTTTCATATTCCCGTACAGGTGAGACATTTTACTTAAAAGTCGCTTTCCCGGTGTCTGCGGATAAATATGATATTGCAGTGCCTGTATTATTCTGAATATGATGCAAGATTCCTTTGGACATGCATGCATGGCAGAGTGTTATTTCGTACGACAAGAATGAGGAAGGCAGGCGATGAAGGCCGTAATTAAATATTTCTAGAAAATAACTTAAGAGAACTAAGGGAATTTAAACCAGGATAGCAAGATAGACAACTGAATCCTCTTATCGACGCTACGAAGTCATGCCTTAACTAACGCGCCACCTTGTTCTGTAAGAGACAGAGGGAACCAGTTCTTCGAAACATTAAATTCACAAATCAACTCAAGTATTTAAAACTTTCCAAGATATTACATCCCTCCCGAAGTATATCCTGGACGACAAGAAACACTTCATCTTTAAAATACTAAAATGTAAGGTTGTGAACATAATCAACACAAGATCTCAAGTTTCTCAAGTCATTAGATTCTTTGACTTACATTTTGAAACGTGGGTGGATATAATTATCTGTTTTTGCGACAGTTACGTAAAACATGACGTATGTCGTCAACCATCCGTCTACAACCTATATCGTTTAAATTTTTATTTAATTCCAATACAGTTATCAATTATTTTTACAAGTCATAATTTGGAAAAGTACCGTGAATATCGGTCTCTACAATAATCATTATGTCTTTCCTTTTCATATGTGCTGGAGTCATGACTATGGTACTACGAAGGCTGAGAAATCTATACGGTTGTTTTGATAAACTGCGTCGTTAAACAAAAGAAAGGTGGTTCTCTAGCGCAGCGCTGGGACCAGGATAAACAGAACTGTAAAATGCGCAGCCAACACCGTTGAAGCTGTAGATATGACTCCACAGGTGAAACACTGCACAGTTTAAGTGGGAAATTATGAGCCCCTAAACGGGAAAAATCCAGCCGTACTACCATTTTACGAACCCTGCGGATTCTCATACGAACGTTTTGAGTCGTTACCACACAACCGGACGCGTAATAATGAGACATTATTATATATTTTAAAAAAATTTAAAATACTCAGTGACATGAGCGAAGGAGATAACAGAGGAGTACTGTGGCACACATTTGGCGACACATAGCCTTTGATTGCGTGTCGGGACGTTTTTGCACAATAAGAGGAAGTGAGATCGTGGCTGTTAAGTTCGAACTTGCCGGGGAAGACAAAGATGATGTTAATTGGGTAAGCAATATGGGAGAAACTGATTGCAGGAGACTCTATGAAGCCAAGCCCTGATAGACAGCAAACGGTTATTCGTGGTGGTACGTTCCCATTTTAACTCGCGCGATTCATCCTAGATTGTTGCTAGAGTGTGTGAGACTCAAATCGGCTAGGAATAACAGCAGGTATTGAATGTATACAAAGAAGGGCTGCTGGAAAGGTCACACACAGGTTTTTGGCTACGTAAACTTTCATGACGCATTAAGTGACAATATTAATGTCAGATTTTCAGTCGGACCTTACAGTTCTCTTGACACTATATTCAGCTTTCACCATTCGGGGCCGCGTGCCTTCACTTCGTGTTATGGGGTAGCAGCGACGATTTCTCGGTAACGCAGTTTCGATTCTCCGTGGCATATACGAGGGACGTTCCAAAACTAGGTTTCGTCATTCTTTTTGAAAGAAAAGATGGTATACTAGGTGACACAAACAAACGCCTTATGAATACACATCCGTTGCTGGTTCAACGACGGAAGGGGGGTCAGCAGAGGAGAAATGACGCTTTCGCAGAGCGCCGAAGAAGTGAGAGTAGAAGGAGACCGGCGTACCCGAGGTTATTCGAATACACATCACGATGACAGACGAAACTTTACTGACAATGTAAGTGCATGCTGTTATCGGTATGAATAGGCATATGGGACTAGTGTGTCCGTCATCAGTTAACGCCTACAGACCGTGTATGGCGAAGAGGTCATGTCTCGACAAATGGTTGGTTGCTGGTGTTGCATGTTCAGAGAAGGAAGGCAAAGTGTGGAGGGTGAAGGCAAAGTAGGTGTCTCTCCACACCCATGAATGAAGGATTACATGACATGGTGCTGGCGGACAGGAGCATAACGGTGTCAGACGTGGTGTCCAGACTGCGTATTAGCTGTGCTCAGGCGTATCACATGATCCATAATGTGTCGGGTTATCGAAGAGCGTCTGCAAAATGGGTGCCGAAATACCTGACCCCGGCTGAAGGGAATCAGCCTCGATCACGTGATGGGGTAAGCGTAAGAGGGAACCATCACAGGCGATGAGATATGGCTGCACCACTTTGCCCCAGAATCCAAGTCCGCCTCAGTGACGTGGAAGTATCCCAGTTCATCAGGGAGGAACAAATTAAAAGTGTCATCCTCCGCAGAAAAGATTATGGCCACAGTGTTCGACGCAAAATATGTGAATCTCCTTGATTTCCTCCAGCAAGGTACAATCATTGTGGCACGCTACTGCGCCACCCCCACCAAACTCAAGTCCACCATTCGACGAAAGAGACCAGGGCTCTTGAATGAAGGTGTTGTGCTCTTGGCCAACAACGCAAAAAACCGCACGCAGCAAGCCTCACAAAGAATCAGATGCGCCGCTTCGAAAGGAAGAAACTGGACCATCTGACCTGCGGCCCCAATATTTCCCCATCTTTACTTGTTCCCTTCATTGAAAGCCACTCTCGGGACGTCACTTCCAAACCAATGTTGAGGTTGAGCCAGCTATGTGACAATTCCTTGCATCGCAGGGCACCGAGTTTTACCAGAGTGGTTTCTTCAAACTGATTGCACGCTACGACAAATATCTCAACGTCGGTGGCGACTATATCGAAAAATAGTGCAAGATGTATAGTTCATCATGTCATGGTGTATTTGTTTTTGGAAATAAAGTTCCCGTGTGAAAAACAATGATGAAACTTACTATCTAAACGTCCCTGGTAAGGGGGTCAACCAGTTCCGGCGAGGTTTAGAGGACAGCGTCCTGACCTGAAGATGGCGGACAGATGGACTGCTGACATATTGTGTCAACATTATTGTCTGGTCTGGCTGCAGACCCGACAAGTATCTCATTACAGGTCACAGGTTTGTTCGATATATGGGAAAGGGTCACGGAAATACTGAAGAAGTTCAACTGGCGAACACTTGAATACCAACGCCATCTTTCCGTAAAAGCCTACTTAGAAAGTTTTATGAACCAGTATTAAGCGAGGTGACCAGAAAAAGACTACAGTCCCTACGCATTGCTCCCATAAGGACAGTGAGTACAAAATTAGACGAATTACAACGTGCACAGAGACTTTTAAGCAATGAAGGTACCCGCACTCCATACGCGAATGGAACAGGAAGAAATGGTAATACGTACAATGGGAAGTGCCCTCTGCCATGCAGTTCACTGTGGTTTTCAGAGTATATAGGGCGAATCCGAACCCTACCGACAAAATTTCGGATGTTATTCAGGGATATGTTTTTAGTATTTCAATATGAGTGACCCATGGTCTCTGGTGACTCATGTAGTATAAGGGCTAATCAAACATTTTCCGGTCGAAGGCCACACTATCCCCTTGCCTACATACTGGTGCTTATATACCCGCATCCGAGTCGCACTGGTTTGCAATTACGCTACAGCAACGGTCTCAAATGGAGACTTTCTGATCGCCCTATATAACTAAACCATGATTTATTTGGTTAGTCACCCCAGTTACCCATGTTTCTGTGAAAATTCCTTCGTAACAGTGAAATATCCTGTGTTGTGCAAACACCAAAACACACAACACAAAACACAAAGTAGTGGAATAATCCTCATTGGCTGCTGCACTTTGATGTGGTTGCCGTCGCTGCAGAAACAGCACAACATAGCGTCGTTGCGCTGCACTTCCATTGCATTCAGTGATCCCATACACGAGGTGCATTTGAAACAACTCTTCATCAGCACATGTATTCAGACTGCTGTATATCACTGGTAACGTACAACTGATACTGCCGGAAAAATAAACACGAGCAGTACTCGAGGCAAGCTTGAGGGTGAAGAGTAAAGTGGGCATTACTATTTTCAACAGCAAGTACCGTGAGTAAATGCAACAAGTTTCTTTCCAAATAAGACACAAGGCGTATTCTGTCAACTTTTGCATGTTATGAAGATATTTTAAGTCCAATACGAATACAAAGATAAATACGGTAAAATTAAACGAATTGGCCGCTGCTCCATTGTATGAAACCATTCAGAAGGTATCCCTTAACAAACTCTGAAATTTTCTCGCTGGAGGTCGAGTACACCTTGCAGATGTAGGCACTAATGTCCCATTTTAAACAGTATCATAAATCACTTGCCTTGTAGCAGAACTGTCAATTAGTAATAACCATGAACTTATTGAGTACAGCTCTACACACGCTTACATGAGTGATCCTGTCAAGTATTAAGGTTTCGTGTACATAAAATTTCATGCCTATAATCAATATTCGTATACTGAGGTAGACATAACTACACACTGTAAGTAAATGACGTGGAGGTTCATTTGATATTATCAGACCCCTGTATCTCTGCGATGGGAAACTTACATTCACGGTAGTTCAAAAGAGATATGTATAAACCTACCTTTTATGTACAAGTGGCTTTGATCATTCGCGATGTCTATATGAACATCTATACTCAGATCATCTCTGTGAATTGCATGACCCAGGATAATTTTTATTGTAACGTATATCAAACTTCCTTCCCGTTCTATTCACAGATGGAGCGTGCGAAGAATGACTACTTGTACGCCCCTGTATGCGCTGTATTCGTATCTTGTTCCCTGAAAGACGGTTCTTGAAGTCGGCAGGAGATGTACATTGTTTGTCGTCTGGTGTCTGCCAGGTTAGATTTTTCAACGTTTCTGTTCAGCGCCTCACAATCGAACATACGTATAACCATTCGCACGTCCTTTTTTGTATATGCTTGATGGGAGGATCCAGTGGCAGAAACCACCATCTACAAGTTAAAGGCACCAAAATAAAGGAACAAACAGAACAGATTCTGTATTGCTTATAGCAGTATTGGCAATTGGGCAACTCGCTAAGGGTTTTATTGTAGCTTTGTAATATTGGAAGTAGTTGTAGTATTTTATAAATTAATTATCAGGAATAAATAGTTAGTACATAATTTATTACTATCCAAGCAAATGTGGTTTGTATACCCTATTTCAGATTTTTAGATAATAGACTGTAATAAATAAACAATAAATGAATGAATAAGTAAATATACGCACCATGGCATCTCTCAATAGAAAATAGTATAGTTGAAGCTGTATTCAAATACAGCTCGTACAAATGCTTTTTATTACTTTTCTTTTGTAGAAAACTCCAATTTCCCTGTATACTGCCAACGAACAATAGACTGCCGTTTGCTTTGCTCACATTATTGCTCCAAAACATTTGTATCACACGACAGAATCTACACTGGTGTCCAAAATTAAAGCAACAAAGTGAAATTTTGCAAGGTTGCTTTTAATTTGTCACACAGCGATATAAACAAGTGATAGTAAAGTAGAAATACTATAAAGAATACAGAACGCAATCAACTGCAACATGCATAACGGTAGACAAAAATGTTCTTCGTTTTTTTTTCAAATTAACGGATTTGCATACACATTCTAACAAGTGGTTGATGTGCTCAGTATGGGATGTGACCACCTCTGCCCTCGATACAGGCCTGACAACGAAAGGGAATGCTGTAAATAATATTGTCAATCTCATGTTGAAGCAATAACGTCCGTTGTTCCTGCAGAGCTGCTCACAAGTCTTGGAGAATGGTCGGTGGGTGCTGACGCGATGCAACCCGTCTCCCTAGTGCAGCCCAGACAAGCTCTATGGGATTCTAATCGGGGAAGCGAGCAGGCCACGCCATGCGTGCAATATCTTCCGTTTAAAAAAAAATCAACCACCCGTGCTCTATGAGGTCAAGCATTATCGTCCATCAATACGAAGTCTGGGCCCACAGTATCTCGCAACAATCGCGCTTGAGATCCCAAGATGTGCTCACGGTACCTGACAGCAGTTAAACCTTGCTGATTCACCCATACAATTTCGTGAAGAGGTGTTCGAGTGGTCAACATAATCCCTACCCGCACCATTAGGGATCCTCCTCGATATCGGTCTCTTTACACAATGTTTGGGTCCCGGAATCGTGTTCCACGTGCCCTCCAGATGCGAACACGTTGAGAATCACTCTACAGACCAAATCGGGACTTATTTGTGAAAAGAAAATTGGTCCTCCGTTCGACCGTCCTGGTGGCATGTTGACAGCTCCACTCTAATCGTTCTCTTCTGAGAAGACACGCCAGAGGTAAACAGACAGCAGGTCTCCAACAATAAATGCTACTCTGCTGAAGCCTTCTGTGCATCGTTTGCCTCGATACGACACGTCCAGGGGGTGCTGCGAGGTCAGAAGCCAGTTGTAGTGCAGTAGTAAGGCGCTACCGTCGTGCCCTTACAGCCAGATAGCTGTCCACTCTTTCTGATGTCACACGTGGCCGGCCCTGCCCTGGTCTCTGGGATACAGTTACTGTCTCTATAAACTGTCGTCTCATCCGAGAAACAACATAACGATTCACACTAAGCCATCGGGCCACATCAGTTTGAGACTCTCCTGCTTCCATTCATGCTATGGCCCTCCACAGCAGAATCTGTAGGAGTCTTCACTGTACCATACTGCAACATCTGTGAGTGTGTACACAGCGATTGTGGATGTGGGACTACCCTGAAAACACTACCCCGTTTGACAGGTGCCCTGACGTCATTGCCGGCATGGTTAACCTTTGCCTGGAATGCCATCTTCCGCGCAGAACACGATCGTAGCGAGGTGGCGCAGTGGCTAGCACACTGGACTCGCATTCGGGAGGACGACGGTTCAATCCCGCGTCCGGCCATCCTGATTTAGGTTTTCCCTGATTTCCCTAAATCACTCCAGGAAAATGCCGGGATGGTTCCTTTGAAAGGGCACGGCCGACTTCCTTCTCCGTCCTTCCCTAACCCGATGAGACCGATGACCTCGCTGTTTGGTCTCTTCCCCCAAACCAATCAATCAACCAATACGATCGTAACGACATCTGGTGACAGTTTTTGTGATTATATCGTAAATTTGAGACAGGACGGGAAAATAGCAGTTTGTTGGTTTAATTTTAGACACCAGTGTAGTTTTAGCTTACTGATCCATAACTCAAATCTACGACGCTTTTAACTTGCGCGAATTCCTTTTCTTTGGATTTCTTTACATTTTTAGGTAGCTCCTAGTCATTACAGCTAGTGATGTTTTGGCGGCATCTAGGTGAGTATTATTACGGTTTTTAGCGGACAAAATTACCTCATAATTGACTGTATAATCTTCGAAAAGTTTAATATTGCATCTAATTCTATTCACTAAGTCACTGACGTATAGCATAAACAGCCACGGTCTTATATAATGCTTTGTTTTTCCTGTTTATGTTTTGTCATTTGCATATGAAGTCTTTTTTTCTCAGATTGCCGTATGATATGGACCAAGCTCGAAACGTGCCCGGATATACACTGAAGACCCAAACAAACAAGTACACCTGCCTAATATCGTGTAGATCCCCCGCGAGCACGCAGACGTGCCGTAACACGACGTGGCATGAACTCGACTAATGTCTAAAGTAGTGCTGGAGGGAACTGACACCATGAATCCTGCTGGGCTGTCCATATATCCGTAAGAGCACGAGGTGGTGGAAATCTCTTCTGAACAGCACGTTGCAAGGCGTCCCAGATATGTTCGGTAATGTTCATGTCTCTGGAGATTGGTGGTCAGCGAAGTGTTTGAACTCAGAAAAGCGTTCCTGGAGCCACTCTGTAGCAATTCTGAACGTTTGGGGTGTCGCATTATCCTACTGAAATTGCCCAAGTCTGTCGGAATGCACAATGGGCATGAACGGATGTATGTGATCAGATAGGATAGTTACATACATGTCAGCAGTCAGAGTCGAATCTAGACGTATCAGGGGTCCCACATCGCTCCAATTGCACACGCCCCATACCATTACAGAGCCTCCGCCAGCTTGAAGAGTCCCTGCTGATATGCAGGGTCAATGGATACATGATATTTTCTCCATACTCGTACAAGTACATCCGCTCGATACAATTTCAAACGAGACTCGTCCGACCAGGCAACATGTTTCTAGTCACTAACAGTCTAACGGCGGTGTCGACGGTCCCAGGAGAGCCGTATAGCATTGTGTCGTGCAGTCATCAAGGGTACACGAGGGGGCCTTCGGCTCCGAAAGCCCATATGGATGATTTTTCGTTGAATGGTTCGCAAGGTAAGATTTGCTGATGGCCCTGCATTGAAATCTGCAACAATTTGCGGAAGGGTAGTCGTCGTTGGTCCTGTTCTTGTAGAATCTTTTCCCGACCGCAGCGACGTCGAAGATTTGATGTTTCACCGGATTACTGATATTCACGATCACACTCGTGAAATGGTCGTACGGAAAAATCCCTACTTCATCGCTACCTCGGAGATGGTGTGTCCCATCACTCCTGCGCCGATTATAATACCACGTTCAAACTCACTTAATTCTTGATAAGCTGCCATTGTAGCAGCAGTAACCGAACTAACAACTGCGCCAAACACGTGTTGTCTTATATAGGCGTTGTCGACCGCAGCGCTGTATTTTGCCTGTTTACATATCTCTGTATTTCAATATATGTGCCTATACCAGTTTCCTTGGCGCTTCAGTGTATAAAAAACAAAGAGCAACTGTGGTAATATGTCTTTCCAAAAACATATTATTGGTGCTGAACACGACGTTGATGTGAGCCGGTAGTTACAGAATGTTTTCGAAAGAAAAGTAATGAGAAAATCTGAGGACCTGTGTTGGAGGATGGCGTGTGGAGAATTCGAAAGAACAATGAAATTTATCAGTTAATGAAGCAACCCACTATCATCCAGAAATTAAAAAGTAGGAGATTGCAATGGGCTGGACATGCGGCTAGAATGGAAAACGACAGAACCACCAAGAAAGCATTTGTAGGAACTCAGGCAACAAAACCATTGGGCCGACCTCGCACAAGGTGGAAAGATGACATATAGAAGGATATCGCAGCATTAGGAATTTTCGCAGGGTGGAAAGAGACTGCGAGAGATAGAAGGCGATGGATGCAGATCGTTGATGCAGCGCGTGGTCTACAAGGCCTGTGATCGCCGAGAAGAAGAAGAAGAAGAAGAAGAAGAACACGAGGTACTAAAACTTCACAGTAACGGTACTATCACACTTCTTCGAAGTACACAATACACCACATCCTCTTCTGTCGAAGTCTCTCCATTAAGTATGACTCATGGGTTCTGCTCACTAGGAAATCTTTAATGCAGTTGCATATTCGCTTCAAACCTCCGTAAGCATGTACTTTTCTAGGTGACAGAACTGTATTGACGGTTTCCTGAAAGTCAAGAAACGCGACGGCAATCTCGGCTCCACTGCCTAGAGCCTACTGGATGTGGTGGACGAACAGAGAAAGCTATGTGTTACACGAACACTGTTTCCGGAGAGTGGGTTGATTCCTACAAAGGAGTTGTTCTGTCTCCAAATAAGTCATCATCCACGAGTATAAAATAATTTTGTTAAATCTGCGATAAACTAACACCATGTTAGGTCTGTAGTTCTGCGCATCTCCGTTCGACCCATTTTGAAGACTGGAACGACCTGCATCTTTTTCCAGTAACGTGGAAAACTCCGGTTGTTCCAGTGATGTAAGACATATTTCTGGAAGAGGAGTCAACTTACTGCGATTTCGCTTCAAGTGAATTATGGGTGATTACCCAAACAGGCCATAGTAAAATTATCCTCGTGTCCTTATTCACCTGCGATAGTCTCCTACCCATAATAAAACAGATACCTGCTGAACATGGCCAAGATTCAGTAAGGAGATTCGGCACGATGGGGTTTTCCTGGTCCAGTTTCCAAGCTGTATAGCTTTTATGGACGTGTTCCAGGAAGTTGCAGAGGGATGGGTGCTTAAGGCAACCACCCAACAAATATAATTAATACCGAACTTATTCTTGCTTAGCCTGAAACGTTACGTTGGTGGTCAGAGTGGCTCCTGGCCAGGTTAGATAGGTATGTGGGTACCTGAAGGGAGTTATTTGATTAAAAAAGTTGATTAGAAACCAATACAGTACATTTTTTAGACGAAATACATGCGGCCCGCTCGAGTCGCCTGTTGAAATCCGTCAGCCAGTCGAGGTGGTCACAAAGATATTAGCTATGATGGACGTCAAGAAGTTCGAAAAATAAGGAGAGAGACAAGATT